>NC_141264.1:3293750-3945000 GCF_054856545.1 Hippocampus guttulatus
GATTCAAAGCATGAAAAAGAAACATTGTACTTCTTTGAAGTGTTGCTGACCACACCGATTGACGGACATTGTAAAAAGGTCATCTCGATCGAAACATCCACTGAGGAAGGTGAGCGAAGTCCGGTGACGTGATGGGCACAGTATTTTAGTGACTGGGAACATCAAACGACCGGCGGAAGAAGTTTCAAGACACCTTTGCACTCATTTAGGGTGTGTTTCTGTTGACATGCTAGAATATCAGTGGTGGCATGTCATTTCCTGTTATATGATCACACAAACATATGGACGACTATTCTCCTTTTTTTAATGGTATTTGTGCTCTCCTTTAGCACATGTGAAAGGATGTATATTTTTAATAATAACCTGGGTGCCAAACACCAGGGGTGTCAAACTCATCTTTGTCACAAGCCGCTTTGGGGTTACACCTTCCTTCGGTGGGCCGGTACGACGGTGAAATTAGATTAAATGGTTATATTTTATGAATTGTACAACTCAACTCAACTGTGTTTATAGAGCAACTTAAATCAACCATCGCTGTATACAAAGTGATGTACATGGAATGAATATCAGAAATACAATGAAATTATTTACTAACAACAACATATGAATGAATTGCCAATTCTGAAACCAGTCATATTTTGTTCAATTATTGTTTGAGTGAGTGTTTAACAGGTAACAAAATTATCACAAAATTTCGACATAATTTATATAGAATTTTGACATTTCAGTACAGATTTTAGCAGGGTTCATGGAAGTTGATGCACGTCAATTGCTTTCACGGGCCACATAAGTTTACGTGGGGTTTTGACTTGACACCTGTGATCTAGATGATCTTGGGAAAAGAAAAGAAAAAAACACATTTTGGCACAAATTGTTGTATACATTTTTGTTTTGGAGGCAAAAGTATTTTATTTATAATCGATCTCGTCGATCTCATTATGAAAAAAATGATAATAATAATAAAAATTGAGAAGTGCACACACCAAGAGTGATAAAAAAAGAGCACGGCTTGTTTTATTCGGGTTTGTTTTGGAGGTTGAAGTGATTTATGTATTGTGCTCCTCTGTTGATGTTGCTGGGCTGAAATTGGATTTATTACTGTTTATTGATTTATTTTTAGTTCAAATGGTGCATTAATTTGGTCATAAAGGTTCCGATTTTAAATACATGAGGTTCGGATTTTAAATACATTTCTTAGGTGATTTTCTGCGTTTAGGATCTTTTCTTTGATGGTAAGAGGAAAAAAGAAAATAACCTGACGTTAATATAGTTATTCTCTGCTGAAAGTTGAACTATATTTCTTTTTGTTATTTTATGTTTATTTTTATTTCATGTTAATGCGGATACAATGTAATGCAGTAGTGTACTTCTACTGATTTTGAAGGCAAATGATGATTATCGCGGCCGAGAGTTTTTCTTTTTCTTTGCGAAAAATCATGAAAGAGCTCTGCTTTAAGGGTTGTCACTGGTGTTTGCGCATTGGTGTCACTGCTTTTACCAAAGACTATTTTTCGTCCACAGGAGAGGATATTTGAGATTCCACCTATGTTGGTGTAATTGGGGTTCTTCGTGGCGTATAATATATATATATAAATTGGTTAACCAGGTTGCTGCACGATGGGGGTCCATTTTTATAAACGTGCTGACGGGATCTGCTACCTCCACGACAGTGTCCAGAAGCTTGCAAATTATACTGGGGAAGCCTTTTTGGCTATTGGAAGTAAAACAACAATTGACAGATGGTGTTCCGGGACCGCATAGCGGTCAATGTGCTCTTGGCTGAGGCCAATCGAGCGTGTGCGGTATGTGGTGAGCGGTGCTGTTCAACCACGCCCTGAGGGCCCCGCACACTGAACCGGATCGCTCCGGCATGACCACGCCCTTGTCATCAGAGTTATGGAGTAAGACCTTTGTCACGTCACATACTGGTGTGTTATGTCTTAATCTTTCAAATTCTTTTCTCTCAGCTATCTCGACATTGTGTGGATTTGCTGCGGTCCCTGTATCAAAAGCTCTGCTTATCCAATTTATCACTACGGTTGTGGCACCCACGACTTTTAAATTGAATGGAATGTACTCTCTGCTGTTACTTTTGAATGGCAATGATTCTGATGTGGAAAACAACTCGGGTTATGGTGACTTGTTTTCATTTGGATATCGGGATTTTGTGGACGATGTTTACCATCTTTTCCTGGGTTCTTTTTCAGATTGAATTTTGATCTGGTGATAACCTCTTTCTTTTCAACCCCTGGGTCTACCTATGTTGCATATGCATGACTCCACTGAATAAAATCCGTCGGGAAGGTTCTGTGTGGTGATGTGCACAAATGTAGGATGAACAGGGGGGAATGGTTGGTCCAATTTGACACTCAGGAATAAAACACAAGGAGGAGACAGGAGACTCAATTCTGGTAACAGGAGGGAACGAGGAGAAGCGTTCGGTTTCAGTTCTCGGCACGTCACCCTAACAATCTCCCCCTTCACCTCCTCATTTATTGGGAAAGCTACTCCATAGGTGTGTCTAACCTAAAGGGTGGGGGCTGTTGAACACACACTGAACTTGTTTGACTATGTGTGTGTAAATGATGTACATGTGTGCAATTGTTACAAAAACATCACGTTGCAGCTGGTGTTGATGGCTCCATTCACTGTCCAACCTTGCTCACTGTTTAGTCTTAACACTTATCTCTTCCCAACCACGTCCTCGGAAAGGTGGTTGTGTCCCTAAACTTCCACACAGTGCACCAAGCATTCTTGATTATAAAAGTGAGTATATAATGGATAAAATGTGAGTACATAATAAAGAATGTATCTTTATTAAAAGCAGAAGCGTTCTTCATTGCAGGCATAGTCAATTAATGATTGCAAGCATAAGCGTTCTTCTTTGCAAGCATAATCAATTTATCATGTCAGGCATAAGCGAATGTATGATGACTAAAAATAATCAATCCAACACATAGCAAATACATATATCGTGTCCCCACAAAAATCAAACCTGCTGTTTTGTCATTTTGCATTCACATACTGTATGTTTCATTAAAATAAATTGAAAAGTTGATTTTGGCACATGTGGCTCTTTAGAGCATACTCCCACCTACTATACAGGAAGTGGAAGACGCTTCAATATATCGTCAATGCTGTCCACTCAACCCCGCGAACAACACACGAGAGATGGGGGTGGGTTTCTGTCAATCATTAGTGAAATGAGTGTCTGTCAGTGAAGGACTGAGAGGTCTGTCGGTACTCAACCCCGTTAGTGACGATTACACTGATTGAGGAAAACCAACTTCTGTCAGTGCTTAATCCATCGGGGGGTTTTTGTTTGTTTTTTGAAATTTCTTGTGATTCTTGTGAAAATTGGCGTCAGTGACAGATTGACGGACCTTTCGTCAGAACTGATGGAATGCCAACCTCTGCCATTTTCTCATGCCCTGGTGATCTTCATGTATCATGCTGGCCATTTCCTCCTGCATCCTAGCTGGAATGACAAGCCACTCACTTTTCATCAATAGTCCATCTGCAACAGGCAGGTCTTGGTGGTACTGCCAATCCTCTTCAGGTGGGAGAGCTTTCCTGCTTGCAGACCAATTCTTTGAGTTTTCTTCAGTGATGATACCCAACGGTCCTTCTCAGATGAGCATGTGAGTAATTGCTCTCACTATCTCAGCGCACAGCGAATGTGTGTTTTTAAAAATCAAGCTTGGACATTGTTTGCACTTCCCATCCATCCATCTGCTTATCCTCACGAGGGTTGCAGGTGTGCTAGAGCCAATTCCAGCTGTCTTTGGGCAGTCAGCTTGCTACACTCTGAACTGGTTGCCAGCCAATCGCAGGGAACACAAAGACGAACAGCCATCCGCGCTGACACTCACACCGAGGGACCGTTTAGAATGTTACATTAACATGCCATACATGTTTATGGAATGCGGGAGGAAAGCCGAGGACCTGCAGAAAACCGACGCTGGCGTGGGGAGAACATGCAAACTCCACAGAGAAAGCCGGGGCCTGGAATTGAACCCATGTCCTTTGCAGTGTGAGGCGAAAGTGAAAACCCGTCAACTAATCTAGAGTTCAGACAAACGGTTTTGGAAATGAATTTTGATAGGTTGGCTGGTCAGGACCAAGTGGCTGGGGAGACCAAAGTCTGGATTTCCCCGCGTAAGTGGATGACTCAGGATCTGCCCTTGTATCTATGCCCCACGAAGCAAAAAGGAATGCTTTCTCCTTAAGAACACTTTGTCTTGTCTAGAGTAAAGCAAGGCCTCAATGGCCCAGATTTTTTTTGAATTTCAGGAAAAAGAAAACAGAAGTGATGGTATTTGATTCCAGTGGCCCGTTTACATTCCACCCTGTTGACCAGGGTCGAATGACGTCTAATGTAAAGCCAGTCTCAAACTTGTACTTTAAATTGGACAGTGAATTTAAATCGAACCAGCAAATATGTGCTGTGTTTAATCCTTTTGTTTTTCATTTCAGACAGAAGGCTAAAATAAAGCCTGTTCTTTCAAAACTTCATTTTGAAACAGTATTTTGGAGTCAGCCAGTCCTCCCTTAAGCATCTCCTTTTATTCCAAAGTGCTGCAGCTCGTTTCCTAACTGGTGCCCACAGGAGTGGAGGAGATTAATTATATTTATTTTTTTTTAAAAAATCCTCATCTCACCCCTCGGTGGTGTCCGTCCCTCATTCAGCTCGGGTCTTCTACCAGAGGCCAGGAAGCTTGAGGGTTCTGCGCAGTATCCTTGCTGTTCCCAGCACTGCACATTTCTGGACTGAGATGTCCGATGTTGTTCCCGGGATCTGTTGCAACCACTCATCTAGTTTGGGGGTCACTGCCCCGAGTGCTCCGACCACAACAGGCACGATTGTCACCTTTACCTTCCAGGCGCTCTCCAGCTCCTCTCTGAGCCCTTGGTATTTCTCGAGTTTCTCATGTTCCTTCTTTCTGATGTTTCCATCACTTGGGACCGCTACATCCACGACAACGGCTTTCCTTTGCCCTTTATCTATGATCACGATATCTGGTTGGTTCGCCATTACCATCTTGTCAGTCTGGATCTGGAAGTCCCACAGGATCTTCGCTCTGTCATTCTCCACCACCTTCGGAGGTGTTTCCCATTTTGACCTTGGGGTTTCCAGTCCATACTCCGCAGAGATGTTTCGGTAGACTATGCCAGCCACCTGGTTATGACGTTCCATGTAGGCTTTCCCTGCCAGCATCTTACACCCTGCAGTTATGTGTTGGATCGTCTCAGGTGCCTCTTTGCACAACCTACACCTTGGGTCTTGTCTGGTGTGGTATATCTGGGCCTCAATGGCTCTGGTGCTTGGGGCCTGCTCCTGAGCAGCCAGGATGAGTGCCTCTGTGCTCTCCTTCAGGCCAGCCCTCTCTAGCCACTGATAGGACTTCTTGAGATCAGCCACTTCAGTTATGGTCCGGTGGTACATCCCATGGAGGGGCTTGTCCTCCCATAATGGTCCCTCTTCCAGCGCCTCATCCTCTGTTCCCCGTTGTCTGAGACATTCTCTGAGTACGTCATCTGTTGGAGCCTTCTCCTTGATGTATTCATGGATGTTTCATCCTGGACAGTGGCTCTTACACTCACTAGTCCCCGGCCTCCTTCCTTTCGTCTTGCGTACAGTCTCAGGGTGCTGGATTTGGGATGGAACCCCATGGTGAGGAGCTTTCGGGTCTTAACGTCCGTGGTCTGAATCTCTTCCTTTGGCCACCTTATTATTCCTGCAGGGTATCTGATCACTGGCAGGGCATAGCTGTTTATTGCCCGGGTCTTATTCTTGCCATGGAGCTGGCTTCTTAGGACTTGCCTCACTCGCTGGAGGTATTTGGCCGTAGCCGCTTTCTTTGTTGCCAGTTCGAGGTTGCCATTGGCTTGTGGTATACCGAGGTACTTGTAGCTGTCCTCAATGTCTGCTATTGTTCCTTCAGGGAGTGAGACCCCTTCAGTGCGGACTACCTTTCCTCTCTTAGTCACCATCCGACTACATTTCTCAAGCCCGAATGACATCCCGATGTCGCTGCTGTAGATCCTGGTTGTGTGGATCAGGGAGTCTATGCCCCTTTCGCTCTTAGCATACAGCTTTATGTCATCCATGTAGAGGAGGTGACTGATTGTAGCGCCATTTCTGAGGCGGTATCCATAGCCTGTTTTGGCGATTACTTGGCTTAGGAGGTTCAGTCCTATGCAGAACAGCAGTGGGGAGAGTGCATCACCTACAACTCCAAGCATTCAGTGATCCATGTATGTGGCATCGAGTCATAGGCTTTCTTGTAATCAATCCAGGCTGTGCACAGGTTGGTACGTCGGGACCTGCAGTCTTGTGCGACTGTTCTGTCAACCATGAGCTGATGTTTGTCTCCTCTGGTATCTCTACCAATGCCCTTCTGTGCTTCGCTCATGTATTGATCCAGGTGTCCACTTATCTTAACCGCAATGATGCCTGACATGAGCTTCCATGTTGTGGAGAGACAGGTTATTGGCCGATAGTTGGATGGGACTGCACCCTTTGAGGGATCCTTCATGATCAAGATCGTTCGCCCTTCGGTTAGCCATCCTGGGTGAGTCCCATCCCTCAGCAGCTGGTTCATTTGTGCTGCTAGGCGTTCATGGAGTGCTGTGAGTTTCTTTAGCCAGTAGGTGTGGACGAGGTGCTGTCCAGTTCTTCATATCTGAGACTCTTTCCTGTATGTCTGCCACTGTTATGGTAACTGGGTTCTGTTCAGGGAGGTTGCTGGTGCTCCTCTCTCCGGGTCACCAGCCATTGTGCACTGCTGTTGTCACGTTCCGTATTTGACAGCAGGGGGCAGGCGTTCCTGCTTGCCGCCTGCACACCTGCCACCCATTTGTTGACGATTGCACCTGCTATATCTAGGCGCTCCGACAGTCAACTCACTGCAGGAGTATTCCACGCCGTGCCATTTGCTATCGTCTATTCCTTCTCGGTTAAAACTCTGACTTACATGACTATTTACTATTATTGCATGCCTTGATATTCCTCTCGTGTTTGATTAGTATTTTACTTAATAACTTTCTCCTTGCCGTTTTTGTTTCGCAAGCGTTTTCTGTTATTTCCTGGTCCTCATTTTGACCAGCGTTTTCTGTTGCTTCGTTATTATTTCCTGGCCCTCTTTTTGACCAGCGTTTTCTGTTGCTTCGTTATTATTTCCTGGCCCTCTTTTGACCAGCGTTTTCTGTTGTCCGTTTAGACGGGGATTTTGTGTTATAATAAATTTCATTTTTTATGACAAAATTCCTTTTCTGTGTCTGCTGTTTCGGGGATCCACTTACCTCTAGTAGTTGTGCACGAAGCGATTATTCTGTCGCTTCGGGCTCAACGTGACAGCTGTTATGTGCAACCTCCTTCTCCCATATGCCTTTCCAGTACCTTTCAGTTTCCAGTCTTGGTGGGTCAGCTCTGTTGTTGGGACCCTGCCACTGAGCGTACACTTTCGCAGGTTGTGTTGCGAACAGCCTGTTTATTCGTCTGGCCTCATTCTCTTTCGTGTACCGCTTTAGGCGGCTGGACAAGGCTTGGAGCTGTTTGGCAGTTTCGAGTGCTTCAGGTATGGTCATCTGGATGTACCTCTCGGGTATCGGCCTTTTCATCACACCTCTCTGGGCCTCTGTCAATTGACTCACATCTTTCCGAGCCGCCTTGATCTTAGCCTCCAACAGTCTTTTCCAAGGTGGGTAACGTATCTCATGGGTTCCATGGTTGCTCTTATAGCCAAGCATCTCTAGGATCACTGATGCTGAAGCGTATATCAGCTCATTGGTTTCCGTGATCGTTACGGTAGGGATCGCCCACAGTGCTGCATTCACACTTTCCATGAGACTTTCAGGTGGTACTCCACATAGCCGTTGTAATCGGTTTCTAGGTTGCCCAGCTTTCATTCTCGCCATGATCTTAGCTTTCAGGTCAGTTGCTGCCTCGCTCAGCATTTCATTCATTGGGGCTGGCCTCCCAATCTCATCATCTGCATTCATTGGGGCTTGCCTCCCAATCTCTGGTATGACCTCCTCCTCTGATCTGGCAGCCTGGGGCCCTTCACCATGGAACCTGCGTCGTCCCTCATCAATCTCAAATTGTGACAGCAGTTGCCGTTTGTGGATGTTGGAACACTGAGCTACGAGTTGTTTCGTGGTCAACCGTGACTGTGGGTTTTGAAGTAACCATTTAGCCCACATTCTCTGCATGTAACCCCTCTGACTAGGGTTGCTTGAGTAGTAGCATTCCAACAGAGCCATGTTATCGCATCTCGCCCATCTCTGCTTTGTTCCAGTAGCCCATTTTTCATCAAGGTGCTCTGGTTCCCCAGCACCTGACGCAGACCTTGTTTGGCCGGGCGACGTCTGAGTCATGTCATTCGTTTTATTGTCTCTCATCATTGTATGAGGTAGGCATTAGCGTGAAGGATCTTGCCCAAGGACCCACACTGGATGGTTTTATGTGCTCATTTTTTTTGCCCCAAGCGGGATTCGAACCACCGTCTTCCGTATGCCAAACCGTATATATATATATATATATATATATATATATATATATATATATATATTAGAGCTGTCAAACGATTAAAATATTTAATCTAATTAAAAATGCAACTGTCATAATTAACTCAAATGAACTAAAAATTAATTCTGATTACTCACACATTTTTTATCATTTCTGAATTTCCTTTGATATTTTTTTGTCCTATTTTTCCCCATTTTATTGCTCTCATCAACATGGAATCATGAATCAGTTTTCTGTGTGCAAAATGCAAATATTTTCTGAAATAACAATTTCGATTTTCTATTTTACATGAACATTTTTCACTTGGAGCAATTATTCACACAATATTACTGTCCATCAACAACAGTGAAAAAAATATTTTGTCACACAACAGCTGCTTTAACAGCTCTTTTTATGGAATCAAAACAGAGCAATATAACATTATAAAGTGCACATCTAAGGTAAACTAGTACTCAGCCTGTAGTGGATTTAAGCCATGGTCGCATACTTCGGTTTTCTCAAGTTTGCTTTGAACACAGCAGTCAGGCTATGTTGATTCTGTTGTTCCTTCTTGGTCGGAAGTCTCTCTACGGTTTTGTGTAGACATCATTTCGGATGACTACACTGGGTTAGATGACAACACTGGAGACGTTTTATTTTCAGCTAGGTCGCTACCACTGCACCGCTGAATTCTTGACGTGCCTCAGTGGCGCACCGTCGCTGTCAGACGAACACAGAGAAGCTCCACCTGCTTTATTTATATGGCCACGGAACACTGTAACCTTCCACACAAAATAGTTCCAAACAAGTTACAATCGTGTCAGTGGCATACATCGTAATCGACAGGCTACCTGCTCTTTATTCACCAGAGGCTCATCAACCTAGTCTCTTATTTCTCTCCCGAAACAGTGTCTTCTCCGCTACGTACAATTCCTGGACACAGCTTGTAATGGAGGCTCTCGCTGGCAATCCGTAGTAGAGTCGTCAGATGCAATGCGAATGATTTCAGCTTGAGTCGAGCTGTGGACAATGTTGACAGGCTTGCATGCAGGAGCCATACATTTAGCTATGTCTTCAGCAAATTAGTTCTTCGTCGTGCTATCCATTTTCTTCACTTTGAAATGATCCACAGCTGTCTGTCTTAGACTCGGGGGCGGAGTACTCACATCAGCTGTGTGCTTGGCCATTATGTGGTATTTCAGACTCGACGTGCTCTGATGATAGCTCAGTTTACGAATGCAAAACATCCAGGTAAATTTGGTCTTGTCAGTGGAACTATCTGGCAACTTTTTCAAAGTAAACTTTCCATTCATAAACTCTTGAAGTATCCGTTTTCGGTGTCTCGCGCTGCCGTGGCTGGCAAAACAGTCATGGACGTGGACTTCTGCAGCACGCTTGTTGTTTTGTTTCTGTTTTATTTAGAGAGCAACGTAACATCTGCTGTGACGTGTGCCGCGTTAATCTCGCGAGAAAAAAATTAATCCCGTTAAAATTCATTTAAATTAATGCCAATAAAAACGCGCTAAACTGACAGCTCTAATATATATATATATATATATATATATGTACACATACACACACACACACAAACAACCATTTCAGGGTTTCTCCCGCCTACTGCCCGAAGACAGCAGGGATCGACTCCAGCACCCCCCCCCCCCCTCCACCCCAAGAAAGTGGATCGTCAAATTTATATCTATATTCATTCATTCATTTTCCAAACCACTTTATCCTCACTAGGGTTGCGGGGAGTACCGGAGCCTATCCCAGCTATCTTCGGGCAGGAGGCGAGGGACACCCTGAACTGGTTGCCAGCCAATCGCAGGGCACACAGAGAAGAACAACCATCCACACTCACACGCCTGGGGACAATCTTGAGTGTTCAATCAGCCTGCCATGTATGTTTTTGGAATGTGGGAGGAAACCAGAGGACCCGGAGAAAACCCACACAAGCACAGGGAGAACATACAAACTCCACACAGGAAGGCCAGAGCTGGAATTGAATCTGGTACCTCTGCACTATGAAGTCGACGTGCGAACCACTCAACTACCGGGCGGCCCCGTATGTATGTATGTATATACAGTATATATATATATATATATATATATGTAAATATATATGATCCACTGGTGAAAAGGACACTGTGATTCTCTCCTCTTTCATCTATAACTGCTTAAGACAACAAAGTGTATGCAGGAAAGTGGTTAAGATTGCACGATTGTCTGTGTCTCATGTGTTGTTTTGGATTATTTTGTCTTTTTTACTTTTGATGGCGGCGCAGACAGCCGCAGCGGCTCCTCTTGTTTTATGTTGTCTTGAGAGGGAAGAAATTTCATCTGTGCTGTCTGGTCAGTGAACCAGACGGAACTGTAGGTACCAAGGACTAAGCGGAGTCTCAGAGGAGATTGAGCCTTTTCTGTTGCAGGTTCCTCCCTTTGGATTTAATTGGAAGGTAACCCCCCACTCCATCTATTTTCAAAACGTGTCTTAAAAACACAAGTTTGTTCTTTGGCTGTTAGGTCATTTTGAGACTGCATTGTCCTCAACTCAACTCAACTGTAATTATAGAGCACTTTCAAATAGCCATCGCTACATACAAAGTGCTGTACATGGAGCAACTAACATATACAACAGTAAAGCTCCAAATCAATAACAAAGGCGGTAGAAAGCACCAAACAGCAAAACCAAGATCAAATCTGAATCATGCTGAGTCGAATGCCAAAGAATACAAGTGAGTTTTGAGGCGGGTTTTAAAGATGGGCAGCGAGGGGGCTTGCCGAATGTTCAGTGGGAGGTCATTCCAGAGAGCGGGACCAGCAACGGAAAAGGCTCGATCCCCTCTGAGCCTCCATTCTTGGAACGTCTAATAATGTCTGGTCCGCAGACCTGAGGCGCCGGGTAGGTGTAAAGGGCCGGATGAGCTCAGAGAGGTAAGGTGGCACGAGATTATTCAGAGATTTGAAAACAAATAAGAGGATCTTGAAAATAACTCTAAAATGTATGGGGAGCCAGTGAAGGGACGCCAGAGTAGGAGTTATGTGCTCCCTCTTACAAGTACCAGTCAAGAGGCGAGCAGCAGCATTCTGGACTAGCTGGAGATGCTGAATGGAGTATTGGCTGACTCCAAAGTAAAGTGCATTGCAGTAATCGAGCCGGGATGTGATGAAGGCATGAAACACTGTTTTAAGGTGCCCACAAGAAAGGAGAGGTTTTGCTTTAGCCAGCTTCTAAGATGAACGAAGCTGGATTTAACAACGGCACCAATTTGCCGGTCAAGTTTAAAATCACTGTCCGGTTTAAGACCCAAGTTTGGAGACAGGGGGCCCAATTCTACAGGATGGGATGTACAAGGGCCACTGGGACCAAACCTCTGTCTTCTTTTCATTTAAATTCAAGAAATGTTGTGCCATCCAGGTTTTGATTTGTCCAAACTCGGTCCTCAAAGGCCACTGCCCTGCCCAATTTCATTCACTCCCTGCTGCAACACACCTGATTCAAATGATTGGGATCATTATCAAATTTTTCCAGAGCTTGCTGATGAGCTGATCATTTGAATCAGGTTTATTGCAGCAGGGAGCAATGGAAAACAGGCAGGGCATTGGTCCTTGAGGAATGGAGCTGGACATGTCCGTCTTTTTATGGTGTATGGGGTATTTTATATTATTGATTTATCCCCCCCCCCCGCCGTTGTTACTGTATGAACATTTTTTGGACTGCATGTAAAGCACTTTGTAGGCAAGAATAGTTGTTTAAAAATCCTCTATAAATAAAGTTGAGTTGAGTTTGGTAAGTGGAAGATGTACATATGGATGATGATTATTATTCTATTTATAATGCAGCAGGCGGTTGCAATTTGATGCCATACCCACCAAGCATGATCGTGTCTCTGAACACGAAGGATAGAATAACTGAGTTGAGGTCACATTGAAGCAACTAAGTCGTGAAGAAGAAAAATCATCTTTATTATTTGAATTGAATGCAGGTGGCATAGATGGGAATCTTGCAATTATGCATCAACGACCACACGATCATTATGATTCAGGCAAAATGCTTAAGGACAAGATTTCTTTTTGAATAAGAACATGGTCTAGGCTTGGCATGCCGAGGTCGCCCAGGGGGTGGACTGGATGTTGCTCGTCTAGGTGGGAGTGCTTCCAGCCAGTAACAGGTTGTCTGGGTGAGCAAGGTGGTGGTTTAGATGGGCCGTTTTCATCCCGAATAACTGGGTGGTGATCCAGGTTTGAAAGATTATATTCCAGAATATTTTTTGCCTCCGGAGTAAGAGATGGTCCAGTGGGTGGTCCAGGTTGCAGTGTGCTGGTCCACATTGAAAGGGTGGTGGGGCAGGTTGACAATTTGGTGTTCCGGTGGATATTTTTTATCCAGGACAACAGGTGGCTGCACTGGTAGCTGCTGTTTGCTGGGATGGCTAATTATGATATGAAATAAAATGTGGTCCGAGAGATGGTCGAGCCTGGCAAGATGGTGGTTGGGTCATTTTCATCCATAGTAACAAGTAGCCCAGGTGACCCAGGTTGTTAAGATGATGGGTCATAAAATGCTGGATCAGGTGGTGGTGGCAGTGGCCCAGGCAGTGAATATGGTGATGGCCCAGGTGGACAAGGTACTGGTTGCATAGGTGGCCAAGGTGCTGGTGGCTTAGGTGGCCAAGGTGCTGGTTGCATAGGTGGCCAAGGTCGTCGTAGCCCATGTAGCCAAAAAGGCCAATATGGATATTGTAGTGGTGGCCAGGGAGGACCTGGTGGTCCAGGTGGACTAGGTTTCCAAGGTGGTTGAAGCCCTTGTGGCCAAAAAGGCCAATATGGATAGCTTAGTGGTGGCCAATGTGGTAATGGCCCAGGTGGCCAAGGTACTTGTCGGCTAGGAGGCCAAGGTAGGCGTAGCCCTTTTGGCCAAAAAGGCCAATATGGATATTGTAGTGGTGGTCCGGGAGGAGCTGTTGGTACTGTTGGTCCTGGTCGTACAGGTGGCCAATGTGGTCGTGGCACAGGTGGCCAAGGTGCTGGTGGCCAAGGTCGTCGTAGCCCTTGTGGCCAAAAAGGCCAATATGGATAGCTTAGTGGTGGCCAGGGAGGACCTGGTGGTCCAGGTGGACTAGGTAGTCGTAGTAGTCCAGGTGGCCAATGTGGTAATGGCCCAGGTGGCCAGGGTACTTGTGGGCTCGGACTCGGAGGCCAAGGTAGTTGTAGCCCTTTTGGCCAAAAAGGCCAATATGGATATCTTCGTGGTGGCCCGGGAGGACCTGGTGGTCCTGGTGGACTAGGTGGTAGTGGCCTAGGTGGCCAAGGTGGTGGTGGACTAGGGGGCCAAGGTGCTGGTAGCCCTTGTGGCCAAAAAGGCCAATATGGATATTGTAGTGGTGGCCCGGGAGGACCTGGTGGTCCCGGTGGTCCTGGCAGTCCAGGTGGTCCAGATGGTCCTGGTGGACCAACTGGTCCAGATGGTCCTGGTGGCCCCTCTAGTCCAGGTGGTCCAGGTGGCCCATCTAGACCAGGCAGTCCTGGTGGCCCATCTGGTCCAGGTGGACCTCGTGAACCATTTTGCCCTGGTGGCCCATCAGGTCCAGGTGGTCCAACTGTCCCTGGGTGACCATCTGGTCCAGGTGGACCTGGTGGACCTTCTGATCCTTGTGGACCCTTTGGTCCTGGTGGTCCTTGTGGACCCTTTGATCCTGGTGGCCCTGGTGGCCCACTACCAGGTGCCCCTGGTGTAAAATATGGATACCCAGGTGGTCGTGAAGGTGGACCTTGTGGTGACCTAGATGGGAAGGGATGTTACTCAGATTGAACACTGTCATCTGGAAAAACATCTGTATCGGCTGGCATGTTACCTCTATATTTTAGCAGAAAGACAGCTGGTTCCTGTGAAAAAGAGTTGACATCTTTGCTACATGGTGACCTTTCACTTACTCTTTGTTCCTTGGTAGTTGAGAGTTTGATGACTTACCAAACAGCAGAAGGGCAATAGTGAACACCTTGAGAATGCTCATTGTGCCTGATAATGTCCTAAAACACAGTGCAAAGAGACAGTAAACGTACATCAAGAGAAAGTGACCATGACGCGAGAGCTGGCTGCTTGGAGGGTGTCAGTTTGTTGAGGCCCAAGTTCCATGCCGAACCACAAGGTACCTGGACTGTCCTCTCCTGGACTTGGGAAGAAGGCTGATAACTCCCTGCCAATCTTAATATTGTTGCCTTCGGTTGGAATTCTCGTATTTATTGAAACCACAGATCACAGATCCACGCCGTTGTTAAGAAAGGCTTGCATTGTAGAACACAGTGGATGCCCCACATACTCGTAGTTCCTTGTCTATTTGCATATGACTGTTGTCAAATTTAAAATACTTGCTTGGGACCACACCCATTTTTTAGTGGACAATGGATTTTGGCAGCATTTTTCATTTTATGGGAAAATTGCTGTAAAAAGAAAAGCGGAATGTACATATTGTTTTGTTTTGCTTTTCAACCACCATCTATAGTCTCAGCATCATGAGTACTTAGGCCTACTCTTTTTTCTGTCATGTATCCAGAAGTACAAAGAGGCTTTTAGGCCCCCCCCCCCCCCCCCCAACGTCTGCACTCAAATGTGCTTCTCTCAGGCTTTCCAAGTATGAGTTGCAGTCTTGACGAAATAATGTCACACATATTCATGAAATATGTTACACCATGGATGGGCAACTGGTGGCCCGCGGGCCGCAAGCGGCCCATTCTTTGAGTGGCCCCTTGATTTAGTTGAAAAAAACCCAACTCATCAAAATTACAACTTTGTGTAGGTTGATATTTGTGGAAAAAAAATGCACTAAATACATTCCTACACCTATTTTGGTTTGCTCTTCTGGTGTTTCAAGCCACCCTTGAATTGTAATTTTTATGCATGAGAGCCTTTTGCACTGGTATTAAAAAAAATCACAGTGTATTGTTAATTTTTGATTGTTCAAACTCTTTTGTTGAAAATGGATCTTTTATGACTTCACTGAGAAATGTATTCTGAAAAATGAAATATGTTGAGAGCATATATTTTGCATGTATGTACGTACACGTTTCGTCCAGATTCAAAATTGCATTTTTGTCATACGTCTGGTGTGGAAGTGTGTGATCCAATATACCTGTAAACTGAATCAAAAGGCATATTTTCCGCTTGATTGCACAAAGCGCAACACCAAACATGTCCAACATTAAAGTTGTGCTCACTGAAAACACTTCAAAATGGAGAAAGTACTCACCACGCACACTCAAGTTTGCTCCTAGAACCCCTCTCAGTCCTTGTGTTGTTGTCAGTCCTGCTTCTGTCTCTTCTCTGTTGTTTCACAGTCAGGAATGAAGAGATTATATCACTTGTTCGTCCACCATTAAGGTGTGGCCCTTGTTAATTAAGGTGGGTAATTGAATTGATTTCCTTTTGTTTTGACACTATTACAGTCTGTGGTTTCTATTTGGCTGCGACTGGCTGGCATCCAGTTCAAGGAGTAGCCCGCCTTCTGCCCAAAGACAGCTGGGATAGGCCCCAGCACGCCCGCGACCCTTTCATTTCTATTCGGTGGGCATTGCCAAGCGGTATTTCTTCTTCATGTTGACAAGCTGTAATTCATCAGTTCCTTGAATCACTTTGAAGTGAATTGAGCACACAAAAGGTCACCACCACTGGAATCTTACAGTGGGGAGAAGTATTTGATACATTGATGATTTTTGAAGTTTTCCCACTTCCAAAGCAGGTCGAGATCTTTAATTTGTATCAAAGGCACTCTTCAACTATCATGGACATAATCTAAAATAAAAATCCAGAAAATCTCAGTCAATGATTTTTAAATCATTAATTTGCATTGTATTGCCATAAAATTAATGATTTAAAAATATTTGATATATCAGACAAACAGAACTCAATATTTGATCCAGAAACCTCTGTTTGTAATTGAATATATCAGACATTTTCCATTGTTCTTCAGCAGGTTTGCACACACTGCAGCAGGAATTTTGGCCCACTTCTCCAAACATCCATCCATCCATTTTCCGAACCGCTTGATCCTCACTAGGGTCGCGGGGGGTGCTGGAGCCTATCCCAGCCATCTCCGGGCAGTAGGCGGGGGACACCCTGAATCAGTTGCCAGCCAATCGCAGGGCACACAGAGACGAACAACCATCCACGCCCACACTCACACCTAGGGACAATTTAGAGCGTCCAATCAGCCTGACATGCATGTTTTTGGAATGTGGGAGGAAACCGGAGCACCCGGAGAAAACCCACGCAGGCCCGGGGAGAACATGCAAACTCCACACAGGGAGGCCGGAGCTGGAATCGAACCCGGTACCTCTGCACTGTGAAGCCGACGTGCTAACCACTGGACTACCGGGCCGCCCACCTTCTCCAAACAGACTTTTTGAAAAGTATTCAGGTTAAGGGGCTGTCGCTGGGCAACACGGACTGTGATTTTCTGGATTTTTTTTTTTTTGGATTCTGTCCCTCATAGTTGAAGTGTGCCTTTGATGCAAATTACAGACCTCCACCTTTATAAGTGGGAAAACTTTAAAAAATCTGCAGTTTATCAAATACTTGTTCTCCTCACTGTACCGTACGTGCTTTGTACGTGAAGTGCAAATAAACAACTGGTACATATTTATTTATGATTACTATTTGTTAATTCTGGAATTTCTGCATTGCGAGACTAAAGAAGTTTTTTTTATCTTATTTTATCTTAATCTACCGCGCAGCAAAGAGCTGGGTGGGGTAGGTCAAGAAAGCTCCTGTGGCTTTGCAACAGCTGGGTTAGGCTCCAGCACGCCTGTGACCCTTGTGAGAAAAAGTGGATTAGAAAATGGGTGGGTGGATGGATGGTTTATGTTCGGTGGAAATTTCCAAGCCATATTCCTTCTTTATGTCGACAAGCTGTAATTCATCAGTTAATTGAGTCACTTTGAAGTCAATTGAGCTCACAAAAGGTCACCCCCACTATAATCTGACGTGCTTTGTACGTGGAGTCATAACATGTTTTCAAACAGCTAGTAAATATTTATTTATTATTATTGTTTGTTTTCTTTTTAATCTACCTAGCAGCAAGGAGCTGGGTGGTGTAGGTCAAGGCTACTGTGGCTTTGCAAAGAGGACAAACTGGTTTGTCTCCTCTGAGTCAGCTTAGTACCAATCCGAATGGCACATTCCCAGCCATCTATCCATTGTCAACACATTTTATCCTGAACAGGGTCATGGTGGGGTGCTGGAGCTTATCCCAGTTGACTTCAGGCAGAAGGCAGTCTCCACTCTGAACTGTTCGCTAGTCAGTTGCAGGGCACATACAGAGACAAAGAACCATTCACATCCACACGTCACTGAGGGGGAACCAATCGCATGCTCTTCTTTATCTTTATTATTTGGAATTATTTACAATATGCGGCCAGAAATAAAACACATCTCTTTACTTGTCACATTTTTCAATGTGTTGCACCCATAATGTCAGTCTGCAAAACAAAATTATCAGAATTTGCCTTATTAACTCATTTAATGCCAAAATGTAAACATACATTTCCAAAAACCCTATCATTTTGTGGCAAAATGTAAAAATATGTTTTTAGTAAATGCAGTTTTTGTTTTTTGTTGTTTTATTCAAAGGAGTGGCTTTGATAAGACCTTGGTCCACACATGGTGTGAGTGTGTGTGTTACACAGTGGGTAATCCGAGCAAAGTATTGTAGGTGATTTTCTTGTTTACATTTCACACTATATCCCGTGTAGGGGCTTGTCCTCCCATGATGGTCCCTCTTCCAGCACCTCATCCTCTGTTCCCCATTGTCTGAGACAACACCATCAAGCGGCATACTGAGAACTGTTCACCACCCGACGACAAAAAACTCTGACCCGACTGAAGCAGGAAATTCACATACCAAAAAGCATGGACTTCAAACCCTTTGATAACCCTTCCAACCCTTTGATGACTTCCAACCCTACTTACCACAAGACATTTGACCCTGAGAACAACTTGGACCCGGACAACAACTTTTTCAAGACCAACCGACCGCGAGGGAGCCGGCGACGACCGACTGTGAGGGAGCCAGTGACGACCGCAGGGGAGCAAGCGACCGCGAGGAAGCCGGGAGGCCACCAGCCAGCAACTGCGAAGGAGCCAGCGACGACCGCAAGGGAGCCAGCGACGACCGCATGGGAGCGAGAAATTCACATTGAGCTGGTTTCTTAGGACTTGCCTCACTCACTGGAGGTATTCGGCCGGCGCCGCTTTCCTTGTTGCCAGTTCGAGGTTGCCATTGGCTTGTGGTATACCGAGCTACTTGTCGCTGTCCTCAATGTCTGCTGTTGTTCCTTCAGGGAGTGAGACCCCTTCAGTGTGGACTAACTTGCCTCTCTTAGTCACCATCCGACTACATTTCTCAAGCTCGAATGAACATCCCAATGTCACTGCTGTCGATCCTGGTTGTGTAGATCAGGGAGTCTTTGTCCTTTTCACTCTTAGCATACACCTTTATGTCATCAATGAAGAGGAGGTAACTGATCGTTGCTCCATTTCTGAGGCGGTATCCACAGCCAGTCTTGGCGATTACTTGACTTAGGGCAGTGGTGCCCAACCTTTTTTGTCCCAAGGGCTACTTTTCAAGGAGCCAACCTCCGGAGATCTCCCATTCCAGTGTCAACATCTGACCCCCCCCCCCCCCACCCCTCTCCTCACACACATTAATTTAAAACACTAAAATTCCCAGGGCAATGCCATTTGGCTTTCCTACATAGAACCAAATATGAACCAAACAGAAAAAAAAACAGCTACGAAACAGGTAGATCTCTGTTTGAAAAAAGGAAATCACTTCCTACCTCAGTGGACTGGCTTTGATCCCAATGTCATTTTGTAATCTCAGAATCTCATCCTGAAGAGTGGGGCTTTCAAAGTCGAAAAGTGATTTGACTTTGGCGGCAATGTCACCAACGTCAATATTTGCACCAAATGAATAACACATATCGCTGACTTTAGGCTCGATGGATGCAAAGTCAGTAAAACACCTCTCAGACTCTGACGAGATGCTCTGAACATGCTCCTCAAAAAGTGCACTGTCAAGCTGTGTCACACCTTTCCCTTGACGTTGTAGTTCTGCTTGCATGTGAGAGAAGTTGCACAGGTTACCAAGCCGCAGGCGGTTGGACATCAGCTTTCGCTTGCTTTTAAATGTGCTCACTGAACTCATCATGTTGACTACATCTTTACCCTTACGCTGCAGCTCTAAATTCAATTCATTGAGCTGGCCAGTGAGATCAGTGAGGAAAGATAAATCTAAAAGCCACTGTTGTGCCCCGCAAACAAACCCCATGAAAGCATGAATAATATCCTCACCCCAGGTGTGTACCTTTAATGGCAAAATGGCGAGTAGCTCTTCATTGGTTCTTCATTGGTGGAAAATTTTAGTTCTTGGATCGTTTTTTCTCAGCCAGGGGTGACGTACGACCGATTGGGCACCCCTGCCTTGACATCAGAGGTAATTCGCTGAGTAGCTTAGCGTTTAGCACCGTTGTTTGCACATGAGTGGTAATTCAGTCATCTGATTGGTTGGCCTCTGTGTCAATCAAGTAATGGGATTGATGATCGGCTGACGTAGTACGTCCTGTGTATTTGTGTCGTTGTTAGAATGGCATTGCCACTGCTGAGGCATTTTCAATGTTTGTCGTGTGAAAGCCTGGGAGCCGCATTGAACCAGCCAAAGAACCACTGTCATCGTTAGCTGCTCACGACTGTTAACAGCGGTCAACTTTTCGCAGCGTTTCCAGCTCATCGGTAAGGAAAGTACCTATTTGCTGTCCTAAACGTCACTCAATGATGTCATCAGTGTGTGTGATTTACTTGGGGGATGTTTTTGTTTTCCTTATCTTTTTGTCTTTTGTAATTTTTATTTGTTGACAAAGAAAAGTTTACATTTACACCCAGTCCAGATTGTAAATCAGGCGCGATCATCCAGCAGAGGCTTCATTTGGGGGTGGGGCCACAACAGCTCCAGGCGCTGCTCATTGAGAACAATGTGCTTTCACCACACAGACTCCACAAGTCTCCAATAACACCAGAAAAAGTCGGTCGATTGTGACTCGTCACTTTTTTGAAAAAAGAGTCACTCGAGAGGATCTGAATACTCACTAAATATAGTGTCAAAGT
Source organism: Hippocampus guttulatus (assembly GCF_054856545.1). Lineage (NCBI taxonomy): Eukaryota > Metazoa > Chordata > Actinopteri > Syngnathiformes > Syngnathidae > Hippocampus > Hippocampus guttulatus. The sequence continues at coordinate 3,314,414 of NC_141264.1, forward strand.
CGTTAAGTTTGGCGACACTGACTTCCTGTCATGTCATTGAAAAAAACTAACAAAAAAATTTTTTTTTCCAACGCACTTCGGTCATCTTGGGATCACTTCGCGGTCGACTGGTGGGTCTTTGGGGGTTCAGTCCTATGCAGAGCAGCAGTGGGGAGAGTGCATCACCTTGGTATATGCCACATTTGATTGACACTTGGGTAAGTGGCTTGCCATTGGCATCAAGTGTGGTTTTCCACATCCTCATCGAGTTCGCCACAAAGGCTCTTGTTCACCTGATACAACTCCAAGCATTCAGTGATCCATGTATGTGGCATCGAGTCATAGGCTTTCTTGAAATCAACCCAGGCTGTGCACAGGTTTGTATGTCGGGACCTGCAGTCTTGTGCGACTGTTCTTTCACCCAGGACCTGATGTTAGGCTGCTCTGGTATCTCTCACAATGCCCTTCTGTGCTTCGCTCATGTATTGATCCATGTGTCCACTTGTCTTCGCCGCAATGATGCCTGAGATGAGCTTCCATGTTGTGGAGAGACAGGTTATTGGCCGATAGTTGGATGGGACTGCAGCCTTTGAGGGATTCTTCATGATCAGGATCATTCGCCCTTCGATGAGCCATCATAGGTGAGTCCCATCCATCAACAACTGGTTCAGAGCTCATGGAGTGCTGTGAGTTTCTTAAGCCAGTAGGTGTGGACCATGTCCGGGCCTGGTGCTGCCCAGTTTTTTATTTATTTATATCTGAGATTTTTTTTTTTTTAATATCTGAGACTCCCCTCCGTGAGCCGTCACCTTACTGTGGTGGAGGGGTTTGTGTGTCCCAATGATCCTAGGAGCAAAGTTGTCTAGGGCTTTATGCCCCTGGCAGGGTCACCCATGCCAAACAGGTTCTAGGTGAGGGACCAGACAAAGCACGGCTCAAAGACCCCTTATGATGAGTAAAATTAATGGATCTCAGTTTCCCTTGCCCGGACGCGGGTCACCGGGGCCCCACTCTGGAACCGGGCCTGGAGGTGGGGCTCGTTGGCGAGCGCCTGGTGGCCGGGCCTACACCCATGGGGCCCGGCCGGGCTCAGCCCGAAGAGGCAACGTGGGTCCCCCTTCTCATGGGCTCACCACCCATGGGAGGGGCCAAAGGGGTCGGGTGCAATGTGTGCTGGGCAGGAGCCAAAGGCGGGGACCCTGGCGATCTGATCCTCGGCTGCAGAAGCTAGCTCTAGGGACGTGGAATGTCACCTCTCTTGCAGGGAAGGAGCCCGAGCTGGTGTGTGAGGTAGAGAAGTTCCGACTGGATATAGTCGGACTTGCCTCCACACATAGCCTGGGTTCTGGTACCAGTTCTCTCGAGAGGGGTTGGACTCTCTTCCACTCTGGAGTTGCTCACGGTGAGAGGTGCAGAGCAGGCGTGGGCATACTCATTGCCCCCCGGCTCTGTGCCTGTACATTGGGGTTCACACCGGTAGACGAGAGGGTTGCCTCCCTCTGCCTTCGGGTGGCGGGACGGGTCCTGACCGTTGTTTGTGCATATGCACCAAACAGCAGCTCAGCGTACCCACCCTTTTCGGAGTCCTTGGAGGGTGTGCTGGAGAGTACTCCTGCTGGGGACTCCCTTGTTCTGCTGGGGGACTTCAGTGCTCACGTGGGCAATGACAGCGAGACCTGGAAGGGCGTGATTGGGAGGAACGGCCCCCCCGATCAGAACTCAAGTGGTGCTTTGTTGTTGGACTTCTGTGCTCGTCACGGATTGTCCAGAACGAACACCTTGTTCAAACATAAGGGTGTCCATATGTGCACTTGGCACCAGGACACCCTAGGCCGCAGTTAGATGATTGACTTTGTGGATGTATCATCGGATTTGCGGAAACATGTTTTGGACACTCGGGTGAAGAGAGGGGCGGAGCTGTCAACTGACCACCACCTGGTGGTGAGTAGGCTCCGATGGTGGGGGAAGATGCCGGTTCGTCCTGGCAGACCCAAACATATTGTGAGGGTTTGTTGGGAGGGTCTGGCGGAATCCCCTGTCAGAAAGAGTTTCAACTCCCACCTCCGGCAGAGCTTTTCCCATGTCCCAGAGGAGGCGGGGGACATTGAGTCCGAATGGACCATGTTCCGTGCCTCTATTGTTGAGGCAGCCAATCTGAGTTGTGGCCGTAAGGTGGTTGGTGCCTGTTGTGGCGGCAACCCCCGTACTCGCTGGTGGACACCAGCAGTAAGGGATGCCGTCAAGCTGAAGGAGTCCTTATCGGGTCTTTATGGCCTGTGGGACCCCAGAGGCAGCTGACGGGTATCGACTGGCTAAACGGAACGCAGCTTCGGTGGACGCCGAGGCAAAAACCCGGGCGTGGGAAGAGTTCGGTGAGGCCATGGAAGCCGACTTCTGGACGGCTTCGAGGAAATTCTGGTCCACCATCCGACGTCTCAGGAGGGGGAAGCAGTGCACCACGAACACTGTGTACAGTGGGGATGGTGCGCTGCTGACTTCGACTCGGGACGTTGTGAACCGGTGGGCAGAGTACTTCGAAGACCTCCTCAACTCCACCAACACGCCTTCCTCGGAGGAAGCAGAGTCTGAGTATCCTGAGGTGGGCTCTCCTATCTCTGTGGTTGAAGTCACCGATGTGGTTAAATAGCTCCTCGGTGGCAAGGCCCCAGGGGTGGATGAGATCCGCCCGGAGTTCCTCAAGGCTCTGGATGCTGTGGGGCTGTCCTGGTTGACACGCCTCTGCAGCATCGCGTGGTCATCGGGAGACTGCCTCTGGATTGGCAGACCGGGGTGGTGGTCCCTCTTTTTAAAAAGGGGGACCGGAGGGTGTGTTCCAACTAGAGAGGGATCACACTCCTCAGCCTCCCTGGTAAGGTCTATTCAGGGGTGCTGGAGAGGAAGGTCCGTCGGGAAATCGAGCCTCAGATTGAGGAGGAGCAGCGTGGTTTTCATCCTGGCCGTGGAACTGTGGACCAGCTCTACACCCTTGCCAGGGTCCTCGAGGGTACGTGGGAACTTGCCCAGCCAGTCTACATGTGTTTTGTGGACAGAAGGCATTTGACCGTGTCCCTCGGGGGGTTCTGTGGGGGGTGCTTCGGGAGTATGGCGTACAGAACCCCCTAATTCGGGTTGTCCGGTCCAGATACTGTCGATGTCAGAGTTTGGTTCGCATTGCCGGCAATAAGTCTGAATCATTTCCAGTGAGGGTTGGACTCCGCCAAGGCTGCCCTTTGTCGCCGATTCTGTTCACAACCTTTATGGACAGAATTTCTAGGTGCAGCCGAGGTGTTGAGGGGGTCCGTTTTGGGGGCCTCAGTATTCTATCTCTGCTTTTTGCAGATTATTTGGTCCTGTTGGCTCCTTCAAGCAGGGCTCTCCAACTCTCACTGGAGCGTTTCGCAGCCGAGTGTGAAGCGGTTGGAATGAGGATCAGCACCTCCAAATCTGAAACCATGGTCCTCAGTCGGAAAAGGGTGGAGTGCCCTCTCCGGGTCGGGGAGGAGATCATGCCCCAAGTGGAGGAGTTTAAGTATCTTGGGGTCTTGTTCACGAGTGAGGGCAGGAGAGAGCGAGAGATCGACAGGCGGATCGGTGCAGCGTCTGCTGTGATGCGGACGTTGTATCGGTCTGTCGTGGTAAAGAAGGAGCTGAGCGAAAGGGCGAAGCTCTCAATTTACCGGTCGATCTACGTCCCAACCCTCATCTATGGTCACGAGCTGTGGGTCGTGACCAAAAGAACGAGATCCCGGATACAAGCGTTCGAAATGAGTTTTCTCCGCAGACAGCGATAAGGTGAGAAGCTCGGTCATCCGGGAGGGGCTCAGAAGAGAGCCACTTCTCCTCCACATCGAGAGAAGCCAGATGAGGTTGCTCGGGCATCTAATTAGGATGCCTCCTTGACGCCTCCCTGGTGAGGTGTTCCGGGCATGTCCCGCTGGCAGGGGACCCCGCGGATGACCCAAGACACGCTGGAGAGACTATGTCACCCATTGTGTTTCTTAACAATATTTGATTAAAATAATGCACTGAAGTGTGTCTTCCGCCATATTTAGTCAGCCTGTATAACATTTTCATGCCTGCAGTAAACCAAGCGCATCCTTGGAGCCACCTGTTCGCCTTGATACACTGCTTACTGGAGACTTTGTGTAGACGGGTTAATACAAGCTAAGAATCGGTTTAGACGACACTGAAGTCTTGAGGTCGCACCATAGTCTCGGTACCGCCCTTCTGATGAAATAAATATGTTGTGAATCCCTTCCTCCGACACACTCGTGATCCAGCAGCCATTGTCTGTAAATCATTGGTGTCCAGAATATTCTGCAAATAAACCCTTCAAAGGTCCTGTTCATCGACTCCAGCATGTATTTGGATAACCAACATCCTCATCATCCGAAATCAACGAACACGCGGCGGTCTAGCAGGCCACTTTCGCTCAGCATTTGGTGACCCCAACATGATTTCGGACTGAGGTTGTGTCAACAGACAGAACACCGGGCGCCCAACAGATTGACAAGGTAAGGGGACAATTATCCTCTAAATTGATCTTATGTCTGTTGGCTGAGATCGAGGTAAGGATTACGTCTTGAATTGATATTCTAAAAATATAACTTGTGGCTGGATGAAAAGTGAAATGCGCAATTGTACCTCATAAAATAAATAAATAAACAATAAAATAAAATTATTTTAAGAATATGTTTGTAATCGAATTGGCTTTGTTCATTTAGTATGACTGCATGTTTTAAGGTCAGCAGGCATTTTTGAAAACCACGCCCTAGCTGGTGTTTACCAGGGACAGTTAAAAAAAAAAAAGTAAGAAAACATGCTCTCCACGCTTACTCGAATGATTCTGTTAGACTTTGCATGAATAGACATGGAGCAGATAAGCCACCTGGCAGCCTTGAACAGTGCATGGGGCAAGCTTTGCATGCTGAAATAGTGTTAGAAAAAAAAAAGACAGAATGAATGAGCTGCTGCACACTCACGTGACGTTTTTTTCACCAACTAGACATTTATCTTGCATGGCTATACTGTATTCTCGATCCCATTTAACACTGAAAGATACACAGTATTTAACACATTATTACTGCTTCCTGGTGGGTGTTTGTTTGTTTTGTTTGACATATTAACAGATAATAATGATTTGAAAGGAAGTAGGTAAAAACAAAACAAACGTATCTACCTCGCTCTTTAAGTGTTTAAATTTGTTTGATGTTAATGTAGTCATGGATCATTTCTTTAATACATCTCAGTCTGGCAGGCAGAGGAAGAAGTCCAGAAGTCTGCATAAAAACAAATGCATGCTGTTTTTAGCATATTTTTACAGTTTACAGTTTGTGCACAGACTATTTAAACACACGCTAGCATATTTATATATTTATATATCACCTTTTTCTCTTAATCAGAATAGATATTCCATTACATTACAACATCTCAATTTATTGGCTTGAATCAGGTTTATTTTGCATTCTACTTTTGATCCTGTTTTTGAACACAGCAAGTGTTCTCGACAGCGTAGTGGCCAAAATGATTGTCAGGAATTGGCTGAGGAAAAGAAAAAAAAAATCACAAATCTGAAAGACAAATGCTGTTCAGTTCCCACAAACAAATTCCAATCAATGAACTAAGATAAAAGGGGGACTTCACGCCCAAAGTAACTGATTGTGCAGGACAGCTGTGTCTTTGTCAGTGGCTAAGTACCCACTCGTTGATGGGTACCTAGGAAGACAATGGACAGTAATTAGGGTGTGACACGTATTTGGTTTCTGTGGGGGGCAAACAGACTGGAGAATCGAGTCTGCCTCTTCAGAGTCTGAATGTTATAAAATAGCTCTCTGTATTTTTAGGCAATAATAGCAAAAAGATGATTACCTGTCCCAGCCACCAAACAGCTGGTTTCACCAATGCAACCGCTTCTTTTTTCAAAAACTTGTCACCGTTACACCATTGAGAAATTATAACGTAAGAGGCGACCAAATTGGTTGCACTCACACCATGCCACCATGTAAACAGAACAACTTGAAATCAGCCAAGAAATCAGGAAAGATCCAATGTTTTTTGGGAGTCTAAATGTAAAACAACAGCCAGTAGTGTCTTCCTCACGTGCCCCCCCTGTGGTGCATCAGTAACAGCGCCATTTACAAAACAAAGGTAACAGCGCCATTTACAAAACAAAGGCAGTTCTTCACACCTTTGCCTGGATGTTAGCCCTTATACCCTGACCACAGTGGGATAGTCTTGGGGGGGAATCCCAAGATAACCAAAAAGGGTGCAAGTACAGAGATGTTAAACTCTGACCCACAGTGGGAGTGTCTTGGGGGAGATCCCAGAGGGAATCAAAAAGGGAGGACCTTGGGTGTTCTAGTGAGCGCCTCCAGCTGGTCCAGAATGTCGCTGCTCGCCTCTTGACTGGTACTCGTAAGAGTGAGGGAGGGAGCACATAACTCCTACTCTGGCATCCCTTCACTGGCTCCCTATACATTTTAGAGTTATTTTAAAGATCCTATTATTTGTTTTCACATCTCTAAAAAACCTCGCGCCAACTTACCTCTCTGAGCTCATCCGCCCCTACACACCTGCCCGTCGCCTCAGGTCTGCAGACCAGACATTATTAGAAGTACCAAGAACTAAACTGAGGCTCAGAGGGGATTGAGCCTTTTCTGTTGCCGGTCCCTCTCTCTGGAATGACCTCCCACTGAACATTCGGCAAGCCTCCTCGCTGCCCATCTTTAAAACGCGCCTCAAAAATCACTTGTATTCTTTGGCATTTAACTCAGCATGACTCCGATTTGTTCTTGGTTTTGCTGTTCAGTGCTTTCTACCGTCTTTGTTACCGATTTGTTGCTTTACTGTTGTATATGTTAGTTGCTCCATGTACAGCACTTTGGATGCAGCGATGGCTGTTTAAAAGTGCTCTATAAATACAGTTGAGTTGAGTTGAGTTGAGTCCAGTTCTTGGCCAATCTGTCAAGAGCAATTTTCCTATCTAGGACGTTGCTGTGTTCCCTGTATTGAGGCTCTGCTCATCCAATTTATCACTATGGCTCGTACGCCCACGAAGTCTAAAGTGAATGGAATGTACCCTCTGCTCTTACTTTTGGACGGCAATGATTCTGATGAAGAAAACGGCTCGGCTAATGGAGATATGATTTCACTTCAACATTAAAATGTCTTTGATGATTCTTTTCCGATCTTTTTTCTTAATAATTTTTAATCTGGTGATAACCTCCTTCTTTCCAGCCCGAGTATAACTGTGTTTACACATACAACATGACTCCATTGAATAAAATCAAATAGGAAGGATCTATGTGACGATATGAGCAAATGTAGGATAAACAAAGGAAATGTTAGGTTGATTGTATTTAGTTATCACACATTTGCATATTATTGGTGATGAATTGATGATGCTTGATATGAAGAATCCTTATGCCTGCAATGATAAATTGATTATGCTGCAATGAAGAACACTTTTAATAGAGATATAATTATGCTTTTAAGAGAGATATGCTCACATTGATAAGAAAGAATGCGAAGCGCACTGTGTGACGGTTGAGACACAATTACATGAACACCAGCTGCGGAGGACGAGGACCGAGACCTTCCCGTGGTGTCAAGCGAGGGTTCGCCATCTGGCGACCTGCGAACGCGGTCCCGTCACCCGCGGTGCCCTGGGAGACGCGCTGCCCCTTTTTGCTGACCGGAGATGCCCTACCCGCTGCGCACCTCCGTCTGCTACTCCTGCGAGCGGGCGATGTTGAGGTGAACCCCGGCCCCACCATCTGCGCCGGTTGCCTCAAGACCATCCGAGTCGACTTCGTTCCGGTCGTCTGCAACGGCTGTTGGCGGAGCTTCCACAGAACCTGCAGTGGCCTGACTCGAGCACAAATGGGTCTCCCGGGCTTCACATGCAGGGGCTGCCGTGACGCCTCGCCACCGCGGACAATGACGACGCAGTCGGCAATCACCTCTGAAGATACGAGAACCTGCACGGTCTGCCGAGTCCGGATTGCCAGGGGCACCACGCCCATCACCTGTGCCAGCTGCACGGCGGTGGCCCACCGCTCCTGCTCCGGGCTCCTGCGACAGTCCACTGGAGTCGATTGGCGCTGCAGATCGTGCCTGCCCAACGCTGACAATACTACCACAGACGAGGCAGGACCCTCCCGAACCGCGGAGAACGCAACGTGCCCAGCCTGCGCAAGGCGTCTCACCCACTGCCGCCTGCCCCTCATTTGCTGCTCCTGCAATCGCCGGTTCCACTTGAAGTGCGCGCCAGAGACACGCGGAGCTGTTGAGGTCCGACGGCAGAACAACACAACTGCCGCCCCCCTCAAGTCCCAACATGAGGAAGAATGCCCTGCCGTCGCTCAGGAAGCATCAGCTGACGCTCCTGCAGTGGAATTGCGATTGCCTGTCCACCAAAGTTGATGAACTCGCAATGCTGGTGAAGCGGTATGACGTGGACATTATACTCCTGCAAGAGACCAAGCTGGGGGAGGAGGACCCAACGCCGATGTTCCCCGGATTCGACTGCGTGCGACGAGACAGGCCGGGAAGCCGTACGCGCCTTCACCGCGGAGGAGGACTTCTGACGCTGGTCCGGCGCGGCATCCCCTACTCAGTTGCAGCAACGCCACCCGCTGCAGCACTGGAGATCCAGCGCCTGGTGATCCCCACTGGACACCGATCCGAAGTTACCATTGCGAACGCCTACTTTCCCTCAGAGCGGTCAACGACCATCCCGGCCGGCGACCCTCAGAGCTGGGCGGACCAGCTCCTTGTGTCGGGGACCTCCATTGTCTGCGGTGACCTGAATGCACACCATGCCTCCTGGGATCCCTTCGCCCGGGAGACGCAACGGGGTGTGGCGCTGTACCAATGGCTGGAGACTCATGCCAAGCTGACCCTCAACGATGGCACCCCTACCAGATCTGCCCGTTTTGAGCAAGGCTGCGGTCTAAGCGCCCCTGATGTCACCATCGTTAATGCAGATGCAGCAGAATCCTTCCGATGGGAGCCCTTACACGAGTTGAGCTCGGACCACTTGCCAATCCTCATCCGGTGGAGACAGAAGACACAGATCGAACATTGAGAACAGTGAGACGCTTACGGCGGAACTTCCGGCGAGCCGACTGGGGCCTCTTTCGCTCTCTGGTGGAGGAGAAGCTGCTGCAGACTGGCGACGAGTTCTCGATCCCCCATCGGCTAGATCTGTTTACGGCGGCCCTACGTGAGGCAGCCGACAAGGTGGTCCCGGCGAAGGTGGTCCGCAAGAAGGCCGTCCCCTGGATGACCGACGAGCTGAAGACTCTCATCCAGGAACGCAACCACCTCCGTCGCAACATGACCGCTAACCGAGAGGCCTGGCTTCAAAAATCGTTTGTTGCGAACCTTACCCGCAACCTCAAACAATCAGCATGGCGGTCCCACCTGGCGGAAGTGGCCACCACTAAGGATGCTCGGAGGACCTGGGAGGTGATCCGGGGTCTCAACGGCTCCCACCCCTCTGAGACCGGGCGGACGCTGGTGTACAACGGCCGCGAATATGTCGGGGACGCGACGAAGGCAACTGCGTTCGTGCAAGCGTACGCTGCCACGAGCCGGTGCAAGAGTGACCGCGAGACGCGACAAGTACGGCGTGAACTTCGCAAGGAGCTTCAACGTCGTCGACGTGAACCACGGGACGACCTCGAACAGGAGTTCACCCGCGAAGAACTACTAGCAGCTGTGAAATCACTCAAAGCCGGAAAGGCGGCGGGCCCGGATGAAGTTGAACCAGACCTCCTACGGCACCTGCCCCCCACTGGCGAGCGAACATCCTAAACCACAGCTGGCATACAGGCTGGTGCCCGCAGACCTGGCGCACCGCCGTTCTAATCCCAATCCTGAAGAAGGGCAAGGATCTGCATTCAGTGGCTAGGTACCGACCGATCGCCCTCACCTCGACAGTCGGTAAAACTCTCGAACGTATGATAGTCAATCGGCTTTCGTGGTGGCTGGAAGGACGGGGACGTTCTACGACGGAGCAGTGCCTGCGCCTGTCTCAGTTCGTCAGCGACGGTAACCAGTCTACTTCGAGAGGGTGCACCGTGGCAACCTTTTTCGACTACATCCAGGCGTACGACACCGTGTGGAGAAATGGCCTCCTGAAGAAGATGCACCAGCTGGGCATACCGCTTCGAGTCATCGAGTGGTGCTCGGCCTGGCTGACGAACCGGACCGCCCGCGTGAGAATCAAGGGCACGACGGGACGCTGCCGCACATTCTAGGAAGGACTGCCGCAAGGTTCAGTCCGATCCGATCCGATCCTGGGCAGTCGGCCCCCATCAGGGACTTGCCCCCCCTCCCGGGTCCAACACCCGGCACGAGTCCTGTTGGTGTCTCGCGAGGTTCCCCGCCAACAATTCCTTCCCACACCTCTCGCAAGCCACCCTTCTCCCTCCGCGACCCCCCTCCCCATTTGCCCCCCCACCACACGCCACGCCCGCTCCCTCCCTTCTCCCTCCTCCCCTCTCCACCTCATTCTCTCTGTCCCCTCTTTCAAACCCTCTCACGTGTCTGGCATAGTTTGCTTTCGTCACCCACCTTTCACACCCTCCGCACTGTCTCCTTTCTCCCTTCTCCTCATACGCTCCTCCCGTGCAACTCCTTTCGTGACTTATTTTATTCCCTTTCAACCCAAACATCCTCCCACACTTCCCACACTCAAACTTTACCTGTTCCTCGTTACTGCGGTGTATCCGCTTTTCGTGCATGGATAGACCAGCTCTACTCCTGCACACTTTTCCGCACCCCTCATACCTACATACCAACCCGTCATTCACTCTCCTAACATTCCTCTCCAGTCTTTCCTCGTTCCTTCCCACCTCATATCTGTGACCTTTCTGATTTTCCCATTTATACAGGTGATCCATTCGCTCACTCACTCTCCGCTTCCATCCTTCCCTGTCACTCGTCAATCTTTCCACCTCCGTCCAGTCCATTCCTGCATTCCTCATCACTCTCTTCCAGTACAACACCGTCTTCCTTTTGCGCCCCATCTTCTTCCCTCTTCCTTCCAGTTCCTCCCACCATCCCAATACCATAGCTTTTGTTAGTCTTTCATTTCCCATACGCATCACATGTCCGATTCTCTGCAACACTCGCCCCTCGATTTTCCACTCAATGGATTTTACTCCCAGCATTTTCCTCACGTCATACATATTCACTCCTCTTTCTTGCATTTGCCTCAGCGGTTCTCCATTCCTATCACTCCACACATACCTATAGCACCTATCCATCCACGTCTGTAGTTTTCCCACATCCTTCTTAAACCACGTTCTTACCTGACAGTCATACAGCAAGCTGCTCTCTACACACGCCTCCACTACTCTCCCTTGCCACCTCTTTGATAGTCGTGTCCCTTTTAGCCACCCTTTCATACTCCCCCATAGCTTTCCTGCCCTTTTGATCCCGTTTTTCACGTCTGCCTGAGTGCCAATCCAGCTTCCTAACACTCTGATCTCCTCCCCCTCTTGCGTTCCAAACTCCAGCACCTCCTCCTTCTCTTTATTGTTCCTCTCTTCCCACTGAGTCATCACACTTTTCACTCTTGTTACACTCTTGTGTATCTCTCCTTTCGTTCCCACTATAGTAGTGTCGTCTGCAAACAAGGCGCTCGACACAATCACTTCTTTTGTTTCTGAGCTCTCTCTCTCCCAGCCATGTTCACCTGCGAATGACCCTCCTGGTATCCACCTCCACACCACCATTTTCTCCTCCCTGTTATCTCGGTTCCTCGCCGCCAGTGCCTGCCTCATCACCGCCTGATGGTAGATGTTAAAGAGGATCGGTGATGTAGAGCATCCTTCTCGCAGCCCTCTCGCTGGCATCCATCCTCCACTCACTCCCTCCCTTCCCTTACCTTATACTCTGTCATCTCATGTAGGTCCATAATGGTATCCAGATATCTACCTTTCCACCCATACCATTCAAGCAACATCCACAACACTGGTTTGCTCACTCTCAGATACGCCTTTGTCAAATCTAACAGTCTTGCACATGGCCAGTTGTCATCATTCATATCCTTCACCCCTTCCTGAGTCACTCTCTTCTTACAATCCTCTACATCCTCCTGTATGCGTACCATCATTTGCGTTACATCCGCTGTGGACCTCCCTTTCCTAAAGCCCGCTTGGTTTTCGTCAAGGAGCCTCAGGTGTTCGGCCCACCAACTCAGTCGCTTCGTTAACATTCTTCCTAACACTCTGCTGCACATACTCAGCAGGCACACTCCTCTGTAATTATTTCTGTCATTCCTGTCCCCCTTCTTATGTAACGGTACCATGAGTCCCACTTTTACACTTCCATCCCACTGGTCCGCTCTCTGCTCAAACATCTTCCTCACTATCTTAATCACTCTTTCTATCACTTCCTCACACGCACTCCGTATATATCCTACTCTCACCCCATCTTCTCCCGGTGCCGACTCTCGTATCTCCCTCATAGCCTCCATGATTTCCTCCCTCTCAGGCACCTTGTTCATGATCTTGTTTGCTTCGCTCGCTCTTCTATCGTCCCTTAGATCTACGGCTCCTCGAACCGCCTCTTCGATCACTCTCGGTTCTTCCTTGTACCTCTCCCTCGACACGCTTTCAAAATGCTCCTTGAACTCATTTGCTGTCACAGTCGTGCTCCGAGCGGCCGGTTTATCCCTCTTTCCTAACTTCCTCAAACATTTGTACATTTTGCCAAGCCTCCCTCTAGAACATGCTTCCTGACAGTCCTCAATCACCCCTTCCCACCAGTCTCTTTCCAGCCTCCTCAGCAACTTCTTCAATTCCTTCCGCGTTTCCTTCACTTCCACTTTTAGTCTGGTGAGCTCTTCCATCTCCCCAACTCCTCTCCCTCCTCCCCTCACTCTCAACCTTCTCCTCGCATTCAGTGTCTCCATTTTCTTGTTCCTTCTGTCTACCCTCTCCCATATCCTCTTCTTCATCTCTTCTATCTCCTCCTCTCTCCCTACCGTCCAAGGGTTGGATATTTCTTTTCTCTCCCTTCCACATACCTCCACTGCTGTTTCCACCATTATGTTCGCCAACTCCATCCACCCGCTCTCCTTTACCAGTCCTTCCTTGTTCAACTCCTCCAGTTTCTCTCTTGTCCTCTCCTCATATTCTCTTTTCTTCTCCTCTTTCAACACCTCCCACTTTGCTTGCACCACTCTCCTCTGGATCCTCTCTTCTGTCCTCCATCTCTTCCACTTCCCATTCACCTTCATGCACACCGGCCTATGGTCTGATAATTCGTACTCACTCATAGTCCACATCCTCTTCACCATGCGGTGTCTCTCATTCCCTTTCACCAGAAATCCATCCAACTCATACCATTTTCCACTCGCCATGTGTCGCCACGTCCCCCTCCTTCTAAACCTCCTATAGCTGTTAACATATGCCAGATCGTGCTCCTGACACCATTCTATTAAGTCCCTCATCCTCCCCAATCCATGCCTCCCACACACTCCTCCTATCTTCACATTCGTTTCCACACTTGCATTGAAGTCTCCTCCAATCACCAGTCTTTCACTCCCTCCCATCGCCACCTGACTCCCTATATCTCGTCTGCATCTCTCCATTTCTCGCTCATCCGTTCCCCAGCTCGGTTGGTAGACTGATATCAGCCTGAGCCCTACCAGCACCACCGCCACCACTCTCTCTCCCAGCCACTTCTGTTGTCCTTCCTCTATCCACGTCCTCAATGCCGTTCCCCTCAACATCACTCCGGCTTTCCTCCCATGAACAAGCACTACCCGTTCCTCCTCCTCACCCAGCCACACCACCCCGGCTTCTTCTGCCTTTAGTTCCGTCATCAGCACCACTTCCCATTTTTCTTTGTTGACTCTTTCTACTACTCTCCTCAACCTCTTTCTAAATGTTTCTCTCACACTCAATCTCCTCACATTCCATCTGACTATCACTCGTTCTCCATTCTTACCCCGAGCTTCAGTTCTGTTTCCCCCTTCCCGTCCCGCCCTTCCTTTCCTCCTGTCTCCCCTTCTTTCATTCCTCTCTCTTCTTTTGTCGTTTCTGCTCCTTGCTCCCCTCTTACTACCAGGGCCTATGTGAGGGTGAATCCCCACCAGTCTGTCTTTCACCCATCCTCCCACATGTCTTTTGTCCATCCCGCCTTGATTGCGCTTCCTTCTCACCATCCCTATCCCACCCCCTGGGGAACCTTTTCGGTCCCACCTCGTCGCGCCACGTGCGGGTCCTGAAAGGGCCCTCGCCTGACTTTTGTTTAAGGAGGGTTGTGGGGCGGCTACTCCCACTTCCCTCCGTTCCGGCAGGGCGAGCATCGGGTGTCTCTCCTTACGGTGAGGTCCCTCCTCCTTCCCCGTCGGCTGGTGGGCACTCAGCCGCAGCAGGGGCTCGAGACCCCCGGCGTTCCCCCTTGCGCCACGTGGAGGCATCCCACCATGCGAGGGCAAGGTTCAGTCCTCTCGCCTCTCCTCTTCGTCATCTTCATCAACGACCTCCTTGGCCGCTTCGACGAGAAGACGCTGGTGCTTGCCTATGCCGATGACCTGGCACTGGCCTGCCGGGGCCGAGACAAGAACGCCGCTGCCACCCAACTCCAAGCCGAGGTCGACAAGGTGTCCGCCTGGAGTACGACTGCTAGACTCCGACTCAACGTGGCGAAGTGTGAGGTGACAGCCTTCACTCTGGACAGCGCTGAGGCGGGGTGGGAACCCCCCATCATCCTGACAGGCACCCGGCTGCGCTGCAACCCATCACCCACCTTCCTCGGGCTGCAGTACGACAAACGGCTGACATTTGGCAACCAGGTGAAGAAAACGTGCCTGCAGATGAGCCAAAGACTCAACCTTCTTCGGGTGGTTGGTGGCACCACCTGGGGCTTGCACCTGCAGGACCTCCGAACAGTCTTTATTGCAACGCAACGAAGCCTGGCCGAAAACGTCGCGCCTGCCTGGGTGCCGTGGCTCTCGCGGGCGAATCTAGAGAAGCTGCAGCGTGCCCAACTCCAAGGAGCGCGGGCCATCACGCGACATCTCCAGACCACACCAACGGAGGCGGTTCTCCACGAGGCTGGCCTCCCCCCGTTGACATCACGATCGCTGGCTCAGTCTGCCCCCTGACAACCCTCAAAGGACCCTGCTGCTGAGCCCGGTACGACAGCGCCTGCGCCGGTCCGACTGGCTAGGACATCTGGGTGAGCATTAGATGGGTGCTCCTAGACCTGCCCCTCCTCCCTGGGACCGCGCTCCACCACCACTGGTGGCCATGACTGCTGTGACAAAGACTAACTCCACGGACGAACAGCTTGCTGGTGCCCTGGTTGCCATCGCCACAGTTGGAGAAACGGACCTGGAGGTCTACACTGACGGGTCCACGCGGGGAGGCGTCGAGGACGGTGGTGCTGGTTTGGTGGTACTGCGCGGCGATACAGTCATTCACCGATGGCACGCGGCAACCGGTCGCCGGATTAGTTCCTTCCAAGCTGAACTGGCGGCCATGGCGGAGGCTGTCACCTGGCTCGACACCAACCGGCACGAGTGGCTCTCGGCCAAGCTGATCTGCGACACCCGGACCCTGGTTGACGCTCTCGCGAACCCTACCACGGCTGGGGATCCCATCCTCCGGCTAAGAGCGGGGTTTGCGGCCCTCGGCCAGCACGGACAGATGCACCTCCTCTGGGTCCCTGGACACTGCAATCTCCCCGGTAACGACCTCGTGGACGATGAGGCCAAGCTGGGTTCTGAGATGCAGCAGCCCGATGCCTGCCCGGATGCCTCCACCAAAGCCGCGGTCATCCGGCAAGATGGCCGTCCACATCCCCGACTACGCGCCGTCCACACGGCGCCTCTCAAACTTGACGAGGAGTCGGCCCTTCCGAAGGAGGATCGGACGAACCTCATCCGCTTCCGCAGCGGCCACCACCCCCCTGCTCCGCCACTGGCTACACCGGATCGGTAGGGCAGAGGATGCGACCTGCCGGTTGTGCACGGAGGACGACGAGATGTCTGAGCACCTCTGGCTCCGGTGCCCGGCCTTCCTGGCCGAATGCCAGCGCTACAGACTCGGCCAGACTCTAGATGAACTTGCGCGTCTCCCACGAGCATCGCTGGCGCTTCTGCGGACTATCCTCAGGCGCTTGCGGTGATACAACAACAACAACACCAGCTGCAACTTGGAGTAATTATTGCACACAAATCCCCCTTTGATTTCGCCTCAGGCTCAGCGATCCCACCACCTGACAACGACCGAAAAACCACATCTACTGAGCCAGCCCCAGCTGCCACCTGTTGATGACATCATTCAACAGAGGTTGATTTCATGGTATACGGGCAGAATAACCCTGGTGTGTCAACCTGGGACCAGGTAGTAAACCTAAGGTCTTGGAACAAACTGACTGCGCTTTCGTTCAACGCATCACGGACAAGCACGAGACCCCCCGACCCCCTCTCACGACTGTGCCAGACTTCACCTCATCACTGCAAAGCTCTCTCCTGGCTTTGGTGTGTCTCTCCTGGTCTTCCAGCTCACCAACATAACACTTTCATCGATTCCTTCATGATCCTGCCCCGGCAGACATCTGGGACCCCATGGACAGGGGACATCCCTGAACCATCAACATGTGGTCATTGTTGCGTGCTTTTGCTTCTTGTTCGACTGATAAGATGATGATGTCCAATATTTCCATTCAACCCTTGCTTGAGGGGATTGAAGGATGACTTTTGCTCATATTTAGACTAGTGAAACCGCTGCCATGGTCTTTTGTGTTTATTAACAATATTTGATGAAAATAATGCACTGAAGTGTGTCTTCAGCCATATTTAGTCTAGCCTCTTTAACATTTTCAAGCCTGCAGTATTCTTGCAGATGGCACCAGAGCCATTGAGGCCTAGATATACCACACCAGACAAGACCCACGGTGTAGGTTGTGCAAAGAGGCACCTGAGTCGATCCAACACATAACTGCAGGGTGTAAGATGCTGGTAGGGAAAGCCTACATGGAACGCCATAACCAGGTGGCTGGCATAGTCTACCGAAACATCTGTGCGGAGTATGGACTGGAAACCCCAAGGTCAAAATGGAAAACTCCTCGGAAGGTGGTGGAGAATGACAGAGCGAAGATCCTGTGGGACTTCCAGATCCAGACTGACAAGATGGTCATGGAGAACCAACCGGATACCGTGATCATAGATAAAAGGCAGGGGAAAGCCGTTGTCGTGGTCCCAAGTGATGGAAACATCAGAAAGAAGGAACACAAGAAACTGAAGAAATACCAAGGGCTCAGAGAGGAGCTGGAGAGAGCCTGGAAGGTAAAGGTGACAATCGTGCCTGTGGTGGTCGGAGCACTCGGGGTAATGACCTCCAAACTAGATGAGTGGTTGCAACAGATCCCGGGAACAACATCGGACATCTCAGTCCAGAAATGTGCAGTGCTGGGAACAGCAAATATATATATATATATATATATATATATATATATGGCGGCCCGGTAGTCCAGTGGTTAGCACGTCGGCTTCACAGTGCAGAGGTACCGGGTTCGATTCCAGCTCCGGCCTCCCTGTGTGGAGTTTGCATGTTCTCCCCGGGCCTGCGTGGGTTTTCTCCGGGTGCTCCGGTGTCCTCCCACATTCCAAAAACATGCATGGCAGGCTGATTGGATGCTCTAAAAGTTGTCCCTAGGTGTGAGTGTGGGCGTGGATGGTTGTTCGTCTCTGTGTGCCCTGCGATTGGCTGGCAACTGATTCAGGGTGTCCCCCGCCTACTGCCCGGAGGCGGCTGGGATAGGCTCCAGCACCCCCCGCGACCCTAGTGAGGATCAAGCGGTTCGGAAAATGGATGGATGGATATATATATATATATATATATATGAGGATCAAGCGGTTCGGAAAATGGATATATATCCATATATATATCCATCCATCCATTTTCCGAACCGCTTTATCCTCACTAGGGTCGCGGGGGGTGCTGGAGCCTATCCCAGCCGTCTCCGGGCAGTAGGCGGGGGACACCCTGAATCAGTTGCCAGCCAATCGCAGGGCACACAGAGACGAACAACCATCCACGCCCACACCCGGGCTAGAAAAAAAATAAATATATATATATATATTTTAATATTATATGGATATATATATATCTATATATATATATATATAGATATATATATTCCCATCTACGGAGTTCTGTCAAACGTAAATTTCCTCACCCGGACTAAAAACCCATGCATTAATATTTCGACGACAATGTTTCATTCATGATCAATTCATAACAGCTGAATTTCTACTACCCAGAACCCGGAAGCCAAAAAGAAGCACGCATTGGTGCAAACACAAGCAGGTCCCGCTCGATACTCCGGAATAACTCTTGTCTGCACCACTGTTTAGACTCATTGGATACAATACAGCGAAATGATCGTGGCTCTATTCTTATGAGTTTTAGTGGAATATCCATCCATCCATTTTCCGAACCGCTTTATCCTCACTAGGGTCGCGGGGAGTGCTGGAGCCTATCCCAGCCATCTCCGGGCAGTAGGCGGGGGACACCCTGAATCAGTTGCCAGCCAATCGCAGGGCACACAGAGACGAACAACCATCCACGCCCACACTCACACCTAGGGACAATTTAGAGCGTCCAATCAGCCTGACATGCATGTTTTTGGAATGTGGGAGGAAACCGGAGCACCCGGAGAAAACCCACGCAGGCCCGGGGAGAACATGCAAACTCCACACAGGGAGGCCGGAGCTGGAATCGAACCCGGTACCTCTGCACTGTGAAGCCGACGTGCTAACCACTGGACTACCGGGCCGCCCCTTTAGTGGAATAGTGAAAGATTTTTATTTCATTCACAGCTCCAAGTTTCCTGAACGCAATATACTCATAGCTGCTCTGCCATTGGCTTACCGAGCATCATCCTATCCTCCCATTGGCCCAGTGGGACCTCAATATCGATGTGTGTAAATCCTGTAGCTGGATCCATGGAAGATGGTGTGATGCATTCCACTCTAACTATGGCCATCGAGGACTATGAAGCATCCCGTTGCTTGCTTTAAAAGTTCATTGCATGACATCAGATGAGCAACGCTGTCTCGGGTGGCGATCGAGGGGAGGTCGAGTGAGACAGTGAGATTGTGGAAAGAAAAGCCACCGGGTGTTACTCGTCTCATTTTAGAGCAAATAGTCCTAAGTTTGTTGTACTTTTTTGTTCATATACTGTACCTGTACAGTATACTGTAGCTTTTGTGTTCTCATCAGTGTTAGGAGCATGTAATTTTGCATTTCATTGCTTGTGTTGTTACACATGTATTTTGATCACATGCTTGCATGTTCATAAAGGACATATACCATGCTCATTTCCCACATAAAGAAATTATTATAGAAGGAAGGATTGGACAGCGCAAATATGATTCCTTACTGGAGAATATTAACTCTATATATTTTTTTCAACGATTTAGTTGCTCTCACCTCACCTTACCTTCCCTTTCTGAGCTAATCCATCCATACGTAACAGCTCAGTGCCTCTCAGCTCAGACGCAACTGGAGGTACCAAGGACTAAAACACAATTTTATTCGATGGCTTTCAGCCCAACTTGAGACTCCCAGTGCAGGAATGTCCAAATACCATCCTCAAGGGCCATTACCCTGCCCATTTTCATTCTCTCCCTGCCGCAACACACCTGATTCAAATGATCGGTAACATTATCAAGTTTTCCTCAGAGCTTGCTGATGAGCTGATCGTTTGAATCAGGTGTGTTGCAGCAGGGAGCAATGCAAAACAGCCAGTGCATTTGTCCTTGAGGACTGGAGCTGGACTCGTGGGTCTTGTCTTACTTTTATGTTGTCTGCTGTATTTTATATGATTGATTATTTTTTCCCCCAAATGCCTTTGTTATTGTATGACACTTTTTTTCCGTAGGTGGAGCACTTTGTAGCCAAGAATGTTTTGAAATGCTCTCTCAATAGAGCTGCGTTCGGTAAGTAAAAGATGTACATATGGATGATGTTTATTGTTCGATTCATAAGGCAGCAGGCGGTTGCATTTTAATTAATGTCATACCCACCAAGCATGATCGTGTGTCTGAACACGAAGGATAGAATGTCCGAGTTGAGGTCACATTCAAGCAACTACGTCGTGAAGAAGAAAAATCATATTTATTATTTGAAAGCAGGTGGCACAGATGGGAATCTTGCAATTACGCATCAATGACCACACGATGATCATTATGATTAGGGCTGAATGCTGAAGGACAAGATTTCTTTTGGAATCAGGAAAACTCATGCCAATGTCGCCCAGGTGGTGAACTGGATGTTGCTAGTCCAGGTGGATGTGTTTGTAGCCACACCAGGTGGATGTGGGTGTGTTTCTAGCCACACTCACCTGGTGGTTTATGTGGGCCGTTTTCATCCTGAATAACTGGGGTTGGCTAGGTAGGTCTTGACAGGAACCAAGGTGGTGATCCAGGTTTGAAAGGTCCTGTTCCAGAATATTTTTTGCATCCGGAGGAACAGATGGCCAAGCGGGTGTTTCAGGTTGCAGCATGCTGGTCTAGTTAGGAGGGGTCATGGGGCAGGTTAACAATTTGGTGTTCCGGTCGGTATTTTTTATCCACGACAACAGGTGGCTGCACTGGTGGCTGCTGTTTGCTGAGGTGGCTAATTATGATATGAAATAAAGAGTGGTCCGAGTGATGGTATAGCCTGGCAAGATGGTGGGTGGGTCATTTTCATCCATAATAACAGGTGGCCCGGGTGATCCAGATTGATAAGATGATGTGTCAGAAAATGCTGGATCAGGTGGTCATTGCAGTGGCCCAAGCAGTGAACATGGTGATGGCCCAAGCGGCTAAGATGGTAGTGGCTAATATGGTGGTGGCCCAGGTGCTGATTTCCCAGGTGGCCAAGGTACTTGTGGCCAAGGTGCTGGTGGCCTAGGTGGGCAAGGTGCTGGTGGCCACGGTGCTGGTTGCATAGGTGGCCAAGGTGGTCGTGGCCTGGATGGCAAAAAAGGCCAATATGGATATTGTTGTGGTGGCCCGGGAGGACCTGGTGGTCCAGGTGGTCCTGGTGGACTAGGTGGTCCTGGTGGTCCAGGTGGTCCAGATGGTCCAGATGGTCCTGCTGGTCCAGGTGGTCCTGCTGGTCCAGGTGGTCCTGTTGGTCCTGGTGGCCCATCTTTTCCAGGTGGTCCTGGTGGCCCATCTAGTCCAGGTGGACCCGGTGGCCCATTTGGCCCTGGGGGACCATCTGGTCCAGGTGGACCATCAGATCCTGGCTCACCATCTGGTCCAGGTGGACCTGGTGGACCTTCTGACCCTGGTGGACCATGTGGTCCTGGTGGTCCTTGTGGACCGTCTGGCCCTGGTGGCCCAGGTGGCCCTGGTCGCCCAGTAATAGGTGGAAAAAATGTAAACCCAGGTGGTCCTGAAGGTGGTCCTGAAGGTGGACCAGGTGGTCCTGAAGGTGGTCCTGAAGGTGGTCCTGGAGGTGGTCCTGGAGGTGGTCCTGAAGGTGGACCTTGTGGAGACCTAGATGGGAATGGATGTTACTCAGATTTAACACTGTCGTCTGGAAAAACATCTGTATCGGCTGGCACGTTACCTCTTTATCTTAGCAGAAAGACAGTTGTTTCCTGTGGAAAGGATTTGACATCTTTATTACATGGTGACATTTCACTTACTCTTTGTTACTTGGTAGTTTAGAGTTTGATGACTTACCG
Organism: Hippocampus guttulatus; assembly: GCF_054856545.1. NCBI lineage: Eukaryota > Metazoa > Chordata > Actinopteri > Syngnathiformes > Syngnathidae > Hippocampus > Hippocampus guttulatus. The sequence continues at coordinate 3,336,110 of NC_141264.1, forward strand.
AACAGCACAAGGGCAACAGCGAACACCTTGAGAATGCTCATTGTGGCTGATGATGTCCTGAAAGAACATGAAAAGGGTAAACGTACAGAAAGTGAACATGGTGCGAGAGCTGGCTCCTTGGAGAGCGTCAGTTTGTTGAAGCCCAAGTTCCATGCTGAACCACAAGGTACCTGGACTGTCCTTGGGAGGAAGGCTGATAAATCTCTGCCAATCTTAATGTTGGTGCCTTGGGTGCAATTCTCGTATTTACTGTAACCCACTCCTTTTGAGGAAGTACATTTTTTTTGTTGAGTCGCTAATTGCTCATTTATTATTCTGTCATTGATGAACAGTAGGAGAACACAGCAAGCAACATAGTTAGCATATGCAAAACAAAATGCTCCTGCTTCTCACAGAACTTGGAGAATAATCGCATTTTGTGGATCAAAACACATCAAGGAGAACAGTGTATTTGATGCTCAGCTTTTCGTTTCTGTGACTCCAACATTTGAACAGTGGTTCCATTCAATGAAGCATGTAAACAAAATTTTGAAATAATGTCACACATATTCATTAAATATATTACATCATGGATGGGCAACCGGTGGCCCGCTGGCCGCAAGCGGCCCCTTGATTTATTTGAAAAAACAACAACTCAACAAGACTACAACTTATAGTGAGTTGATATTTGTTTAAAAAATGCACTGAATTGATTCTTCCACCTTCATTTGTTTGCTCTTCTGTTGTTTCAAAACACCCTTGAATGGTATTTTTTTTGCGTGATAGCCCTTTTCACTGGAATTTAAAAAAATCACAGTGTATTCTTAATTTTTGATTGTTCAAACTCTTTTGTTGAAGGATGGATCTTTTATGACGTCACTGAGAAATATATTCTGAAAAATAAAATACAGCATGTTGAGAGCACGTATTTTGCATGTATGTTCAGATTTAAAATGCCATTTTCGTCATACAAAACACCAAACATGTCCAACATTAATGTTGTGCTCACTGAAAACACTTCAAAATGGAGAAAGTACTCACCACGCACACTCAATTTTGCTCCTCGTACCCTCTCAGGACTTGCGTTGTTGACAGTCCTGCTTCCGTCTCTCTTCTGTTGTTTCACAGTCGCTAATGGATGGCTTAAATCACTTGCCATTACCATTAAGGTGGGGCCCTTGATCATGAGGTTGGGTCATTTAATTGATTTCCTCATGTTTTTACACAATTACACTCTGTGGTTTCTGTTTGGCTGCCACTGGCTGGTTGCTCAGGGTGGACCCTGCCCTCTGCCCAAAAGACAGCTGGGATAGGCTCCAACACGCCCACGACCCTTATGAGAAAAAGTGGATTTGAAAATGGATGGGTGGATGGATGGTTTCGATTCGGTGGGCATTGCCAAGCGGTATTTCTTTCAGTTCCTTGAGTCACTTTGAAGTGAATTGAGCACACAAAAGGTCACCGCCACTGGAATCTTACAGTGGGGAGAACAAGTATTTGATATGCTGCTGATTTTTGAAGTTTTCCCACTTACAAACAAGGTGGAGGTCTGTAATTTGTGTCAAAGGCACTTTTCAACAACGATGTATGTACATCCAGAAAAATCACACTCAATAATTTTCAAATTATTAAAATGCAAACTAATTATTTGATATGTCAGACAAACAGAACTCAATATTTGATCCAGAAACCTTTGTTTGTAATTGAAAATATCAGGGCTGTCGCTGGGCAACACGGACTGTGATTTTCTGGATTTCTTTTTTAGATTCTGTCCCTCATAGTTGAAGTGTGCCTTTGATGCAAATTACAGACCTCCACCTTTATAAGTGTGAAACTTAAAAAAATCTGCAGTGTATCAAATACTTGTTCTCCTCACTCTACCGTGCGTGCTTTGTACGTGAAGGCAAATAAACAGCTTTTACATATTTATTTATTATTACTATTTGTACATCTACCTAGCAGCAAGGCGCTGGGTGGGGTAGGTCAAGAAGGCTGCTGTGGCTTTGCAACAGCTGGGTTAGGCTCCACCACGCCTGTGACCCTTGTGAGAAAAAGTGGATTAGAAAATGGGTAGGTGGATGGATGGCTTATATTCGGTGGAAATTTCCAAGCCGTATTTCTTCTTTATGTCGACAAGCTGTAATTCATCAGTTAATTGAGTCACTTTGAAGTCAATTGAGCTCACAAAAGGTCACCGCCACTGTCATCTTACGTGCTTTGTACGTGGAGTCAGAACATGTTTTCAAACAGCTAGTACATATTTATTTATTATTTCTTTTTAATCTACTTAGCAGCAAGGAGCTGGGTGGTGTAGGTCAAGGCTACTGTGGCTTTGCAAAGAGGACAAACTGGTTTGTCTCCTCTGAGTCAGCTATGTACCAATCACAAATGGCACATTCCCAGCCATCTATCCATTGTCAACACGTTATCCTGAATAGGGTCATGGTGGGGTGCTGGAGCTTATCCCATTTTACTTCAGGCAGACTCTGAACTGTTCACTAGTCAGTTGCAGGGCACATATAGAGACAAAGAACCATTCACACCCACATCCACACCGTCAACCAATCGCATGCTGCCCACTCACAACTTAGGCAAGTGAACTACGACACTGTCAGCAACTATCATAGCACATTCGTTGAAATAATCGTGTGTTGTGGGGAAAAAAATATCTAATTACACAAAATCTATTATATTTATTATTTGGAATTATTTCCAATATGCAGCCGAAATAAAACACATCTCTTTACTTGTCACATATTTCATTGTCTTGCACCCATAATGTCAGTCTGCAAAACAAAATTGTCATAATTTGCCTTATTAACTCATCTCTTTGATCTGCACGATTCTTATGAATCTCAAGATTCAGTGATAACTGGGTTGAATCTGGATGCAGGATAAGATATCCCCAAGTCTAAGCTTTCATTTGAGCCCAGGATCATTATTGTATGTTGAAGCATTCCAGAATAGCAGCCTTTTTTCCATAAGTATTCACACAGGTCACCCAAATGGAACATTTGGTGTTCGCCTGTACCTTTCCTTCAGAAAATATGTGTAAAATGCTCATTTCTTTTTTTAGGATTATTGTCAAGCTTGAACTGGAAGTTGGGGAGAGTTCCAGCTTTCATCCTGAAGTGTTTTCAAGTCCTAATCAACATTCTAAATTCATTTTCAAGGCAGATCTTGTGAAAAGAAATTAGACGAACATAAGATTCGCTTTTTTTTCTGTTTTCAAACATCTATAGTTCAGTGACAGGAGCACTTATACAGATTCTGACTGTTTGGGAGAAAAATTCAAAATGTTATCATCAAAAAGAGACCAAAACTATGCTGATACTCCAAATGGTTCAAGAACAGCTCCACATTTACTTTGGGTGCACCTTTTTTAGGCGTTTTTGTCAAAAGTTACCCTCAGCTTCAGGTAAATTTGATACATTTTTGAGACATTATTTGCTCCCTGGCACTTCAGGAGAAGGGTGACACTGAGTAACTGCACTAGTGGTGGCAATATTAACACTGTCACATTTTTAGAACAATCAAATGCAGACACTGCATGAGAGGTAAGGATCATTGGGGGACCGTTCAAAACAATGTGATCAACTTTTTGTCAATGTTTACCTCGTGCTGCCACTATTCTGACGCATGCTGAAAGTTTTTGTTCGATTAGATCAGGCATATTCAAAGTCCGTACTGGGGGCCAAGTGAGGCCCGCGTTCAAATTTTCACTGGCCCCTAGTCTATTTTATAAAGTCAATTATATGCGGCCCACTTGCACTGTTGACAGCTGTATAATATACTCGTGCCCCCCCCCCCCCCCCCAAAATGTTACATTTTACCAGAAGATGACAGTAGCGCTGTAGCCACATGCTTGTGACACTTGACTCATCATTTCAGCCCATCCCATTTCATACGTGGTGACTGTAGCTAAAAAAAGAAAAGTTGACAGCGAGCCCAGCTGATTCCGGAACAAGTTGAAATTGGGAGTATTTTATTGACCGAAAACCGAAACAACTGTGTTCGTCTCATTGAACACCAAACTTTAGCTGTTTTCAAGGAATTCAGTGTCAAGCGCCACGACCAGACAAAACGTGGTAACTACGACAAGCTAACTGGGGACAAACGCAGCGAAAAATTAAAGCAGCTGGAAGTTGGTATAGCGGTGCTTTTTTACAAGAACCCATGAGTCAAATGAAAATGCCACATGGGCGAGCTACGAGGTGACAATGCTGCTTGCCAAGCACTGCAAACCTATTATTATTATTAAAGACTGTGCTGTAAATAGTTGAGAAAATTTGTCCTGAGAAGAAGCAGGATTTTGACAGTGTTTGTCTGGCTCGTAGCACTGTGGTACGGAGAATTGAAGATTGGATCTAAAGAGACACAAGGAGCTGAATTTGACTTTTAATTGTGTAACCTGCGATGAAAGCACAGACGTATCTGACATCGCTCATTTCCCGATTTAGGCATGGCAAGAACGTTTTTATTCAGGACTCCTGTAGAGTTTTACACATTGTGGGGAAAGGTTATGAACTACCCCTTTTAAATATTTACAGCACTTGGCCCCACGATTTCAATACACAGCAAGTGTCAGAAAGACATTGCAGAGTATCAGTGGACCTTTATCAGTTTCCTTGTCACTGACAGTATTATGCATGACTCACAGTTCATGACTTCAGCATCACAAATCATAGATTTAATCCCATGGGATTTTGATTCGTAAAATAAATCAAACAATACATTTAAAAAAGAAACTGGTCATTTATTTGAAAAAAAGTGAAGCTACACTTTCCTTTGGCCTGCATACCCACACGCGCCCACTTCTTTTTGGTTCAAGCGGCTTTTCCTTCATGTAGGCACTCAGCAATCGAGCACTCAGAGACCCGGCCATGCTCAAAACACGCTTTTGTGCTCATAATTTTCTCTTATGTGCTCCTAATTCTGTCGCAAATCTATTGCCATGCATTCGCCTGTCTTCAGCATGCAGAATGCCAGAGTCTGCGTTTTCTTCCCGATTTCTTTCCGATCACACATTTCATTGGCGGTATTTTCTGTTTATATTGATCATGCTATCGTGATACATCGTGATATCGAATTATTGCCCAGCTCAAAAACATTTGTTCCTTTACTGTTGCAAGAGTCTGTGCCAGTGACTCACATGATTGACAGTTTGCGCTTTGCTTGCGATGCTTGTCACGAAGACATGACTCTAACCCCTCCACCCTGGGCACATGCTGAAAGAGAAGCTGTTTGGTGAGGAGACCTGTGGGATTGAGTGCTTCAAGTCATATGAACCAAAATAAGAATTGCAGCTCCATTCTGACCAACATAAATTCTTGCTATCTTAACAAAAGGATGGTGCAATTCTAGACATGTTCACATCGCAGTTGACAGGGGTGTCCAAATCCAGTCCTCAAGGGCCGCATTCCTGATTGATTTAGATATTTCCCACCTACAACACACTGAATTCAAATGATCAGGAATAGTTAGCAGGCTTCTGCAAAGCTTGCTGATGAGCTGATCATTTGAATTGGCTGTGTTGGAGGTGGGAAACATCTAAAACATTCAGGATATTGGCCCTGGAGGAGCAGATTTGGACACCCTTGGTACAGGAACAGTCTGGTACTGTTCAATGCAGAAAGACAATAGGTGAAGACTGAATGTTACCTGAGGTGCAATAAAAGGCACCTAATCTCTTTCAGAAAGATCAGGGTACCATGGTGAAACTCAAATTCTGAACAACAGCCAAAAAATTGTAAGTCACTTTTGTTGAAATTCAGCTTGTTTTTCTTCTTCTCTTTCATAAATTAGCTTTTCTTTTAAGCAGCAAAAAGAAAAAAAAGCACATGTTAGACATTTTGGGATATCTTCCTTGTATGTAATGTAAACGAGAAAATCACCAACAATACTTTGCTCGGATTACGGACTGTGTAACACACGCACTCACACCATGTGTGGAGAGGGGTCTGATCAAAGCCACTCCTTTGAAAAAAAAAGAAAAATACAAAAACAACTGTATAGTGCTGTCAAGAGATTAAAAAAATGAAATGTCGAGATTAATTAATTATGACTAATTAATTGATCGAATTAATCTATATTTTAATCTCATCTAAAAATTGCTGAGACAACCCCCATTTTCGTTTTAAATCCATTACATTATTGCGCATTGAGGCAGATCAAAAGATTCACATCACAAAAAAAGTATTTTATTGTTTTTAAACAGACTTGAACAGATGCAGTCCAAGCCATTTACTTTCTGCTGTATTTGAAACAAATCCCAAATCCTACCTGCAACTTTTAGTTTCGACCCCCAGGGGTTATGTCACTCTTTTGATTTTGCAAATCTCCAAATAATTACAAAATAAAAATAAAAGAGAACACCAGGTCCATAAAAAGGGCTTAGGTGAACCAAAAACAGTAAGAACACTTTTCTGAGCAATACAAGTACTGAACACGGAACTTGTTTCAGATAATAAATAAAACAGACCCTTAGAGCACAGTGCTGTAAATTAGCACTTCAGAAATAACACTGTTCATCATGCCAAAATAAAGTTCTGAAATAAACCATTTCTAATTGCCTACTGAGGACACAGCAACTAAGCTGACTTCATGCCTCGTATGCGGGTTGTTCTCCTCCAGTTTAATTTGGCAAAGAGCTTTGCGCTGGCTCCCTCTATTGCTTACGCTTTGGGTGCTTACATGAGCCATGGCTGCACTCGCGACTGGGTGCTTTGTATTGATGTAGGAGGCTAAACTTGAGCTGCTTTGGTGGCCTTACAAATTAGGCACAAAACTCTACTTTTGTCAATAGTGCCGTCAGGACATTTTTGAAAAGTAAATTTCCCATTCATTGTGCCGAGAACTCTCACATGCTCCTCTATTTTCACCTCTCCTCGCTGCTGCTTACTTAGCCCGCCCAACTCCAATAGGAGCCAATCAGGTTATGCTAAACAAGCCCAAACATAATGACAGCCAATCAACGTCCGCTTCAGGCTGTGACTGACATTTGTTTCCCCACTCTCAACAACTCGAACACAGGAAGCCAACACATAAAAAGGGACATTAGAAAAGGGCAACCCGCCTACAGAAACAATGAAGTTTAAAAAAAAATTTTTTTAGATTTATGCGATTAAAAAAACAACGCACTAAAGACGACTGTAATTAATTAATCTCAATTAATGCGATAATTTGACACCTCTAACTGTATACAGTAATCCCTTGTTTATTGCAGGGGTTTCGTTCCAAAAAGAACAGGTGATAAGTGAAATCCGTGAAGTAGGATTTATTAAAAAAAAAAAAAGCAAAAAAATGTGAGAGGGAAGAAATTTCAAATGTGCTGTATGTTTCACTTACAGCACATTTGACATTAAAGTTGTACTTGGTACTTGATAGTCAGCTTTATTTTTTTTTACAGTTATGATACAATACTGAACTATGTATACAATGCAGAGGCGATTGCTCTAAGGCTGCAAGGAAAGCTCAGCTTCCCCTAAAATGCCAAAAAGTAAGTGATCAAATATATGTGTGTACGTACAATTGTGTGGACATGTCATTGACTAAATATGCGCTACAACGCGCTCAACTTTTGTTCTGAATCAGCTTTTTATTACTAGTTACGACGCGACCCTCCTCTCATTCATTCCCGCAGCTTCACTGTGCTTCAAACTGTGTGGACGCTAAGCGTCTACAGCGCGGACGCTGGGCGTCGAGAGAGTTCACGGTAGGTTGTTCCAATGCATTGAAACGAGACGAGTCATTGGAAAAATGGTGGTTTTGTCCCGCCCTTCAGACGCTCAGCGTAACAGCTGGGCCGGACGCTCAGCATTTCTGCATGATGATTGGGTGATCTGTCTGAGGCTGAATCTCTTTTTGATTGACAGCGAAATGAGCCAATCATCGATCTTATGGTGAAGGCAACCTTCTCATTTTTTGAAAAGGAACGGAGAGTAGAATTCACGTATAAATAAACTGACATATTTTATGATGTAGGCCGAAATTGAGCTTTCCCTCCTTGACAGACCAGCATCCATCCGCCACTGATACAATGAAACCAAAGACCAATAATTTGCAAAGGTAAATTTGGCAAACTGTACAGAGACGAGGTGTGGAGACTGTTCACGTGGGTCAGTGCCTTAGCCAATCAGGAAGCAGAACGCAATTCACTGTTAAAAAGCATTTTAAAAAAAACTGCACTAAAAAAATCCGTGAAACAGCAAAGATGCGAAAGTGAAGCGCGTGAGAGCGAGGCATCACTTTATACTAAAAACATATTTTAACATTTGGCACAAAATGTTAGGGTTTTTGCAAACGTCTGTTTCCGTTTTGGCATGAACCAAATCTATTTAATCTAGGGTTTATTCATCTCAAGTTGCAGTTTAAGAGCAGGACCCCAAAAATCAGCCAGGAGGGAGGAGCAGGGTGGACTTAACAAGATGCCTTTAACAAAAATACAACGACAAGGCAGTCACAAACAATGACAAACACAATGACCCGACACTGACTGGTCTGGCAGGGAGTCTGTTGGATTTATTATTTTTAGTAATCATACATTCGCATATTATTCGATTGATTCTTGCAAAGAAAATTTATGCTCGCAAAGAAGAATGCTTCTGCCTGTCATGATAAATTGATTTTGCTTGCAAAGAAGAACGCTTATGCTTGCAATCATTAGTTGACTTTGCCTGCAATGAAGAATGCTTATGCTTTTAATAAAGATATATCCTTTATTATTTACTCACATCTATAATCATTATATATTCTTCAATATGTACTCACTTTTATAATCAAGAATGCTTGGTGCACTGTGTGGAAGGTTAGGGACGCAACCACCTTTCCGAGGACGTGGTTGAGAAAAGATAACTGTTAAGACTAAACAGTGAGCAAGGGTGAACAGTGAATGGAGACATCAACACCAGCTGCAACGTGATGTTTTTGTGACATTTGCACACAACATAGTCAAACAAGTTCAGTGTGTGTTCAACAGCCCCCACCCTTTAGGTTGGACACACCCATGTAGTAGCTTTCCCAATAAATGAGGAGGGAAGGGGGAGATCGTGAGGGGTGACGTGCCGAGAACTGAAACCGAATGCTTCTCTTCGTTCCCTCCTGGTACCAGAATCGAGTCTCCTGTCTCCTCCTTGTGTTTTATTCCTGAGTGTCAAATTGGATAAACCTGACAGAGTCCTTTGAACAAAATACTAACAAATGACACGATGACCAAAAAGTGTGCCACTGCAGGAGGAGCCCGACAGTGCCACCATTTGGTCACAAGTAAAACCACCATAACAGTACTCCTCCATCAAGGGACAGATCCCAGACATCCCAATAAGTCAGCCTTGTCTCGGCATGGCTGGGCCGGCTTGACATGAATGGACTTGACGTGAGTCGACTGGATGTGGCTCATCGGAAACGGGGGTGGGCAGGGTGGAGTGGGGGGGGGGGGGGGGCAGGCGCAACACTTGCACCGCCGCGAACAGGAACGGAGGGCGGCCGCAACACTTGGGTCGCTGGGAACAGGAACAGCGGGCGGCTGCAAAACGTGCCGGAAAGGGTGGCAGTGGGACAGGCCTAGGTCCTGCCGGGTCCAGTCTTGGTCGGGTCATTCTTTTAAGAGGGGTGGTGGTGGAGGACGCCAAAAGCAGGCAGGAGGGAGGAGCTGGGTGGACTTAACAAGATGTATTGAACAAAAATACAAACAAAGGCAGACACAAACCATGACCCGACACCGACTGGTCGGGCAGGGAATCCTTTTAACATAACGCGAACTAATGACACAATGACCTACAGATGTGCCACCGCAGAAGGAGACCGAAAGTGCCACCTGTTGGTCACAAACAAAACCACCCGAACAGCGGTGAGATTGGCAACAGCAAACTTGACTTAGAATAAAGGGAAACCTCCAACAAAGACACACTGATAAGAAATTTGTTGAAATATATTGCGTATTTGTTTACATAAAAAAATAAAACCTGCAACGAGTAATGCACTCCTTTGACATGGAATTTTCTCAACCTCAAACAAGAAACCAAAAAAATTTAAAAAAAACATGCATGTCCACTGTACTAAGAAGACTTTATAATGCTCGAATACTACCACTTCTGTGAGAATCTCAAACTACGACTTAGTGCTAAGGAGGTTCAAAAAATGTTTTTCTCAATTCTGGGATCAGTTCGTATCAGAGTTGGTATCAAAACTGATATCAGTCTCTATCAAAGTTGGTATCAGGTCCGACCTCCAAAAAATGTTCAAGATCTCGTGAAAAAAAAAAGTATTTGTGCAGTCCAAAAAAAAAGGAAAATTGTTTATCCTGTCCTACCACCCTCCAGAGAAAGAGGTGCTCATGAAAAATCCGAACGCACTTCGCTGACGTCCCACATGGCATCTGTTGGAGGAGATCAAGCAGGGGGAAGCGTCCGTTGTCCACTTCCCCAGGTCCTCCGCGTGTTCGTTTGATTCGGGCTGAGTTGATGTGCGAAAATGAGACGCTGGAAATGGAGAAGTTCTTGCAAGATGTTTTACTGAACGTTCAGGGCATAAGTGTGAAACAACACGAATCGATTCGGGCTCCTGTGAGTCTCAGATTTCATCAGGAAGCCCCGAGCAACTACAGTCACACGTACATATAGGCATAGTATGTTAATTATATTAATTAGGGACAGGCAGTTCTTCCCCTTACGTAAAAATCAGAAACAAAGAAAGGTCAATGCAGTTCGATCTTGGCATTTTGACAAAGTACAGACCGCATCTGCTGTGCACAAATCTCGAGATAAGAGTTCCTCCTCAAGGGAACTTGACAGCCTTCAGGAACTGGGGGACGCAAAAGAAGACACTTGGGGGCTGTTAATCACTCAAGGGGAAATAGGACCCCAGCTTCACAATACTTTCTTTGTTTTAAGTAGCGGATGTTCAGGACACAGACCTAATAGTCAAAGTCGACCTGTCTATGATACAAAGTTTTAAGCTAAACATATAACATATATAGGTGATATCTTCAGTACCTTCTTGCAGATCAAGAGAAGGTGTCCCCTAAGAAGAACTACAGGTTATCCACGAACGAGGTAGTCAGGGATGCTACTGTCCAGTCAGCAAAATTGGTCTGGCCCAGCTCTGGGGCAGACACGGCACGTACACTCGGCCCACATACCTCAATGAATGACGGTCCTGCAGTGACCCACGTCTGGCATCCATGATGTGGGCCGCATTAGGCCCTGATCTGAGCCACATTGTATCACCATATCTGGCCCTACTCCGGCCCTACGCTGGGCCAGAACAGGTTCCTGATATCAGCCTTAATTCAACCTGAACTAAGCCACATCTTTCATGAGCCATATTTGACCCACATTTTTTTTTTAAAAAGTCTCAAAAACGACTGTTGTAAAAATATGTTTATTGTCATATTTTGTGAACCTCACATATAACTCCACATACACTGGAAAAATACATTTTTCTTTATTTAACAGTGAACACAAAGTCCAAATTGGGATGCAGCTTACTCTTGAACGGCATTTTTCGATCCATGAAATTGTTGCGCTCTCCTTGCCCTCTTTTCTTCTCATGCTCTCCTTCCTGTCACCATCCCGATCAGGAGCCAGATGTCGCCATCTTTTGATTGTGACATCAATTTCCTGGTCTGAGGCCCAAGATGTTAGGCTGTTAGGGCTCACAGAGGCTGTAAGCACAAGGATGGACTGTGTGTTAGGAAAACAAACATTTGTACATGTCATTACCAATGAATGGTCAGTAAAAATAACCCTAAATTTCTTATAATAATAATAATAGATTTCATTTATAAGCGCCTTTCAAGACACTCAAGGACACTTTACAACCAATACTAAACTAGGTGTGACGCTGTGGGGCGGAATATTTGCCACCAAAAACTAAACGTGAATAACTTTTAAACAGTTTATACTGAATTTGAATTACATGAATTGAAGTTAAGTGGCTCAGATAATGGCTGGATTAGTGTATTTTACTCTGAATCATATTGAATAACTGAATCTAAATTGTACAATCTGAATTTGAAACGAGAGACTTTTTTTCTTTGAAACTGTATTTGATCCTCACTGAAAATTAAATTGTTTATTTTCATATTCAGTCTGACAAATACAAAAGTTTTCATTTCAATGTCAGATTTTGTTTTTGAATTGAGGTACTAAGTTTTAAATTAATCAGACCGCTCCTTAATTTAGTTGCCGTGAGACATTCACATTCACGTATTTAGGGATGGCATGATTACAGCGCCTTTCCAGTTTCCGAGTTTGCGTCCAGCTCAACATTATTCGTTCAGTTCGATCTCAGCCTTGTGTCCTGTAAACTCCTTGTACCCCCACCCTCATTGGTGCGTCTTTAAGCCAGTGGTGTCAAACATACGGCCCGCGGGGCGGACCCGTGAACAAAATGCATAAAAGACACGGAATTAATATTTTTAATATGTGAGGATTTTAGCACACATCTTTGGAACAGAATTACCGCAATGATCACTGTAGCTCCAGCTATATACATACTTGAACAATTGTCATTGATCAAACATCGACAGCACCAGACACTTTAAAGCGCTCAAGGACTTTCTGTATAATTGCATACCTGAAGTTGTACCACAACCACTTCACAATGGTACCCTTTCATTGTGAAAAGTCTTTCGATACGTATATCTCATGTCCTTGTTTATTGCAGTTGCTTGTTATTGCAATACTGGTGTAGCATGTACTACCAGAGACAAATTCCTTGTGTGTTCTGCATACTTGGCCAATAAAGATGATTCTGATTAAGTGCTGTAAATGAAGCAAAACCTGTCTGGGTACACTAACACTGAAAGAGGACAATACTTCAATTAAATAGCTTATACAGTGATCCCTTGCTACTTCGTGATTCGTTTATCGCGGGTTCAGTGCATCGCGGATTTTTTCAAACATATTAAAAATATATATATATATAAATATATATTTATTTTTTTTTTTTTACATATACATGGAGTACAGTACTGTATATGTTGCTCTATGTGACTCGCGGTGGTTTTGCAGCTTCTCGCGGACCGTTTGCGGACTTAAAGTTTTTTTTTTTTTACCTGTTTATGTTAATTGAACGCTACCTCGCGGATTTTCGTTTATCGCGGATGGTTTTGGTCCCCATTAACCGCGATAAACGAGGGATTACTGAAAAGTGTTGAAAGGGAACAATTGGGTTCACTTTGAATGAAAGAGGACAATAGTGAAATTAAATAGCCAATAAAATGCTGTAAATTGAACAACTGCAGACACCTTTTATTGAAGAGGAAGAAAAATAATGAAACACTTGTAACTTTGTGTGTATACATGTTCAAGGCTGAATAGACTGAACGAGGCTGAATTGAACATAATGTTTTACATGCATGACCTGTTGAGCAGGGGTCAGGAACTCCAGTTCCTCGAGAGCTATATTCTTCCTTGATTGGCTGCATAGCGTCATTGCATCATATCGTGTGAGTGGTTGGACACCTGTCACTCACTGAATTACACAGCAAATTGATCGAGGAAGAAGAAGCGATATATCTAATTCAATAGCAGTGCGTTCACTGCGCTGGATATAGATTTTCTTGTGCGCTGAGAGTGTGTGACCAGTGTGCAGTTGCGCAGTTTCGAGGGAACATTACGCATCTCCAATGTCAGGGGACAAACCACACAGGCAAACAAAATTGGATAATTTCCAATTGCACACCTGACAACATCTCGCGGCACAAAGGTGTGCTGGTTTGAAAAACACTGTTCTACACTGTGAGGCAAAAGTGATCACCCATCAACCAATCTGGGCTTCAGACAAATTGTTTTGGAAACGAATTTTGAAAGGTTGGCTGGTCAGGACCAAGTGGCTGAAGAGACGGAAGTCTGGATTTCCCCATATAAGTAGATGCCCCAGGACCTGCCCTTGGATCAAAAAGGAACGCTGTCTCCTAAAAGCCACATATGTTTTGTCTGGGGTAAATCAAGGCCTCCATGGTCGAGATTTTTTTTTTCATTTGAATCAAGAGAATATTCGAGTTCTCAACTCAACTGTATTTATAGAGCACTTTCAAACAGCCATCGCTGCATACAAAGTGATGTACATGGAGCAATTTAACATATACATCTAGTTCATCTAATTTTACAAATTATATATATATGTACAGTATATACTGTGTATATATATATATATATATATATATATATATATTAGAGCTGTCAAACTATTAAAATACTTAAGTGGGATTAAAAATGCAACAGTCATAATTAATGAACTCATAATTAATCGTGATTATTCACACATTTTTTAGCGTTTCTAAATTTCCTTCTATATTTTTAGTCCGCTTTTTTCCTGTTTTAATGCTCTCATCAACATGGAATCATGGATCAGTTTACTATGTGCAAAATGCTAATATTGACTGAAACAACAATTTCGATTTTCAATTTTAAATGAACATTTTTCACTTGGAGCAGTTATTCACACATATCTCACATCTCTCACACAATATTACTGTCCATCAACAAAAGTGAAAAAAATATTTTGTCATACAACAGCTCCTTTAACAGCTCTTTTTAGGGAATCAAAACAGAGCAATATAAAATTATATAGTGCACATCTAAGGTAAACTCGTACTCAGCCTGCAGTGGATTTAAGCTGTGGTTGCATACTTCGCTTTTCTCAAGTTTGCTTTGAACACAGCAATCAGGCTATGTTGATTCTGTTGGTCCTTCTTGCGCGGAAGTCTCTCTATGGTTTTGTGTAGGCACCATTTCGGATGACTACACTTGGTTTGAGGCACAACACTGGAGACGTTTTCTTATTTTGAGTGTGGTCGCTACCACTGCACCGCTGAACTCTCGACATGCCTCAGCGCACTGTCACTGTCAGACAAACACAGGGAAGCTCAACCCCCTTTATTTATAGGGACACGGAACACGGTAACCTTCCACACAAAATAGTTCCAAACAAGTATCAATCGTGTCAGTGGCATACATCGTACTCAACAGGCTACCTGCTCTTTATTCACCAGAGGCTCCATCAACAGAGTCTCTTATTTCTCTCCCGAAACAGTGTCTTCTCCACTTCGTACAATTTCTGTACATAGCTTGGAATGGAGGATCTCGCTGGCAATCCGTAGTGGAGTCGTTCGACGCAATGCGAATGATTTCAGCTTGATTCTAGCTGTGGACAGTGTTGACAGGCTTGCATGCAGTAGCCATACATTTAGCTATGGCTTCAGCAAATGTGTTCTTCGTCCTGTGATCCATTTTCTTCGCTTTGAAATTCTCCATAGCTGTCTGTCCTAGATGAGGGGGCGGAGTACTCACATCAGCTGTGTGCTTGGCCATTAAGTGGTATTTCAGACTCAACGTGCTATGATGATTGCTCAGTTTACGACTGCAAAACAGGCAGGTAACTTTGGTCTTGTCAGTGGAACCATCTGGCAACCCTGTAAAAGTAAACTTTCCATTCATGAACTCTTTAAGTATCAGTTTTCGGTGTCTCGCGCTGCCGTGGCTAGCAAAAAAGATATGGGTGTAGACCTGTGCAGCGCGCTTGTTGCTTTGTTTCCGATTTATTTATAGAGCGACGTAACATCCGCTGTGACGTGTTGCCACATTAATCTTGCGAAAAGAAAAAATTAATCACTTTAAAATTGATTTAAATTAACGCTGATAATAACGCGCTAAACTGACAGCACGAATATATATTTACCTGTATCTTTCGATACACATTTTTTTTAACTATTTAGTTGCTCTCACTTCACCTTACCTTCCTGAGCTAATCCATCCATACGTACCAGCTCAGTGCCTCTCAGCTCAGACGCAGGTGGAGGTACCAAGGACAAAAACACAATTTTATTCGATGGCTTTCAGCCCAGTTTGAGACTCTGCATTGTCCTAGTGCAGGGATGTCCAAACACCGTCCTCAAGGGCCATTGCCCTGCCCATTTTCATTCTCTCCCTGCCGCAACACACCTGATTCAAATGATCGCGATCATTTTCAAGTTTTCTTCAGAGCTTGCTGATGAGCTGATCGTTTGAATCAGGTGTGTTGCAGCAGGGAGCAATGGAAAACAGGCAGTGCATTGGTCCTTGAGGACTGGAGCTGGACTCGTGGGTCTTG
The DNA here is from genome assembly GCF_054856545.1 of Hippocampus guttulatus. Taxonomy (NCBI): domain Eukaryota; kingdom Metazoa; phylum Chordata; class Actinopteri; order Syngnathiformes; family Syngnathidae; genus Hippocampus; species Hippocampus guttulatus. The sequence goes on from NC_141264.1 coordinate 3,352,184, forward strand.
TCTTACTTTTGTGGTGTCGGCTGTATTTTATATTATAATTTTTTTTCCCCACTGCCTTTGTTATTGTTTGACACTTTTTTTGGGGGGGGGGGCGTAGGTAGAGCACTTTGGAGTCAAGAATGTTTTGAAATGCTCTTTCAATAAAATTGAGTTCGGAAAGTGAAAGATGTACACATGGATGAATATTGTTCTATTTATAAGGCAGCAGGCAGTTGCAATTTAATGTCATTCCCACCAAGCATGATCGTTTGTCTGAACACGAAGGATAGAATGTCCGAGTTGAGGTCACATTCAAGCAACTAAGTCGTGAAGAAGAAAAATCATCTTTATTATTTGAAAGCAGGTGGCACAGATGGGAATCTTGCAATTACGCATCAACAACCACACAATCATTACGATTAGGGCAAAATGCTTAAGGACAAGATTTCTTTTGGAATCAGAAAAACTCACTTTCTATGGTCAAGGCTTGACATGCCCAGGTCGCCCAGGTGGTGGACTGGATGTTGCTCGTCCAGGTGGGTGTTTCCAGCCACACCCACCTGGTGGTTTAGGTGGGTCATTTTCATCCCGAATAACTGGGGTTGGCTAGGTAGGTCTTGGCGGAAACCAAGGTCCAGGTTTGAATGGTCATGTTCCAGAATATTTTTTGCATCCGGAGTAACAGATGGCCCAGCAGGTGGTTCAGGTTGCAGCGTGCTGGTCCAGTTGGGAAGGGTCGTGGGGCAGGTTAACAATGTGGTTTTCCGGTCGGTATTTTTTATCCAGGACAACAGGTGGCTGCACTGGTGTCTGCTATTTGTTGGGGTGCCTAATTATGATATGAAATAAAGAATGGTCCTAGTGATGGTATCGCCTGGCAAGATGGTGGGTGGGTCATTTTCATCCATAATAACAGGTGGCCTGGGTGAACCAGATTGATAAAATGATGAGTCAGAAATTGCTGGATTAGGTGGTCGTTGCAGTGACCCAGGCAGTGAACATGGTGATGGCCCAGGTGGCTAAGATGGTAGTGGCTAATATGGTGGTGGCCCAGGTGGCCAAGGTGCTGGTTTCCCAGGTGGCCAAGGTGCTGGTTGCATAGGTGGCCATGGTGCTGGTGGCCAAGGTGCTGGTTGCATAGGTGGCCAAGGTGGTCGTAGCCTGGATGGCCAAAAAGGCCAATATGGATATTGTTGTGGTGGCCCGGGAGGACCTGGTGGTCCAGGTGGTCCTGGTGGACTAGGTGGTCCTGGTGGTCCAGATGGTCCTGATGGTCCAGGTGGTCCTGCTGGTCCAGATTGTCCAGGTGGACCCGGTGGCCCATTTGGCCCTGGGGGACCATCTGGTCCAGGTGGTCCTGGTGGACCGTCAGATCCTGGCTCACCATCTGGTCCAGGTGGACCTGGTGGACCTTCTGACCCTGGTGGACCCTGTGGTCCTGGTGGTCCTTGTGGACCCTCTGGCCCTGGTGGCCCAGGTGGCCCAATAATAGGTGGAAAAAATGTAAACCCAGGTGGTCCTGTAGGTGGTCCTGAAGGTGGACCTTGTGGTGACCTAGATGGGAATGGATGTTACTCAGATTTAACACTGTTGTCTGGAAAAACATCTGTATCGGCTGGCACGTTACCTCTTTATCTTAGCAGAAAGACAGTTGTTTCCTGTGGAAAAGATTTGACATCTTTCTTACATGGTGACATTTCACTTCCACTTTGTTACTTGGTAGTTCAGAGTTTGATGACTTACCGAACATCACAAGGGCAACAGCGAACACCTTGAAAATGCTCATTGTGGCTGATGATGTCCTGAAAGAAAATGAAAAGGGTAAACGTACATCGAGACAAAGTGAACATGATGCGCGAGCTGGCTGCTTGGAGAGCGTCAGTTTGTTGAAGCCCAAGTTCCATGCTGAACCACAAGGTACCTGGACTGTCCTTGGGAGGAAGGCTGATAAATCTCTGCCAATCTTAATGTTGGTGCCTTTGGGTGGAATTCTCGTATTTACTGAAACCCACTCCTTTTGAGGAAATACATTTTTTTGTTGAGTCGCTAATTGTTGAAACCAATGAGCTGATATACGCTTCAGCATCAGTGATCCTAGAGATGCTTGGCTATAAGAGCAACCATGGAAGCCATGAGATACGTTACCCACCATGGAAAAGACGGTTGGAGGCTAAGATCAAGGCGGCTCGGAAAGATGTGAGTCAATTGACAGAGGCCCACAGAGATGTGATGAAAAGGCCGATACCCGAGAGGTACATCCAGATGACCATACCTGAAGCACTCGAAACTGCCAAACAGCTCCAAGCCTTGTCCAGCCGCCTAAAGCGGTACATGAAAGAGAATGAGGTCAGACGAATAAACAGGCTGTTCGCAACACAACCTGCGAAAGTGTACGCTCAGTGGCAGGGTCCTAACAACAGAGCTGACCCACCAAGACTGGAAACTGAAAGGTACTGGAAAGGCATATGGGAGAAGGAGGTTGCACATAACAGCAGTGCACAATGGCTGGTGACCCTGAGAGAGGAGCACAGCAACCTCCCTGAACAGAACCCAGTTACCATAACAGTGGCAGACATACAGGAAAGAGTCTCAGATATGAAGAACTGGACAGCACCAGGCCCAGACATGGTCCACACCTACTGGCTAAAGAAACTCACAGCACTCCATGAGCGCCTAGCAGCACAAATTAACCAGCTGCTGAGGGATGGGACTCACCCAGGATGGCTCACTGAAGGGCGAACGATCCTGATCTGATCCTGAAGGATCCCTCAAAGGGTGCAGTCCCATCCTATCCCGGCCAAGAATCCGTCTCTCCACAACATGGAAGCTCATGTCAGGCATCATTGCGGCTAAGATAAGTGGACGCATGGATCAATACATGAGCGAAGCACAGAAGGGCATTGGTAGAGATACCAGAGGAGCCAAACATCAGCTCCTGGTTGACAGAACAGTCGCACAAGACTGCAGGTCCCGACATACCAACCTGTGCCCAGCCTGGATTGATGACAAGAAAGCCTATGACTCGATGCCACATACATGGATCACTGAATGCTTGGAGTTGTATAAGATGGACAGGACCCTAAGAGCCTTCGTTGCGAACTCGATGAGGATGTGGAAAACCACACTTGAAGCCAATGGCGAGCCACTTCCCCAAGTGTCCATCAAATGTGGCATATACCAAGGCGATGCACTCTCCCCACTGCTGTTCTGCATAGGACTGAACCCCCTAAGCCAAGTAATCACCAAGACAGGCTATGGATACCGCCTCAGAAATGGAGCTACGATCAGTCACCTCTTCTACATGGATGACATAAAGCTGTATGCTAAGAGCGAAAGGGACATAGACTCCCTGATCCACACAACCAGGATCTACAGCAGCGACATCGGGATGTCATTCGAGCTTGAGAAATGTAGTCGGATGGTGACTAAGAGAGGAAAGGTAGTCCGCACTGAAGGAGTCTCACTCCCTGAAGGAACAATAGCAGACATTGAGGAAAGCTACAAGTACCTCGGTATACCACAAGCCAATGGTAACCTCGAACTGGCAACAAGGAAAGCGGCTACGGCCAAATACCTCCAGCGAGTGAGGCAAGTCCTAAGAAGCCAGCTCAATGGCAAGAATAAGACCCAGGCAATAAACAGCTATGCCCTGCCAGTGATCAGATACCCTGCAGGAATAATAAGGTGGCCAAAGGAAGAGATTCAGACCACGGACGTTAAGACCCGAAAGCTCCAAACCATGCATGGAGGGTTCCATCCCAAATCCAGCACCCTGAGACTGTACGCAAGCCGAAAGGAAGGAGGCCGGGGACTAGTGAGTGTGAGAGCCACTGTCCAGGATGAAACATCCATGCTCCATGAATACATCAAGGAGAAGGCTCCAACGGATGACGTACTCAGAGAATGTCTCAGACAATGGGGAACAGAGGATGAGGCGCTGGAAGAGGGACCATCATGGGAGGACAAGCCCCTACACGGGATGTACCACCGGACCATAACTGAAGTGGCCGATCTCAAGAAGTCCTATCAGTGGCTAGAGAGGGCTGGCCTGAAGGATAGCACAGAGGCACTCATCCTGGCGGCTCAGGAGCAGGCCCTGAGCACCAGAGCCATTGAGGCCCAGATATACCACACCAGACAAGACCCAAGGTGTAGGTTGTACAAAGAGGCACCTGAGACAATCCAACACATAACTGCAGGGTGTAAGATGCTGGTAGGGAAAGCCTACATGTAACGCCATAACCAGGTGGCTGGCATAGTCTACCGAAACATCTGTACGGAGTATGGACTGGAAACCCCAAGGTCGGGAAAGACCTCCGAAGGTGGTGGAGAATGACAGAGCGAAGATCCTGTGGGACTTCCAGATCCAGACTAACAAGATGGTAGTGGCGAACCAACCAGATATCGTGATCATAGATAAAGGGCAGAGGAAAGCCGTTGTAGTGGATGTAGCGGTCCCAAGTGATGGAAACATCAGAAAGAAGGAACACGAGAAACTTGAGAAATACCAAGGGCTCAGAGAGGAGCTGGAGAGAGCCTGGAAGGTAAAGGTGACAGTCGTGCCTGTGGTGGTCGGAGCACTCGGGGCAGTGACCCCCAAACTAGATGAGTGGTTGCAACAGATCCCGGGAACAACATCGGACATCTCAGTCCAGAAATGTGCAGTGCTGGGAACAGCAAGGATACTGCGCAGAACCCTCAAGCTTCCTGGCCTCTGGTAGAAGACCCGAGCTGAATGAGGGACGGACACCACCGAGGGGTGAGATGAGGATTTTTTTAAAAAATATATACATAATTAATCTCCTCCACTCCTGTGGGCACCAGTTAGGAAACGAGCTGCAGCACTTTGGAATAAAAGGAGATGCTTAAGGGAGGACTGGCTGACTCCAAAATACTGTTTCAAAATGAAGTTTTGAAAGGACAGGCTTTATTTTAGCCTTCTGTCTGAAATGAAAAACAAAAGGATTAAACACAGCACATATTTGCTGGTTCGATTTAAATTCACTGTCCAATTTAAAGTACAAGTTTGAGACTGGCTTTACATTAGACGTCATTCGACCCTGGTCAACAGGGTGGAATGTAAACGGGCCACTGGAATCAAATACCATCACTTCTGTTTTCTTTTTCCTGAAATTCAAAAAAAATCTGGGCCATTGAGGCCTTGCTTTACTCTAGACAAGACAAAAGTGTTCTTAAGGAGAAAGCATTCCTTTTTGCTTCGTGGGGCATAGATACAAGGGCAGATCCTGAGTCATCCACTTACGCGGGGAAATCCAGACTTTGGTCTACCCAGCCACTTGGTCCTGACCAGCCAACCTATCAAAATTCATTTCCAAAACCGTTTGTCTGAACTCTAGATTAGTTGACGGGTTTTCACTTTCGCCTCACACTGCAAAGGACATGGGTTCAATTCCAGGCCCCGGCTTTCTCTGTGGAGTTTGCATGTTCTCCCCACGCCAGCGTCGGTTTTCTGCAGGTCCTCGGCTTTCCTCCCGCATTCCATAAACATGTATGGCATGTTAATGTAACATTCTAAACGGTCCCTCGGTGTGAGTGTCAGCGCGGATGGCTGTTCGTCTTTGTGTTCCCTGCGATTGGCTGGCAACCAGTTCAGAGTGTAGCAAGCTGACTGCCCAAAGACAGCTGGAATTGGCTCTAGCACACCTGCAACCCTCGTGAGGATAAGCAGATGGATGGATGGGAAGTGCAAACAATGTCCAAGCTTGATTTTTAAAAACACACATTCGCTGTGCGCTGAGATAGTGAGAGCAATTACTCACATGCTCATCTGAGAAGGACCGTTGGGTATCATCACTGAAGAAAACTCAAAGAATTGGTCTGCAAGCAGGAAAGCTCTCCCACCTGAAGAGGATTGGCAGTACCACCAAGACCTGCCTGTTGCAGATGGACTATTGATGAAAAGTGAGTGGCTTGTCATTCCAGCTAGGATGCAGGAGGAAATGGCCAGCATGATACATGAAGATCACCAGGGCATGAGAAAATGGCAGAGGTTGGCATTCCATCAGTTCTGACGAAAGGTCCGTCAATCTGTCACTGACGCCAATTTTCACAAGAATCACAAGAAATTTCAAAAAACAAACAAAAACCCCCCGATGGATTAAGCACTGACAGAAGTTGGTTTTCCTCAATCAGTGTAATCGTCACTAACGGGGTTGAGTACCGACAGACCTCTCAGTCCTTCACTGACAGACACTCATTTCACTAATGATTGACAGAAACCCACCCCCATCTCTCGTGTGTTGTTCGCGGGGTTGAGTGGACAGCATTGACGATATATTGAAGCGTCTTCCACTTCCTGTATAGTAGGTGGGAGTATGCTCTAAAGAGCGAAAATCTACAAATGAACCAAGAAGGTGAAAAATAAGGAGAGGACGATGATTCGCATTTATAGACAGGAGCAGGAGTGCGAGCGACTTGGATTGGATTCCCCCCTTGGCCAAACTGCAGTGCAGGATCCTGGTTAGAGTAAGAAAAGATTAGAAAGATAAAAAAAAAACAACAAAACATTTATTTGTCTCACAATGGACAAATTCCCAATTTACAGCAGCATCATTCTGAAAGGGAGAAAGTAGAAGAACAAAAAGTATATCAATAAATATAATATAAAATATAAATAGAAGCATATTGAAAATGGGTGAGTGGGGGTCAGTCCAGGTTTTCAGGTCCGTCTATTCAACAGCCTGAATGCTAGTCGGCAGGAACGAGCGGCGGAACTCTCCTTGCAGCACGGGTGTATCAGTCTCTGGCTGAAGGAGCTGCCCAATGCTGTCAGAGTGGCCTGTACTGGGTGGGAGGGTCTGTCCATCATAGCTGTTAGCTTAGCTAGCATCCTCCTGTTGCTCACCTCCTCCAGAGTATCCAGGGACCAGCCCAGAACAGAGCTGGCCCTCCTGACCAGTCGTCATGGCATTTTAAATGTTAAATTCAAACTTTTTGGCATTTTAGAAGTTACAACAGTGGCCGGCAGCCACGAATGTGCTCCCACTGTACTTAACAGTTCAATAGATTAAGTTGGCAAGTATGTGATGCTTTGTAAACATTTGTGGGTAGTAATTGTATGATGTACTGTAGATATTCTGCTCAACAATGCACTTTGTTTACCATTTCAATCAAATTGTATTTTTCATCGAGAGGACTACATTTAGGAAATTATCCACCCCCACGAAATGCATTGCTAGAGCACAACAGTCCATTTGCTGAGCTGTACTAACCAAGAGTTCAAATAAAAATTGAGAAATTCCTACCTTTGACCCTGGACTGATCGATCAAAGACTGCTCATTCGCACCTCATGCATTGATGACGCAAAGCAGTGCAGAGGTGCTCAAAGGCATGAATTGCACCACACATTGCCCACCGGCCTTTCATAGGTACGTCGTGGTGATATGCTTGAATTGTGCAGAGATATTCTCTCACTCGGCGGCCCGGTAGTCCAGTGGTTAGCACGTCGGCTTCACAGTGCAGAGGTACATTCGATTGCAGCTCCGGCCTCCCTGTGTGGAGTTTGCATGTTCTCCCCGGGCCTGCGTGGATTTTCTCCGGGTGCTCCGGTTTCCTCCCACATTCCAAAAACATGCATGGCTGGCTGATTGGACGCTCTAAATTGTCCATAGGTGTGAGTGTGGGCGTGGATGGTTGTTTGTCTTTGTGTGCCCTGCGATTGGCTGGCAACTGATTCAGGGTGTCCCCCGCCTACTGCCCGAAGACGGCTCGGATAGGCTCCAGCTCCCCCCGCGACCCTAGTGAGGATCAAGCGGTTCGGAAAATGGATGGATGGATATTCTCTCACTCAAGCATCGGGGTTCTTTTCCTCGGTGTTAGGACGACTGGAAGGCATGAACACTAGACAAATTGGGTCTCCACTTGATGTGCTGTCAAACACATTACAACTATTTTCATTCGTTTTCAAACTGTTTGAGCATTTTTACTGGTGCTTTTCGTGTGTTTGTTGTTTTTTTTATATGCGGAGCAAGTGTTACAGGAATAACGGTTAGCGTATACTGCACTTGTCACGATGGAAATAAACAAGCCACAACTTTACACGAGTTATTTCATTAACAGAGACCATTAGTTATATTAGTAAGGTGCAGCAACATTAATATCATTGTAAAGAAACCGTGTATAGGACCTGAGAATCTGTCAAATTAGCCAAGTGAGCAAGGTATGTGAAGCAATTAGTACGTCACACCAGCGCGCATATCAATGCTCCCACACTTTCACAATGTTATTTTTGAGTCATTTTTTTCCTGCTCCATCAACCACATGTGCCAAAATCAACTTTTCAATTTATTTTAATGAAACATACAGTATGTGAATGCAAAATGACAAAACAGCAGGTTTGATTTTTGTGGGGACACGATATATGTATTTGCTATGTGTTGGATTGATTATTTTTAGTCATCATACATTCGCTTATGCCTGACATGATAAATTGATTATGCTTGCAAAGAAGAACGCTTATGCTTGCAATCATTAATTGACTATGCCTGCAATGAAGAACGCTTCTGCTTTTAATAAAGATACATTCTTTATTATGTACTCACATTTTATCCATTATATACTCACTTTTATAATCAAGAATGCTTGGTGCACTGTGTGGAAGTTTAGGGACGCAACCACCTTTCCGAGGACGTGGTTGGGAAGAGATAAGTGTTAAGACTAAACAGTGAGCAAGGTTGGACAGTGAATGGAGCCATCAACACCAGCTGCAACGTGATGTTTTTGTAACAATTGCACACATGTACATCATTTACACACACATAGTCAAACAAGTTCAGTGTGTGTTCAACAGCCCCCACCCTTTAGATTAGACACACCTATGGAGTAGCTTTCCCAATAAATGAGGAGGTGAAGGGGGAGATTGTTAGGGTGACGTGCCGAGAACTGAAACCGAACGCTTCTCCTCGTTCCCTCCTGTTACCAGAATTGAGTCTCCTGTCTCCTCCTTGTGTTTTATTCCTGAGTGTCAAATTGGACCAACCATTCCCCCCTGTTCATCCTACATTTGTGCACATCACCACACAGAACCTTCCCGACGGATTTTATTCAGTGGAGTCATGCATATGCAACATAGGTAGACCCAGGGGTTGAAAAGAAAGAGGTTATCACCAGATCAAAATTCAATCTGAAAAAGAACCCAGGAAAAGATGGTAAACATCGTCCACAAAATCCCGATATCCAAATGAAAACAAGTCACCATAACCCGAGTTGTTTTCCACATCAGAATCATTGCCATTCAAAAGTAACAGCAGAGAGTACATTCCATTCAATTTAAAAGTCGTGGGTGCCACAACCGTAGTGATAAATTGGATAAGCAGAGCTTTTGATACAGGGACCGCAGCAAATCCACACAATGTCGAGATAGCTGAGAGAAAAGAATTTGAAAGATTAAGACATAACACACCAGTATGTGACGTGACAAAGGTCTTACTCCATAACTCTGATGACAAGGGCGTGGTCATGCCGGAGCGATCCGGTTCAGTGTGCGGGGCCCTCAGGGCGTGGTTGAACAGCACCGCTCACCACATACCGCACACGCTCGATTGGCCTCAGCCAAGAGCACATTGACCGCTATGCGGTCCCGGAACACCATCTGTCAATTGTTGTTTTACTTCCAATAGCCAAAAAGGCTTCCCCAGTATAATTTGCAAGCTTCTGGACACTGTCGTGGAGGTAGCAGATCCCGTCAGCACGTTTATAAAAATGGACCCCCATCGTGCAGCAACCTGGTTAACCAATTTATATATATATATTATACGCCACGAAGAACCCCAATTACACCAACATAGGTGGAATCTCAAATATCCTCTCCTGTGGACGAAAAATAGTCTTTGGTAAAAGCAGTGACACCAATGCGCAAACACCAGTGACAACCCTTAAAGCAGAGCTCTTTCATGATTTTTCGCAAAGAAAAAGAAAAACTCTCGGCCGCGATAATCATCATTTGCCTTCAAAATCAGTAGAAGTACACTACTGCATTACATTGTATCCGCATTAACATGAAATAAAAATAAACATAAAATAACAAAAAGAAATATAGTTCAACTTTCAGCAGAGAATAACTATATTAACGTCAGGTTATTTTCTTTTTTCCTCTTACCATCAAAGAAAAGATCCTAAACGCAGAAAATCACCTAAGAAATGTATTTAAAATCCGAACCTCATGTATTTAAAATCGGAACCTTTATGACCAAATTAATGCACCATTTGAACTAAAAATAAATCAATAAACAGTAATAAATCCAATTTCAGCCCAGCAACATCAACAGAGGAGCACAATACATAAATCACTTCAACCTCCAAAACAAACCCGAATAAAACAAGCCGTGCTCTTTTTTTATCACTCTTGGTGTGTGCACTTCTCAATTTTTATTATTATTATCATTTTTTTCATAATGAGATCGACGAGATCGATTATAAATAAAATACTTTTGCCTCCAAAACAAAAATGTATACAACAATTTGTGCCAAAATGTGTTTTTTTCTTTTCTTTTCCCAAGATCATCTAGATCACAGGTGTCAAGTCAAAACCCCACGTAAACTTATGTGGCCCGTGAAAGCAATTGACGTGCATCAACTTCCATGAACCCTGCTAAAATCTGTACTGAAATGTCAAAATTCTATATAAATTATGTCGAAATTTTGTGATAATTTTGTTACCTGTTAAACACTCACTCAAACAATAATTGAACAAAATATGACTGGTTTCAGAATTGGCAATTCATTCATATGTTGTTGTTAGTAAATAATTTCATTGTATTTCTGATATTCATTCCATGTACATCACTTTGTATACAGCGATGGTTGATTTAAGTTGCTCTATAAACACAGTTGAGTTGAGTTGTACAATTCATAAAATATAACCATTTAATCTAATTTCACCGTCGTACCGGCCCACCGAAGGAAGGTGTAACCCCAAAGCGGCTTGTGACAAAGATGAGTTTGACACCCCTGGTGTTTGGCACCCAGGTTATTATTAAAAATATACATCCTTTCACATGTGCTAAAGGAGAGCACAAATACCATTAAAAAAAGGAGAATAGTCGTCCATATGTTTGTGTGATCATATAACAGGAAATGACATGCCACCACTGATATTCTAGCATGTCAACAGAAACACACCCTAAATGAGTGCAAAGGTGTCTTGAAACTTCTTCCGCCGGTCGTTTGATGTTCCCAGTCACTAAAATACTGTGCCCATCACGTCACCGGACTTCGCTCACCTTCCTCAGTGGATGTTTCGATCGAGATGACCTTTTTACAATGTCCGTCAATCGGTGTGGTCAGCAACACTTCAAAGAAGTACAATGTTTCTTTTTCATGCTTTGAATCAGAGCCAGGTCTGCTGGAACCACCATTGTGTCCTGCTGTGAAAAAGCACAATCGTCCTATGGCAATCTCAATTCATTTTTTCTTTTTTTTTCTAAACGTTCTCACATAGTCAACCGAATCAGCTTCATTTCCTAGTTCACAATTTTGTAGAAAATATCAGTAATTTATATGGTCTCCCAAACAATATTTCAAACAAAGAAGAAAACACCATTCTCGTAATATTAACATATAAGTCAATTCAATTTCTTTAATTGAATTCTAACCATATACTTTCAGACTGGCTACCAATCCTGCAGATTGTGGACGGCAGGAGCAATAGTGTCTCAAGTAAAATGTGAAACATGCATTTTTTTTTTTTTATCAATTAGCCTGTTCACAAAATGTGTTCCATTGCCGTAAATCTTCGACCCATTTTGGAGCCTCGGGCCTCAACCAAACTCAGGCAATATGGCAATTCAACGAAACCCATGTGCATTACCTGAAAAGGAAATGTAGCTCGAAATGTAGCGTATTAAAACATCGGTTAACACCATAGGTTGTATAATGTTTCCGAACCAGAGACACCATTCCCCCCCGCCAACGCGTGAGTTAATCCATGACGCAAAAAATAATTTTGGGCTCACTGCCAGTGCTGACATAAACCCTATCTTGCAATATAGTTCTGCTGTTTTTCGCCACATTCTTGTTGCCGCATATTAAACAGAAGTGAACTTAACCCAAAACGTTATCATGTTGCTGATAGTCAGCAAGTCCCCCCTCTCCAAAAAATAAAACGCTGCCGTGTGTGCCGCGCACGTAGATATCACAACTTGATACAATAACGAACATTCGCATTCACAACAACCGCAGCCTCAACAAAGAAAGTAAAAAGTATATCTTGTTTATTCTTTTTCCTTCAGCCAATTCCTAACAATCACGTTGGCCACCATGGTGACCAGAAAATGTGCGACCCACGTGCTGAGTTCAAAAACACGTTCAAAAGCAAACCGCAAAATAACTATACAAATCAGTTTTAAGCCAATAAACTGATGCGATGTCATAATGCAACGGGGCACCAACTTGAGGAAGAGAGTAAAGCGATGCATAAATATGCTAGTGTATGTGCTCAAACAGTATGTGTACAAACCGAAAGTCATATCAACCTACTTAAACCCTCATAGTCCACCGTTTACTAGGAATGCAATATTTCTTTGAAGTGTCATAGCACAGAACTGCTTTATTGTCCATAAAGGGCAAAAAATCCCAAGGAATTAATATAAACTATATATGTATGGATAGCACAGATCCCGCTGAACATTTTGAGTGTTTGAAAAAAAAAAAAGAATGTTTGTATAACACAACATACATCATTTACAAAATTGTAAAACGCGTAGGTTCGGTATCAGCTTTTTTCGAAGGGCATAAGGGTTTTAAACATCGCCCGCAAAAAGCGTTTGTTTATATCTAGATTACTTCCTTCGCCCGTCAAACCGAGATATACACAAAAAAAGACCCATTACTACATTAGGTAATTCATTCAATCATTCATTTTCCGATCCGCTTTATCCTCACGAGGTTCGCGGGGGCAGGGGCGGGGGGGACGGTGTAGCCTATCCCAGCCATCTTCGGGCAGCAGGTGGGGGACACCCTGAACCGGTTGCCAACCAACTACAGGGCACACAGACACAAGCACAACCATCCAAGCCCATGCTCACACCTAGGGACAATTTAGCGTGTCTAATCAGCCCGCCATGCATGTTACTGCAATATTAATATCAAACAATTCGCAAAAGATCTGCGATCCCTAGGCTCAAAGGTGCGGATCAAACCGTTGCCAATTCCTAGTGGATCGCAGTGAAGTCCGTAAGGGAGCCTCCACGCCGAATTGACGGGACTTTCCATCACTGGAGAGTTGGTGCGAAATGGTAATGACCTTCGGGTCAGCAAAATCCCGCGGGACCGCGTCCGGCGGTATACAAATCCACCGCAGTCCTGGCGTTAAGCGCCTAGCAAGGTGGCGGACCGGATCCCCAAGCCGACCATCCCCATGGGTTATGAAGGAATGCCCACCCTTCAAAATAAAGCACCGGGCCCGGCGCACCCACGGTCCAACCTCGGGTGCTGCAGACCCCCTGGACCACCACCGTCGGCCACCGCGCTGCCGTGGACCCTGGCCACGGGGTCGAAGTGCGGGGGCGGGGTTGCGACCCGTCCCCCTCCCTCACGCTACATAGCCCCCAGGATGGCGATTCTCCCCCCCCCCTCTCCCCCCCCCTCCTGCCCCCTCAACCCGTTTCCCCCCTCTCCCGATCCCCTCAACCTCAAGAAGTCCGGCGGCGATGGCGCGGGCGTCGGGGACAGGCTCAGATGAGGGCCCACGTCCCTAGCTCCACAACCACACGTCGGCGGCCGTGGCACCATGGTCGCTCCCCTTGCGAACTGGTGATGGTGCAGGGGAGAGGCAGCGACCACGGTGGCGGAGCAGGACTCTCTAGTCACAGCGCTGCTCCCCTCAATCCGAGGAAGGGCCAATAAAAGGCGGCCTAAACACGCCCATCACCGCCATCGATCGGCTGGAGACCCGCCTCCAGCAGATTCATCCTTTATGCGGGCGAAACAAATACAAATACAAAAACCGGACTGCTTTCCTGGAAATCGGCGCTTGGAATGTACGAACCCTGATGGACAATGCAAGAGCAAAGAGACCGGAGCGCAGGACTGCCCTCATCGCCCTTGAGATTCAGAAGCTCGGCCTGGACATTGTGGCCCTCTCCGAGACCCGTCTCCCTGGTGCCGGGCAGATCGAGGAGCCTCGGCACGGGTACACCTTCTTCTGGAGCGGACGAGCTGTGGAGGAGAGAAGAATTCACGGTGTAGGGTTCTGCGTTAAGTCACGTCTGGTTAGAGATCACAACATCATCCCCGTAAGAACTTCTGAGAGACTCATGACCCTACCTCTGTGTCAATCCCAATCCCTTGTCATCATCAGCGCCTACGCACCTACCCTGGACGCCTCGGAGGAGGCGAAGGAGTCCTTCTATGCCGCGCTGCGTGGCCTGATCCTCCGCGTCAACCCCCGGGATAAGCTCTTGGTTCTGGGGGATTTCAATGCGCGGGTGGGCCGGGACCATCAGCTTTGGGGAGGGACTCTGGGGAAGGAAGGCGTTGGCAACTGCAACGAAAATGGAGAACTACTCCTTGGTCTCTGCGCAGAGACGGGGATGGTAATAACCAACACACTGTTTCGGATGGCCAACAAGCACAAGACCACCTGGCAACATCCAAGATCCGGCCACTGGCACCTGATCGATTACGTCCTTACCCGAATCTGCGACCGATCCGACGTCATGGTCACGAGGGCCATCCGCTCCATGGATGACGGATGGTCCGATCACAGGCTGGTAGCCTCAAGACTTAGGCTGAAGATCGCGCCTGCGAAAAGAAGGAAGAAGATCCCCAAGAGGATACATTTCAATGTTGGGCTGCTGAGGAATCCCCAAGTCCTCGAACAGTACCAGACGTCCCTCGCGGACAAACTGGACACTCAACCTCGGACCCTTCCTGCCACTGTCCACTCAGACTGGGAGCACTTGAAAACTGCGCTCACCAAATCCGCGGAAGAGGTCCTCGGTGTCCAGAAGAGGAGAAATCCCGACTGGTTTGCCGAAAACCTGGAAGAAATTGAGCCACTGATTTCAAGAAAGAGAGAGGCTCGCATTGCATGGCAGAACTGCGTTTCCTCCAAGAGACTTGAAGAAGCCTACCGGGCGGCCAAGAGTGAAGCACAGAGAGAGATCCGGAGGATCCAAAATCAATGGTGGGTCAACTTTGCCCACCAAATGCAGAGTTTCGCTGACCGTCACGATACCAGATCCTTCTTCGAAGCAACGAGGAAGATCATCGGTCCGGCTCACAATCCTCCAATGGCTGTGAAGGCAAAGGACGGCACCATCCTGCAGGAAAAGGAGGATACTCACCAGCGATGGAAGGAGCGTTTCATGGAGCTCCTGAACCGTCCGACATGCGCAATAGACGGCTTCCTCGATCCTGTCCCCCAGCTCCCCGTGCAACACTGGATGACGGAGCTGCCGACTCTCCGGGAGATCTCCGGAGCCCTGAGGAGGATGAAGAAGAACAAAGCTGCTGGAGTCGACGACATCCCCGTAGAACTTTTACAAGCTGGGGTGCACATCTCCTCACCCGCCTCCACACCTTCATCCTTCAATGCTGGGTCGAGGAGACGGTGCCTGGGGAACTGAAGGACTCCGTCATCGTCACGATATTCAAGAAGGGTGACAAACTCTACTGTGGAAACTATCGTGGAATTTCGCTGCTGTCAACTGCTGGAAAACTCATCTGTCGTATACTGGCCGACCGACTCACCTGTCTCGCTGAGCGGGTTCTTCCGGAGTCCCAGGCGGGCTTCCGTCCAGGAAGGGGAACCGCGGACATGGTGTTCTGCGCCAGACAGCTCCTGGAGAAGTGCCGGGAGCAGCGGAGGGAGTTCCACGCCATCTTTTATGATCTGGCCAAAGCGTTTGATTCTGTGCCCCGAGCAGCACTCTGGAAAGTGCTGGAACGTCAAGGCTGCCCCCCCAAATTCATATCCCTCATCCGGATATTTCACGACGGCATGAAGGGTTGCGTCCTGACTCAGGGCGAAATGACTCCCCCATTCCCGGTTCGGATTGGAGTCAAACAGGGCTGCACGGTGGCGCCGACGTTGTTCTGCCTCTACATCGCCGCGCTCATCCACCACGTCACCCCTGTCCAGGAGCACGGAATCACTCTACGCTACCAAACTGAAGGGTCGCTCTTCAACCTCAGCCGTTTGAGGAGCAGGCGGGGGACCATGGTCACGACCGTCAGCGAACTCCAGTACGCTGATGACAATGCTGCGGTCTCCAACTCCTCCGGGGGCCTCCAGCTCATCGCGGACGGCTTCGCCGCGGCGTACAGGACCTTTGGCCTCTCCGTCAACACCAAAAAGACAAAGACCCTCCACCTGAACCATCGTCCACCCCAAATCTCCATAGACGACGAACCCATCGAGCAGGTCTCGGCGTTCCCTTACCTGGGCAGCATTATCCAGGAGGACGCCGGCCTCACAGAGGACCTCACTTACCGTATCCAGGCAGCCCACACAGCCTTTGGACGCCTCGGTCGTCGGGTCTTCAGGAATCACGCCATTTCCACCAACACGAAGATCATGGTGTATAAGTCTGTCGTCCTCCCGACCCTTCTCTATGGCGCCGAATGTTGGACCCTCTATCGGAGCAGCATCAAGAGGCTCGAGAGGTTCCACCAAGGACGACTCCGATCTCTCCTCAACGTTTCCTGGGAGGAGAGAGTGACTAATAATGAGATCCTCACCCGGGCTGGCCTCACGAGTATCGAGGCCATGATCACCCTGGCCCAACTGCGGTGGGCCGGCCACGTGCAGCGGATGAGCGACGACCGTCTCCCGAAGCAGCTCCTCTACACGGAGTTGCTGGAGGGCACCCGTCCCCGCGGTGGCCCGAAAAGACGATTCAAAGACCAGCTAAAGGGTCATCTTCAGCGGTGCCGGATTCCCCCGGCACAGTGGGCTGACCTGGCCGCGGATCGGGCGGCCTGGCGTGGGGCTGTGCGGGGCGGGGTCCAGGTCCTCGAGACTCGACGCGTCGCTGCGGAGGAGGACCGGCGAGCGCGGAGGAAGGAGAGGGCCCGGCAACCGCCCGGCCCCCCAACCCACTTCTGTCAATCCTGCGGGCGGGGCTTTCGGGGAAGACTGGGCCTCCACAGTCATCGGAGACACAAGCACCAGGAGCCGTCGCCTTGTCCTGGGGGCCGCATTCCTCGATAACAAGGGCCTTCACCGACCGACCGAATATCAAACAAATTAAAGCACACAAAGAACGAGAGGTAGGACGAGACGAGTCTGTTGTACTTCCTCCTACAACCTCTCAAATCACGATTACCTGCTTATATGCCCAACAAACAAACAAACAAACACCCATCAGGAAGCGATAACAAAGTAGCAGGGTTAAGCACTGTGCATTTTTCCAGTGTTAAATGGGATTCACATTACAACATAGCAATGCAAAATAAATGCCTAGCAGGCGACAAAAACGTCATGCTAGTGTGCAACAGCTCATCCCTTTTTTTCTTTCCTAGCACTCTTCCAGCATGCAGAGTTCGCACGATACACTGCTCAAAGCTGCCAAGTGGCTTATCTATGCCGCAACTGTCTTTGGTAAACACCACCTAGGGTGTGTGGTTTTCAAAAATGCCACTGCTGACCTTAAAACGTGCAGTCATTCTAAGTTAACAAAGCCAATTTTAAATAATCCACACGTGACCTTGAAACATAAACATTGATTAAAGCTGGAAGATTTTGCTCTTGTGATGAACGGAATTAGAAATCCAGCCCATGTATGCACAAATGAGACATGTCTTAAAATCTGACGTTTTTTTATGACTCAAACCAACAAGAATTTGTATGTTCGACGATAGCTTCAACTCTAGTCATTACATTTCATAATGAGGGAAGGCACAACACAATCCAAGGATAGCAAAATTGTAACTGAATTTACATAATTTCATGACACAAGACCATTATTTCTCCCACATCAGGAGCCGTGATGGCTCTTCTCATGTTTCAAGAGAAATGTGCATTTTATGAACGTAATCTATAAAACATTGTAACATAATCGGAACATTTTGGCAATTAGCAGCATAACAGAAGCAGTTATAAACCAAATAAGATAATTGAAACCCACAGACAGGTAACAGTTACAAATCATCCAAATCATATACTTACACATCATCATCTGTATACTTACACATTCTACCTCCTCCCAGAAAGTTAACAATGTCCCCCATACGTCCACTGACGACCACCTAACACAAAAAATTGTGTCTACGACTTACAAACAACTTTCTAAGCATCTTGTGACCTTTTGGCCCTATTCAACCTAAACACATGATGACCTCCTCTTTCATAGCATCACTGTCCAACCTCACCTGCCTGTTCCTTTCTTTATTCTCAGCATACTCAACTTCCATCATCACCTTACGTCTCACCACCAACATTTTCACTTGCCTTTCACCCACTATAAGAATCCAAAACTCTCTGTGTCACCACACCCA
Organism: Hippocampus guttulatus; assembly: GCF_054856545.1. Taxonomy (NCBI): domain Eukaryota; kingdom Metazoa; phylum Chordata; class Actinopteri; order Syngnathiformes; family Syngnathidae; genus Hippocampus; species Hippocampus guttulatus. Next base: position 3,370,623 of record NC_141264.1, read on the forward strand.
TACTCAACCATTTTCTTTCTTTATCGGATTTACACATACTTCATGTAGCGCCGGTTGAAATAATGAAGCTTAAGTGGCGTTAGGAATCACAATTAATACAGTGACAATTACAAATAATTACAATAGATGCCGTCCAAACCTCCTACACTGCAAAAGCCAGAAAATAAAACAAACAAGACTCCATGAGACGAGGCAAGAGTCACGCTTATCTACACACATTCAAAGACAAATTAAGCACATATTCGCAGACACAACTCGACGGACAAACCAAAATATTCACCTTGCTACCACTCTCAACCAGGTCAAGCACCTACAAACTTTTGTCACCTGCCAGAACACTTCACTTCATCCAAATATCGATATACACCATCAATTTACCGTCAAACAAGCCACTATCACTTTCCGTGTTCCTTCAAAATGAAACTTCCTTCCATCACGAAGCCAACAAGGAAAGTTGCTATCTCTTGCTGAGAAGCAGGAATGTCTCGTCATGCAACTTACAAATTTACTCTTGGGACACTCACGGGAAATGTGGCCTTTCGCCCTACAACACCAACAAATAATCTTCCCTGGACCAGTCCCACGTCTCTTTCTTGGCATTCCTCTGCCCCTATTTCGGCGCGGATTGTTGACTGTGCGTGTGTATGTGAGAGTAAAATCCACTCCCAAATCTCCCCTTCCCCTAAAGGTCATTGGATGGCCCCCTCGAAACGAGGGTGGAGGGGATGGTGGAAAAGGAGATGTTGAAGTTGGAAGGGATGAATACAATGATGGTGTAACAGGATTTGTGGATGTCATCTCAAGCTCACTTTCTCTCTCCACTTTCTGTTTTACTTCTGTCCGTAAACCTACCGGTCCCAACTCATCATCCTCTCTCCTGTGAAATATAATGTTTCCTTCGCTCTTGTCATGGTTAAATTCCGTCTCACTGACACGTTCCCTTCCTTCAACTTTCTCTATTCCCTTTTACTCTTTCACTTTCTGCCTCTTTTCAGCCAAGAACATCCAGAACTCAATGTCTTCGAACCCATCCATATCCATTTTCTCTCTGTCATTTTCGCACATAGTTCTAATGTTATCCTGCAGGTGCAGTAATGTTTGTGTGCTCAGCCGGCCAGCGAAATTATATATATTTTTTCCACAAATTTAGATGTTTTATCTTTGAAGGACATTGGCTCTCTACAAATTTCCAGTCCGTACATGTTAACTTCATTTTAGGATTCATTTTATCCGTGCTCTTACTATTTAGTATCCCCATTTTGTAATTTTGAGATTTTGAGAAAATTTGAGAGTCAGCGATTTACCTAGGGTAACTAGGCTGACTTTTCCCTTGAACAGGGTGACAATTTCTCCAACTGAGGTAATTTCCAACCTTCAACCACCAAAGTGGCGGGAAATTCTTGCATCTGCTTCCTCAGACAGTTGCCACAACAAATGTCCTGTTCTAACGAGGTAGCAAACCTCCACTCACACAGTTACACAGTCACTCATTAAGCACATTTAATTCGATTTATCCGATTACCTTCACCCGAGGTAACGTACTATATACACACTCTATTTACACACGGAGTTTAAGTACGTACAGGACACCGCCGCCCTACTTACCACCAAGAGTAGTCCTCTCTCCTTTGGATTCGCTTCAACCCTCAGCCTCCAGACGAGGAGCCGAAACCCAGTCCCGGAAAGGGTGTTTTAGCCATGGGCACGGTCTTCCTGGCCGTCGACTCAGCGTCTGGAGGCGTCAGGTATATTGCGATCCCGGACGAACCCTCAAAAATGTCAGGTTGGTCCAATTTGACACTCATGAATAAAACACAAGGAGGAGACAGGAGACTCAATTCTGGTACCAGGAGGGAACGAGGAGAAGCATTCGGTTTCAGTTCTCGGCACGTCACCCTAACAATCTCCCCCTTCACCTCCTCATTTATTGGGAAAGCTACTCCATAGGTGTGCCCAACCTAAAGGGTGAGGGCTGTTGAACACACACTGAACTTGTTTGACTATGTGTGTGTATGTGAGTGTAAATTACGTACATGTGTGCAATTGTTACAAAAACATCACGTTGCAGCTGGTGTTGATGGCTCCATTCACTGTCCAACCTTGCTCACTGTTTAGTCTTAACACTTATCTCTTCCCAACCATGTCCTCGGAAAGGTGGTTGCGTCCCTTAACTTCCACACAGTGCACCAAGCATTCTTGATTATAAAAGTGAGTATATAATGGATCAAATGTGAGTACATAATAAAGAATGTATCTTTATTAAAAGCATAAGCGTTCTTCTTTGCAAGCATAATCAATTTATCATGTCAGGCATAAGCGAATGTATGATGACTAAAAATAATCAATCCAACACTATGCAATGAGGGGGTTGAGAAAAATGTCCAATTGCGCACATCTTCGAGTAAACATTGGGTGAGAAGTGAGCATTGCGATAGGCACAAATTAAGAGGCCGGACACTCTGACGTAAATGTGTGGTCTGGACATGGAATGCTCATAAAGTTTCAGTTGAAAGTCTACAAGTGCCTTCCAACTTGTTCATGGGACTTGTAGGCCTCCAACATTTCTAAATTACTGAGAGTGACCTTGAGGAGTGATTGGATGGCCGTCGCAAGGGTTGCTTCAACAAAGCAGGCTTGGAGGGCAGCTGCAAAGGTTGTGCCGCCAAAGCGGGTTCAGAGGACGGCTTCAGGGCATATGCCACCAGAGCAGGGTTGGGACATTGCACTGCCAAGGAACCGGGATGGGGGCCTGCTTTTGCTGAAGTGCCGTGACGGATGCAAAGTTTCCTGTAGCTCTCGAGTAGCCAGGAGGGGAAAATGCAGCTGCCAAGGCGCCGGCACGGGGCCTTGCCTCATCAGCATGCCACCATAGAGGTTGGGGAGCACAAGAGACACAGAGGGGCAGGAGTACAGGTACTGGGGAAGGTGAACTAGCAGAAAAATTATGAATGGGAGGAGGTGAAGAAGTAGACAGTGAATGAGGTGACGAAAAAGATGGAGTAAAGTGGCTTGGGGGCAGGTTCAGCATGACACGACTTGTAAAAGGCGCGATTGCGGGTGGAACCAAAACCTTTACCTGGGTGTCTATGTTGGTCCCGGAAAATGAAACAGTGGGCGTGAAAATAGTACAAGTACAAACAAGTACAAGCAGATGGCACAGGTGAGAGAGACGTGGAGGAAAAGACAAGAGTTTGCACGAAGGGTGTGGGGGTGGTCGGCAGGCTGAGGGCAGTAGGTTGGATGGTTAGGAGCAGGTGGTGACGTCTGCGGCTCAATGGATTGTGCCTGAGTCTGCTGGGTCCATGACTGGTCAGTACATACTGTCACATGAGGAACGAAATTAGGACATAGAAGCATACATGACACGGAAGTTGCGAAGTTAGTCTTAATCTACAAAATACAAAGTAATGGCAGAGAGCAAGGCTGGATGCAGAAGACAAAGAGCTGATACTCAGGGGGATGTCACTGAGTAATCCAAGTTTATATACTGTGAGAGATCAAGCCTATATTCCAGAATAAAGAGCCACAGCATAGCAACTGAAACATTAAAGAGCAACAGTGACAACAGCACAATCATCAAGGCATACTGGGCTTATTATAATTTTAAATGTTAATTTCCACTAACAACATACCAACAGGAGGCTGCTTAGGGAACATGTTTATACGATATTATTTTCATGAATAACAATCAGCTAGTTTCCTAGTTGGTGTCCAGATAGCTGCATTCCAGCACTGATAGCCAGATACAGTCCATACAAACATACACGCATCTCCAAGGGCTTACTTATATTTTGTGCCACCATGACTTAACTGTCCCATTATGAGGCAGTCAAACCCTGGAACCTTGATGTTGGGCTATGTTGACTCGAGTCATGTATTTTATTCCGTGACACTGATTTGCTCCTTGACCTAAATTTACATTCCGTTCCTCTTCATTTGGTCTGTGTCTAACCCAATATGTGCAGATAGACTGGTGCCGCTTTCATCAGAGATAACAGAGTCTTTTGAATGTCCTTCATGTTGAGGCGCTGATGTGGCTCTCTCTGCCAGCAGCCAAGCATTATGTCATAGACTCCTTTGGGACAGAGCCTTGGGCACTCCAGTACCCTGCCCTGAGTTATACACTCAATCACCTGGAAGAAGAATGACACCGATTATAAATTATAACACGCAACATAGTCCTGAATTGTTATTGTCTACATTCTTTCCATACATATAAACAAGTGATGTTATAACTGCACACATATAATCTAAATCCAATAATACTAAATATAGTATATGCAAATAAAATGTACAAACAATAAAAATGGCTCATCAGCACTTAAAATGTTCAACAAAAATATGTATATGTATAAATATGTCTCCCAGGACATGAAGTGGGAAGTCAACACCATCTCCATCCTGAAAAGGGCCCGGCAGAGGATGTACTTCCTGAGGCTGCTGAGGAAGCATGGCCTGCCACAGGAGGTGCTACGACAGTTCTACACGGCAGTCATCGAATCAATCCTGTGTTCTTCCATCACGGTTTGGTTTGGGGCCGCCACAAAAAAGGACAAAATCCGACTTCAACGGACAGTTAGGACGGCGGAAAAAATCGTTGGCACCGCCCTACCCACTCTTGAGGACTTGCACACTGCAAGAATCAAGACAAGGGCACGGAAAATCCTCCTGGATCTCCCGCACCCTGCCCACCACCTTTTCCAGCTACTCCCCTCAGGCAGACGCTACAGATCCATGCGCACCAAATCCAGTAGACACTTAAACAGCTTCTTCCCTCTAGCCATTAACTCCTTAAACAGTCACTGACGTAGTCACTCTTCTTGTACTACAAATACTGCTACTGGTTACTCTAAAATGGTTCAATGATTTGTTGTTTACGATGATACTAATGCAGCGTGTTATACCGGAGACAAATTCCTTGTGTGTTCTACATACTTGGCCAATAAAGATGATTCTGATTCTGATTCTGATGTATTTTTTTCATTAAAATTCCAGCCATCCATTTTATTTACCACTTATCCCCATTAGGATCAGGGGTTGGCTGGTGCCTATCCCAGCTGAGTAAGGGCATGAGGCAGTTTACTCCCTGAACTAGTCACATCAATAAATATACATGCAAATGTAAATTGGGCGACACGGTGGTCGACTGGTTAGCACGTCCACCTCATCGTACAGAGGTCTACGGTTCAATTCCGGGCTTTGGCCTTCCTGTGTGGAGTTTGCATGTTTTCCCCTTGCCTGCCTAGGTTTTCTCTGGGTACTCCGATTTCCTCCCACATTCCAAAAACATACATGTCAGGTTGATGTAACACTCTAAAATGTCCCTATTGTGACTGTACGTACTGACCAGTCATAGAACCAGCAAACTCAGGCACAATCAATGCATTGAGCTTCAGACGTCACCACCTGCACCTAACCATCCCTTCACCTCCAATCAGGGAGTGATGGTCTTGCCAGCTGCTGTTTCGACTATTCACCAGCAATCCCTCATGTCGCTCTTTCTTGATGGGTCGCCCAGGCCGTCACAACCCAGCCCCCTCAGCCTGCTGACCACCCCCACACCCTTTCAAGCTCTGTCTTTTCCTCCACGTCTCTCTCACTTGTGCCATCTTCTTTTCCTAATTTTTCACACTCCCTTTCTGTTTTCGCACCCCATGTTTCATTTTTAGACTCAGATTTTTCTGATTGTGAAGATGACCCCGATTTGGTTAACCTCCTTTCGAACTCCGATTCCGATTTTGACACCGATTTTGGTGCAAATATCAGTGAATGTGTACCTCGTTATTGGCCAGCTGGAACCAGGGCTGTTTGCCATTGGTGAAGATTTCCCAGAGAACAACGCCAAAGCTCCACACATCAGTCTCTGTTGTAAATTTCCTGTACATGATGCTTTCTGGGGGCATCCAGCGAATCGGCAGCATAGTGTGACCTCCCACCTGACCATACACACATACAAATGTGTATAGTTAATAAATTGTGTAAACTAGTTTGTTTACAAGGGCACCCTGGTTTAAAAAAAAACAAGTTTTGCTCTGTAGCCTGTAGTGTACATGCATTCTCTACATATTTCAAATATGAGCAAATGACAGTAAACCGTTTGATGAAAGAAACATGGATGATCTTACCCTATAATAATCAGTGCTGTAAATATCTCTTGACATGCCAAAGTCTCCTATTTTCACCTGGAGAGCATTCCCTACCAGACAGTTTCTGGTAGCCAAATCACGGTGTACAAAGTGCTGTGATGCAAGGTAGATCATCCCTGCTGAAATTTGACTGGCTATGTGAAGCATCTGGGAAAGACCCAACTCCCCATTAGTCTGCAGTGGCTGTCCGTCCACCAGGATCACGGCATCTGGTCCGTGAGCTCTAAGGAGTGTGTGAAATGGTTATGATATAGTTCAAAGACTTCAACTGAATTCAGAAAACCATGACTACTAAAACACCATGAGCTTCTATGCACCACAGGGCAGATGGGACAGACAGTCAGTGCTGTGCCAACCACAAATCTCTTAGGGTTAAATCATCATTTGTCATGTACACACACATTTCCATGAAATTTGACTTTGGTGCACACAGCAAATGCACATTGTTAGCGGTACACAGAGGAGAAGGCAGCTACTGAAGAGCAGGGAGCAGGTTTGAGTGTCTGATCACAGCCATGTGTTTGGGGAGTGGATGGTCTTGAACCAGTGTTGCCTCTGTGGCAGAGGACAATCTTAACCACTTGGCCATGGCTGGCTCTATCCTCCCATAGATTACTGCTGTGCCAAATAAGGTGCCTTAGTTAGAATGACTTCACTGGTCAGGTGTCCCAGGCACATCCCAGGAGGCCCAGGACATGCTGGAGGGATCGCATCTCCTGAATGTCTGATTGACTAACTCACCGTTGTGTTAGTATAGTCTAACAGTCCCCGGCTATGGTTTACACTTTTTCTGCCCTCACCTGAGAAATTTATTCAAATCTCCATGCTTCATGTACTCAAAGACCATGATGAGCGGATCTCCATCAACACAAACTCCATAAAATTTCACAATATGTTCATGTTGGAGATTGGTCAGCAGTTCAGCTTCCCGTTGGAAATCTTTTCTTGCTGATAAAGTGGGGTCCTTCAGAGTCTGGAAAGAAAGAAATAGTGCATTGTGTGTTGAAATCAAATGTCAAATCAAGTGCAGGGTGTATTAAATGCAGTGTAGTTTTCCAATGGCTGGAACCACTGCTTCTCAGCAACAAAGTTTAGGGTGCAATTGTCCATACAGTTCATTGACCAAAATGTGGATGGCGGGGATACTTGCCCATCATCTAGTACAGAGTTGTTCAAATACGGTTCTCCTCTCTCCTGAATGTTTTAGATGTTTCCTTCCTCCAACACAGCTTGATTCAAATATCAGCTCATCAGCAAGCTCTGTAGATGCCTGAAATGATCCTGATCACTTGAATTAAATGTTGTTGGAGGGAAACATCGAAAACATACAGGATAGCAGCCCTCAGGTACCAGATTTGGACACGCCTGTTATTATATTTCAGTCATCATCATACATCTCTGAAGAAACCTACACAACATGGCTTCAAAAACGGTCCCCCAAAACATTTGTATTCTAACCCATGGAGAGTACCAAAATGAATGTTCCACAAACAAGTCCAGCAAATTTTACTGTACAAAGTAGCATCGGGCTGAGCAATTTAAACCACACACACACACGATTACCAATCTCCTGGCAAACACATTTAAAATGTTCTCATTAAAGTTTTGTTATTTCCAAAATAATGTTTTAAAATATCTCTATTAATCAAAACTGGTCAATTTATTTTTATTTTAAACTGACTGGATAGGTGGATGGAAGTTAAGTGTACAGTTATTAGAAGTCAGACTCAAAAAGCAAGGATATGATTAGTGATATGCGATTTGATGATTACAGTGGGTAAAAATACATTTTGAGCATAAGAATGTGCAGCGACACACACACACACTTTTCTCTCTCTCTCTCTTTCTCTCTCTCTCTTTTTCTTTATCCCTCTCACCTTTACAGCTACAAGCATTTTGTCCTTTTTTGGGCACAGAGTGTAGCATTCTGCCAAGAAGACTTTCCCAAAAGCTCCTTCTCCAAGCTCCCGCTTCAAAATAATGTCCCTCCGTTTTAGATGTTCAACATCTGAAAGAGTGAAACAAAAATAATTGCCATTAACCCAAAAATACAACACCAACATGCAATGTTCCGTCCAAGCTGTACACGTGAGCAATTTCAGCGCACACACATTCCATTTCTATACTCATTCCTTCATTTCCACCCAACTTTAAACTACGAAAAGGACACCACACCATTCCCACTCCCCTTACAGTTTCAAGAGCATGACCTAAGGTGCAAACACAGTTTTGCTTGAAACATATATTTGACACACTTAGACTGTCATCACTGACATGATGCTGCAGGCCAAATATGCGCGTAGTTTACGAGCCTCTTAAATGAGGCTCTTTGCATTTTTCAAAGGTGAGGTAACTAGAAATGTTTATGCATTATACAATGACATTCTTCCTTTGTAGTGTTTTTCACATGACAGTGGCAATATGCTCACTAGAGTTCTGTGCTTGCGCAATGGAAATGCTGATGAAGGACACACCGCTGTCAATGTGTGGTTTTAATTACTTGCACGTACTGGTGGAGGATTTCTGATAGTTGTGTCCATTTCTGAAGTACTGCGGATTCTCAATAATAGGAACCCTGTTCAGTCCAATCGTCACAGCCTCCAGTCCACCATTCCATATACATGGGCTGGTGATCCCATTATTTACATGATGAAGTGGGCTAATAGAGTCTTCTTCACCACTTATCACAGCTGCTGGACCTAGGACAGGAAAATATGTCAACAAATTATTCTCAAGGAAGTTGTTTGGTTGGTCTGTCTTTCAAAAATAAAGACAGGAGAAAGAAAAAAAACATTTAAACGAGTTTGGTCTTTATGAAAATAATTGTCAAGATTCACATGGAAGCAACTGGTGTTTTTATTGAACAGTGACAATGTCAATCAAATTACAGCATAAAGTAGAAGTCTGCAGAAGAGCATGAATAACTTGCCAGTTGGTCAAAAATCACAGACTGAAACATGAACTGAACCACCAACTGAAAATCTACAAGAATGCTGAAGAGAGCTGTGTAAATTAACTAGCTTGACATTTGGGTTCCTGTCCCTAAAACCATCACGCACGTAGGAGGTTAACCGTGATGACCTGGCTGCTCGCAGCATGAGCTGAAGCATAAACTAGCCCTGCTCCCATCTCAAAGCCAGTAAAGCCACCCATGGGGTCCTGATGGAACTCCCCAACCCACATGGGATCTGAGCCACGAGAAACCATACCAGGCTTTGGTTTTCCTGCTTCCTTCCTCCGTTTTTGTCTTTTCTTCTTTGCCTGCAAACAAGTCTGAGTGCCTTTCAATTGCTCATCATGTGACACTCTACTGATCAAACGTAGGTGATGACATTGCACCGGACTTGGGCTCCAGGGTGTGCACATAAACAAACTGTGCTTTACATAAAGTTTGCCAACATCACTTAACGCCACCACCTTCTCACGCTTCTGAGCGAGACACCCCATTCCTCCCTTGCATTCCATTCATTTTTATTTGTTTTTCTTTTTCTTTTCATTCATTTAGGCTTGCCGGAGAATTTAATCTTCTGATACGACTTCTATGTTTGAGACCTCCTGATCATCCCAAGGACCAGACACCATACTTGGGGAGACAGAGCATTCTCTGTTACCACGGCCACCCTTTGAAATTCACTACCAAAAGATAGCCATGACATTGTTGACCCCTCTATGTTCAGGAACAAAACAAATCACACCTTTTCCGTACTGCATTTGAGCTGCAATAACAGAATTAATGGAAACAGAGGCAACATCAAACTTAATCACCACTTGAACTGCGACCTCTTTTATCTTGCGCGACAGGTATTACTTAACCCTTGATTTAAAACAATGAACCTTTGGTTTGTAAAATTTACTAGTTCTGTTTTGTTGATTTATGTTTGTTTGCACATTTGTTTTTTGCTGACTGTTCAAGAACATTAATGCGTCTTTGAGTTATTTTGAAAAGCGCTCTACAAATTTAATGTCTTATAATTATTATTATCGATCCATCCATTTTTCCAATCCGCTTATCCTCACAAGGGTCGCAGAGGTTGCTGGAGCCTATCCCAGGCGTCTTCGGGCAGTAGGCGGTGGACACCCTGAACCAGTTGCCACCCAATCACAAGGCACACAGAGAGGAACAACCATCCGCGCTCACACTCGAGGGACAATTTGGAGTGTTCAATCAGCCTGCCATGCATGTTTTGGGAATGTGGGAGGAAACCGGAGTACCCGGAGAAAACCCACGCAGGCAAAGATGAGAACATACAAACTCCACACAGGGAGGGCAGAGCTGGAAATGAACTCGATACCTCTGCACTGTGAGGTCGACGTGCTAACCACTGGACCACCAGGCCACCTTTTATTATTATTATTATCTTTCAATAGTTGCAGTTTTTAAGTATTGTCCATATACAGAAATCCAGCAAGAATTTGGTGAGTGTGTGTGTGTGTGTGTGCCCCCTCAGCCTACTTGCTCAAAATCTTCACCTGAAATGTGCAACTGATTCCATCAGTTTTTGATTGAGAAGGTTTCTACAGCTTGGACTCTTGTTTTAAATACCACATTTGACCCCTCTGTCCATATTCTGTGTTCAGTTGTGTTAAATTCTTTTGAAGCTGTGTTCTTGAAATCTTTAGAGGATGTGGTTTCCCAAACTTAGAATCTGCTTCCCCTTGTGCTCCACATTTCTTTAAGGAGGTTCTCCTCAGTATTGGAACATCGGTCTTGGCCATTATAAACAGCAGTCTCTCTTCTGGTAAAGTTCCCTAACAATTTAAACATGTGGTGGGTGCAACTGTTGCTCAAGAACCTGGCCTTGTGAATTCTGTAAAAAAGTAGTGTACAGGCAGTTACAATCGTTCTTGGATGAACATAACCAACCTTTGAGGTCTTCCAGTCAGGTTTCAGGATGATGCATAGCACAGTCAGCCCTGTTACATGGTTCGAATTACATCCTCCGAACAAATGACACTGGAGACTAAGTGTGTCTGGTTTTATTGGATTTAACTGCAACATTTGATCCAGTGGATCACACAGTATTCTGTTGGCTCATTTGCAGCACTTGGTGGGCATTGGCGGTAGCGCCCTTGAGTGGTTTTGGTCCTATTTAGTTGACCGAACCTTTTGTGTAATTCTTGGCTGCTCTGAGTCACGTACTACCCCACTGTTGTGTGGTGTTCCACAGGGCTCAATTCTGGGGACTCTGCTGTTCTCATTGTATCTGTTCTCATTGGGTTCCATCTTAAGGAAACATGGTATTTCCTTCCACTGCTATGGTGTGTTGCAGCAGGGAGACATGTAAAACATACAGTATAACGGCCCTCAAGGATTGGCGTGAGAGACCTATGGCATAGGTGTCAAACTCAGGTCCTGGAGGGCCGCTGTCCTGCATGTTTTCCAAGTCTCCCTGCTGCAACACACCTGATGCAGATGAACAGGTTCAATGTCAGGCTTCCGCAGAGCTTGCTGATTATCTGATCATTTGAATCAGGTGTGTTGCAACAGGGAGACTTGGAAAACATGCAGGACAGCGGCCCTCCAGGACCTGAGTTTGACACTTATGGGTTGGCTCTTCCAGTGGCTGAGGGTGCTGAGGCCATTGAGGTGGCTCCTAGTCTTATCCTACTCGCGATGCTCTTGTTGTGGCACCGGTCAAAGAGCCGAAGGGTGAGTAGCGACCTAAAACACAGTGCACGCTCCCAGAGTTTCAAAGCCATGTAGACATTTGTCTTGCCTGCCATTAAATGGAGACTGAGGAAAGGGCTCAACAGGCTAAGCAAGACCAGTCTTTGCAGAGGAAATAGATGGAGCTGGAAATCGAGGCTGACTTTTACCATTTCTTCTTCACTAGCCTTCCACGGAAACCAACATTTTGAAATGTGACTGAATTTCCAAGAATAGTTATGCTAGTCCTGGTTCAAATTCATTCTAGGGACACAATGTCCAACCAAAAGCCCTCACTCATCGTAACTCAGACATTCATAATTAGTGTATTGATAGAACCCTGGTCACAGACAACCATTCCATAAATTGTTGTCTGATTTTTTTAAAAAGGAGAATCAACAGTTTTCTTCTTCAAGTAAAAACAAATAAACAAAAGGAAAGCAAATTGTCCATTCACTGGTGGAAAATTTTAATGCCCACTGCGGCAGTCTAATTCTTCTATCTATCTATCTATCTATCTATCTATCTATCTATCATAACACATTTTGTTTAATGGTATTGTGTCCTGAAGCTATCAGAAAGAGTATGTAAATCTGTCATTGATCACATATAAAATACGAGAGATTGGGAGGCCAGACTCAATGAATGAAATGCTGAGCGAGGTAACAACTGACCTGAGAGCGAAGATGATGGCAAAAATGAAGGCTGGGCAACTTAGACACCGATTACAACGGCGATGTGAAGGACCACCTGAATGTCTCATGGAAACTGAATGCGGCACTGAAGGTGATCCCTACCGTAATGATCACGGAAACCAATGAGCTAATATATGCTTCTGCATCAGTGATCCTAGAGGTGCTTGGCTATAAGAGCAACCATGAGATACGTTACGATAAGATCAAGGCGGCTCGCAAAGATGTGAGTCAATTGACGGAGGCCCAAAGAAGTGTGATGAAAAGGCCGATACCCGAGAGGTACATCCAATTGACCATACCCAAAGCATTCAAAACTCCCAAACAAAGGCTCCAAGCATTGTCCAGTCGCCTAAAGAGGTACATGAAAGAGGATGAGGCCAGACGAATAAACAGTGTACGCTCAGTGGGACGGTTCTAACAGCAGAGCAGACCCACCAAGACTGAAAACTGAAAGGTACTGAAAAGGAATATGGGAGAAGGAGGTCACACATAACAGCAATGCACAATGGCTGGTGACCCTGAGAGAGGAGCACAGCAACCTCCCTAAACAGAACCCATTTACCATAACAGTGGCAGACATACAGGAAAGAGTCTCAGATATGAAGAACTGGACAGCACCTCGTCCACACCTACTGGAGCGCCATTCCATGAGCGCCTAGCAGCACAAATGAACCAGCTGCTGAGGGATGGGACTCACCCAGGATGGCTAACCGAAGGGCGAACGATCCTGATCATGAAGGATCCCTCAAAGGGTGCAGTCCCATCCAACTATCAGCCAATAACCTGTCTCTCCACAACATGGAAGCTTGTGTCAGGCATCATTGCAGCTAAGATAAGTAGACACATGGATCAATAAATGACCAAAGCACAGAAGGGCATTGGTAGAGATACCAGAGTAGCCAAACATCAGCTCCTGGTTGACAGAACAGTGACACAAGACTGCAGGTCCCGACATCCTGTGCACAGCCTAGATTGATTACAAGAAAGCCTATGACTCGATGCAACATACATGGATCACTGAATGCTTGGAGTTGTATAAGGTGAACAGGACCCTAAGAGCCTTCGTTGCGAACTCGATGAGGATGTGGAAAACCACACTTGAAGCCAATGGCAAGCCACTTACCCAAGTGTCCATCAAATGTGGCATATACCAAGGTGATGCACTCTCCCCACTGCTGTTCTGCATAGGACTGAACCCCCTAAGCCAAGTAATCACCAACACAGGCTATGGATACCGCCTCAGAAATGGAGCTATGATCAGTCACCTTCTCTACATGGATGACATCAAACTGTATGCAAAGAGCGAAAGGGACATAGACTCCCTGATCCACACCACCAGGATCTACAGCAGTGACATCGGGATGTCATTCGGGCTTGAGAAATGTAGTCGGATGTGACTAAGAGAGGCAAAGTAGTCTACACTGAAGTGGTCTCACTCCCTGAAGGAACAATAGCAGACATTGAGGACAGCTACAAGTACCTCGGAAAACCACAAGCCAATGGCAAACTCGAACTGGCAACAAGAAAAGCGGCTACACCCAAATACCTTCTGCGAGTGAGGCAAGTCGTAAAAAGCCAGCTCAAGGGCACCCTGAGACTCTACGCAAACTGTAAGGAAGGAGGCCAGGGACGAGTGAGTGTGAGAGCCACTGTCCAGGATGAAACATCCAAGCACCATGAATCCATCAAGGAGAAGGCTCCAACGGATGACGTACTCAGAGAATTTCTCAGACAATGGGGAACACAGGATGAGGTGCTGGAAGAGGGACCATCATGGGAGGACAAGCCCCTACACGGGATGTACCACCGGACAATAACTGAAGTGACTGATCTCAATAAATCCTATCAGTGGCTAGAGAGGGCTAGAGAAAGCTGGCCTGCAGGACAGCACAGAGGCACTCATCCTGGCTGCTCAGGAGCAGGCCCTGAGCACCATAGCCATTGAGGCCTAGATATACCACACCAGACAAGACCCAAGGTGTAGGTTGTGCAAAGAGGCGCCTGAGTCGATCCAACACATAACTGCAGGGTGTAAGATGCTGGTAGGGAAAGCCTACATGGAACGCCATAACCAGGTGGCTGGCATAGTCTACCGAAACATCTGTACGGAGTATGGACTGGAAACCCCAATGTCAAAATGGGAAACACCTCCGAAGGTGGTGGAGAATGACAGAGCGAAGATCCTGTGGGACTTCCAGATCCAGACTGACAAGATGGTAATGGCGAACGAACCGGATATCATGATCATAGATAAAGGGCAGAGGAAAGCCGTTGTTGTGGTCCCAAGTGATGAAAACATCAGAAAGAAGGAATGCGAGAAACTAGAGAAATACCAAGGGCTCAGAGAGGAGCTGGCAAGAGCCTGGAAGGTAAAGGTGACAATCGTGCCTGTGGTGATCGGAGCACTCAGGGCAGTGACCCCCAAACGAGATGAGTGGTTGCAACAGATCCCGGGAACAACATCAGACATCTCAGTACAGAAAAGCGCAGTGCTGGGAACAGCAAGGATACTGCGCAGAACCCTCAACCTTCCTGGCCTCTGGTAGAGGACCCGAGCTGAATGGGGGATGGACACCACCCGAGGGGTGAGACAAGGAATTAAAATATATACAGTATATATATACCTGTATATATATATATATATATGTATATAAAAGCTAGCTCGAGGGACGTGGAATGCCACCTCTCCTGCAGGGAAGGAGCCGAAGCTGGTGTGCGAGGCAGAGAAGTTCAGACTGGATCTCGTCAGACTTGCCTCCACACACAGCGTGGGCTCTGGTACCCGCTTTCTAAAAGAAGGGTTGGACTTGCTTCCACTCTGGAGTTGCCCATGGTGAGAGGCTTTGTAGAGCAGGTGTGGGAATGCTCTTTCCCCCGGTTCAGTGCTTGTACATTTGGGTGCACACCATGAGACGAGAGGGTTGCCTCTCTCTGCCTTCTTTCCTGTCTGTTGTTTGTGTCTATGCACCAAACAGCAGTTCAGTCTATCCACTCTTTTTGGAGTCCTTGGAGGGTGTACTGGTGAGCGCTCCCTCTCGGTACCACCTTGTTAGCTGGGGGACTTCAATGCTCATGTGGGCAATGACAATGAGGAACCATCGCCCTACCCGAAGGCGGAGGGAGGCTCTAAGTATGTACACACCTGCTCTGCATCTCTAAGCATGGGCAACTCCACAGTGGAAGAGTCCAAACGCTCTTGAGAGAACCGGGACCTTAGCCCAGGCTATGTTTGGAGGCAAGTCCAACGATTTCAAGTCGGAACATCTCTGACTTGCACAGCAGCTGGGGCTCCTTCTGCCAGAGAGGTGACATTCCATATCCCTTAATATAGCTTCTGTTGCCAGGGATCAGACCACAAAGGTCGTCGCCTTTAGCCCCTCCATGTTGGAGGCACTATAATTCTGGTACTGTGCCGGAGCACTATTATCCTTGCATGCCATTTTATAAATGTGATGAATGTATTGCTAATAATATGGTGAAGAGTGGCTTTCATCATTGTAAATGATAAGTGCTTCTCAACTGGAACAAATAATAATATGCAAACTGGCCTTCTGCAACAGGTTGCCACTTAGAAAAGTTAGAAAGTCTTAGCATATACTGTGACACTTGCTATGAGTCTTATTAATCATTTGACAAACCTTTGCAATTCAATGATTAACAATGAACCTACCTTTCATGCGGAACTTTGAATGCCGCCCACACTTATTAATCAGGAGGAAGATAATCACCAAGATCACACAAGCAAATCCTGCAAGGCCCACTGCAATATAAACCTGGAAATGGGAGGGTAAGACAAAAAACTTTGAAGCAAATTTGGAGTGCTATGCAAAAATGCACAGGCAGTGCACTCTTTATTTGGGAAGATTCTTATAACTTTTTGGCCTTGACAAAAAGTCACGCTTGGATTCTAAATTATTCTAAATAAATAAAAATCTAAATTCTAAAATATTAAGTGTAATACAATATTTCTGAAAGCAAATGTACAGGTTGGTACTCATGTCAAAAATGTTGATTTGGGTCCAAAATTGTGTGTTGGGGCAAAACGGGTTTTACTGGTCTGTTGTCAAAAGTGGGTGTAAAGAAAAAGTGTTTGTAGAATTTGGAGATTATTTTTTTCTTAATATTTATATTCACTTAATTGAGAAATTTGTCGAGGGGATTCTATCTTTATTTATTTATTTATTTCTCGGCCGGTCATTCATCAGATACACTGGGTAACAACTCTATTGTGACCACCACTCCTAGGCACACTCTCCAGAGAGAAGGAAAGAGAGAGAGGGACTCCACACTTCAAATTTTGAAATGAAGAAGCATTGTGGATGAAAAGTGAAACTTCTTCAACAAACAAGAAGTTTCTATCCATCCATCCAACTATCCATCCACCCATCACCGTTTATCAGGATCCTCTCCCAAACCATTCACACTGACATTCACACCATCAGTGACTTAGAAGAAATGCCCAGTTGCTTCAATTTAACCATTGCAAATTTCCATGACCTGGTCAAGGAATAAAGACGTCACCCTCAAATCTAGATGTAATAAATCAATTAAATATTAACTGTATAAAAGCAAATACAAATTGAATTAATGATCAGAAACGGAAAGAAATGAAAATCTGTGGCTATAAGTTAACTTTGGAAATGTCAAACATTTTTACTTACCCCCAAAATATCTTTGTGTGGATTGTGGCGCTCTGCTGTTGGGGTTACTTGAGGAAAACACAAACAAATAAGTACAAGATTTCAAAATATCCAACACATAACCAATGGAAATTAAACATTGCTTTTGAATTGTGGTTCAACCGAGTAATTTTTTAAAAATTAATCAGGCCTGGGTAGCCCGGTGGTCCAGGTGGTAGCATTGACGTCACAGTGCAGATCCCAGCTCCGGCCTTCCTGTGTGGAGTATGAATGTTCTCCACAGACCTGTGTGGGTTTTCTCCGGGTACTCCGTTTCCTCCCACATTCCAAAAATATGCATGGCAGGCTGATTGAACACTCCAAATTGTCCAGAGGTGTGAGTGTGAGCGCGGATGGTTGTTCGTCTCTGTGTGCAATGCGATTGGCGGGCAACCAGTTCAGGGTGTCCCCCACCTACTGCCCAAAGACGGCTGGGATCGGCTTCAGCACCCATCACAACCCTTGTAAGTATAAAGCGGATCGGCAAAAAAACTGAAAATAATTTAACCACAAGGCAGTCCTCAAATCGTGGGGCGGGCCTCCTGGGGGTTTACGCAGTGTGATGCCTGGGGGGTGCTCAAAGGGAACTTGCTTTTTTTGCCAGATGAGAATAAACTCTAAACGCACATCCACTACAGTAGGTGGCAGTATCAGGTTTAGTCTGCTTATCCTTCTAACTTTGCATTGAGGAATTCGCTAGGCCATACTCATCACTCTCCAGGTCATTTTTATGGAATAATAGTGTAGCTATATCATCAAATTGATCTTCCAATTTAATGAAGTTTGGGTGGGATCAAAATGAGATTTTTCCAGCCAAAGGCATGAAATTAGGTTGCTCAGACAGTACCACAGAGCAGGTGCATTTATTCTGAGCATAGATTACACATAGGTGGACTCTGTCATTTCGGTTAACATTGGATCATTCCGAAATTATCTGAGACCTTCTGGAGTGAGTTGGCGGTACTGGAAGTAAAGGGGCCGATTAATATCGCATGCCCCACTTTTCATGACAGTATTTTATTTTGAAAAAAGGTTTATGAATTTTGTTCCACTTCACGATTGGATCCCACTTAGTGCTGAATCTTCACAAAAAACAAACAAAAATATGTTTTTTTATCTTTTCTGAAGCCCGATATGTGGCAAAATGTCAAGGGTGCCAAATACTTTCTCAAAATATTCTAGATGGATGGATAGACAGACGGACGAATGGACATATGACAACTCTCCCAAAAAGTACAGCAAACAAACACAATAAAATTTAATTTTCTGAGAAATAACTTACCGTAATCATAATCGTTTTCTGTAACTGTGAAACATGGCAGAACATTTGAGAAGAAAGAGATGACCTTAAGTTAGCATAAAATAAGTCACAGATAAATATTCCAAATGTGGTAATGATATCTTGTTAAAGCCTGACTCAGCACTTTCTGAAAGGATTTAGCATCTTCTCTTGCTCAAGTGTTCTTTTCTCTTGGAACTCTGCCTTCCTCTCACATTCTAAAAATATGCATGGTTGGTTGTTTGGAGACTTTGTCGATAGTGTGAATGTGAATGCCATTTTAAAAACAAACAAATAAAATAATGCTGTTACATGAACAGAATTGATAATATTAGAACCTTGTAGATCAGTGGTTCTTCACCTTGTTAGAGGTACCGAACCCAACCACTTCATATGCACATTCACCGAAACCTTCATTCGTGAAAAATAAAAATTATTTTTTTTCCAAATTCAAGACTTAAAAAACGCATTTATTAAAAACAGAAAAAAAATCTACACATAAGTGCAATTTTTTAAAATTGTGTACAAAATGAACCAGCCAGTGATGGCCAAGCGAGCGTGTTGTAACGACAGGAATTGACATGTTGAGTCGGGTGTGTCTGAACCTCCATGGCAGAGGCTTTGTCGATCCCCTGAGACCGATTCACCAAACCCCAAGGGTTCGATCGAACCCAGGCTCAGAACCACTGTTGTAGATGTTATGAACACACGCCACTTCAAATAATGAACGATTATTCACCTTTGGAAAATTAGCTAGATCCATTAACACTTTTAAAATTGCTTTTTAAAAGGCTGGCGACAATAACATCTACCCAATCTATGTATGGTTGTGTATGTTTTGATTTTTCTGAGAAAAATGTACTGAAAAGTGGCTTTTACATCTGGGTTCTTTGTGCTGTGTTGACTTTGAATATTCTCACTTGGGCTTGAATGGGGTTTCTCTGGCTACTCGGTTTTGTCACATATAAAAACAAAAGCAAAAACATGCATCTTGGGTTATAAATGAAGACTATAAAATGTCGAGAGGTGTGAACAGGGCCGTTTCTAGAGCCTCCAAGGGGCCTCAGCCAAGAAAGCCCATGGACCACAATCCTAAAACCCTCCAAAACCAAAAACCTGAAAGTTGTATCAAATATATTAAAGCGCATTTAATCATTAAGATATAAACATGAAATATTTTACTTATAATCATAAATGAGAGCGAACAAAATGGTACAGTACAGTACTCATCGTGTCATGATTCACTTAATGGTTTCATTCTATCACAGATTCTTGAATTGTCCGTCTCATTTCAGAATGTACATATTTTGCTATATCACATGATTTTGTGGGCATCGTACACAGATGGTCACTGCAGACTCATGTTGCAATATATGCAAGCCAGCAGCAAAGAGTGCATAAAAGACAGAGAATGTCAAAAGCTTATGATCATTTCACGCTTAAAATAAAGAATATGAAGTGCAATATCCCCCATACTTAATGTAAAGCGGAACTTATTCAACTGCACGTCTATGGTAGAGCCAACATTGCTTGATTATTTAATTGTTCCGTTGCTGGCTAGAACAATTTTGGGTCCCCCCACAGATGGTCAAGAATAGACTCAACATTTCACTTTCAACTTTTGAACAAATGGAAAGAGAACAAGCACATATTAACACACCCATTTATGAGCTGCTGCTGGCCACAACTTTTGCCAAGGCCTGAATACAGAGGGGAAAAAAATGCAGCACACTACAATTTGGGCAACTAGGGTTTCTGTGACCACAGCAAACATATCTAATTTAAGGGCCCATCTTAACATTCATAATTATCCTCAAGCACAAGGAAAACTTGCAAAATCCACCCAGAAAGGTGAGTCAAACCTTGTTTTTCACTTAAATGAATATTGTGCATGCTAACCATGCAACATCATCTAACATAAATTGAGACAAATTCATAATTTAAGAAATGTTCTGAGGCAATTGTCTTTGATGACACCCATGTGGTAAGCAACAAAAAAATACTGAATACAGAAGTGTGTCCATTGAATTTACCTTTTACAAGTACAGTATAATTAATGAATAAAATAAACAGAAAGTCTACACATGTTGTTATTGGGAAAAAAACTACCAATTAGTTAAACATGAGAAAAGGGTTAGGTTGAGACAATTACAGTTAAAAATAAAGCTCTGACTAGTTATGTGTGCTATATTGCCTCTCCTTGGACATCTTGTATGTTAAGTCAAATAACTTGTTTCTCAAGCATGCATTATCACTCCGCACCAACTTACCATTGAAGGGCTTGTCAAGGAAGTGCCCATAGACAGTCCCGTTGACCACCCCCAGGTCATTTTTAGCCTCCAGAGTGTAGTTGCCGTTGTTGTGATGTGTTGGGTTTTTGAATGTAAGGCATCCCTCAATGTAGTCCTGATAAATATCCATATCAAGATGTACATAATCGGTATAGGAAATTTCCTGCATTAGTGATGAAAGCAAAAATAATCAATGAAAGGATCTCTAGAAATAGTATCAAATTCAATCAACCTCTCACTTATTCACACTTTAATGTAGGAGTCACACTGAAGTGATGCATACATCAATATTAATAAACGGTTGTCAATAACCATTAATTAAGTAGGAAACAAAGGCTTATGCTACAATAGTGAGTATGAGTACCAATGAAAATGTATTGTAGAGTAAAGTTAACTCCTCAACTACTTATTTTAGGGGTGGAACGGTTTCTGAAAACCTTCAAAACCGATCGGCTGAAGCATTTTTTTCGGCTGAATCGTTTTTGTTTTTTTTTTGCACAACTACCCCTGGTAGTTGTGCAAAATGACAACTAGAGTTTAGAGTTTCATTTGAAACTTATATATAAATGATATCTGCAAGGTCTCAAAACAATTTAAATGTGTCCTATTTGCTGATGATACAACTTTCTACTGTTCTGGAATAAATCTGAAACAGCTCCTGACAACCGTAGAACACGAATTAAACAAATTAAAAAACTGGTTCGACAGAAATAAATTGTCACTTAACCTGAAAAAATCGAAGTTAATTGTTTTTGGCACAAGACCAATCAAACACCAAGCTAAAATTATGGTAAACTCAATTGAGATAGAAAGAGCGTATGAAACCAAGTTTCTCGGATTAGTAATAGACTCAAAACTATGTTGGAAGCCACATATCGATAACGTAAAAAGAAAAATAGCCAAAACCGTAGGGATCCTCTACAAAACCAAGGAAGTGCTAAATAAGAGATCTTTGTACACATTATACACTTCATTATTATTACCATATATGACCTACTGTGTGGAAATATGGGGAAATGCCTGCAAAACAAACACACTCCCTATTCTCAACCTACAAAAAAAAGCAATTCGAATTATTAATAGATCAAAATATACGGAACCCACAAATCCACTATTTATCAAATTAAATACGATGAAATTTTATGACCTGGTTGACTTTAAAATCGCCCAATTAATGTACAAAGCACACAATAACCTGCTCTGCCAAAACATTCAGAAGTTTTTCGAAATTCGAGAAAGCAGCTATGATTTAAGAGGTACCAACTTATTCAACAAACTCAAAACAAGAACAAACATCAAGCAAAGAAGTGTATCTATCAAAGGTGTTAATCTGTGGAATAATCTCGAAACGGACCTGAAAATGAGTAAATCGCTTGCTGAGTTCAAAAACAAATTCAAAAAAATAGTACAAACAACCTACATCAATCAGAGTTAAAATGATAAATTCAAAACATTAAATATAATGATAAATCAGAACTAAGTTGATAAATAGAGAAAGGTATATAAATATCCATTATGAATACAAGAGAAAATTGACACAAGAGTGTCAGGGTGTGGAAGTATATAATCCCGATACAAACCAAAAGTTGTAAAAATATTACGGTTAAGGGTAAAGTATGAGCCTTAATGGAGACTTCTTTCTTCTTACTTTTTTCTTTTCTGATTGATATAAAAATGATTTATTAGATACAATCACATAACGGGGTAGGACTAGATAAGTTTTTTACTTCTTCCTACTCCCTTGAACATAATAACTGTGTTGTATGAAGATTGATTTCTTTCTTTTTTTATCTACCTTATTTTCTGTCAAATTATTACTGTATATATGTTTTATGTTCAATAAACAAACAAACAAACAAATTCAGTGTGGTGGTTAGAGTCAAAAAGATTATTTTTGTGTGTGTTCATGTCCTGTGAATGAAAAGTCACATTATTACTTCATGCACGAGCTTATTCACATAAGACACAATTATCATTAAGTTGAGATGAATACACATACAGCGCTGTGAAAAAGTATTTGCACCTTTGCTGATTTCTGTGTTCTTTGCATATTTATCACACACAAAGGCTTCAGTTCATCAAACCATTTTTAATACTGTATCACACAGAGACAACCCAAGAAAATTAAAAAAAGCAATTTCTAAATGCCAATTTAATTTATTAAGGCACAAAAAAGAATCTAAAACTACCTGTTCCTATGTGAAAAAGTAATTGCCCCCTGAACCTACGAATTGGTTGTTTCTTGGTTGCACCCTTAGCAGCAATAACTGAAATCAAGTGTTTGAGATAATTGGTGATAAGTCATTCACATTGCTGTGGAGGAATTTTAGCCCACTCTTCTTCACAGTATTGCTTCTACTCCACCATATCGGAGGGTTTTCTCGCATAAACTGCCCGTTTAAGGTCGCAGCACAGCATCTCAATTGGATTCAAATCCAGACTTTAACTTGGCCACTTCAAAACTTGATTTTTGTTTGTTTGAGCCATTCAGAGGTGGAATTGCTGGTGTGTTTCAGATCGTCCTGTTGCATGATCTAAGTGGGCTTGCATTTGAGAGCGCAAACTGATGGTTGGATGTTCACCGTCTGACTCGATTCTGTTTTTGTTTACATTACATTTGGGTTTGTGTCATGGTTTTGTTTGCTTATTTGCTTCCGGGTTCCTCGTACCGTTTTGTTTCCACTTGTTCTTGTCATCCGGATCCCTTCTATGAACCAATCAGCTCCCTCAATCCTTTGTGTCTTGTCCAGGTGTTCCGTGTTTTCTCATCAGTTTGCTTATATTTAGTTGCCAGTTCTCTGTATGTCATTGGCACATCATTGTTGCTGTCATGGTGTTTTGTTTTACTGTCATAGCTTTTTGTTTGTTTGTTACTTTGGCTTATTGGGGGGTTTCAGGACTTTGTTTGTGTTTGGGATTTAGTTTCTCCAGTGTCCCCCTGAAAGTGTTTCTTTATTAATACATGTACTGTATATTTTGTTCAGTTCTCCTGCCTCCCTGCTTTTTGGGTACACTGCCATCACATGCAACATGACAGCTTCAGAAGTTTCTGGAAGACACAATTCATTATCCGAGCAATCATAGCAAGTTGTCTTGGTCCTGAGATAGCAATGCAGCCCGAGACCATCACACTGCTACCACTATGCTTGACTGTTGGCATGAGGTTCTTTTTCTCAAATGCCGTGCCATTTTTACCCCAAATGTAACGGGCCTCACGTCTTCCAAAACGTTACATTTTTGACTCATCAGTCCACAAAATGTTTTTCCAAAAGTCTTGAGGATAATCAATATGTCTTTTGGCAATATGAGATAACCCTTTGTGTTCTTTTTGGACAGCAGTGGTTTTCACCTGGGAACTCTCCTATCGTTGCCGTTTTTGTCCAGTGTCTTTCTTTTGGTAGCGTCGTGAACACTGACCTGAACTGAGGCCAGCGAGATCAGGAGTTCTTAAGATATAGTTCTACGGTCTTTTGTAACCTCCTGGATGATTTTTCATTGCACTCTTGGAGTAATTTTAGTTGGTAAACCACTCTCAGGAATCTTTGTCACTCTTCCCAGTTTTCTCAGTTTGTGGTTCCTGGCTCTGACAGTAGTTCTGCTGCAGGAGGTCTGCACCGATCCACCTGTCAATCTCTTGTTCCCTCCTGCCCTCACTCGTGAACAAGACCCCGAAGCACCCCCACAGAACTCCCCGAGGGACATGGCTGAATGCCTTCTCCAAGTCCACAAAGTAGATGTAAACTGGTTGGGCAAGTTCCCATGTCCCGTCGAGGACCCTGCTTATGGTGTTGAGCTGGTCCACTGTTCCACGGCCGGGACGAAAACAACACTGCTCCTCCTGAATCTGTGGCACGACTTCCTGACGGACCCTCCTCTCCAGCACCCCTGAATATACCTTACCAGGGAGACGAGGCGTGTGATCCCACTGTAGTCGGAACACAACTTCCGGTCTCCCTTTTTAAGCAGAGGGTCCACCACCCCAGTCTGCCAATCCAGAGGCAATCTCCCCGATGGGCACGCGATGTTGCACAAGCATTTCAACCAGGACAGCCCCACAACATCCAGTACCTTGAAGAACTCCGGGCGGATCTCATCCACCGCTTTGCAACCGAGGAGCTTTTTAACCACATCGGTGACTTCAACCACAGAGAGAGGAGAGCCTATGTCAGAGTACTCAAACTCTGCTTCCTCGACGGAAGGTGTGTTGGTGAGGTTGAGTAGGTCTTCAAAGTACTCTTTCCACCGACTCACAAGGGCCCAAGTCGAGGTCAGCAGCACCCCATCCCTACTGCACACAGTGTTAATGGTGCACTGCTTCCAGATAGTCGATATCCATCAGCTGCCTCTGGAGTACCACAGGCCAGAAAGGCCTGATAGGACTCCTTCTTCAGCTTGACGGCATCCCTTACTCCTAGTATCCACCAGCAAGTTCGGGGGTTGCCCCCATGACATTCACCGAACACCTTATGGCCACAACTCAGATTGGCCATCTCAACAATAGAGGCGGGGAACATGGTCCACTCAGACTTAATGTCCCCCGCCTCCCCAGGGACATGGGAAAACCTCTGCTGGAGGTGGGAGTTGAAGCTCTTTCTGACGGGGGATTCCGCCAGACGCTCCCAACAAACCCTCACAATATGTATCTTCCCCCACCATCGGTGCCAACTCACTACAAGGGGGTGATCAGTTGACAGCTTTGCCCCCGTCTTTACCCGAGTGGCCAAAACATGCGGTCTCAAATCCGATGATACAACCATAAAGTCAATCATCGAACTGTGTCCTGGTGCCAAGTCCACAAATGGATACCCATATGTTTGAACATGGTGTTCATTATGGACAATCCGTGACGAGCCCAGAAGTCCAACAACAAAACACCACTCCAGTTCTGATCGGGGCGTCCGTTCCTCCCAATCACACCCTCCCAGGTCTCACGGTCATTACCCACTTGAGCATTGAAGTCCCCCAGCAGAACAAAGGAGTCCCCAGCAGGAGTGCTCTCCAGCACACCCTCCAAGGACTCCAAAATGGGTGGGTACGCTGAGCTGCTGTTGGGTGCATATGCACAAACAACAGTCAGGACCTGTCCCCCCACCCGAAGGTGACCCTCTTGTCCACCGGTGTGAACCCCATGTATCGGCACTGAGCCAGGGGGCAATGAGTATGCCCACACCTGCTCTATGCCTCTCACCATGGGCAACTCCAGAGTGGAAGAGAGTCCAACCCCTATCAAGAGAACTGTTACCAGAGCCCAGGTTGTGTGTGGAGGCAAGACGACTATATGCAGTCGGAACTTCTGTGCTTCGCACACCAGCTCGGGCTCCTTCCCTGCAAGAGAGGTGACATTCCACGTCCCAAGAGCAAACTTCTGTCACTGAGGATTGGACTGCCAAGGTCCCTGCCTTTGGCTGTCGCCCAGCGCACGTTGCACCCGACCCCTTTGGTTCCTCCCATAGGTGGTGAGCCCATGGGAAGAGGGACCCACGTTACCTTTTCAGGCTGAGCCCTGTCGGGCCCCATAGGTGTCGGCCCAGCCACCAGGCGCTCGCCAACGAGCCCCACCTCAAGGCCTGGCTCTAGAGAGGGGCCCCAGTGACCTGCGTCCGAGCAAGGGAAACTCAGATCCATTTATCTTATCCATCATAAGGGGTCTGTTGAGCCATACTTTGTCTGGTCCTTCACCTGGGACCTCTTTGCCATGGGTGACCCTGCCAGGGGCATAAAGCCCCAGACAAATTCGCTCTGAGGAACATTGGGACACACAAACCCCTCCACCACGATAAGGTGATGGCTCACGGAGAGGCACCTATAGCCAAATAGTTTTTTTTTTCTCCCTTGGTAAATGAAATCATCATTTAGAAACTGCATTTCCTTTGGTAGTCTCTGCGTGATATTGAAATTGGTTTGATGAACTGAAACCTTTGTGTGTGATAAATAATGCAAAGAACACAGAAATCAGGAAGGGGGCAAATACTTTTTCACCACACTGTAATCATTACTCTCTCCATATTAGATATGAATTAGGACCTCAGATAGGACTTAATTAAAAATTTTAGCTTTCATTAAGATGAGTGTTTTCCAACCTATGTAACCACGGCACATATTTTTCGTCAGGAAAACCTCATGGAAAAAACAAAAAAAGGAAACATACTGAAATAGTTATCGTGTTTCAGTTTAGTCACACATGTACTTCGTGTAAAATTTATTTCGGCATGTGTAGTTGAACACACAGCTGATTTTAGTTGCAGGGAGCCATGACTTATGTTGCATGAATGGCAACTAATGGATAAAGAGGTTGGTTGTAGCTTTTGCCATCCAAATGAAGAGAAGTTATTTGTTATGCCTGCCACTATATGCCACTGACATGAAAAAAACAATAACTAAATATATATTTTTTGAAATAATTGACAGAAAGTAAGGTAAGTAAAATAGTAAAAAGGAAAGAGAAATCAGTCATCATTCAACACAAATATTATGTTCAAGGGAGTAGGAAGAATACAATACAATAATAAAAATGCAATAATAATCATAATAACCATCAAAATTCCAAGTAATGCAATGAACATACACTTTCACATCAAACTACAAGACAATTGATTATTTTTAACAGCGCATCCCTAGGTGACCCTAAAACTGAGCACCATACCGAGAATCGAACCAAACTTTGGATTTTTGAACCGTTCCATCCCTAACTTACAAAATAAAAACACAAAACTACACAACTACTATGTTGTTGACACAGGACATTGAGTCATTCCACTGAAAGTTAAAACAGAGAACCTTGTTGTTGTGGAACCATCTTAATTTTGGGTGGGGTGAACCTCTAACTTGGAATTCTATGCAGGTGTCATGGTGACGCACTGGCTTCTTCAGCTTTATAATAGCGGGACAAACTAAAAAACACAAAAAAGACAGATGGCCATTGTTTAATCTGTACCAAACATTTAAAGAAATGATGAAAACTTTACTGTGCTGTATATCAAATACATCAGTTTCCCAACCTTCAGTGAGCCAAGGCACATTTTTTTAAGTTAAAAAAAATCGCACGGCGCACCACCAAACAAAATTGTCACAAAGAGAGGATACATATGTCAAGTTCATACTTTTTGCCAGCTAATAGAATATAATTTATTTGTTCTTTCTGTAAGTTTCACTTTCACTGTAAGGTGCTGGCATAGATAGATGGACAAAGATACATTATTTGTTATTAACAAATAACTTTCTCACCAATTAGGTGAAATGTGTTAGGTTGCCGCAGCACACGTTAGAGCACACATAGCACACTAAGGTGCCCCGGCACACTGGTTGGGAATCACAGATATATATATATACACATATATACATACACACACACACACACGCACATTCTGGATGCACATTCAGCAGTGCAATTGTGGGGCAGGGGCTGCAATGCCTTGGACACATGACCCAGGGAACTTTTTTTTTGTTTGTTT
Source organism: Hippocampus guttulatus (assembly GCF_054856545.1). NCBI lineage: Eukaryota > Metazoa > Chordata > Actinopteri > Syngnathiformes > Syngnathidae > Hippocampus > Hippocampus guttulatus. The sequence continues at coordinate 3,398,811 of NC_141264.1, forward strand.
TCCACATTTCCAATAAAGTGTCATTGCAAATTTACTTCAGTAGGTGGCGGTACCACTGGCACTGGCAGGATGTGTACAGGGAGTGCAGTAATCCCTCATTTATCGTGGGGGTTATGTTCCAAAAAGAACCAGTGATAAGTGAAATCCGTGAAGTAGGATTTATTTAAAAAAAAAAAAAAAGCAAAAATATGTGAGAGGGACGAAATTTCAATACAGCACATTTGACAATAAAGTTGTACTTGGTACTTGATAGTCAGCTTTATTTTCTACAGTTATTATACAATACTGAACTATGTATACAATGCAGAGGTGATTGCTCTAAGACTGCAAGGGAAGCTCAGCTTCCCTAAAATGTCAAAAAGGAAGTGATCAAATATATGTGTGGACATGTCATTGACTAAATATGCGCTCCAACGCGCTCAACTTTTGTTATTGTTTGTTGTAAATTGACCTATAGCTATACTGTATTGTTTTCTTTTAGGTTAATAAAGTCACAGTCTCATGCAGTGGTATATGTCTTTTTGAAACAATTGACACTATTTAATGTTGCAGCCCAGAGGTTGTGGGGCGAAAACTATTTTCTTCTTCCTAGTGGAGCATAACAGAAAAAAAAGAGAAGTTATATATACAATATACATACCATATATATTTGTATATACTTTGACTCATGTACCGCGGGTGCTACCATTTTTTTCAGGTGATCGCAGGATTCGGTCGCACCTTTTTTGGGGAGGTACAGCACGACCATATTTGCTGATGTATTGTCATCTCATTTGGCATACCATAGTTGCGTATAATGTAAAGACTGACACAACGTATTTGAAAAACATCCATCTGCTAAAATCAAGACAAGCAGCGGCTGACAAATCAGGTCAGTTATTTTATGTAACTTTCTCAGACAAAAAAAGTGCACCTCATGTTTCACAAAAGGTGTCTAATATCATTCCCAGTTATGACCCTATCCGTTTGAAGCACAAAAGTTGACTATGTTATTAAAGATAATACAAATATTCAGTCAAAGGGATCTGCCTGTTATATGGCACGGGTGATCCAAGGGATCAGCCAACAACACATACATTACATCCAATTCCGTGTTTGAAGCCGGATGAAATCTTTTATCATCACACACTGAAAAGGTGGCCACATTTGCAAGCATATTCAGTGTGCTGTTGAGCCCTGATGTTGATAAACCACAAAGCTTCTGGGAGAATCTCCTCTGGACAAGACGAGACAAACCTGGAACTTTTTGGCAAGATACACAACATAACCTTCATGTTCACCAATGCAAAAATGAAGCATACCAAGAGAAGAACAAAGTCCCTTCTGTGAAACATGAAAGAGGCACTATCATGTTGTGGGGCTACATCTGGCACAGGGTGTCCTGACTGTACAGGAACCAATAAAATTTTAAAACTATCAAGATATTCTGGAGAGTAATATGCTGTCTAGGGTTGGAAAGCTTGGCCTGAGCAGCAGGCCAAGGGTCTTGAAATAGACTAATGACCCAAAACACAGCTTAAAAAAGGCTAATGTAGCGCAGTGGAACGTTCTGAAGGGAGCTTATGAGCCCTGATCTAAATCCTATTGAACATCTGTGGAAGGAGCCGAGACAGCTGGAGCAGTTTGCGCATGAAGAGTGGGCCAAAATACCTGCTGAGAGGTGCAGAAACCTCACTCAAAGTTACAAAAATCAGCTTGACTGCAGTTATTGCGTCAAGAAGTTGTGCAAGCAAAATGAAGTTAAGGGTACCATCATTTTGTTCTTGGCCTACTTCAACCAAGGGGTACCAACAATTTTGGTCACCTCACGCGATCCATTGATATTTCCCGTTCAGCATCGTCCCGATCACCAAGCACTTGGTGGGGTGGCACCCCACTGTACTGTATCAGTGCAAGGTATGGTTTATCTTAATGTTTGCGATTTACAGAAAGAAACACCAGGTGAGCATGAACATACTCTGTGATGAAGTTATAAATCGAACACCTGACTCATATTGACATATTCATAATATTTTGGGGACAAGAGGTGCAGAACATTAAAACTTCACATAACAAACGCATACATACCGGTACATGAAAATGTATAATTCAGTGCAGGTTAATACCACTGCAAATTTCAACCTTTCAAAGAAACAGATGAGTCACAATATACAGGAACACGCATTCCAGTAACACACAAGTACAAATTATATTTGCATTGTCTGTGTGCACGCGCGTGTGTGTGTGTGTGATTACTTACAGTGAACATTAAGCTGAATGGAAGCGTTGGTCCTGCCTACCAAATTGGTGGCTCTGCAGGTCAGAAGGAAGTAGTTGTAATGTCTGCTGACATTTACCAAAGTGATGCTAATTGAATGAACAGTGTTGCTGTCATCGACTCTCGCCTGGAGGGAGAACACAGTCACCGTCGTCATCATCATCATCATTTTAATGTATATTTGTTAATGTGCTGAAGCACATATGTAGTACATTTTCTGTTCCGACTACATGTTAACTATTTAAAAAATTATTTCCTCCATCAACTATTGCTGCTGAAATGATGTGAAGTCCCCTATTATGGGATTAATAAAGGTTTCGTAATTTAGCAATCAAATTAATTTAAAGAAGAAATATCCATCCATCAATTTTTGTTTGTGCTTGTCCTCATTTACATTGCAGGTGAGGTCCAGCATATCCCAGTGATTATAAATTATGTCAGCTTTTTAGAGATGCCATTCTATGTCTACATGCAACATGCTGCTTTCATGCAATGCACATGTTGGACTCTTTCAAAAACATCTTTGCACAGCCTTCACCTGCGATCCTCGCTGCTGTCGTACAGCAGCAACAATTAACCTCTCTTGATGTGCCGCATTCGCGTTTTCTTTTGAGGCAATCTTTTTCCAGTCACTGGAAGGATTTCTCAACTTCAGCCACTTCACAATTTATGGTACATGAGGTGCAGGAACTTTTTTCACCGCACCGGCTCCTCTCATTTTGTTTCGTGGCAGTCCCAAGGCATTCACTCAGACATAGCAATTCATCACTTTGGGCCATGTTCCTCATGTATTCCTCTTGTATATCGTAGTTGCTTGTTATTGCAATACGACCACAGACAAATTGCTTGTATGTTCTATATACTTGGCCAATAAAGATTATTCTGATGAGCTTCAGTTTTAAAGACACTGAAACAGGGAGACTCATTGCATCTCAGAGGACAATAAAGCAATAATCTAAAGGACAAACATTCATCCATTATTATAACCCTGCAGCTCTGCACTGAAAGGCCGACGGGCTAAAAGTCGATCACCGGGCCGCCCTTGTTGGAACTACTGAGAGAAAATATAAATATGGTGTTTTATGTGTGGTATTTTTTTATGTTTGTTTGTCAACTGTAAATGTCAGGAACTTTTTTATTGGAACGTTCATGTGTACTCAGGCTTGGATGAACCAGGAAATGGCAGAGGTTCTGTATCTTTTCCAGGTGTGTGATCAGCTTACTCTGTTCGTTAAGTGACAACTGTGGACACAGACAGCAGCTGATTCATTCATATAGTACATACGCACATACACACATTTGAATGGCAAAATGGTGAAAGCGATGCGAAGTGCCTTCACAGTTATGTAGGACATTAGCCAACTCAATAGCAGAGGGTCAAGTTCAGTTATTATCATTCAAATTATTATTATTGATTTTATAAATGACTGCAGTTTGAACGTGTTGTGCAGTTTAGGTAAAAGTTGCGCAGTGGGATGATCTGAGAATGTTTTAAATTTGTTCCCGAAATACATACAAATTCAAACATGTACTGTAGATACAGTATTCAGTGATCATTTTACAGATTAACCCCAGTGAGTGCCAGGGAATCGCTGATGAGACAAGTATGAGTCCCATTATGCATTTAGAGAGTCCCAAATTTCGAATTTGGTCTACTCTGAACGGTCTACTTATTCAATTGCATATGATAATGACACAAACAACAACAATATCCATTGATAATAGGTTTTTTTCTTATAAACAAATGCTGCAAAAAGGTAATTAATTCAGGCATACAAGATTTGCCAGGAAATAGGTTATTTCATCCAATGGTTCAGTCTTTAGAGTTCAGAAATTATCCTCTGTTTACCCTGCTTCCAATGATGCAAGGCTTTCTCAAAGACAACTTATTATCACAAAAAACTATCCAACTTTAGCTGCTTCCTCTGTGATATCTCCGCAATAAACTTTCGCAACACTTGTTTTAACGTTATACAACTTGACAATCGTCTGCTTTCCACAAGGTTGAATGCCGATTTCACCAATCTCAGCTCGCGAGAACGGAAATCTCGTCATGCGAGATTACTTCACGCAAGATCAAAACAACAATGGCGGCGATTGTCGAACTGCGACACTGCATTGCTGTTTTGACTGAGAAATTTTCTTGCGTCCCAAAAACGCACATAATTTGGAACCGTGCGTCCTGTGGGAAAAGTGTGTGTCTAGGACGCGGGACACAGAGGTAATAAGATGACTGATTTCACTTGGTGCATCCATCCATTTACTAATCAGTTTATCCTCACGAGGGTCGCGAGCGTGTTGGAAACTATCCCAGCTGTCTATGGGCAGTATGGGGGGCACACCCTGAACTGGTCACCAGCCAATCACAGCGAGGATATTTGTGAATCACCCATATGTGCATATACACACTTAGTGAATGAGGTACATTGTCTTTTAAAATTGAACATTTTACTTTCGAAGTGCAGAATAATTTATAGAGCACCTTTAATGGAGGTATTATTTTGTGTAAATGGTCATGATTTTGTGGCTGGTGAAAATTCATGCGATACCAATTGTATTGTATTTGCATGCATGCTGTTGATTTATTTTAAAATGAGTATAGTGGCAAAGCTGAGGTTTAGTTAAAGTTTGACCTGAATGTTGGAGTTTTTCTGTTACACCAAATTCTACGACAGTATAACAAACACTCCTGCCCCCCCCCCCCCCAAAAAAGTTTCATTTACTTAAACCCCTACCTTTTGTGAATAAAACGAGTGCAAACCAGAAGCAGACCAGTCCACTTTAGGAAATGGGGATCCAGAGCCATTACATGTTGTAGTTATACTGTCGCCCTCGGTAACTGTGATGTTGGTTTGGCTGATGGTGATCTCTGGAAGATCTGGAAAAAATTGTATAAATGGGGTAGAACTTCAAGTGACAAAGTTAATTGGTTCTCCCTTGACAGATCTGTGACCGGTGAGCCGATTTCTAAAGCATGACTGAGAGCGCTTCTGGCCGACACGCTGTTTATATAGAGAAAAGGCGGAGTGACAACAGGCATGCGGAAGTCCGCCAATGAGTGAAGGGTGGGCGTGTAAGAGGACGCTAAAGGCACGCCCCTAGCAGGTACCAGTCACCAATGAGTGCAGGGTGGGCGTGTAAGAGGACGCTAAAGGCACACCCCTAGCAGGTACCAGTCGCCAATGTGTGAAGGGTGAGCGTGTAAGAGGTGAAGAGAAAAACGTGAGTACATTGTAAAATGGCTAAATAAAGTACAACCGAACTCAGTTTTGCTTCCGTTGCCTTTTTAAAAACGTGTTTTTAGCGTGCGTGCATGCATGCCGTATGTTTAAGCTGCCGTATGTTTTACCATGCCTGGCTGCGCCCAATAATACAGTGCGTTTTGTATGTGTCAAACACAGAAATAGCACCCGTTACTGAGACTGCGCCCAACAATACGGTGCACCAAATGGTCGTGAAAATACGGTAATTGTTTGTGTAGTATTTGTTTAAGCTGATTTCGTTTGTCTATTGTTATGACTTGATGAAGATCAGGTCATCATTTTATTTCAGAAATGTAGGTCATTTCAATAGGTTCACATTACAGTGATCCCTCGCTACTTCGCGGTTCGTTTATCGCAGGTTCAGTGCATCGCGGATTTTTTCAAACATATATAAAATAAAATTTAAAAAAAATAATATATATAATATATATATATATATAATTATTTTTTTTTTTTACATATACATGGACTACAGTACTGTATATGTTGCTCTATGTGACTCGCTGTTGTTTTGGAGCTTCTCGCGGACCGTTTGCGGGCTTTAAATTTTTTTTATTTATTTTTTTACCTGTTTATGTTAATTGGACGCTACTTCGCGGATTTTCGTTTACCGCGGGTGGTTTTGGTCCCCATTAACCGTGATAAACGAGGGATTACTGTACATACTTTTTATTACAACTGTATATTGAGCTCGGAGCAACATAACACATGCAATGTCAGACACAGTATATAAAACATACTGTGTATGTCAACTTACCGCATTTGCTTATGTTCATTTCTTGCAGCAGTATCTTCTTTGAGCTATTATCACAGTATAATTGTTGGCTACTTAGCCCCATGTCTCCCCTTTGTTGACATAGCTGCAGCCAGCGGATCTGACACCCACAATCAAAGATCACATCTTCTAAATGCCTGTAATTTAAAGAAAATGCTGATAAAATAATCTGAGATCAACTAAATAATTGCATTTTAAGAGAGTACCCCTTCCAAATCATATGCATTCTATGCTTGCCATTCAATCTGAAGAATGTTGTACAGTGTATACCAGGGATGGCCAACCACTCAGAGACCACGAGCCTTTTTTTTTTTACTGTGTTACTGCAAAGATCCACATCATGCACATGGACACACATTAACATCATCGCATCCCTTTCACACACGCACACACACACACCCACACACATGCAAATTGACTCCTACAGTACTAAGACCACGGGCCAGTCATTTTCAACAACGAAGTCCACAAATAAAAATATAATCACGTTTTTCTCTTACTATGCATGTTGTTTAGTGCCTTAGTGCAGGGACTTTTCGGATGCCATCTCTTGAACAATCTTCTACAAATCTGGTTTGTATTCCGTTGTTGCCACTCAAAACAGGGCACTGACTGCATGCGAGCTGCAGAGGTTACTTACTTGGGTCAGCTTACTACATATTTGACCAAAGATCGACTTTGGAAGCGACGAAACTCATGTGATCGACCTGTGTGTGTATATGCTTGACCAGTGTGTGTATATGCTTGCACATGCGCATATGCTTGCAAGCATATACACACATGCACACAACACGTGGGCGCCCAACCACGCCCACGTGTACATATGCGCACGCATGCCGAGATGAGCGACAGCCGGAATTGTCACCGTACATGAAGGAAATCGAAACACACAGACATACAAAGTTAAATCCAGCAGTGGATGGGGTCTGGAACGAGGGGTGTGGAACATTGTGTTTCATTGTTTGTGTTTGTTGGGCCTTCAGAGTGGAGCCAGACTCTCATCTCACCTGATGTTGTGGAGAAAGAATCCCTTTGTTTTATGGAAGATGGCAACCAGTGACGTAACTTGATCCCTTCCTTATTAAAATAAACCTCATCACATTTGAAGAGAGGATGACGTTCCCCAAAAATGGAAAAATTGTCAGTCACTGAATGTCAGAGAATAATCTTTGGATGACACACCCTCTCGCCCTGTGTCTTTCTACATCGGGAGTGCACATGCAAATAAGCCATGTACCTGTATGAACTCCTACTTAAAAGAAGTTGCATAGCAGAGTATGCAACCTAGGTCAGCACTTAGCTCGGATATGCTGGCAAACACAATGTAAATGAATTTAAGATGGAAAAAAAATACAGTTGATTTTAAATACGTTTATATTCATAATAACAGACAAACACAGCCACGTCATTAGCAAAACACAGAACCTTGTGTTCTTCCTGCAACATAGAAGTTTGTCACCATATAAGGCTTTACAGGTGTTAAGGAATTTATTCCTTACTGTGATTTTCTAGACCCTCTCTGTTCAAACACTTGAATGTAGTATGCTGTTCAAGGTATTTCCTGATTATTGTGATTACAATCACCTTTATGGCCCCTGTAATGGGAATTTGACATATAACAGCGCTAAATGGAAGTATCTGGTCCACTTCCTCTCTACAGTGTGGTTCACTGCGATGTCGAAAGTGAGCAGCACCTCGTCCATGTTGGTGACGTGGTTGGGCTAGGTGTCTTTGTTGGCAATCTTTAGATAGTTGATTTTCCTTGTAATCTGCCGGATGTTCCTGTGCCACACTAGTCCTTGCTCCGATGGATAGAATGCATGATTTCATCAACCAAACGCACCAAGCCCCATAGATTCGTTGATCTTGAATTCTCTTGTGGCTGCTCGATTACCACGCTCCTCTGCGTAACTGATGGCTTGCAGTTTGAACTGTGCTTTGCTGTCCTAATCAAGCTGATGTTTTGCACAATGCACATTATGTCACTTTAAACCCACTGGGGGTGTGCCTTTAGCATCCTCGTTCACATGCACACATCCCCCTTGCCTCCTTTAACATCCACATGCTGCCCTCAATTACGTCAACCTTTTCTCTATCTAACAAGCGTATCGGCACACCATCAGTCAGTCAAGCGAAGCGCTTATCATAGTCACTCGGCAACAGTCACAGGTTTTGGAACTTAGTGCATACATAAGGTACCCCGCATTAGTAGGTGCCCTGTCCATTTTGGAGAAAATTTAAGCCATTTTAGTGCGCTTTATGGTCGTGAAAATACAGAAAGATGAAAGATGTTTTCCTTTTTCTTGGCTGTGACAAAGTTCAAGAGTGATTTCTTTGGTGTTGATGTGACATTTTGCATGAGACAACGGAATTCCTCTTTGTTGACAATTAAGGCCTGGCTAACTCCTCACTTTTGTCTTTGCCCCGAGCAAATTCCAATGATGGATGGTGGATGGAGCTAGCTTCTTGTCAATATGCTTGTGTCCACTGTTTGGAGATATTGATTGCGTGGTCTCATTTCCTGATTTCCTAATAAGCTGCACAACCATTTTGAAGTGATGCATATTTGTCTCCAGCATTGCCGTCTTCTGAAGAACTTTGTGGAATTCAGCAGTGGAGACAGTAGGTATCTCTCTTCTCGTCTTGTTGCTAATAGCAGTCTAGTGATAAGTGATCTAGTGATAATTATCAGGGCCATTCTCAGGTTTTTATGACGAGTTAACAAAAATGCTGAAAAATAAAATTTGTACACCCAAAGAATCGAGGAGGGGTCGAGAGAAATAAAACTAAAAAGCAGTTTTCAGCTGAAGGAATGCAGGCAAAAGCAGGAGCTGAGCAGCTGGTGCCTACAAACTAACATGGGAAGCAGAAATTTTTAAATGGTAAATCAAGCCCCAAATTTTCTTGACATGGTCTTTTTACGCCCACAAGTCTGAATACAGCATTCTCATCAACATTGTGTTTGTGGAATATGGATTAAGCATCAAAATCCACCCATTTTAATTCATCTCAGATCAGTGGTCATTGTGAAACTTGCTGTCAAGTGAAAATTACATTGCATTTGCTCCGGTCTTAGTTAATGACCAATCACCTTCACCTGTTTTCAGTGTTTGGTCATGTGACGTTTGAAGGCTGAGCTGTGACTGGTCTTTATCTGAGCTCTGATGTGATGTCATTTTCAAACGGCAGCAAGTGGCAACGTGTTTGCCACCTGAGATTTCGCTGTTGATTTCCATATTCCCCAAGTATGGAGGAGGTGGGCAACAGAAGGATGCTAACTAAGCTAAAAGCTATGATGGACAGTCCCTCCCACCCTCTCCAGCCCACCCTGACAGCACTCTGTAGCTCCTTCAGCCAGAGACTGTTACACCCGCGCTGCAAGAAGGAGAGATACTGACGCTCGTTCCTACCGACTGCTGTCAGGCTGCTGAATAAAAATAGCAACAATAATATTAATAATAATTAAATGATGTGAAAAACAACTGTATATAGCACTGCGATTTATCCATTTTGTATTTATATTGCACTTAATTGAACGGTGTTTGTTTGTTTTTTCTTCTTTCTTCTTTCTGCCTACATTCTTGCTGCTGGAGGCTGTAAATTTCCCCAGTGTGGGACAAATAAAGGATATCTTAAGTGCATTATTAATCAGAATGCTATGTTTAGACTAGTGGAGGCACATCTAACATGTTATTTTAAAGACAACTTTGGAGTTGACTTCCCCTTTAAGCATTGTTAAAATCAATTTTACTCAACGGTCTTTTCGTATTTCAGAAAGCTATTGTTTCATCCCATCCATTATCCAAACCAAATGTCTTTCAATCTTTTGGTTACATGTGTCAATATACTGTACATTCTTTTAGTATTTTTTTGAAGATACCTTTTTTCCTCTCTGCTCTATGAATGTCTTCAGTTCTGTTTGTTCTCAATTTTAGATGTTGTGCTTTTGGTTGGGTGAAGAATAAGGTTGTCTTTCCTTGCTTAATAATTGTATTTATTATTATTACTGTTGTATTATGATTGTTGTTGTTGTTGTTGAAACTGAGGTTCTGAACAAGGTTTTATTCAAACAGAGCTTATTAACAAAGTCAAAAGGCCTTGATGCTATAAACACATTCATGAGGTATTTGCATTTAAAACCTGAACTGGATTGATGCACATCGTAACAGAAGACTAACTGCCACTTGTGGACATTTGCTTGTGCTAACAAGGGGATCAAGGAGATTTTGGAATCCTGGAGTGTTTTCCAGTTGTGTCTTTGATTTGGAACTATATCAATTGTCTTTCAGGTCCCTGATTAGCCACCAGCCTGCACGAGCTACTTAAGAGGCCCTGTGGAGGGGAATCCCAAAATGCTGTCATTGCAGGAAGGGCCAATGTCAGTGTCTCTGATTGCAGAGCACATATAAAACTGTGGAAAACTCCACAGAACCTGGAGAAAAGGTATGCAACCACATGGAGAACACACAAGAGGGCCAACCTCTGTGATGTGAGGCAGACATGAAAAATCACTCAACCACCATCTATTGACTGAGTAGTCTGTGAAAAATGTGAACTTACAGTTCCATGACTTGAAGATTTTCAAAGATCTGCCAGGACAATTTTGTCAGCATTGGGTTCTTGGACAAGTTTCTGATGGAGAGAATATAAAAGAAATACATCAAACCGCGCTGAGTCATAGTTGTCATTTTTATCCCTCAAAAGGTAAATTTAATTTTCATTTTGCTGTATGGGGCAGCTCAGTGGGTGAGTGGTTAGCACCTCGACCTCACAGTGCAGAGGTCGTGGGTTCGATCCTGGCTCCGGCCTTCCTGTGTTCTCACCGTGCCTGCATGGGTTTTCTCCAGTTACTCCGGTTTTCTCCCACATTCCAAAAACATGCATGGCAGACTGATTCAACACTCTAAATTGTCCCAAGATGTAAGTGTGACCACACATGCATTTTCTGATCTGCTTCTCCTCACAGGGGGTGCTGAGCCTATCCCAGCTGTCTTCGGGCAGTTGGCAGCATTCACCCTGAACTGGTTGCCAGCCAATCGCGGGGCACACATAGACAAACAACCTTCCGTGCTCACAGTCACACCTAGGGACAATTTAGAGTGTTCCATTCACCTGCCAGAAATGTTTTTAGAATGTGGGAAGAAAATTGAGTACCCAGAGAAAATCCATGTAGGCACGAAGACAACATGCAAACACCACACAGGAAGGCCCAAGCTGGAATCGAATCCGGTACCTCTTCACAGTGGGGTCGACACGCATATATATGCTGTACACACACACACACACACACACACACACACACACACACACATTTGTGCTGTATGTTGCACATACAGCACATTTGACAATAAAGTTGTACTTGACTTGACAACACATTTAATTACTATATGTGAATATGTTATAGTGTAGTCTGTTGATAAGATTATCAGCAAATGTATCAGAATTTTTTTTCTGAGATCTAAAAAAACAAACATACCTTAAAATCACAAAGGCCGTTTAATAAACGTGTTTAAAGGCATTTAACAGACAACGGTTGGAATTGTTATCCTTATATTATGAAACATTTTTTTCCTTTTTTTGGGGGGGATTTGAAGATCAGCTTCAAATGTCAGTTATCAACCTCCTTGAAAACTAATGATGAGGATCGCCCTGAAAAAACACATTCGTCTATCACTGTGTCATATCACAAGAGAAAGAAAGAAAGATGAAACAGGTGAGACACTATAATCAGGTGGTCAAGAAGACCATAAACATAACAATGGGCATCTTTAGACCAGATCTGTTGCATTTGCCAATATTGATCAATTTTAAAACTGCACATGGACAGGTCACAGTGGAAGACTACTTTTGGTTTATTCAGTTTGTAAATTGGGAGATCAGGCCTCTTTCCTTTATATTTATTGCTATATTATTTTGAATCTTTTATAGAAAACATTTGAATGCATGTTAACTCTGTTGCTTCTCGGAAGCAGGTTCAGAGCAAGCCTTTGCAGACAGGCTTTTCCTTGTCCGGTACCACACAGGCAAAATAACTCCGGATAACATAACCAGTGACTTGGTTCTCTGACAAGCAACGTCTAAGGTGACATTAATTGAGCGTGGACACTTACATGTAGCTCAGTTGGGGATTTTTGGAGAAAACACGTGGCTGGATTGTACGAAGACTGCTCCTCATAATGGTCCTACAAAACAAAAAACAGTGAGAAAATTATTGCCGTTTCCGAAATAAATTGTATCTTTTTTTAAGTTAATGGCATATTCAGGAAGAGGTTTTACAGAATATTCCACATTGCTGGTTTGAAAATCAATTCACTGGCAAATTGCATGTTCATCCATGTTGCTTGTTTTTCCTCAACATTTAGAAACTGTTCTGTTCCCTGTGGAAGGATGTGAAATGCAAACATGTGACATCCATCCATCCATCCATTTTCCGAACCGCTTGATCCTCACTAGGGTCGCGGGGTGTGCTGGAGCCTATCCCAGCCATCTCCGGGCAGTAGGCGGGGGACACCCTGAATCAGTTGCCAGCCAATCGCAGGGCACACAGAGACAAACAACCATCCACGCCCACACTCACACCTAGGGACAATTTAGAGCGTCCAATCAGCCTACCATGCATGTTTTTGGAATGTGGGAGGAAACCGGAGCACCCGGAGAAAACCCACGCAGGCCCGGGGAGAACATGCAAACTCCACACAGGGAGGCCGGAGCTGGAATCGAACCCGGTACCTCTGCACTGTGAAGCCGACGTGCTAACCACTGGACTACCGGGCCTACATCATTCATAATCCTTGAATTAAATCCAGACAAGGCGGCCCGGGAGTGGGGTGGTGAGCACGTTGACTTCACAGTGCAGAGATACTGGGTTCAATTACGGCTCCGGCCTTCCTGTGTGGAGTTTGCATGTTCTCCCCGTGCTTGCGTGGGTTTTCTCCGGGTCCTTCGGTTTCCTCCCACATTCCAAAAACATGCATGGCAGGCTGATTGAACACTCAAAATTGTCCCTAGGTGTGAGTGTGGATGCGAATGGTTGTTCGTTTCTGTGTGCCCTGCGATTGGCTGGCAAACGATTCAGGGTGTCCCCCGCCGACTGCCCGAAGACAGCTGGGATAGGCTCCAGCACCCCCCTGCGACCCTAGTGAGGATCAAGCGTTTCGGGAAATGAATGAATGTATAAATCCAGACATGTGACAGAGTCAAATTCTTTAAAAAACAACAAAAAAAATGAGTGTTTATATTCTGGTACACTATATTGCCAAAATTATTTTCTTACTTTGTATACAGCAGTGGTTATTTTAAAGTGCTTTATAAATACAGTTGAGTTGAGAACTGAAACAATCATGGTGTGCTATAAATGCAGACTCTGAGCTTTGATTTGGGGATATTTACATCCAAATTAGAGGAATGGTATAGGAAATACAACACAATTTCCTCTCACGTGATCGGATCGGGGCATGCCTATGACATGCCTTTGTCCACACCGGCCACACAACAAACTTGGTCTCTAGTTCTTTCACTGATGTGTACCTCAAGACATGTGGGTTTATGACTTTAAGGATTGCTTCAAAACTGTTTGATATAATTGGAAATGAATGGTAGTTTCATTTTCCCGAACAATAAAAAAAAAAAGTGTGTGTGTGTGTGTGCGTGTGTGTGTCTGCTGTTGTTTCCGGGATGTGTTGCAACCACTCATCTAGTTTGGGCAGTGGCGGGCAGTGCATTTCAACCTTAGGCCTTTCACAAAAGACACAGTTTCACATAAGACACCAACCAAACAATAACGAAACAAACTATTCTTTGAAAATAAAGTAAACAGATCATTTGCATTTTGAAAATCGGCGAGACAACAGCAAATGTTGAGCAGCTGAGATTGAACGAACTTTCGTGCATGAAGGTGACTACAATGCGCCATTATAAATTGCAGGCGAGCAGATTTATTTGATACATTTTTTGTATCTTTGTCATTTTATTTCGTTACCATTAATTTAATACTCACGAAATAAAATGACAAGAAGAAATGTAAAATAAAATTCATTTACTCACCAATGTAGTGCCTGTTCACTGAGCTGCACATCTACGCGAGTGTCCCCAAACGTTTTTAAACGCACCGTAACTTGTAAGTGCCCAGCCGTGCTCTGATGTTTCCTTGTTGCCTTGGTAAAACAACTTGGAAAAATCCAGTGTGGCTCACCAAATCGGTCCATTGCAAGCAATCTGCATTCCCAGCAATACAATTTGCAGCGTTTCTCAGAGGCTGTGAGCCACGGGTACCATTCATAAATGCTCGTCTGAAAATGACGGACAAACCCTTTTCCTTGCTGGGACAGGCTCGCTAGCGCAGGAGTTGGGTGACCTCTTCGCACAATATCCAGCTTTTTGTGGAAGGTCCGTCTTGAAAATTGTGTGGAAAGTAGTTCTGCAACCAGATCAATGTCTTCTTCTTCGGCCATTTTGGGTTAAAATGCAGTGATAGCTCCCTCTAGCAGGCGCTAATCCAATCACCGAACGCGCACGTCAAGTCTCGACGTAAGGCATTCTAGCTGGCCCCGGTGCGCAGACTCGTGATCTGATTGGCTATTGCAACCTGACTGTGCCCGTTCATTTACAGCGCACAGGGGCCTGCTCTGTTTAATCTGAAGGCCGCGAGCAAGTTTAATTTACCTGGCAACACAAGTTAACTGAAATATGATTGGTTTAAATCTCTACCATAATAAATAAGTTATTTATCGAGTAGCTTTCAATGTTATTTAAAATAACATTGAAAGCCACTCGACTAAGTGGAAATAATTTGACGTAAAGAAAACAGAGAATAATTTTGTTTACATATTTATGAAAATAAAATAAGTCTCCAGCTCCTCTCTGAACCCTTGGTATTTCTCTAGTTTCTCGTGTTCCCTCTTTCTGATGTTTCCAGCACTACATCCACTACAACGGTTTTCCTCTGCCCTTTTTAATGATCACGATATCCGGTTGGTTCGCCATAACCATCTTGTCAGGATGTATCTGGAAGTCCCACAGGATCTTCGCTCGGTCATTCTCCACCACCTTTGGAGGTGTTTTCCATTTTGACCTTGGGGTTTCCAGTCCATACACCGCACCCGTTTCGGTAGACGATCCCACCCACCTGGTTATGGCGTTCAATGTAAGCTTTCCCTGCCAGCATTTTACATCCTCTGCAGTTATGTTTTGAATCATCTCAGATGCCCCTTTGCACAACCTACACCTTGGGTCTTGTCTGGTGTGGTATATCTGGCCCTCAATGGCTCTGATCCTCAGGGCCAGCTCCTGAGGAGCCAGGATGAGTGCCTCTGTGTTGTCCTTCAGGCACAAAACTGTCGCGTCCATTGACGAAAAAGAGATTGGCTCACATCTCCTGTCCCATGTAAATCCACTTCAATTCCAAGCCGCGACTCCCAGTTCCACATCCGCATCGGCGCTCTGCGCTCACGCTCCTTTCTTTTCATCGTCGGCTCCTCAAGCCTTACATACATCCAGCCGCAGACCGTTCAACAGCAACGATCTCTCCGCTGAACAAAGCGGGGCTGTGAAAAATGCTGCCCATTACAAGCGCAAGACACAAGCGCCCCGGGACTGTCCAGCAACGACAGTCAAATGGCGCCGACATTCCTCCCAGGCAAAAACAGTGCTGGTATACATGCCCATGCTGCCGAGAAGGCGCAACCACCAAGCACAGAGTCTCCTCCTTGATGAATGTCGTGGCCAAAAAATGCTGAAAAAAGTCCACATCAGGTCCACACGACGTAACAACAAACACAAAGTGACAAAACAGTGAAAAAGTCTCTATAATTGCTGCAATGGGTTTTCGAGTTTCTCCAATTTCTCCTGTCTGGATTTCTTTTGCGAAGCCAATTTTGCAATAATTTTCCCTCTGAAAAATGCCTTGCCTGCATCCCACACCATAATTGGGGACAGCGCTCCGTTGTCATTTTCTGACAAAAATAGTGAGATTTCCTCTTTTATTTCCTCCCTCATCTTTCCCTTAAGTGCATTTAAGTTAAGCCTCCATGCCCATGGACCTTTATTATATTTTACTTACAGATCCAAATAAACTGGACTATGATCTGATAGGTCCATTATTCCAATTTTACATGTCCTTATAAGGCCGAGATCTTTACTGTACATGAAAAAGTAATCAATCCTTGAGTAAGTATTATGTGGCGCTGAGTAATCTCTGGTAGTTGGGTTAAGCTCTCTCCATACATCACATATGCCCATCTCCTTTATCATCTTTCCCACTTTCTCAGCCACTGGGTTATTATGCTGCTGTGATGTTCATGACACATCCATTTTGAAATCCAATCTTATATTAAAGTCACCACCACATATGACCAATCCTTGGGCCTTAGTTATCATTAAGTCAAAAATATGTCGGTAGAACCTCCACGATGCCCCAGGTGGAGCATAAACATTTATAAGGGTCACAACAGATCCCTCCATTTTACCCACAATCATATTGTACCTCCCTTCCTTGTCTTTAATTTCTGACTGCAACTCGAATATTACTTTTGTAGAAATAACAGTAGACACCCCCCTCCTATGTCCTTTCTCTTAGGAGGCTGAAAACACCTGCTTAAATCCCTGTCTTCTGAGTTTCAAATGTTCCAAGTCATTTAGGTGGGTTTCTTGCAGAAACATTATGTCTACCTTGTCTTTCGCCATTTTGCCCAGAATTTTGCTTCTCTTGATAGGATTTAGGATACCTTTCACATTGTACAAAGCGAACCTAAGTGGCATTTTGTGACTTTCCATCAAAAAGTAAATTACGCCTTTTGCTTAAACGACCCATTTTCCACTCGAACTCTGACATGGTAATGAAGAAAAAGAAAAAAACAATAATAGAACAAGATTGAGAAGAACAAACTCAGTAACTTGCGAAAGTTCCGCTGAGTAAACACTCCGCTGTGAGGTCTCAAATTTGACCCCAAAAGAGCCAGGATCTTCTGCTGGCTCGGAGGGGAAGCCTCCACTACAGTTCCCTTGTCGAGGGCCCTCCGTTAGTTGTCGCTCCCCCAAACACATTTATACATAGGAGTCCAAGCGTCCTCGATCATATCTATGTATACATACATGCACACATAAGTACACACACGAACAGGCATACATACTCATTGACTCACGTATACTCTAAAGCATAAACACCTAGTTGCATTTCACATATACGCACACATCTACATATATGTACATACACCCACACACATACTCGCGCATACCTATTCCCCTACATACCTTTCCACATGTTCCTGCAGTGCTTACTAATACACTTACTCACCTTTGCCATCATACATAACTGTCCACACGCCCATTCATACCCCGACAAACTCAATCATACACCTGTTCGCGTATACACCAACACACGCATGCTTACATCCATGCCCAAGCATATTCACACAAAAACCCAAATACTGTTCAATTCAATTTCTTTTTGAAACCCTCACGTGGAGCTTCCAGCTGTTGTTCCTCACCGCTCGCAGACCGATGCCACAGTCTGTTCTTAATTCTGCCAATCCAGGTGGTAGGAGGTTTGTATACAGCCACGGGAAAACCCCTCTTCAGCATGTCGGAAGTGGCCTCCTGCGCTGAGTTGTAAAGGCACGTTTCTCCCTCGTAGAATACTCTCATCCTCGCTGGAAACGGAGTCTGAAATCGTATCCCCTTCTCCCGCAGCACCTTCTTTGCCTCTGCGTATTCCCGGCGTTTCCTCAGGGTCTCTGGTGCATAGTCGTGGTCGACAAAAACTCTCTTCTCTTTGTACAGAAATCCCTTCTTGTGCCAAACATTACGCAGGACCTCCTCCTTCATCTTATTGCTGGCGAATTTTACTATTATAGACCTCGGGGGGGAATCGGCGGGAGGTTTACGGCCTAGCGCTCGATGTGCCCGCTCAATCTTCAGATCGGTGGAGGGAGAAAGCTCGAGCTTTTCTTTAAAGAGATGTTCTACAAACACTATCATCGTTGCAGAGTTGGTCTCAGCCCCCTCCTCAACACCATAAATTCTTATATTGTCCCGGCTTGCTCGTCTCTCTTGATCAGTTATCTTATCTTGCATTTTAGCTTGTAGCTGTCGCAGCTCCTTCGTAGCTTCTTCCAGCCCCGGGCACTCTTTCTTCCGTCTCTGAGATCCTCGTTTCGACGTCATCTATTCTGTTGTTAATCGTTTTAATTTCGTCCTTGATTTCGGTGCGTGTATTGGCGCTTTCACGCCGGAATTCCCTTAATTCTTGCAGGATCATTGATAGGTTAGCTGTAGCCTCATTAGCCCGTAGCTCCCCGGGTTCGTGCCGGCCGTCAATGTCGCTTGCGGCGAGATCCTCTCCATCCGAGTGGGCTTTTTGTTTGTCAATGCCTTTAAATACAAATATAACTCGTCAAAATACGAATAAAGTACGGCGTTGCTCGAAGTGATCGAGGAGCTCTGCAGCCGTGCTTCTTACTCCATGACTGCCCCGGAAGTACAGTATCTCCGCACTGTCCTTTTTTAAATGATTTTTTTTATTGGCATTGGTTGACATGAAGTGTGTCAGCCTTCTTTCCAACCAATGCTGCCACCACCATGCTTAACTGTATATTTGGTGTTCTTTTTGTGATCGACAGTGTTCTGTTAGTGCCAAAAGCACCTTTTGAAAATATAGCAAAGTTCAGCCTTGGTTACACTGAACTATAACAGGTTTTCCCAGGAGATTTTGGTACTGTCCAATAAAAAAAACATGTTTGAACAAGGATTGACTCGAGTGTCTATTTTGCTTTTCTTACTAATTATTTGGAAAAATATGTCACACAAAACGCGTGCATGTCACACAGCATCAGTGTAATTCAACGGGCTCAGCAATGGAATAATGCTGCGTGGATGTTTTGACAGAAATAAGGGGAAGCTTCCCAATAAAGCATTTGCAGTGGCCACCGTGTGTTTCGAAAATCATCTCATCACGTACAGTCTCTGCAAGCCCGTGTAGAGTTCCATGTGACCTTCTCCCAATGTCTGCAGACCAGTCCAGTTCTCAATGTGTCTGTAAATAAGCAGAAAGTGTGAGTCAATCATTATTTCACTGAAAAAAGTACACGCGTGCGCGCACGTGTGTGTGTACGTGTGTGTGTGCGTGTGTTTGTGTGTGTGTGTGTGTGTGCGTGTGTTTCAAATTATTGAAAAATGTTAGTTTGCTCGTTTCAAGTGAATGTTCCAAATAATTTTTACAGTTATGTAGTTTTCTTTTATTTCAAGTTTAAATGTTTCATTTGGATGAAAGGATTTTATTTTTTTTTATCTAGTGTTTGTTGCGCACGTGCGGTCTTTTAATCTATCAGGCTGCTGAATTCGCAAGAGTTAACCTCAATGCTAACACATTTGTTTTTATCATGTTCATAAAGGCCATAACTCACTGAATGGAGAAGGTTTGGGTATGCTCAAATGTTTTTTTTTTTCCAGCAGGGTTCATTCAAGGTCGAAAACAGTCGCAAATCCATTCACCTACAATTCACAATATATATATTTTTTCCACACAGAAGTTTTAAACATGTTAAAAATTTGATGGCGACAAGAAAAACAGTTTGGAACCATTAAACCTGTTTGGGGAAAGTCTTTGCAACTGTTTGGAACATTGACCGAACCCTGACAAAAAAAAAAGACGCATTTGCGTACGCACACACTTGCATACCTTAGCCGCTCAGTGAGATATGGACTCAAGTGAGCGCCTTCGAGTGTTCCTGGTCTAATTTGACTGCTTCTGTTTTTTACTGCTTTTAAATGAACACTTGCAGTAATCGCAACCAAAGTTTTATTTATCATTCTTTTAAGCTGTGAACAATCTTTCCGAATAGTGTTCAACAAAGTAAAATACAATTAACAACTGAGAATGTAGTCCTAAATGAAGATTTAAGGAGAGATAAAAGATATCAGAAACAGAGCACTTAAGGTAATGCAACAAGTTTAGTCTGGAAAAAAAATCGCTTGTAATATATGTGATGAACCTTTGACATATTGTTTTTCAAAAACCTATTTCAAAATATACTGCAGTAAAGACACCATCACATGGTAATGTTCTTGATCAAAGGTTGGAAATATTCTAAATTCAGATTCAAGTTGTTCTGGAAGTGAATTTTTGTTTGGTTGGCCACTCTGGTTTCATCATTGTTGATTGTTATTGTGAGCAATTAACATCATCAGCGTTTTAACAGATTAATCATTATTAATAACATATTTGAAAGTGACTTGAGCAAATGTTTTAGAGGTGCTTATAAAACTAGAAGCCCTTTACATGCATTTCCCAAGAAGGAGCTCCTTCTAACATTCCAGAAGTTGTCGTAAAGCAATTTTGCAAAAAACATTTATTCTGCGCCCACCAATGACGGTCCATGACAAAGCAAACTTTCAACGGCTGCTCAGTGGGAAACGACATGTCAAATAGTAAGAATGCGGTGACACTTACATGGAAGTGATGTTCTGGAAAAGGTCTGGAGTGCTCCTCGTAGTATTTCCAGAGCTCCCAGCATCCTGGAAGAACAGGAGTGGGGAAAGCCCACGGTTGTCTGCTTTGGTGCAGTAGATTTCGTTGGGCGAGCAGGTGCAGGTGGGCGGGCAGTCCGGCAGTGATGAGATGCGCTCATTGAGAAATAAGAAGTTGAGCACAAAGAAAAGCCTCCAGCAGTGCCATATTTTGGGTGGCTGGCACCCATCGAATGGGTCCAAAGCTCCAAGTCCATACATCATGATCAGAAATGTGAAAGAAATTTATTTTTTCCTTGCCAGGGTTAGTTCCATCCACCAATGTGGAATGCAGCAGCCAGTGTTCTGACTTTTTTCTCTCCTTCAAACCACTCAGCTTTGATTTGGCTGTAACATTCGGGCGTGTTGAACAGTCACTGACAAAAGCCAATCGTATTTCTACTCTCTCTCTCTCTCTCTCTCTCTCTCTCTCGACAGTGATCCCTCGCTATTTCACGGTTCGTTTATCGCGGCTTCGGTGCATCGCGGATTTTTGCAAACATTCATAATTTTTTTTTTTTTTAAGTCCGCAAAAATCAGTGTCTAACTGTTGTTTACTATGCGTGCTCGTGTGTATGCACTCTGCTCAAGCGCGGAAGGTCCACGTGGGGCACGTGTGTGCATGCACGCATGGGCGAGCATCATATGTGTGTTGCCGAGAGAAAGAGAGAGAGAGAGACTTAAAGAACAAAAGCAGGTCTCTCCATCCATTCATTGTCTAAACAACCTTAATTGACTAATCATAAACACGTTTGCTGCACGCCCGAGGGATCGCTGGCCTGTGTGTGTGTGTGTGTGTGTGTGTGTGTGTGTGTGTGTGCGTGCGTGTGTGTGTGCGTGTGTGTGTGTGTGTGTGTTAGTGCGCTCTGCTCAAACGCAAAGACCCACGTGGGGCAATTTTTTTAAATATTTGTTAATTGATCGCTACTTTTGGTCCCCATTATCCGCGAAAAACGATTACTGTATCTTTTTCTCTCTCTCTCTCTCTCTCGCCCCCCCCCTCTCTCCCCTCTCCCACCTCAAGAAAAAAAAAACGAAATTATCCTACACTAAAGGTGGGATATTTCCAGCAATATCAAAAAATGTTATTATTTCAAGAGAAAAAAACACCCACAATAAAGTCTTAATTTCATGAAAAACATTTGGTATATTTTAGACAATGTTAAGATCCATCCATCAAGCCATTTTCAACACCACTTATCCTGAACAGGGCCGCAAATATGTAATTTTCCATGATTGAAGGGCAAAATATAACAAGAGACTTGGGAGCATTTTTTGTTGGTTTGTTTTGGTTTTTGCAATTTAATCCCAGGGATTTGAAACAAAGGATTAATTAAACAACTTGTTGATAACCTATTTTAGCCTGTGCATTTCTGCAGATGGGTTGTGATCAGACCAGTAGAAGTAGAGCGATACAGAGGTCCTAGGTGGTCGAAAAGATCCCGCCCCTCCCTGTGTTCTGCAACAAAAGTTTGCCCACCACTGCCTTAGGGGCTCCGTATGTGTGGGCTTCTTTGTGTGCGTCAAGCAATAGAATCTGGTCAATCGATCATGAAACCGCAGCGTTGTCACATGCAGTACATTAAAAAAAGCCATTAGGATGATCCGTAATGCATTATGGTTGAAGGTGTAACCTACATTAAGAAATCATGACATCATGACATAAAAATCTAATTGATGCTATCTGAGAAAGAGAGAGAGAGAGAGAGAGAGAGAGAGAGAGAGAGAGAATAGACATACAGGCAGACAGATGTCGAAGACAGACAGAGACAGTGAGTTCGACTACAATTTCTCACATTCAATGTAACATTGAAAAAATATTTTCTGCACACTGACAGAAAGGGATCTTATTCAAAACTCAGGCACAGCTAGATTTTTTTAATCTCTCCTGGTGCTAAGGGCGGGGGCGGGGGGGGGGGGGGTGCTTGACCAATATGTGGATGTGGGAGATTGAGAAAATGAGTCGATTTTCATGACTTGAGTTACTTTATTTATTTTTATCAGTAAAAGCAGCTAGTATACTGTACATGTCATGAGCATGTTCAATATAGTTTTAGCTGAGTTTGGCCAAAAAATATTCAACCAAATATCTCAGCCCAATAAAAATGACCACAAGGCAATGGAAAAAAAAAAGTTTCATGTGCCGAGATGACAGACATTATGTTGTGATCTGAAACAATATACTTCCAGATCACAACATAATTTATAATGACACGTCTTCTCAGTGAAGTTAACAATAAAGCCTTTGAAGTGAAAGCACGATGGTGCAACAAAAAGTGGAAACAGCATGTGTGTAATGATGCAGATCAGAGCATGATGACTCAAATTAAATTAAATGAGTACTGACATGAATTAATGTGCAACTAACTGGGTCTGTTAGAGCTACTGATGACGACGGACTGCTCTGGAGCTCCTTCAGGACCGAGCTCATTTTCACCACTCCCTCTTTCCTTCGTCCCCCTGGGAGGTTGTTGAAATGGACTGCAGGATAGCTGGCTTGACCCCTACGCGCAAATTAAAGCCCCCCCCCCCCCACACACACACATGGGGGACAGGCGCAGCACAAACAAACAAGCAGGGATTGGATTGGAAGAGAATGGCTATTGGTGTGCTTGTTAATGGTTTTTATTTTTATTTTTTTGTTTCAACTAAAAAAAAAAAAATCACTGATACTATATTCACACCAAGGTTAAAATGATATTTCTACTTGCATTTCCCGTGGGAGTTTGTTTATGGGATACTGCGTGCATAAGTGCTTCATTCGCCAAACCACAATGGAGAAGGCGGAGGCTTCCTCCAAAGTCAGAAAAAAAATTATAAACATCTTAAGTCAATCAGGTGACTGGTGGGTGTGTTAAACTTTCGGCTACTGCTCAATGCTACTGCTCCCTTGGTTCACATCTCAACATCTGTAAACTCCTAAATGCACCAACTTCCTCACTCAGCATTGTCCAAGCTTGCTCCTTTTGGCCCGGTCCTGGAATTGTGCACTGGTTGTTGTACAGTTCCCCGTGCCCACAGACCAGAATGACTATTTTATGCTCCATTGTTTCTCAACTCAAACTGCATTGGAAATTGTATGCGTGCTTTTTGTGTGACTGAGTAAGTACCGTATTTTCATAATAATAATAATAATAATAATAATAATAAATTTTATTTATAAGCGCCTTTCAAGACACCCAAGGACACTTTACAATAACAAAAAAAAAAAAAACAATACGGGTTGAGCAGCGGCAGCCAAAACGCGCCAGCGTTCACTCAACCCGGAAGTCAGAAAGAAACCACAAGGGAGGGAGAGGGGGAGAAAAAAAACCCACGCTCGAACTACCCTCGTTTTGAGGTTAATTTGAGTGAGGCAAAAAACTCCTGCACAAGCACATGACAGTTACAAAAGGTCACAAGACATAAACAATGAAGACGGTGAAACAAGGGAATGTATGAAGGAGGGGGTGATGGTGGGGGACTAGCTTCCGTGCATACTTTCATCAGGGGAAGGTCGAGATAGCAGATGTTGTTTTGGTAGCAGGCTGCCCAAGAATTTAAGACAGCCTTGAGTCCGTGGCTTATGTCTCTTTAGTGGCGTCGATCAGCCAAATCCATGATTTCAGTCAATATTTGAGCACGGATTCCAGTTTCTCAAAGTTCTTGACCATCTTGCAGAGACGCTCCAAAACCGCAACAGTTTGTGGTTGAGTACAGTCTGAGTCTGAGTGATGGACATCCGCGCTATGCCATCCTTAGACCGGCAGCCTCTTCACTTCCAATAGAGCCGCTCCCGTCGGTTGAATTTTGCGATAGATCAGGAAACTGCTAACACCAAACAGCAGCATACCTGTTATCGGAAGGCCGAAAATGTAGATGTCATCCACATCCTCAACGGACAGTGTTGACAGGCACACCATTCTCCGCTTTCTCCAAGGATCTAGGGTGTCTTCCAAGGATTTAGGGCAGAGGTGGGCCCGTTGGTCTTTTTAATCCGGCCCGCCGAAGGTCGGTCCACAATTAAGGTTCGATGTGAATTGAATGATTGCATTCATTTCAATTGGACTTGTAATGACAGGCATTTCACCGCCAGGTGGTGCATTGACTTGAAGTTGCAGAACACAGGGAGGGGGGGGGCGGGATCTTTTCGACCACCTAGGACCTCTATCGCTCTACTTCTACTGGTCTGATCACAACCCATCTGCAGAAATGCACAGGCTGAAATAGGTCATCAACAACACTGTCGTCATTTTAAAAAAGTATATTAATACAGTACTTTCATGCATTTGTTCTGTTGATGTTTGATATGGACTGTCAACAAATGCAGATTAATTTTTTTAATGTACCATAGCTCGTGCTGACCTGGCCCTTCTGTCAAATTGTTTTGTCAATGCGGCCCCCGAGCCAAAATGTTTGCCCACCCCTGCCCTAAGGGGACATGGAAG
This sequence comes from Hippocampus guttulatus, assembly GCF_054856545.1. Lineage (NCBI taxonomy): Eukaryota > Metazoa > Chordata > Actinopteri > Syngnathiformes > Syngnathidae > Hippocampus > Hippocampus guttulatus. The sequence goes on from NC_141264.1 coordinate 3,424,032, forward strand.
GAAAAAAAAAAGCGAGATCTCGCAAAGTAATGCAAGATCTCGCAATACTTTTTTTTTTTTTAAATGCTCGTTGATGTGCTTGCGGGTCATCGTACGTGTAACCGAAAACAACAATCATGGAGCGTGTTCAACCGTTCGTGAGTTTAATAGAATTTTACTTTGAAATTGGCTTGAAATACAAAGACATTAAATCTGTTCTTGACCTTAAATACGGCTTCCAAATAAGCGAAAGACAGTTGAAGCGAGTGCTGAACCAAAGAGGACAATTTCGTCTGAAAACGTTGGGGGTCCTGGTTGACTTCATTTGCAACCAATTGCAGCATTCCGGACAACTACACGGTTACAGGTGGATGTACAGTAAGTGCAGAGAATATGGACTTCTTGTCAGGAAAGAGGATGTTCGTCTGGTCCTGAAAGAGTTGGATCCAAGAGGAGTGTCGTTAAGGCAAGCAAGACGTCTGAGACGACGAAACTACTTCTCCGAAGGGCCAAATTTTATATGGCACATGGACTCCTATGACAAACTGAAACCATTTGGAATTTGTATCAATGGGGCTATTGATGGTTTTTCAAGGAAAATAATGTGGCTCAATGCCTACACAACAGGTAGTGACCCGAAGTTGATTGGAGGTTACTACATCGAAGTTGTGCACCGTTTGGGGGGTTGTCCTCGAATCGTTCGAGCTGATCTTGGGACTGAAAATGGTCATGTTAAAGGCTTCCAGCGTTTCCTGGTGCCCATACCGCCAGGCAGCACTCTTGATATTGACTTGGATGGAGCCAGCACCGCCAATCAAAGAATTGAATATTGGTGGCGGTTTCTTCGCAGTCAGTGCATGGAGTTCTGGTTATCCCTCTTCACAGACCTGAGAGACAATGGATTCTTTGATGGTGGATTTCTGGACAAAAACATCCTACAATTTTGTTGCATGGGACTTATTCAGGTGAGTTCATACATTCTGATAGACTCATTAGTTAAATGTGTATTTTTGTATGTGAGAGTGAGTTGATGGGAAAGTGGACAGGAACACGAAAGAAGGAAAGAAGATAATGGTGTGTGTGTGTGAGGGCGGGAGGCGTTGTCACAGGGTGAAGATGAAGAAAAAGTGGGGAGTTGTGAGATGTGGTACACATGAGAGGGGAGGAGTGAGACAAAAAAAAGCAGCTTCATGCTATTCTTGTTCATAAAAGCTGATTTGACTGTGCAGCTCTTACTAAATCTGTCTGTATATTATTTTCAACAGGATGAGTTGGATGACACGGCCCTAGTTTGGAACAGCCATCTCATCAGACCCTCAAAGAACATGAATGTGGTCGGACAAACGTGATGTATACGTTACCTGAACTTTATGGTACAAGGGACTTCCTCTCCCCAATTGACAATGAACAAGTTCAACTGTGTAAATGCCAGTGTGTCTTTCATTTGACCGTGTCGTGTGATCCGGATGTATTTGCATTGTGTGCTTTTGTCCCAGTCCGATTTAATGCCAACAAAAGATCCGTATCAGGCTGTGAACTTGTATTTGCACTTCAGAGAGGCCCTCACCATCCATCCATCCATCCATCTTCTACCGCTTATCCGGGGCCGGGTCGCGGGGGCAATAGCTTTAGCAGGGAAGCCCAGACTTCCCTCTCCCTAGCTACTTCTTCCAGCTCTCCCCGGGGGATCCCGAGGCGTTCCCAGGCCAGCTGGGTGACATAGTCCCTCCAGCGTGTCCTGGGTCTTCCTCGGGGTCTCCTCCCGGTGGGACATGCCCGGAACACCTCACCAGGGAGGCGTTCAGGAGGCATCCGAATCAGATGCCCAAGCCACCTCATCTGGCTCCTCTCGATGTGGAGGAGAAGCGGCTCGACTCTGAGCCCCTCCCGGATGACCGAGCTTCTCACCTTATCTCTAAGGGAGAGCCCGGACACCCTGCGGAGAAAACTCATTTCGGCCGCTTGTATCCGGGATCTCGTTCTTTCGGTCACGACCCATAGCTCGTGACCATAGATGAGGGTTGGAACGTAGATCGACCGGTAAATTGAGAGCTTCGCCCTTTGGCTCAGCTCCTTCTTCACCACGACAGACCGATACAACGTCCGCATCACAGCAGACGCTGCACCGATCCGCCTGTCGATCTCTCGCTCCCTCCTGCCCTCACTCGTGAACAAGACCCCAAGATACTTAAACTCCTCCACTTGGGGCAAGATCTCTCCCCCGACCCGGAGGGGGCACTCCACCCTTTTCCGACTGAGGACCATGGTTTCAGATTTGGAGGTGCTGATTTTCATCCCAACCGCTTCACACTCGGCTGCGAAACGCTCCAGTGAGAGTTGGAGAGCCCTGTTTGAAGGAGCCAACAGCACCACATCATCTGCAAAAAGCAGGGATGCAATACTGAGGCCACCAAAACGGACGCCCTCAACGCTTCGGCTGCGCCTAGAAATTCTGTCCATAAAGATTATGAACAGAATCGGCGACAAAGGGCAGCCTTGGCGGAGTCCTACCCTCACTGGAAACGATTCCGACTTACTGCCGGCAATGCGAACCAAACTCTGATATCGGTGGTATAGTGACCGAATAGCCCGTATCAGGGGTTTCGGTACCCCATACCCACGAAGCACCCCCCACAGAACTCCCCGAGGGACACGGTCAAACGCCTTCTCCAAGTCCACAAAACACATGTAGACTGGTTGGGCGAATTCCCACATACCCTCGAGGACCCTGCTAAGGGTGTAGAGCTGGTCCACTGTTCCACGGCCGGGACGAAAACCACACTGCTCCTCCTCAATCTGAGGCTCGACTTCCTGACGAACCCTCCTCTCCAGCACCCCTGAATAGACCTTACCAGGGAGGCTGAGGAGTGTGATCCCTCTGTAGTTGGAACACACCCTCCGGTCCCCCTTTTTAAAAAGAGGGACTACCACCCCGGTCTGCCAATCCAGAGGCACTCTCCCCGTTGACCACGCGATGTTGCAGAGGCGTGTCAACCAGGACAGCCCCACAACATCCAGAGCCTTGAGGAACTCCGGGCGGATCTCATCCACCCCTGGGGCCCTGCCACCGAGGAGCTTTTTAACCACATCGGTGACTTCAACCACAGAGATAGGAGAGCCCACCTCAGGGTCCTCAGACTCTGCTTCCTCCAAGGAAGACGTGTTGGTGGAGTTGAGGAGGTCTTCGAAGTACTCTGCCCACCGGTTCACAACGTCCCGAGTCGAAGTCAGCAGTGCCCCATCCCCACTGTACACAGTGTTAGTGGTGCACTGCTTCCCCCTCCTGAGACGTCGGATGGTGGACCAGAATTTCCTCGAAGCCGTCCGGAAGTCGGCTTCCATGGCCTCACCGAACTCTTCCCACGCTCGGGTTTTTGCCTCGGCGACCACCGAAGCTGCGTTCCGCTTGGCCAGTCGATACCCGTCAGCTGCCTCTGGGGTCCCACAGGCCATAAAGGCTCGATAGGACTCCTTCTTCAGCTTGACGGCATCCCTTACTGCTGGTGTCCACCAGCGAGTACGAGGGTTGCCGCCACGACAGGCACCAACCACCTTACGGCCACAACTCAGATTGGCCGCCTCAACAATAGAGGCACGGAACATGGTCCACTCGGACTCAATGTCCCCCGTCTCCCCCGGAACATGGGAAAAGCTCTGTCGGAGGTGGGAGTTGAAACTCCTTCTGACAGGGGATTCCGCCAGACGCTCCCAACAAACCCTCACAATACGTTTGGGTCTGCCAGGACGGACCGGCATCTTCCCCCACCATCGCAGCCTACTCACCACCAGGTGGTGATCAGTTGACAGCTCCGCCCCTCTCTTCACCCGAGTGTCCAAAACATGCGGCCGCAAATCCGATGATACAACCACAAGGTCGATCATCGAACTACGGCCCAGGGTGTCCTGGTGCCAAGTGCACATATGGACACCCTTATGTTTGAACAAGGTGTTCGTTATGGACAGTCCGTGACGAGCACAGAAGTCCAATAACAAAACACCACTCGAGTTCTGATCGGGGGGGCCGTTCCTCCCAATCACGCCCCTCCAGGTCTCACTGTCATTGCCCACGTGAGCATTGAAGTCCCCCAGCAGAACAAGGGAGTCCCCAGCAGGAGTACTCTCCAGCACACCCTCCAAGGACTCCAAAAAGGGTGGGTATGCTGAGCTGCCGTTTGGTGCATATGCACAAACAACAGTCAGGACCCGTACCCCCACCCGAAGGCGGAGGGAAGCAACCCTCTCGTCTACCGGTGTGAACCCCAATGTACAGGCACTGAGCCGGGGGGCAATGAGTATGCCCACACCTGCTCTGCGCCTCTCACCATGAGCAACTCCAGAGTGGAAGAGAGTCCAACCCCTCTCGAGAGAACTAGTACCAGAACCCAGGCTGTGTGTGGAGGCAAGTCCGACTATATCCAGTTGGAACTTCTCTACCTCACACACCAGCTCGGGCTCCTTCCCTGCCAGAGAGGTGACATTCCATGTCCCAAGAGCTAGCTTCTGCAGCCGAGGATCGGACCGCCAGGGTCCCCGCCTTTGGCTGCCGCCCAGCTCGCATTGCACCCGACCCCTTTGACCCCTCCCACGGGTGGTGAGACCATGAGAAGGGGGACCCACGTTGCCTCTTCGGGCTGAGCCCGGCCGGGCCCCATGGGTGTAGGCCCGGCCACCAGGCGCTCGCCAACGAGCCCCACCTCCAGGCCTGGCTCCAGAGGGGGGCCCCGGTGACCCGCGTCCGGGCAAGGGAAACTGAGTGCCATCGATTTTATCTATCATAAGGGGCTTTGTGAGCCGTGCTTTGTCTGGTCCCTCACCTAGGACCTGTTTGCCATGGGTGACCCTGCCAGGGGCATAAAGCCCCAGACAACTTAGCTCCTAGGATCATTGGGACACACAAACCCCTCCACCACGGTAAGGTGACGGCTCACGGAGCTCAACTCTTTAAATTAGAAGGATTATGTTTTCAGGGTTCAGAGACATTAACTGTTGATGAAAGTAGTTTTCCTTTCGAACACCAATCATATTAGAATGGTATTCATATTCTATTATTTTTAGAGCTGTCAGTTTAGCGCATTTTTATTGGCATTAATTTAAATGAATTTTAATGGGATTAAATTTTTTCTCGCGAGATTAACGCGGCACACATCACAGCGGATGTTACGTTGCTCTATAAATAAACCAGAAACAAAACAACAAGCGCGCTGCACAGGTCTACACCCATATCTGTTTTGCCAGCCACGGCAGCGCGAGACACCGAAAACTGATACTTAAAGAGTTCATGAATGGAAAGTTTACTTTTAAAAAGTTGCCAGATTGTTCCACTGACAAGACCAAATTTACCTGGATGTTTTGCATTCGTAAACTGAGCTATCATCAGAGCACGTCGAGTCTGAAATACCACATAATGGCCAAGCACACAGCTGACGTGAGTACTCCGCCCCCTCGTCTAAGACAGACAGCTATGGATCATTTCAAAGCGAAGAAAATGGATGGCACGACGAAGAACAAATTTGCTGAAGCCATAGCTAAATGTATGGCTCTTGCATGCAAGCCTGTCAACATTGTCCACAGCTCGATTCAAGCTGAAATCATTCGCATTGCATCGAACGACTCCACTACAGATTGCCAGCGAGAGCCATCCATTACAAGCTGTGTACAGAGATTGTATGTAGCGGAGAAGGCTAAGGTACACCAAGTGGGAGAAGACACTGTTTCGGGACAGAAATAAGAGACTAGGTTGATGAGCCTCTGGTGAATAAAGAGCAGGTAGCCTGTCGAAGACGATGTATGCCACTGACGCGATTGTTACTTGTTTGGAACTATTTTGTGTGGAAGGTTAACGTGTTCCGTGTCCATATAAATAAAGCGGGTGGAGCATCTGTGTGTTCGTCTGACAGTGACGTCAGTGTGCTGAGTGCGCGAGTTCAGCGGTGCAGTGGTAGCGACCTCGCGAACACTGAAAGTAAAACGTCTCCAGTGTTGTCATTGAACCAAGTGTAGTCATCCGAAATGATGTCTGCACAAAACCGTAGAGAGACTTGCACGCAAGAAGGACCAACAGAATCAACATAGCCTGACTGCTGTGTTCAAAGCAAACTTGAGAAAAACGAAGTATGCGACGCGGCCGTCCTGGCCAGCTGCACGGCACACGTGCGCTCTGCAGATCGAACCACGTCACGGGGGAAGAGAATCGGAGCGATGAAGACGGTGATAACAAGAATGTGTATGTGCGTGTGGTTGTCCAGTTGTGTATGTGTATGCATGTACAGGTCATAGCTGCTTCATCGAGATCTGCTCATCATGAAGATAGTCCCGGCTTATCAGTCCATGGCCGAGAAGGAGGGGGGTGATGGTGGGGGCCTTAGATTCCATGCGTACTTCCATCCAGGGGAAAGGCCAGATAGCGTTGTTTGTTTTGGAGGGACGGCCGCCAACAATTTCAAACAGCCTTGAGTCCGTGGTCTGTATCTCTTCACTGGCGCAGCCCGAATCCGAAAACTCTTTCCGCAGCGCGGATTCCAACTTCTCCATGTTGTTGTTGATCGCGCGGAGTCGCTCCAAAACCGCAACAATATTGCGGTTGAGCTCAGTCCCCGCTTGAGTCTGGGTGTTGGACATTCGCGCCAAACCATCCAGAATGCCTCTTCACTTCCAATAAAGCCGCTCCCGTCGGTTGAATTTTGCGATAGAACAGAAAGCTGCCAACACCAAACAGCAGCATACCTGTTATCAAAAAGCCAATAATGGAGATGTCTTCCACATCCTCCACGGACAGTATTGCCAGGCACACCGGTCTCCACTTTCTCCATGGATCCAGGGCGTATCCGGCAGCAAATGTCCCCAGAGGGCAAGCAGGCTCCCCACTGCCTGCTCTTTCCGTCGAAAAAAATGTTGTCGATTGCATCGAGAGACATCGAGATGTGCACTTTATAATGTTATATTGCTCTGTTTTGATTCCATAAAAAGAGCTGTTAAAGCAGCTGTTGTGTGACAAAATATTTTTTTTCTCTGTTGTTGATGGACAGTCATATTTTGTGAGAGATTATGTGGGAATAACTGCTCCAAGTGAAAAATGTTCATGTAAAATTGAAAATCAAAATTGTTATTTCAGTAAATATTTGCATTTTGCACATAGAAAACTGATTCATGATTCCATGTTGATGAGAGCATTAAAATGGGGAAAAATAGGACAAAAATATAAAAGGAAATTCAAAAACGATAAAAAAATGTGTGAGGAATCACGATTATTTTTTTGTGAATTTGAGTTAATTATGACAGTTGCATTTTTAATTAGATTAAATATTTTAATCGTTTGACAGCTCTAATATATATATACTGTACATATATATATATACACACACACAGTTGTCAGGTTTAGAGGATGTCCATTTCTAAGTCGTTACTGGACAAGATATTGGCAAACTCTGTGCGGAATTCAGGGTAATAACTGTATGTGCATAGTACTTCAAGTGTGGCTCCACAGGTATGGGCAACAGGCCTTCTGTTGAGTCCACTTTCACTTTTGAAGCATACCAGAATTTTGTCAACACAGATGACAGAGGAACCAGTCCAGAAACGCAGGATTTTTTCAGTTTTGGTTTGATCAGCATTTTTCACATAACGTTGAAGATAGTTATAGGTTACTTGCTCCCCCTGAGACAACACCATCTTGGTTGTTTCAAGCAGTTGCAGCACTCTTTTGCCTGTGGCCTTCTTTGAATCATACAAGGACAACACACTTTCCTTGTCCAGTAATTTGTAATGCACAAGTCGCAATATTGTGGCGAAACAATCAAGAATATATTTGGGCTCTTGTAGAAGGGCTTTATGAGCCATTGTTTCAATGGAAGGCTGTAAGATATTCTTTGGTGGGAGGAATTGGGAACCCATCCTTGTAAATACGTCAAGCAAGTCCTCTTCATCACTTTCCTCCATTGTGCCTTAGAGGCCCTTCTCAACTGCTGACCTCTCAATGGGAGGAAGGTAGTTAAGGAATGATGAAATTAGGACGTCTTGATCAACTGAGTCAATGCCATGGATGCAGGCTCACACGAAAGCCTTTGATAGCCTCACTGGCATGACACCATGGTCGAATAATCCTTTCACCCAGATCCACCCAACCACTTGCCATTCAGCCTCACAGAAATCTGGACTTAGCCTTGGAACACGCTCTGTTTCCCCTTCACACTGTTCAAGAAATTGTTCCCAGAATGCACTGTAACCCTCCCTTGACACATCAGCATCATCAATAGCTTTTTCATTTACAAACTTAATCGTTAAATTGAATTCCATTATGCTGTTGTCCATAAACACAGACAAAAGATCATCAACAACCTTGATCCTACAAATGGATGCATGCCATGGTGTCCTTGGATCTCCTAGATTGTTAGGTGAGGTTGAAGGGGATAGCTGACTGCTTGAAATTGAGAACAAGTGTTGCGGTAAACGATGTGGTCCACTGTCCTGTAAGAATAAAACATTAAACAAAAACATGAAAAAGGTAGCAGAGGTGAAATATGAACGCAACTCAACTGTATTTCTCGAGCACTTTCAAACAGCAATCGCTGCTGCATACAAAGTGCTGTACATGGAGCAACTAACATACAACAGTCAAGCAATAAATCAGTAACAAAGATGGTAGATAGCACCAAACAGTAAAACTAAGACCAAATCTGAGTCATGCTGAGTCAAATGCCAAAGAATACAAGTGAGTTTTGAGGTGGGTTTTAAAGATTGGCACCAAGGGGGAGGTCAGTGGGAGGTCATTCGAGAGAGAGGGACCAGCAACGGAAAAGGCTCGATTCCCTCTGAGCCTCCGTTTAGTTCTAGGTACTTCTAATAATGTCTGGTCCGCAGACCTCAGGCGCCGGGCAGGTGTGTTGGGGCGGATGAGCTCAGAGAGGTGATTGAAATGATGCCGGGTCCTATAAATGCCTGGCAAGGACCAACAAACTACGGTAAGCACTCAAGGGAAAATTGCAGTTCAAGACTAACATTAAAGCGAGCTGTCAAATAATTTCAAGGAAGGTATTTTTGAAATTATAGACAGTATTTTGGTTTGTGGGCCGCCTAGTGGTCCAGTGGTTAGCGCGTCAACCTCACAGTGCAGAGGTCGTGGGTTCGATCCCGGCTCCGGATGCCTGTGTGGAGTTTGCATGTTTTCCTCGGGCCTGTGTGGGTTTTCTCGGGAACTCCGGTTTCCTCCTACATTCCAAAAACATACTTGGCAGGTTGATGGTACACTCTAAATTGTCCCTAGGTGTGAGTGTGAGCGCGGATGGTTGTTCGCAGAATAGCCTTCTGTTGGTCAATGGGAAACGGACAATACAGAATGCCAATTGGTTGCATGTCGCCACGGATCACTACTATCCACTCGTTTCAGTGGGAAAAGGGTATTATTATTTTACTCAACAGTTGTGTAAAATCACTAAGCAGTTTTAAAAAAGCATTCAGGATTACTTGCAGTAAAGCTTACCTGTGCAGTCTGCGCTCCCTCCTCTTATAGGGTGTTAGTATTTCTACCTTACCCCAATGATTACTGCCACCTCATCCTGATCTATTCTAACAATGCTGCCATCTGGATCCCATACAACTGTATCTGCTTCTTCAAATGTGTCATGACAGATATACCCCAGCTCTGTTTGTGAGGAGGCATTGGGAACTGCTCTGTTCAGGTCAATAATTTCAAAGCAAGCATCAGAGAAATCTTTGGAAATTGGCAGATTACCGTATTTTCACGACCATTCGACGCACCGTATGGTTGGGCGCAGTCTCATTAATGGGTGCTATTTCTGTATTTTACACATAGACAAAACGTACTGTATTATTGGGCGCAATTTTAAAGTGGTAAAACATACGCCAGCTTAAACATACGGCATGCATGCGCGCACGCTAAAAACACGTTAGCTTGTAGCATACGGTAGCATGCCAAGACATACAGATACAAGCTAAAAACACGTTTTTAAAAAGGCAACGGAAAACTGAGTTCCGTTGTATTTTATTTAGCCATCGTACAATGTACTCACGTTTTTCGATCAATCATCACCCAGAAATCCATCAAAGTCCTCTTCTTCTGTATCAGAATTGAACAATTGCGCAAGTACCGGTAATCCATCAAAAACGCCGTGTTCCCTCTCGTTGTCAGTCACTCTCATTGCCATGTGGCTCCACAGAAATGATGCCGGCTTTGCCAAAAACTCGAACAACACTGCAAGCAGACACGTTCGTCCAAGCAGCCACAATCCATTCGCAAATTGTGGCGTAACTCGACCGGCGCTGCCTCTCACTCTTTGTAAAGTTGTGTTTGCCATCGATCATTCATTGTTCCCATGCCGTTCGCAACTTTACTTTGAACGCCCGGTTGATGCCGATGTCCAGCGGTTGGAGTTCTTTAGTCAAGCCTCCGGGAATAACGGCAAGCTCAGAGTTCATTTGCTTGACTTGGTTTTTCACCGCTGCTGTGAGATGGGCATGCATGCCAAAAGCATAACAGATGGCTTGAAGTTTGAACTGAGCTTCGTAGGCGTGTCTCTTTGTAGAATTTATTTTCGGGGGGTCTTAGAAACCAAAACCGAAGTTGTTTTGCAACAATGGTACCTGGTACCAATTGGTACCTGCTTGTCGCGTCCCTTTAGCGTCCACTTACACGCCCACCCTTCACTGATTGGCGGACTTCTTCCCCGCATGCCTGTCACTCACGTCTGCCTTTTCTCGCTCTTTCTCTCCATATATGTACATATACACGCCCACCCTTCACTGATTGGCCGACTTCTTTGCCGCATGCCTGTCCACAGTCACTTCCGCCTTTTCTCTATATAAACAGCGTGTCGGCTGTCAGTCAGGTTTTGGAACTCAGCGCATAGACAAGACGCTCCGCATCATAAGGCATCCTGTCCATTTTGGAGAAAATTTTAGACTTTTAATGGCGCCTTATAGTCGTGAAAATACGGTACTAACAACTTTGAAATGAGGCTAATTGTAGCAAAGTATAATGTAGCTAATAAAATTCCAGTGTCAGTATGAAAATCAATTTGTCACTAGCATAGGTGTTGCTATTTTTGCCCGGCAATCATCTCTATAGTGAGCGTTCACCAAAAACTCAAAACACGTATCCAAAGAATACAACATCTAAATCACATGTATCATTACTGTGAAAATCCACTGACATGTACGTGTTCACCTTTTCTTTTCGCTGGCCATGTTGTTGTTGCCTGTTGTAAACTGGGTGGATTGTGTATTATTCTTGTCGTCTGTGGAGGTCTGGGTCTGTCTTTGTGCTGTCGGGCCATATACCCATTGTCTGGAAACCTTTCATTCTCCTGAACGTGCAAATGTAGGGCTAAAGAACAAGACCAGACATAAGGGATGGTATTGGTATTAGGTCTAAGTCAGTATGCAGGGAGATAAAGCCAGGAGAGGAGCATAAAGTGTCCGCCTTCATTCAAAGCAGGGCCTTCCTGTGAGGAGTTGTTATTCCATGCTTGTGTTTCAAAAAACATGTATGGTAGCTTCAAAATTGTCCACAATTGTGATTGTGAGTGTGAATGGTTTTTCGTCTTTGTGTGTCCCGTGATTGTCTGGCGACCAGATCGCCCTGCCTACTGCCCAAAGACAGCTGTGATAGGCTTCAGCAGCCCACAACCCCAGTTTGGATAATAGATTTGGAAAATGAATGGATCAGTCAATCAATCAATCAATCGATCAATCAATCAAAATTTATTTGTAGATCCGAAGAGAGCATCTCATAGACCTCTCTGCACCAGGACCAGATCGCAGGCCACTAGTGATGAGCCCCCAGTGCAGCGGTGCTACAGGTGCCTGCACTTAAAGCAACTGGAGATCCAAGAGACAGGACCGTGGCCACAGCGCACCACAGCTCCCGCAGCAGAGGGCTCCCTCTGAGGAAATTTAATTAAATAACATGACTAAAACTAACTTTTGTAAGCCATGATTCAGGATACTGAGATAATGTACTCTGAATGGTCGGTTGCTGCAGGCAGTGGAATTAGCTCTCTGGAAGTCTCTCATTCATCCGTACAGAGATCCTGGCGTTAAAAATGAACTGACAAGTGTTTTCAGCGAAAAAACCCCCAACAAAATACATGAAATTGTCACAAACAGAGGCAACACAGGATGGGTGCCCTCTACCTTCAGCCGTGAGAGCCAACTGCGAGTCCAAGTTCTTATATACGTCCTTGACGGCATAGATTTGTAAAGTTAAATCTAAAATTACAGTTTTGTTTTTCGACTACTCTTCCTCTCCAGAGTCCAAACATGTTTAATTAATTATTATTATTACGATAAATTTGTCTGCTACTTTGTTGTTCAAAAGTTGGATGTTCTCCACTTTAATGTGGTTCTAGGCAGACGTCTGTAGAAAGTGGAGTTGAAAACCCCAGCACCTAAATCCGATGTTAAACACACTAACCTTTTCAATCTTAGGTTAGTTTAGCAATCAGCATGGCTTCTCCATTTTTCCTCATCATCAGTTCAAGTGACCGATACTTGTTCTTTGTGTAGCTTATTTGCCACCATGGAGGTGACAATTACTCCCTCTGGAGCCGACTCCACAATGTTTTCAGCCACACGAGTAGCCAGCGAAACGTGTCAGCAAGCAGAGCTTGCTTTGATGTGGAGGTGACATAAGGGGTGTTCACACGGCACACATTTGCTCCGGCGCTGCACCGATGTATTTTGTTGCGATATATTTTGCACCGCAGCAAATTTTGTGGAGCGTTCACACGTACAAAGCCGCTCAGCGTGTCAGCACCGGCACAGCGTCGGTGCAGCTCCACATGAGTTCACACGGCAGTTTCTGCAGCGGAGGAAAACGACAGAAAACAAATGAGCTGTCGTGTTGGTTCTTTTTAAAACTTATACACAACTCAAGCAACTGCTGAAAAGGCACGTCCTTCTCCTTCTCGGTCTCCGTGCCTTCTGCTCGCGAGTGACTGCCCCTGAAAACGTAAATCAACGATGACTTCAATGACACTCAAAAAAGCAAACATGTAATGCGCCAAACAGAAAAATCAAGAGAGGGAATCACAAAATAAATTCTATGGGGGACGGGGGGTTGTGAACACACAACAAAGGAACAAACTACACAAACAACTCAGAGACAGTCCAGTCTCCTACAAAAGGAAAGATGACGTTTGGGGACTATCTCTCCCCCCCCCCCCCCCCCCGTTCTCGTTGAGATGGTATAACCCAAGAGGTGCTTGCTACAAACACATGACGGAAGTCCGACAGAGCACGAAATCAACGCATTCTCGCCGTACGTAATCAACTCTTCTCATGCGTAGTGAGGCTATTCCCCCCTCGTTTTATATCAATGCTTTTCGGCAACTGCCCACTTTACGGCCGTGACGTCGCGCCGTCGTAACATGACCCTTTGGCTGTGGTTACATGCCACATTCACTCTGGAGCAAATTTTTAAACCCCCTCCCTGAGGTGGATCAAATTTGATCCGGTGTAAGCTGTTTTCCAGGGCGACGCCGGAGCAAATCTTGCCGTGTGAACACCCCCATAGACATAAAACGTTAGCAGGAAGCAAGATTGAAATGTTTTCTCTGATAAGATGTAACAACTGTCATTCCCACGTTGTTAAAGTCTGTAACTGACATAGAAAGTGGACTCGCACAAACTGTTGTCAATGTAAATAAAGCACCAGTTTTGCTGTACTGGAAGTTCCACCTTTATTTCACGCAAAGTCTCTGTGGGTGTATGAATAAGGTGGATACCGTATTTTCACGACTATAAGGCGCCATTAAAAGTCTTAAATTTTCTCCAAAATGGACAGGACGCCTTATAATGCGGAGCATCTAGTGTATGAGCCGAGTTCCAAAGCATGACTGAGAGCACCTCTGGCCGACACGCTGTTTATATAGAGAAAAGGCGGAGTGAGTGACGACACGCATGCTGAGGTCCGCCAATGAGTGAAGGGTGGGCGTGTAAGAGGACGCTAAAGGCACGTCCCTAGCAGGTACCAGTCGCCAATGAGTGAAGGGTGGGCGTGTAAGAGGACGCTAAAGGCACGCCCCTAGCAGGTACCAGTCGCCAATGAGTGAAGGGTGGGCGTGTAAGAGGACGCTAAAGGCACGCCCCTAGCAGGTACCAGTCGCCAATGAGTGAAGGGTGAGCGTGTAAGAGGTGAAGAGAAAAACGTGAGTACATTGTAAAAGGGCTAAATAAAGTACAACCAAATTCAGTTTTGCTTCCGTTGCCTTTTTAAAAACGTGTTTTTAGCGTGCGTGCATGCATGCCGTATGTTTAAGCTGGCGTATGTTTTACCATGCCTGGCTGCGCCCAATAATACAGTGCGTTTTGTGTATGTGTCAAACACAGAAATAGCACCCGTTACTGAGACTGCGCCCAACAATACGGTGCGCCGAATGGTCGTGAAAATACGGTAGCTGAAACTTTGCTCAGGTTCAGGTTGCATTCATTCCATCAATATCTCTTCTTGACTGCATGTGTGGTCTGCTTCTCTGTGTAGCAACAAAAGTATATATCACAGAGAATTAATATGACTATCCACTAGAGGGAATTTTAAAAACATATACAACATAAATATATAGATAGATTTGAACCAGGTAAAACCACAAGGAACTAAAAAAACACAGAGGCACACTGCATACACACTTCATTAACATAACCTTTATTTGTCCCACACAGGGGAAATTTACAGTCTACAGCAGCAAGATTGTGGGTAGAAAGAAGAAATAAGAAAAACAAAGTGTTTGCATTCACAAAATAAATGTTTCAGTTTCAATGTACACCGTTCAATTAAGTGCAATATAAATATAGATATAGATAACACATTTTATGTTTTATTCAGCAGCCTGACAGCAGTCGGTAGGAACGAGCGGCGGTATCTCTCCTTCTTGCAGCCCACGTGTAATAGTCTCTGGCTGAAGGAGTGTGGGTGGGACTGTCCATCATTGCTTTTAGCTAGCATCCTCGTGTAGCCCACCTCCTCTAGAGTGTCTAGGGAGCAGCCCAGGACAGAACTGGCCCTCCTGACCAGTCTCTCCAATCTCTTTCTGTCCCGGGCCGAGATGCTGCCTGACCAGCAGACAATGCCATAATGGATGGCCGAAGCCACCACCGAGTTATAGAAAGTCTTAAGGAGAGACCCCGTGAGGTAGTCTGTAATCCATGCTGTGAGGTGGTGGTCCACTCCAGCGTTCTGCAGTTTGTCTCCCAGTAAGTTGGGCTGGATGGTGTTGAAGGCATTGGAGAAATCAAAAAACATGATCCTCACAGTGCTCCCAGCCTTCTCCAGGTGTAACAGCACTGAGTGAAGGAGGTAGATAATGGCGTCCTCCACGCCGATGCCGGGCTAGTAGGCAAACTGCAGTGGGTCCAGTGCCGAGCTCACCAGCGGTCGAAGGTAGTTATTGCTCAAGGAACGAAATGCATCTTCATCGTTCATATAAATGTTTTTTATTTTCTGATTGATTGCAGTCACTATTTCCGAACAGCTAAATGCATGATCAAAGTGTTTAATACCTTGCTGACATTCAAATCTCACAGCAAGCAATTTTTCTTTAATTCGTATTGATTGCTCTGGGTAATTTGACCAAAATGCAGAGGGAAGCGTAAACCAATCCTGGATAAATGGATAATGCTTGAAGTTATTATCATTGGGCATTTTATCCAAGCTGTTACTTGCTAAGATACAGTACACCATTATGGCATTCAGTACCTTTAGGCAACCTCTTACATATATACTCAGGCAAGCAATTACAGATTTTTCCACACCATTATAATTTACTTGTCATCATTCACCAATGTTAATGGAAGCAGACCACAAACCCATTATTCTTTTAAATCGTGGTTAAATTGCATCTCTTCTCTAATGCCTCCCCAATTTACTCATGTCCCTTTGCCACAAAAGACAAAGCGTAATTCATCGACCCATAACACACACACACACACACACACACACACACACACACACACACACACACACACACACACACACACACACACAGGTTATTCCGAATTCAGAGTACCATAGCAGCATTCCGCAGTCACCATGTCAGACTCTAAGTCTTGCCACAAAATCAATAACCAAGGCTAATGCACTAATGCAGCCATAAAATTGTGGTAATGGAGTAAAAAGCGATATGACAGCATTTAAAGAGTAATAATAGAAATACATTTATTTGTGTTGCATCTTTCCTACAAAATAGCATCCAAAAGAGATTGGGACATTAAATCATCTCAAAATCTGTTAAACTTCAATGCTTTTGCTGCCACTCTTAGTGGAGCAGTTCACAGCTGACTTTCATACAGCTTTTTCAATTTTGAGTGTGCTCTCGATGCAATCATCTTTCAAACCGAATTCTAATGAAGTTGGGACGCTGGGTTAAACATAAAAACAGAATAAAATAATTTGAAAATCATGTTTAACCTGGGCGGCCTGGTTGTCGACTCACAGTGCAGAGGTGCAGGGTTCGATTCCAGCTTCGGCCTTCCTGTGTGGAGATTGGATGTTCTCCCTGTGCCCATATGGTTTTTCTCCGGATAATCCGGTTTCCTCCCAGCTCTTGTCCAGCTCATACCCCTTTCCCACTGAAATTAGCGGGTAGTAAGATCCGGGGCGACACACAACCAATTGGCATATTGTCCCTTTTCCCATTGACCAACAGAAGCCCCCCCCCCCCCCCCCTTCCACCACTTTGCGTCTGGTTACGTCACCATGCTGCGATTGCGAAGATGATAGTGCGACAGATTTCTTGGTGATAAACAAAGCAACATGGAAGCGAGTGTTCTTTCTTTTATCATGCTTTTTACCATCTTCAAAATGGTCGAAAAGCAGTGGAGGATCAACTCTTTGCTACTCCTGAGACAACAGCTTAAGGGGCGATCTCCTAGCTTTGTTTTGGGGGGTGAGCCATATACGAGGCCGATGGCGCGCGATGTTATGACTCATCACGTACCGCCCTATGCCATCACGTAATTCCCGGGAAGTCCCGTGTTAGGCTTTCACACTGCAAGCGGAGGCGACCTGAGGCGATCACAACCCGCCTTCGATGGCGTGCTGGTGGACATGGATCGGCACTGGCCAGTGAGCCTTTCCCACTGCCCAAAAAAGTATGTTTACCCGTGTTTTTGCAGCAGTGGGAAAGGGGTCTAGTCAGTGCAAATCATGTCCATAATGATTTTAGCAGAATCCGTACAGCGACAGTTGACACTGACTAGAAAGAAGAAAGCTTGACATGCTGACATGTCACTTGAGTAATTTGAGTTGATATACTGTGAGACGTCAAGCCTATATGACAGAATGAAGGACCAAAATGGAAAAGAGCCACAGCAACTGCATAGGAACAAAGATGAATGAAAGCAAGGAACTAAACACAAATAAAACTGACGAAACAACAAGGAGAACCTGGACAAGGCACTAACTGAAAGAGGAGGTGATTGGGTAACACAAGGATCGGGTAAACGAGCACAAGTGGGCACAATAACCGAAAGAGACCGACACAAAATAACACAAGAAAAACATGAAATGAAATACTCAATCAAAACCAAAATCAAAGGTGGATCGTGGAAGACGAAATAAGAGGTTCTTTGTTGGATCAGTCCGGTGGGCGTCCAGGTTGAGATGAGTGGAGATTCTTGGCAGGACTACTCTGGTGGCTGTCCTGGGGTCCAAACATGAGGTGAGGGCGGCTGTAGGGCTTGCATCACTCAAGCAGATTTGGAGCGCAGCAGCAAAACATGCGCAGCTGAAACTGGATCAGAGGTGCCCACAGGCTAGCACCACTGGAGCATGACTACAGGGCACCTGTCGGGCTTGCACTGCTGGAGGAGGGCGGGAGTAAGGCTGCAGAGCTTGCACCACCAGAGGAGCGACGGAGGCCAGCTGCAGGGCTTGCACCGCCGGAACATGGTGGGAGAATGGCTGCAGAGCTTGCACTGCCAGAACATGGTGGGAGGGCCGCTGCAGGGGTTGCATTGCCAGAGCAAGTTCAAAGGGAGACTGTAAGGCTGGCGCTGCTAGAACAGTATAAGAGGGCGAGTGCAGACCTTGAGGGAAGCCATACTGCTTGCACCGCTGGAGCAAGGTTGGAAGGCAGCTGCAGGATTTGTGCCACCGGAGCAGGGTCAGAGAGGGAAGATAAAAGATGTAAATCACCTGAAAGATATCAGAGGGCCACCGCCAGTATTGGGCCGACAGAGCAGTTTCGCTGGGTGGCCCCAGAGCTTACGACACTCGAGCAGGCACGGAGGGCGGCCACAGGTTAGCGAGGTGGCCCCAGGGCTTGCGACACTAGAGCAGGTTGTGAAGGCGGCCGCAGGGCTTGTGTTGCAGGAGCACGGTTGCGGCCTCGCACTGCCAAGCAGCTGGGGCACGGGCCTGCTGTTGCTAAGACGCATTGACAGGTGCCGAGTATTGTTGAGGTAGCGGAACGGGGACCTGGAGCTCTCGAGGAGCCAGGGGAGTAAAGTCAGTGATCATGAACAAAAAAACGTGACAAAACTTGACAAGGGCTTGAGTAAGGAATGGGGAAAAATAAAAATCTGTCAAAATGTGAATCTGAATAAGAAAAGAGGAAAACCAAATGGGGGCCAACTTCACAATTAGAAAAATCTGAATCTAAAAATAGTCAAGAAAGAAAATGTAAACATAATTGCTTGTAAGTAAGAATTTTGGCATCAGTCGGTATATGTTGAACAGTTTGTTCAAACAGTTTGTGTCTTCATGCCAAATAGCACATGAACTTTTTTTTTTTGGTGGATTTTGGATCGGGAGAAAGGTGCAGAGTTCTCTCCATCCAAAACTGTTGC
Organism: Hippocampus guttulatus; assembly: GCF_054856545.1. NCBI lineage: Eukaryota > Metazoa > Chordata > Actinopteri > Syngnathiformes > Syngnathidae > Hippocampus > Hippocampus guttulatus. The sequence continues at coordinate 3,442,809 of NC_141264.1, forward strand.
TGTGTGATGTCATTGTGTGATGCTTAATTAGTTTTGTAGAATGATAATTGTTTCAAGGAAGGTAATTGCAATCACCTAGGAATGGCCAATTGCAGCTCTGACCTGATTGGCTTGCAGCTCAGCCGAACCCATTCTAAAAGGGGAGTGAGGAAGTCACTGAGGCCTGACAGCTTGGCGAGCATTGATACATGTGTTCCGCTAAACCTGGTTATCTGTTTCCATTTGAAATAAACAAAACGGGAAAATCTACTTCCTGGATCTTGGCTGAACTGACTTTTATTCTTTTTCCACACGGGCTGCTTTTTTGCCACAATACTTTGAATCAATCAAAAGGTGTAGAAATTATCTGATAATTTTGGAGGGAGTTTGTGGAAATTCAAATGGTTGAAATGCTTTGATTTTTGGTCAATGGAAATTGTTGGTGAGAGAGTGTGTCAAACTGCATTGCGCAATACATTACATCATGAGAATACACAGGTGGCCTACAGGATGAACAGTGTTCGTGTGTGTGTGTATGTGTGCGTGTGCGTGTGCGTGTGTGTCCCTCCACAAGAACTGCCACTTAAACCCGTTAAATTATTTGTAAATCTCAAAGCTTCCACTGTAACTCTTTTTTATGACGTCCATTGTTTTTCAAATAAATACATATCACTTCATCAGCAACTCACACAAAGCAACATGCCTAACACTGCAAAATCCTAACATGTGTCACGTTTGTGAGAATAACATGGACATGCAAAAAACACATCAAATATGAAGCATAATTACATTTGAAGTAGTTACTGAGTAAATATGTAAAGCATTTTTTGAACTAATAGTAAAGCATAAATTACCTTAATTAAGTCATCATCATGCATAGTTAAGCAAAATTACAACAATTTTATTACAGGCAAGATCACAACAAATCATATCATGTGAATATGGTGCAATAATCATGACAACGCCAAAATCAATTTTGTATAATTGATAGCATAACAAATTATTTTATATTTCTTTTCTAATGTCACCAATTCATTATAAACCTTTATGGCATATCAATTTATATCAGATGAAATGCATTTGTGTGGGCTGTGTTTTAAGTCCCTGCTCGGATTGGGTTTGGCGCAGTCTAGCGTTCAAATTTTTTCCCGATCAAGCAAGCCACTACTTGTCTTCTGCTTTATACTTTTCTGAGATTTGTTAGAATTCAATTTACATATCTCAGTCTTGTATTTTAATTGTGTTGTGCATTTTCAATGTTCAGTCGGGAATAAAGCCCGCTTAGAAATTATTTTGTGTTTACACAGACCAGGCCACACATATCTTGTCAATATTTGACATATTTTATGAGTCGAGACCAGGGCTAGCCAACCCGCGGCCCGTTGGCTGGTTCAATTTCACACAACAAGCGTCGAAAACACCTCGGCAGTGGCGATGCCATTTAAACAAAGGTGCTAAATTCACAAGAACACACTACGTCAGCCTATCATCAATCCCGTTACTTGATTGACAAGAGGGCAACTAATCAGATCGCTGAATCACCACTCATGCGCAAACAACGGCGCTAAGCTAGTCAGCGAATTACCTCTGATTTTAAGGCAGGGGTGCTCAATACGTCGATCGCAATCGACCGGGAGCCAGCGGACTGGTCTCAAGTCGACCGCAAGGGGTGGGAGAAAAAAGATTTGTGTGTTTTTGTCTTTGGCTTTCGACCAAGTTCGGGCCGTTCTGTTGGTCATCATGCCGTGTGTGCATATGTGCGCGAGTGCATGATTGGGCATGTGTGTGTGTGTGTGTGTGTGTGTGTGTGTGTATGCTAGCACATGCGCGATCGGGTTGATCGTGGGAAGTTGGTCGCTTCAAAAGTCGATCTTTGGGCAAAAAAGTGTGTGTGTGTGTGTGTGTGTGTTGGCTCTTCGTCTCTGACTGGTTGACCACCCCTGGTCTAGCAGCCATCTCGTTACCTCTGGGTCCCGCGTCCTAGACGCTTAATTTTCACGCGGGATGCACAGTTCCGAATAATGTGCGTTTTTGGGACGCAAGGAAATTTTCAGTCAAAAAAAATAAATCAATCAAAAACTACGACAGGCCTGAGGATTTCACGGTAACAATCGTTTCCGGTAGCGTGTCGTTTCCGTTGGCGTCATTTTGACAGTACCGAAAAATGGTTTCTCATAAAAGTCACCGCACACGCGTTGACTCGAAGCGATCGAATCTCTCCTGTGTGATCAACGTGATTTCACTGTGCCTGTATGTGTATTTGTGGTGTGTGTGTGTCTCTTCTAATTTACTTTTGTTTTGTTTTGTTTTCAGTGTTGTGGCGGCGGAACAGAAAACGTTATGTGCGCATGCGGGTTGCTATTTTAGTCAGTATTTTAGTGTCTCATGGAGCAAGATGCTAAAACCAACAGGAAGTCTGCCATTTTGAATTTTCGTTCTCATTTGCACCCGTTTTTGCCTTTTTATTTTATTTTTGTACATTTTGAAAAACGTCTTCAGATTTTATCCAATTGTCTTGAAACTGTGTGTGTTTCATCCATAGAGGTACAATTCGACCAGGAAAAGCATCATTTTAATTTTGCCGAGAGTTGTCGCCGTGGCGGCCTGCTGTTTCCCCTCCAAAAAATTGAAGTTTATTTTGTAGGTCTTAACAATTGTGAAAACATGAACTTTGGCACACACATCACCTTTGGTCAAATATTCCCGATTGTATGAATTCATTTTGCAGTTTAAAACCCCCCAAATGGTGTTTAAGTGTGCTGTATAGGCTGGCTAGCGAGTCTTCAGCCTTGTTTTGATTTGGGTATACATCTTCAGATGCACACTTACCGCAATCACTCAGCCGACAGAGATTTCAATCTTTCCAAATGATTGATTGTGTTGTAATTCTAAAAATCCATATCAGGATGTAGGGATAAGCGGGTGGTCAAAAAAAAAACAAAAAAACGATATGATCACCTCATCTGTCAAACAAAATGCTTCCTGGTACCTCGGTAGACACCCATATCGACATGACTAAACAATTAGTGACCTGATTCACGGCACAGGCCTACCATATCATCAGCATCACGTAGGGCGCATGAACATTCCAATACACGCAATAGTCAAGGATAATCATCAAAATCTTAACATACATATCATTACAGTAAAACCTCAGTTTTCGAACGTCTCGGTTCCTGACCAATTCGGTTTTCGACCAAAATTTTCTATTTTTTTATGCCTCGGATGACGAACAAATTTCGGTTCTCGAACAAACTGAGCACACTTGAATGCGTCACTTCACTCCTCTCGGCTCTGCTTCCTCGTGTGGCGTACATTGTGAGCAGACATTTTTGTATTGTTCAAAAAAGATTTTTTTTAAAAAGCAGACGTGTTTGGTGAAACGCTTCCTCGTATTGCGTACATTGTGAGCAGAGGAGTTTGTATTGTTCAATAAAGATTTTTTAAAAAAGGAGGCGTGTTTGGTGAGACACTTCCTCGTGTAGCGTCCATTGTGAGCAGACGAGTTTGTATTGTTCAATAAAGATTGAAAAAAAAAAGCAGACGTGTTAGGTGAGAACTACATAATATTGGACTGTTATTTTTGCATCGTGTATCAGCCCCTAATCAGGGCACCAAAGAAAGCAAGTGGAAGTGGTAAACCTGGTGAAGAAAAGAGGAAAATAGTGTGCAAAACTATAGAATTTAAGAAAGATTTGATCGTGAAATATGAGTCAGGTGTGCGTGTGTCTGTGTTGGCTAAGAAGTTTGGGATGCCGAAAGCCACCATCAGCAGCATCCTAAAAACGATAGACCATCTGAAAGTCAGTGATGTGGCAAAAGGATCTTGTGTGTTCAGCAAAAAAAGGCCACAAGTATGAGAAGAATTGGAGAAACTTTTGCTTTTTTTCATCACTGAGAAACAGCAAGCAGGGGACAGTTTGAGCCAAGATACAATACAACAGTTCGAAAATCTCATCAAGGCCGAGGAATATCTTCCCCAGCAAACTTTTAATTTGAATGAGACTGGACCGTTTTTGGAAAAAAAAATGCCACAAAGGACCTACATCACACGCGAGGAGAAGTCGTTTCCAGGCCAAAAACCTATGAAGGACAGGTGAACTCTTCTGTTATGTGGTAATGCTCGTGGCAATTGCAAGATAAAACCTCTTCTTATTTACCATTCAGAGAATCACAGAGCATTCAAAGCTAACAACATAATCGAGGGTAGATTACCTGTTATGTGGAGGTCTAATACAAAGGCTTGGCTGACCAGACAATTTTGTACCGAGTGGGTGCATAAGGTGTTTGCCCCGGCCGTAAAAAATATATTTGGAGGACAAAAAGTTGCCATTACGCTGCTGTCTTTTAATGGATAATGCTCCTGCTCACCCTCCAGGTTTGGAGGATGACTTAACAGAAGAATTTGATTTCACCAAAATCAAGTTTCTTCCTCTGAATACGACACCACTGCTTCAACTGATGGACCAGCAAGTAATATCCAATTTCAAGAAGCTGTACACAAAATTCCTATTCCAACGATGCTTCGAGGTGACTAGTGACACTCAGCTAACCCTTTGAGATTTTTGGAAGCATCATTTGAATATCTACCACTGCATCACCCTCATCGACAAAGCCTGGAACCAAGTGTTAAATAGGTCTATGAACTCCACATGGAGGAAATTGTGGCCCGATTGTGTTTCTGAACGTGAATCTGAAGGGCTTAAGAGTGTTGCTAGTGCCAGCACAGCTGCTGATGTCGAGGACGAATCGCAAGAGGATAGGCAACTGATTAATGAAATTGTCAATATGGGGCAAACTCTCGGTTTGGAGATGGACAGCAGTGATGTCGAGGAGCTAATTGCCGAACATCGTGATGAGCTCACGACAGAAGAACTTCAGCACCTTCAGGAAGAGCAGAAGACGACGCTGAAGGAGGAGATGTCTTCTGATGAGGATGGGGGAAGGAAGGATGCCTCCACTGCTAGCATCAAAGAAATGTGTGCAAAATGGAATGATATCCAAAACTTTGTGGACCTGTATCATCCAGATAAAGCCGCAAGCAGTCGAGCTGTGTATGTATTTCATGACATTATGAGCCACTTTCGGAAAGTTCTCAAAAGAAGGCAGAAACAAGTTACACTCGATAGGTTCTTTACAAAAAGGAAGGAACAACCTGTGGCAGAGTCTCCCCAACTGAAGAAAATTGCTGGAGTCGAGTTACCCGAAGTTACGGAAGAGGATTCCCCTTCCAAGAATTAACCTTCCTCCCTGTTACCACAGTGAACTGTAAGAATAAGAAGTGGGGGTTTTTTTCACACGTTAAAAAAAGATTGATCCGACCTTTCTCCCTGTTTCCATTCTTTGGTAATCAGTGAGAGAACATAACAAAATATTCACCCACTTCTCACAGAATCTGAAGAAAACTACTTTGATGCTAATATTTTCACTTTTTTGACGTGAACATCTGAACAATGCTTCCATGCAATGAAGCAAATAAACAACTTTTTGAAATGGCTTTTGCAAAACAATTTATGGAATGATAAACGTGTTGTGAGTGACAACAAAAAGAAACTGAAAAAAAATATTCAATGCCACAAACATGTTTTCTTGTTTTTTAGAATGTCCAAATTATCTTGAACACTCTTTTTAGCTGTTTAGAGTGCCTCAAGATAGTGCTTGACACTTTAAAATATAATTATACACTTAAACATTATTGTTCAATGAACAAATTTATAGAAACAGTGACCAAACACCTCAACAAAGTGTGTGCGTGTGTGTGTGTGTGAGTAATATGGAGGAAGCAACATGTTTTGATTGTCAGAAAACCACATTTTTACCTTTGTAATATCCCTTGAAACATTCCTTTTTTTTGTTCATTCATTCATTCATCTTCCGAAGCGCTTTATCCTCACGAGGGTCGGTAGGCGGGGGACACCTTGAACCGGTTGCCAGCCAATCGCAGGGTACACAGAGACAAACAACCATCTGCGCTCACACTCACACCTAGGGACAATTTTGAGTGTTCAATCAGCCTGCCAGGTATGTTTTTGGAATGTGGGAGGAAACCGGAGTACCCGGAGAAAACCCACGCAGGCCCGGGGAGAACATACAAACTCCACACAGGGAAGCTGGAGCTAGAATTGAACCCGGAACCTCTGCACTGCGTAAGTCGACATGCTAACCACTGGACTACCGGGCCGCCCACTTTCTAAATTGTATGGGCAAATTGCTGTTAAAAAGAAAATTGACATACAAGTTTCACGTTTTTCATCATGGCCATGCGTCGAAACAGTGTGAGTACTGCTGTGGCCGACTGCTCTGTCTGCCATTTGTGCGTTTGCAGGAAAATGAGGCTGACAAAGTGGAGCATGTCACCACAGCGATGTTTATTACTTGAGAGAGATAATTCTTTGTACATCCCGGAAGACATTACGATAGTCATTGATGGAACACTTGGGTCCAAAATAAGATTCTCTCCTTGTTTGAAGTACGGCCATTTGGGCCAGAAAAAATTCACGGAGCACTGAAAGGTTCTCTTCAGTTATTGGGAATTGGGTGTATGAAGTCAGCCCCAAGTGTGATTGCTTTCAAGTTCAAGTTGAAAAACCAAGCTTAGTTTCCAACGCCTATGACTGAGCTCATATAAAGCATTTTTTCAAATTCATATAATTTAAAAAATCTGTTCGTTCTTTCAATAATTTTATTTATTAAGATAGGTTTTATATCTGTCCTATGTTTTAAATGTCTGAAGTTTTAAATGCTTTGTAATCTTGTGCTGTTTCAACAACATTGCCTTGCCCTTTATTTTTAATGTAGCATGATGAAAATTTAAAATCTTTGATAGAAATTAAAAATATATACTTTGTTCAAATGTAAAAAACATGGTTTACATGAAGGAAACATTTTCAGGTTAAATAGAAAGGGTTCTTTATCCTATGTAATTAATCCAACTTCATTATTTTAAGTTTGAACAACCAAAAACAATGCATTCGCTTTTCTTGAAGGTAATATTTTCAGGGTGCACCAACTGAAGATTTTTTCAAATTGATTGAAGCCAAAATATTGTGACAGTGACTTTAACATTTTTAAGTTTATCAAGTGCACTGCAAACTCCACACACTCCACACTGCACACATCCAATCTTGAATCACAATAACGAAATAATGTCACACACATTCATTCAATAAATTAGCCCAGGCATGGCCAACATGGCCTCCTCCTTTGTCTGTCATGTACCCATAAGTACAGAAAGGCTTCTAGTTCCTCTACCCCAGTGGATCCCCAAATATTTGTAGTTGGCCATTGGCAAATTCACATGTTCCCAGATTTTTTAACATATTTTTTTTTCTATAATTTACAAAGAACATTTCCTCAATCCATTTCAGTGACCCTCAGTTGTTCTCAGATTTTCGCTTTTCACAGACCGGCCGGGTCCATATTGTGAGAATAAATGTCAATATTTTATCCCATATTTACTCCTTTTGTAGTTACAAAGTGTGACTGTGCAGAAATCTCTCTTACGATAGGATTTGACAATTGAGGTGTGACCAAAAGGGTTCCGCTCTCAACTTTTACGTTAACATCTTTTTGTTGAGTTAACGGCTTCTGATTAAATCAACTGCTGCTTGTGAGATCACATCAACACTAAGACACAATGTGAGTGACATCCACAGCTGTGTTCGCGGACCACTGACCCCCAGCGTGACAGGTGAGATCACCTCAGGAATTGTGTATTGTGATTCTATGCCCCATTTGGAGGACTCATTGTTTTGAAACATGTGAACACTCCCCAACACCCATGAGAAGATCATATATCAGGGACATCCTTCCAATAAATGCAAGGAGACAAACTTCAGAGTTGCCCCAGAACCTATAACGGTTTACATAGCAGATCCAGCTGGCGAGCTGCTCCGAGATTGTTAACCGAGACATGTTTAGCACACTCTCTCTTGCAAGAAAGACTTTTGGCACAAAGGGAGCCATGACTCAGCAGCAATGTAAAACACTGAAGACAGGACAAAAATGGAAAATATTTTAATGGAATCATTTTTAGTTTTTTGTGTGTGGGTTTTTTTTCTTTTTTTTTTTTGCTATTTTTGTTTTTCTCTTCACATGCAGGAGAGAAGAGGCTATACCTCCACTGCCTGCCTGAACTCCACATCCCTGCTTTACAACTTCATTGGACAAGTTTGCCAAAGTGCATGAGGTAATCCCCACTTGAACTTGAGGCCAAATGCATATTTTTCAGGTAATTGTACAAAGTGCAACACCAAATGTGTCCAACATTAACATTGTTTTCCCTGAAAACAGTTCAAGATGGAGAAAGTACTCACCACAAAAACTCAAATTTGGCCTTGGAGCAGTTCTTACGTTGTTGTGGGTCCTGCTCCCGTTTGTCTTCTGTTGCCTCACAGTCATCAACACAGGGCTTATATCACTTGTCATTAAGGTGGGGCACTTGTCAAGATGGATCATTTAATTGATTTATCTTTTGCTTTCACACAATTACAGTGGGTGGTTTCTGTTCGATGATTATTCTGCTTCATGTTGCCAAGTTGTAATTATTGAGTCACTTTGAAGTCAATAGATGACATCAAAGTTCATCACCGCAGGAATCTTTTGCGCTTTGTACTTGGAGTCCTAATATGCTCTCAAACAGCTGGTACATATTTAGTGTTTTTTTTATTTTTTAATAATCCGTCTAACAACAAAGAATTGGATGGTGTAGGTCATAAGTGTCAACCTCAGGTCCTGGAGGGCCGCTGTCCTGCATGTTTTCCAAGTCTCTCTGTTGCAACACACCTGATTGAAATGAACAGGTTCAATGTCAGGCTTCTGCAGAGCTTTCTGATGAGCTGATCATTTGAATCAGGTGTGTTGCAACAGGGAGACTTGGAAAACATGTAGGACAGCGGCCCTCCAGTACCTGAGTTTTTACACCTATGGTGGAGGTGATAAAGTCTATTGTAGCTTTGCAAAGCGGACAAACCGGTTTGTCTCCTCTAACTCAGTCCTAGCAAGCACTATACCATGGCAGATTAGTTGAAATAATCATGTTTTGAGGGCAAAATGTTCTAATTTCTGATTACAGTCAAACCTCGGTTTTCTAACGTCTCGGTTCTCGACCAATTCGGTTTCCGACCAAAAATTTCGAGTTTCTTATGCCTCGGATGGTGAACAAATTTTTGTTCTCGAACAAACTGAGCGCACTTGAATGCACCATTTGACTCCTCTCACCTTCCTTACACGAGGAAGTGACGCGCATCCTCGGGTAGACGAGTAAGTGACACTTCGACGTGTTGCTTTCCATTGTGAGCAGACGTGTTCAGGAAACATTTTTATTTTAAAAAGAGCGTGGTTTAGGTTTTCGAACAATTTCGGTTTTCGAACAGCCTTCTGGAACAGATTATGGACGAAAACCGAGGTTTGACTGTATTTAAAATCCGCAGCTGGAAAGAAAATACAGCTTTTCACGGCTCGCACATTTCATTATGTTAAAGCCTTCTTCCAAAATGGATTCATTGTTTTTCCCGTTAAATCTCTGCATACACCACACATGTGAATGAGTGAAAATCCAAATCAGAATCACCTTTGCCATTTCAAACTACCGAAGAAATTATCACGAGTAAATCTATACCATTTGTGGACAACACTAATGCAAATAACGCAGCATGCCAAAATTATAAGAATGAATACGGCAACAATGTCACAACACAAAAGTGCAAAACTGGCACAAATGGACAACATTTTACTCAGGAATTAAAAGTCAACATTTTAGGAAGTAAAAGGCAAGCGGGAAGATGCTGCTGGAATGTCTGCTGGTTTTTAGTGTGCCGAGTTGTGGATAGCGCCTTCCTGTGGGAAGGAGCTGCAAGAGACAATGAATAGGTTGCAGAGGCTCCAAGAGAAGTGTGCATTCCTTTGTGCTATTTTTTGAACCAAGTAACATAAGACCAGTTTATCATGTACAATAGTAACCTGGAGGCAATAATGGGTTCAGAGTCTTGCCGAAGGGCACTTTGATAGTTCACAGTCAACTGAGCACTGACCAGCATGGTTTTGTTGTGTTTTCGTGCTGGTCTGAGACCAGCAAGAAAAGCATCCATCTTCTAATCCGCTGATCCTCAGAAGATTCGCGGGACGCGCTGGAGCCCATCGCAGCTGTCTTTGGGCAGTAGGCCAGGGGATAGCCTACATTCAAACAACGAAATCTTTGGTCACTGGGCAAACAGCTCTATGAACTGAGATAAAGCTGCCCAGCAATGATAGGATGTTGCTGGGGCCCCGATGGAAGTTGGTGACAGCAGGCAAGCTGGTGTCACTAGCTACCAGCAGGGCAGCAACAGCATGATGGTCTTACTGGGTGTAGTGCATGCCCCTTCTTTCCCAGTTAGATCCCCCTTCAACATGCACATCAATTACTGTAAGTAAATAAATTAATCAATACAAATTTTGACGGCTTGAAACCAACTATTCGACCTGGGCATCAACTATGCTCCACACACCACTGCAAAGTGATTAAAGAACAATCGTTGAGATCCATATGTACAGACACTTGCACGTCTTCTTGTGAATTGCTCAACTCAACATTTTTTATAGAGAACAAAAATAAACACCCGCCCGCCCCACTATTTGAAAAGGAGTGATTTAAATAATGAGGTTAGTTTTCCTCCTTTCCTGGTAATTCAAAATAAGCGACAACCAGAAACTCCTTCCCCGCCTCGCTTTTCGACTGCAAATGTGTCATGTGCTTCCATGCATATGGTCCATGAGAGCTTTTCTGAAAAACATTCAGCCCTAGTCCTAATTCTCCGTGGCAATCAGATTTTGTCCTCCTTGAAACAGCGTCCGAGCTGATTCTGGTAGAGAAGGTAACAGGATAGGTTCAGTCTCGCTGTCAGCCTCTTGGTGGCTCTTACAATTTTTTCCTTATCTTTTCATTGACCCGATGTGCAGTTGTTAATTTTACATTTTCACCAGTTGATGATTGACTCTAGGGGTGTTCACGCGGCAAGATTTGCTCCGGTGCTCCACCGGCACTGCGCCAGTAGAGCGTTCACATGTGCAAATTTGCTCCGGCGTAGCCCTGGAAAACAGCTTACACCGGATCAAATTTGATCCACCTCAGGGAGGTGGTTTAAAAATTTGCTCCAGAGCAAATGCTTGTTTGCGGGGCAGCACCGATGTAAATTTACACGTGTGAATGCTACAATTTGCTCTGGAGCAAATGCTCGTTTGCTAGGGGGGGAGTAGCCTCGCTACGCATGAGAAGAGTTGATTACGTACGGCGAGAATGCGTTGCTTTCGTGCTCTGTCGGACTTCCGTCATGTGTTTGTTTAATAACGACACAAGACAAGGCTGGTAACAGGAGCAAGCACCTCTTGGGTTATACCATCTCAACTAGAATGGGGGGGGGGGGGGGGGATAGTCCCCAAACATCATCTTTCCTTTTGTAGGAGACTGGACTGTCTCGGAGTTGTTTGTGTAGTTTGTTCCTTTGTTGTGTGTTCACAACCCCCCGTCCCCCATAGAATTTATTTTGTGATTCCCTCTCTTGATTTTTCTGTTTGGCGCATTACATGTTTGCTTTTCTGAGTGTCATTGAAGTCATTGTTGATTTATGTTTTCGGGGGCGGTCACTCTCGAGCAGAAGGCATGGAAAACGAGACGGAGAAGGACATTCCTTTACAGCAGTTACTTCAGTTGTGTATAAGTTTTAAAAAGAACCAACACGACAGCTCATTTGTTTTCTGTTGTTTTGCTCCACTGCAGAAACTGCCGTGTGAACGCAAGTGGAGCTGCACCGACGCTGTGCCGGTGCTGACATGGTCAGCGGCTTTGTACGTGTGAACGCTCCACAAAATTTGCTCCGGTGTAAAATATATCGCAAAAAAATACATCGGTGCAGCGCCGGATCAAATGTGTGCCGTGTGAACATCCCTTCTGTCACACAGTGTATTCAATGCCTTGGCAATCCTTCCATAACTTTCTCCCAACTGACACCTTTTGAACAAGATCCCCATCTTGAAAAAAAAAAAAAAACACCAGGAGAATCTGATTAGAACAGCTAAACTTAAGATGGGGTAAAGCAGAGGCACTTCAAATGGTGGCAGGTGTGTGCTGACTCCCATTACCATGCATTTGAATGTTACTCCCTTCCGTGAGCCGTCACCTTACCGTGGTGGAGGTGTTTGTGTGTCCCAATGATCCTAGAAGCTAAGTTGCCTGGGGCTTTATGCCCCTGGCAAGGTCACCCATGACAAACAGGTCCGAGGTGAGGAACCAGACAAAGCACGGCTCACAAATCCCTTATGATGAACAAAATAAATGCAACCTAGTTTCCCTTGCCCGGACGTGGGTCACCGGGGCCCCCCTCTGGAGCCAGGCCTCGGGGTGGGGTTCGTTGGCGAGCACCTGGTGGCCGGGCCTGCACCCATGGGGCCCGACCAGGCTCAGCCCGAAGAGGCAACGTGGGCCCCCCTTCTCATGGGCTCACCACCCATGGGAGGGGCCAAATGGGTTGGGTGCAGTGTGAGCTCGGCGGCAGCCAAAGGCGGGGACCCTGGTGGTCCGATCGTCGGCTGCAGAAGCAAGCTCTAGGGACATGGAATGTCACCTCTTTTGCAGGGAAGGAGCCTGAGCTGGTGTGCGGGGTAGGCGAGAGGGGTTGGACTCTCTTCCACTCTGGAGTTGCCCATGGTGAGAGGCGCAGAGCACATATGGGCATACTCATTGCCCCCCGGCTCAGTGCCTGTACACTGGGGTTCACATGGGTATCCATTTGTGGACTTAGCACCAGGACACACTTGGCTCTCGACGAAGGCTGACACTTTTTTGCTCTGCTCCTGTCCCCCCCCCCCCTCCCCTTGCTCACCACTCAGTCTATGTGCTGTCTTTGTCTGACTTTCCTAGCCTCCTGCCGTATTTTCATCCTAAAAACAAACCATGGAATTGGTTGGCTGGTCTCTCATTGCAATCGACAAAATTTTCTCGACGAGAAGAGCAGGCAGTGGGGAGCCTGCTTGCCCCTCAGGGACATTTGCTGGGGTACACCCTAGATCCCTGGAGGAAGTGGAGAATGGTGTGCCTGTCAAGACTGTCGGTTGAGGATGTTGAAGACATCTACATTATCGGCCTTCTGATAGCAGCTATGCTGCTGTTTGGTGGAAGCAGTTTCCTGATTTATCGTAAAATTCAACCGACGGGAGCGGCTTTATTGGAAGTGAAGAAGCTGCCAGTCTTTTTGGATGGCATGGCGTGGATGTCCAACACTTAGACTCAAGCGGTGACTGAGCTCAACTGCAAAATGGATGCGGTTTTGGAGCGTCTTTGCAAGATGGAGAACAACTTAGAGAAATTGGGATCCGTGCTCACAAAAGAAATCGCTGAACGGCGCCATTGAAGAGACACAGACCATGGACTCAAGGCTGTCTGGAATTGTTGGCAGCCGTTCCCAAAACATCTGCTATCTTGACCTTTCCCCTGGAAGAACGTATGCAAGGAAGCTAGTGCCCTACCATCACCCCCTCCTTCTGAGCCAGTGTTTGATAAGCCAGGACTGTCGCCATGAGAAGACCTTGACGAAGCAGCTGCGGCCTGACACGCACACACAACCAGACAATCAGACGCGCATACACACCCGCCTTCATCGTTCCTGTTTCTTTTTTCCCCGTGACGTGACCTGATCTGCGGAGCGCTCCAATGCCTGTTAAGTGAAATCTCGTTGCACAAACGTGGAATGACAATAAAGGTAATTCATTCAATTCATTCATTCAGTTCGATGATTGACTTTGTGGTTGTATCATCAGATTTGCGTCCACATGTTTTGGACACTCGGATGAAGAGAGGGGTGGAGTTGTCAACTGATCACCACCTGGTGGGAAGTAGTAGGCTCCGATGGTTGGCGGAGATGCCGGTCCGACCTGGCAGACCCAAACGTATTGTGAGGGTTTGTTGGGAGCGTCTGGCGGAATCACCTGTCAGAACTCATTCTGACAGGGGAGACTTCCACCTCCGACAGAGCTTTTCCCATGTCCCGGGGGAGGCGGGGGACATTGAGTCCGAGTGGACCATGTTCCGTGCCTCTATTGTTGAGGCGGCCAATCTGAGTTGCGGCCGTAAGGTGGTCGGTGCATGTCATGGCGGCAACCCCCAAACTTGCTGGTGTACACCAGCAGTAAGGGATGCCGTCAAGCTGAAGAAGGAGTCCTATCGGGCCTTTTTGGCCTGTGGGACCCCAGAGGCAGCTGACGGGTATCGACTGGCCAAGCGCAATGCAGCTTTGGTGGTCGCCGAGGCAAAAACTCGGGCGTGGGAAAAGTTCGGTTAGGCCATGGAAGCCGATTTCCGGAAGGCTTCGAGGAGATTCTGGTCCACCATCCGACATCTCAGGAGGGGGAAACAGTGCACCACTAACACTGTGTACAGTGGGGATGGGGCGCTGTTGACCTCGACTCAGGACGTTGTGAGCCGGTGGGCGGAGTACTTCTAACACCTCCTCAACTCCACCAGCATGCCTTCCTTGGAGGAAGCAGAGTCTGGGGACTCTGAGGTGGTCTCTCCTATCTCTGTGGTCAAAGTCACCAATGTGGTTAAAAAGCTTCTCTGTGGCAAGGCCCCAGGGGTGGATGAGATCCAGAGTCTGGGGACTCTGAGGTGGGCTCTCCTATCTCTGTGGTCGAAGTCACCGATGTGGTTAAAAAGCTCCTCTGTGGCAAGGCCCCAGGGGTGGATGAGATCCACCAGGAGTTCCTCAAGGTTCTGGATGTTGTGGGGCTGTCCTGGTTGACAGCCTCTGCGACATTGCGTGGTCAGCGGGGAGAGTGCCTCTGGATTGGCATACCGGTGTGGTGGTCCCTCTGGACCGGAGGGTGTGTTCCAACTACAGAGGGATTTCACACCTCAGCCTCCCTGGTAAGGTCTATTCAGGGGTGCTGGAGAGGAGGGTCCGTCAGTAAGTCAAGCCTCAGATTGAGGAGGAGCAGTGTTGTTTTCGTCCCGGCTGTGAAACAGTGGACCAGCTCTACACCCTTTGCAGGGTCCTCGATGGTATGTGGGAATTCGCCGAACCAGTCTACATGTGTTTTGTGGACTTGGAGAAGGCATTTGACTGTGT
Source organism: Hippocampus guttulatus (assembly GCF_054856545.1). NCBI lineage: Eukaryota > Metazoa > Chordata > Actinopteri > Syngnathiformes > Syngnathidae > Hippocampus > Hippocampus guttulatus. The sequence continues at coordinate 3,457,886 of NC_141264.1, forward strand.
CCCTCGAGGAGTTCTGTGGGGGGTGCTCCGTGGGTATGAGGTACCAAACCCCCTGATACGGGCTGATACGGGCTGTCAATATACCACCGATGTCAGAGTTTGTAAGTCGGAATAGTTTCCAGTGAGGGTAGGACTCCGCCAAGGCTGCCCTTTGTTGCCGATTCTGTTCATAACCTTTGTGGACAGAATTTCTAGGCGCAGCCAAAGCATTGAGGGGGGGCCGTTTTGGTTGCCTCACTGTTGCATCTCTGCTTTTTGCAGATGATGTGGTACTGTTGGCTCCTTCAAGCAGGGCTCTCCAACTCTCACTGGAGCGTTTCGCTGCCCAGTGTGAAGCGGTTGGGATGAAAATTAGCACCTCCAAATCTGAAACAATGGTCCTCAGTCGGAAAAGGGTGGAGTGCCCCCTCCGGGTCAGGGAGGAGATCTTGCCCCAAGTGGAGCAGTTTAAGTGAGGGCAGGAGGGAGCGAGAGATCGACAGGCGCATCGGTGCAGCGTCTGCTGTGATGTGGACGTTGTATCGGTCTGTCATGGTGAAGAAGGAGCTGAGCCAAAGGGCGAAGCTCTTAATTTTCCGGTCGATCTACGTTCCAACCCTCATTTATGGTCACGAGCAATGGGTCGTGACCGAAAGAACGAGATCCCGGATACAACCGGCCAAAATTAGTTTTCTCCTCAGGATGTCTGGGCTCTCCCTTAGAGATAAGGTGAGAAGCTCGGTCATCTGGTAGGTGCTCAGACTCGAGCCGCTTCTCCTCCACATCGAGAAGAGCAAGATGAGAAGAAATTTCATCTGTGCTGTATTTGACAATAAAGTTGTATCCAATTCAATCCAATGAGGTGGCTTGGGCATCTGATTCGGATGCCTCCTGAATGCCTCCCTGGTGAGGTGTTCTGGGCATGTCCCATCGGGCGGGAGGAGACCCAGAGGACGACCCAGGACACGCTGGAGAGACTATGTCACCCAGCTGGCCTGGGAACGTCTCGGGATCTCCCGGGGAGAGCAGGAAGAAGAAGGAAGTCTGGGCTTCTCTGCTAAAGCTGTTGCCCCCACAACCCGGCCCCGGATGAGCAGTAGAAGATGGATGGATGGATGAATGTTACTGGTCCATTGTATCCACAGCCACATTCCGAGTCATAAGAGGATGTGCACACTTGCAAGACCACATGACTGATGATTATTATTACCTTCTTTCTCCAAATGTTCAATCAAGTCTGCTTTTGGAGAACCGCGTCGTTCTTCTGACAGGCTCGATCATGATGGAATGTTTTCTACATTGCCTTACAGCTGCAAATGAAAGACACAACTCATTATGTACAATACTCGGAAAGGTGACCTCATCATTCGGTGAGACATTTAATTGACTTTCCTTGTGTTCTCACACAAGTTCAAATGCTGGTTTCTATCAGGCATGTCTTGCCGAGCAACATTTCTTCTTCATACTTGCATGCGATAGCTGACAGGTGACAATATTAAGGCGCCAGTTGCATGATTTTCTGTGGCGAATTTTTGTGCCTCAACTTCATGTTTCCTGCAAATTGTCTTCGCTTTGAAGTATTTTGAGCTGTTACAAGCAATTTGTGTTCCAACATAAAGCAGTTATTCTGTCCTGTCCTCTGATTTTAACATTTTGTGAATGTTTTTCATCAATTTGTTGTCTGTAATCTCTGGGATCGGGCCTTGTGCGTGTTATTTGTACAAATGATTTACTGATCTGATTGTTCTCTTTGAAGATGTAATGTTTATTGTTGACCAAAAGCCATTGCCAAGTTTCCAGCCCGACACCAGCATTATCTAATATGAGACGATCATACATTTAATTATTTTTCCAGTCGTTAGCCTTCCGAAGGAATGTGGTATACGACAGCAATGCGTTTGACATTTCGGCTGAAATTAATCAATTAACAGTCAGTGTCAAAAGAACAAAATAGGCATCTGCCCTTACGAAACAAAAATATATTGTAATATATTGGAATATATCATGCAATACATGAATATATTTTCTAGAGCTGTCAAATGATTAAAATATTTAATCTGATTAAAAATTCAACGGTCATAATTAACTCAAATTAACTCATAATTAATCATGATAACTCACATTTTTTTATTGATTCTCAATTTCCTTTTATATCTTTTGTCCTATTTTTTCCTGTTTCAATTCTCTCATCAACATGGAATCATGGATCAGTTTTCTATGTGCAAAATGCATATATTTACTGAAACAACTATTTCAACTTTCAATTTCACATGAACATTTTTCACTTGGAGCAGTTACTCACACATAATTTCTCACACAATATTACTGTCCATCAACAAGCCCCCAACAAGCTGGCTTCATGCCCAACCGGTCCACTATAGATCACATCTCCGCAGTTAGACTCATTGTTGAGAAGGTCAGGGAGTTTCGGAAGGACCAACATCTCTTTATAGCCTTCATAGATCTCAAAGCTGCCTTTGATACAGTTGACCACCTCTCCCTTTGGAACATTCTGAAATACTTGGAGTGCCACCCAAAATAACCACATTGTTCCAGCGACTCTGCAACCACTCAGAGAGCTGTGCTACATGGAACGCCATAACCAGGTGGCTGGTATAATCTACCGAAACATCTGTGCGGAGCATGGACTTGAAACCCCAAGGTCAAAATGGGAAACACCTCCGGAGGTCGTGGAGAATGACCGAGCGAAGATCTTGTGGGACTTCCAGATCCAGACTGACAAGATGGTAACTACGAACCAACCGGATATCGTGATCACAGATAAAGGGCAGAGGAAAGCCGTTGTAGTGGATTTAGCGGTCCCAAGCACTCGGGGCAGTGACCCCCAAACTAGATGAGTGGTTGCAACAGATCCCGGGAACAACATCGGACATCTCAGTCCAGAAAAGCGCAGTGCTGGGAACAGCAAGGATATTGCGCAGAAACCTCAAGCTTCCTGGCCTCTGTTAGAGGACCCGAGCTAAATGGGGGACGGACACCACCCGAGGGGTGAGACAAGGATTTTACATATATATACTCTATATGTACTATATATATATATATATATATATATATATATATATATATGTTTTTTCTGCAATGAAACAGTTTTTTTTCTCCCCCCTTTCCCACCCCACCCCCTTAATTTTGCTGCTGAAGACTGCAAATTTCCGCAGTGTGGAACAAATAAAGTTTTCTTATCTTAACTTGTAAAACACAGTCGTGAAATCTTCATCACTTTTCCTGCATACACTTTGTTGTTTGAAGTAGTTCTAGATGAACGAGGAAAGGCTCAAAGTGTCCTTTAGCCAGTGGATCAGAGATGTCATGCTGAAAACGTGCACACGTCTGCACCAAGCTAAGTTTTGAAATGGGTGGAAGATTCTTCAAGTCCAACATCACTTTATGGAAGGACCTGTCCGTTCAGCTGGCTTTTGGATAATTGGTGACAAGAGAAAAGTGAGCAGTATCATCTACTGTGTGCCATGCAGACGTCTGAGGGCTCCGACCAGTAGTCAAAAAATGTCTAATCTCCCAGCAGTTCATCTTTCCACCAACCCACCCTTCACAAATGTCGGATTGGATGTATTTGGCCCCTGGAGTGTCTATTCTCGTCGGACAAGAGGAGGCTTCTCAGAAAGTAAACGCTGGGCTGTGATTTTTACGTGTATGAGCATAAGAGCCGTCCATATAGAAGTCATTGTGTCCCTCGATACATCCAGTTTCATTAATTCTTTGAGGCATTTCCTGGCTGCAAGAGGACCAGTTAAAAGTATCTGCTCTAATTGAGGAACCAATTTTGTGAGTGCATGCAAGGATCTCAAAATACCTCCCAACATTGACCACAACAGTATTAAGTCCTACCTTTCAGACCAAGCATGTTCCTGGACCTTCAAACCTCCACACGCTTCTCATTTAGGAGGAGCATAGGAAAGAATGATCGGGCTCGTCAAGAAGATACTCGACTCCATGTTCCTTCAGTTGAAAGACAAACTTACCCATGAAATCTTGGTAACCGTTATGGCAGAAGTATCGGCTGTCATCAATGCCCGACCTCTTGTTCCTTTGACAACTGACACAGACGAGTCGTTCATACTCACGCCAGCTACTCTTCTAACTCAAAAAGTGGCCCCTCTACCAGCTCCTGCAGGAGAATTTGGACCCACTGACCTCTACAAGCGCCAGTGGAGGCATGTCCAGCATCTGTCCAACACCTTCTGGGACAGATGGCGTAAACAGTTTCTCCCAACCCTGCAAGCACGAAGTAAGTGGCGGTCTCCACGCAAAAACATCGAGCCGAAGAGCATCATTCAGGATCGCCAGGTACAAAGGAATGAATGGCCACTTGGAATAGTAACAAAGACTGTATATAAGCAAAGACGGAAGAGTTCGAGGTGATGGTGATCAAGCCTGGAGGAGAGACATTGTTCATGAGACCAGTCACTGAACTGGTGTTGCTTCTTCCTCCAGATGCGTAGGCAATGGACAAGTGGGTGGCACGTAATCATGCCAGGCGGGGAGTGTTCTGTCCCCAATTTACAGTTAATCTAAGTTTGAATGTTGCATTTAAGTTACACCAAACTAATGTTAATATTCCTATGCATAATTAAGAGTGTTTCTTTATGCAACATAATTTTATTGATTTCATTGTAAACACCGAAGTTCATAACCGGAAGTGACGTCATGAAAGCAGAAGACTCGTACGCGGAAGCAGGAAGTAGAGCGATAGATTGTCAATGAGAGAAACGTTATGGTCGTCGAGTTTAAGCCAGCACAATCCACAGACATCTCACGCCTTTGGTAGCATCGTTGGGTATGTACAAGTTTGTTTTGTTATCGGTGAACAGTTCTGTGACACTTTATGTTAGAAATGCTGCTCGGCGATGTGCAAAAAATATGTTAGGATTTGAGCTAGCGCTTGCTCATTACGTTAGCACGGTGTCGTCTTGCTAATTTCGCAGTCAAGGTCATGTTATTTTATTCTGTTGGTTGTGAACGAAAAGCAATTCATATACACTGCGAAATTAGTTTTTTATTGTAACATCTGTGCATGGTGTGAATTGAAGGTAATTTCGCCTCATTGTATGTTACAGTTTCACCTTTTTCTCCATCATTAAACCTGTGGACAAAGAGTAACGTCTTCAGAGTCGTGGTGTAGAAGATGAGTTCAGCTGACTGTCCAAATCTGGCCGAGACAGTGCAATGCCAATGCTCCAACATGCCAGTACACAAATGCCAAGACTGCGCTCCTCCTCTTGATTTCTCCTCCTAGCTCTAGTTTTTGTTGTTGTTGTTGACGGTTGTTTTGTTTGTTTGTTTTTTGTTTTCAATCATGCAGCAGGTGTTTGCAATTTGATGCCAAACCCAGGAAGCAAAATTGTGTCTGAGACCACAAAGGATAAAAGGTCTGAGTTGAGGTCATATTCAAACAACCAAGTCATTAAGAAGAAAAATCCTCTTTATTCTTTGATCTGAGTGCAGGGGGCAAGGATGGTAATTGTGCATTACACACACGACCGCACGATGATCATTACAATAAGGATTGAATGAATCATGACAAGTTTTGAGGGACAAAAACAGCTCACTCTCAAAGCTCTGGGATGACATGCCCAGGGAGCCAGGTGGTGAAGTAGATGTTGGTCCAATTGGTGGTAGAGGGGGGTTGTGTTCATCACCAGTAAAAGGCTGGGTGAACAAGGTGGTGGTCCAGTTGGGTCGTTTATATCTGCAGTCACTCATGTTGGTGAGGTAGGTCCTGGCGGGGACCTAGTTGGTGGTCCTGGTTTGAAAAGTCAGGTTGATTGTTTTCATCTGGAGTAACACTTGGTTCAGATGGGTGGTTTTTAATCCACAATAATAGGTGACTGCAATGGTGGCTGGTATTTGCCGGGTGGCTAATTGATGATATGAAATAAATGTCCGAGTGATGGTATAGCTTGGCAAGGTGCTGCTCTAGTTCGGTCGTTTTCATCCATTGCCCTCGTTGTGAAGATTATGGATACTGGTCAAATGGTTCACCAGGAGGTGATAGTGGGCCAGGTAGCTCAGGGTGTGGTGCCAAGTATTGGTCAGGCTGGGACGGTGGAAAGTATCGGGAAGGATGGTATGGTGTCAAGTAGCGGTAATCATGGTGTGGTTGCAAGTATCGGTAATAATGGTGTGGTTGCAAGTATCGGTAATAATAGTATGGTGGCAAGTATCGGTAATGCTGGTATGGTGTCAAGTATTGGTAAGACTGATATGGGAATGGCTTAGGTTGCCAAGGCACTGGTGGCCAACGGTGACCATAATAAGTCGACCGAGGTGGATAATATGGAAAATGTAGTGCTGACTCAGGAGTTCTTGGTGGTCCAAGTGGTTCTGGCATACTAGGAGGTCCAGGTGGTCCAGGTAGCTCAGGGTGTGGTGGGAAGGATTGGTCAAGATACCTTGGTGGAAAGTATCGGTAAGGCTGGTTTGGTGGCAAGTATCCGTAATGCTGATATGGGAATGGCTTAGGTTGCCAAGGTACTGGTGGCCAATGTCGACCATAATAAGCCGACCAAGGTGGATAATATGGTGGTCCAGGTGGTCCAGGTGGTCCTGGCATACTAGGTGGTCCTGGTGGTCCAGCTGGCCCGGGTGGGCCTCCTGGACCATGTGGTCCAATCGGCCCCTCTGGTCCAGGTGGTCCTGGTGGACCGCTTGACCCATTTTGTCCAGGTGGTCCTGGTGGACCATCGTGTCCAGGTGGTCCACTTGCACCCTTTGGCCCTGGTTTACCATCTGGTCCAGGTGGCCCTGGTGGACCATCTGGCCCTGGTGGACCATTTGGTCCATGTGGTCCTGGTTGACCTTGTGGTCCTAATGGTCCTGTTTCACCAGGTGGTCCTGGCGGTCCATCTGGGCCTGGTGGACCAGGTGGTCCTCCTGGTGGTCCAGGTGGTCCTGCTGGATGACTTCGCACTTGTCGAACCTTAGCAGAAAAACTGCTGGTTCCTGTGATAAAGAGTTGACATCTTTGTTACATACATGCCTTTCACTCACTCTTACTTTGTTATTGAAAATTGATGACTTACCTAACACCAAAAGGGCAACAGTGAACACCTTGAGAATGATCATTGTGGCTGGTGATGTCCTAAAACACAGTGAAAAGCGACGGTCAATGTACTGGGAGGAGAGCTGACAGTGTCAGTTTACTGGGGCCCAAGTTCCAAGAAGTGTCATGACTCACTGCCAATCTTAACGTTGCCGTCGAATGGAATTCTCGCATTTACTGAAACCACGACTTTCTTGGAAATCAATTTCTTGTTGAGACGCTAATTGCTTATTTTGCCGAAAATGGTGCCAGCACCAACCATACACTGCACGCAGAGCCCCGCTGTGCAAAAGCCTTTAACTTCACAAAACCATATTCCATACCTGTCAACTCATACGGTTTAGCCATAGTTCATACGGATTTTGTGGTGAATCTTACGTATATGGCCGTATCGCACAAATCATACGGATTCTGAAAATTTCCGGTTTTTTTTTCACCAACTCCAAATGATTTGGAGTTGGTGAAAAAAGTAACGCAGGAATACAACTCTGAACACAGTAATGCCACTAAGTAGAATGATGATTAGACATTAACCAGACATTGTATTATGGAGATCTACAATAAATATAATTGAAAATTTCGTGGGTTTTTTTTCTGCCGTTATTTTGACATATAAAATGCTTTGCTATGTTATAAGGATTTTTTGCTCTTTATAAGGATTTTTTTGGCACTGTAGGGCTCCCCCTGCAACTGCACACCTGTTGGTCATTATGTAATTAGTTGTATAAAATGACTCCCGCCCGACCACTCATGGGTGTCATGTTTTGTTTTCAGTCTTAGGTTTCTGCTCCTTTGATTTCTTGTGATTTTGTTGCTGTCGCTTTACATTCCTGTTCCCTGGCGAGGCAAGGGTTGCCATCGCTTTTGTTCCCGTTTCCCCGGCGAGGCAAGGGTTGCCGTCGCTTTTGTTCCTGTTCCCTGGCAAGACAAGGGTTGCCATCGCTTTTCGTTCCTGTTCCCCGGCGAGGCAAGCCTTTGGACTACTATGGGACGTTTTGGGATCTGTCCCTTGAGGGAGGGGTACTGTCATGATTCTGTTTGTGACCAACAGGTGGCACTGTAGGGCTCCCCCCTTGCAGCTGCACACCTGTTGATCATTATGTAATTTGTTGTATCAAAGGATTCCCGCCCGACCACTCATGGTCAGGTCATTGTTGCTGTTTGTGTGTTTGCTACTGTCATGTTTGTTCTCAGTCGTGTTTCGGTCATGGTTAGTTTTTGCTTCAGTCATGGTTTTGTTTGCTACTTTGGATTCTTTTTGTTTTCAGGACTTTGTTTTGGATTTATTTTTCTCTGTGTTTTAATACCCCCTGCTCCTCCCTCTGGCCTGCTTTTTGGGGTCCACGACGCATCGTGACAGGAACAGTCCTTTGATTTGTGATTTTTTTTAATTTGTGGGCAAATTGCTGTAATTTTTTATTTCTGCACTTTGTTTTAAATGTCTTCATTGCTTTTATGTTTAAATGTTGTACTTGTCATTCTACACTGCACAAATGAAGGTGTATTACCCATCAATCCAAATCTAATGAAATAATTTTTATCATGCAGCAGTACAGCAATTTAAAAATTTTGATACAAATTTCAAAATATGCTTTATTCCAATGGACAAATCTTGTTTAGATAAAGGAAACTTTTTCAGGTTATAAACTGAGCGGATTCTTTATGTAATTAATTCAACTTAATTATTTAAAACTATGACAACCAACAAATGTTTGTTTTTCCTTTCTAAAAACCATTTCGTGAAGGTTAAATTCTCAGGTTGCACCAATTTTCAAGATTTTTAAAAATTTCTTGAAGCCCAAATTTGGGACAGTTACTTCCTTAGTTTTCAGGTTATCAAGTGCCAACGTCACAAACATTCATTAAATATATTAGCCCAGGCATGGGCAACTGGTGGCCTGCACACTGCAGGTGGAACACTCTTTGAGTGGCCATTTCATTAATTAAAAAAAATGTATGTTTGTATAAATGTGTATTATTTTTTAATTTTGGGGGGGGGGGGGGGGTTGGGGTGGATCCCCAAATACTTGCAGTTGGCCATTGGAAAATTCACTTGTTCCCACATTTTTTAAAATATACAGTTTATTTTTAAAACTTAACAAAATCCATTGCCTCAATCCATTTCAGTGACCGTTCGTTATTCCCAGATTTTCGCTTTTCACAGAGCATATGCCCCACGAATAGCGGGGTTTCGCGGTTCAGTTTTTAGGTGTAATGTTTCCATTCATCACTCAATAGCAGACATGGCCTTAGTAACATTTGCACCAGGTCTTATATACTGCCCGACATTACAGCCTAAGAAGCCCTAATATTTTGGGGGGAATGACAAGCAGGACGTATTACCTTTCTGCTTGGCTCTCGACGAAGGCGGACGCTTTCTGCACAGCTCCCTGCCCTCCCACCTTTTTTTTCCCTGCTCGCCACTTAGTCTTTTGTGCTGTCTTTTGTCTAACTTTTTCCCTAGCCTCCTACCGTGTTTTCATCCGAAGAACTAACCATGGAATTAGTTGGCTGGTCTCTCGATGTAATTGACAAAATTTTTTCGACGAAAAGAGCGGGCAGTGGGGAGCCTGCTTGCCCTCCGGGGACACTTGCTGCCGGATACGCCCTGGATCCATGGAGAAAGTGGAGACCGGTGTGCCTGACAGTACTGTCCGTGGAGGATGTGGAAGACATCTACATTATTGGCCTTTTGATAACAGGTATGCTGCTGTTTGGTGTTGGCAGCTTGCTGTTCTATCGCAAGATTCAACCGACGGGAGCGGCTCTATTGGAAGTGAAGAAGCTGCCGGTCACTCTGGATGGTTTGGCGCGAATGTCCAACACTCAGACTATTGTTGTGATTTGGAGCGACTCCGCGCGATCGATAATACCATGGAGACGTTGGAATCCACGCTGCGGAAAGAATTTCTGGATCAGACTGATCGGCGCCACTGAGGAGATACAGACCAAGGACTCAAGGCTGTCTGGAATTGTTGGCGGCCGTCTCTCCAAAACAAACAACGCTATCTGGCCTTTCCCCTGAATGGAAATACGCACGGAGTCTAGGGCCCCCCACCGCCCCCTCCTTCTCGGCCATGGACTGATAAGCCGGGACTGTCTTCACGATGAGCAGACCTCGACGATGCAGCTATGACCTGCATACGCATACACATACATAACTGGACAACCACACGCACATACACATCCTTGTTATCACCGTCTTCATCGCTCCGATTCTTTTTCCCCCGTGACGTGGTTCGACATGCAGAGCGCTCGTGTGAATCCGTGCAGCTGGTCATTCTCGGCCGCGTCACGGTTACCCCTCTAAACCCCCCCTTCCCATTCATCCTCCCCCTTATTACATATTATGTCTTGTGACTTGTTGTAACTGTCATATGCTTATTTCTGTGCTAGGGTCCTTTTTTATCCTGGACTTAAATTATCCTCGGAAGAGGATAGTTCGAGCGTGGGTTTTTTTTCCCTCTCCCGACCCAGTGTTTTTTCCTTTCTGAATTCTGATTGTAATTTCCCCATTGCGGGACAAATAAAGGATATCTTAAGTCTTAATATGATAACCATTTTGATTGAGTTCATTTTGAGTTTGATTTGTGAAAAGAAAATCTTCCCAAAAGAAAAAAAGACAACATATGTCGGTTTGCTGTTGAGCCATTTTGTGCCATCCTGGAATGATGACTTTTGACTTTTATGCTCAGGAGCCCTTTGCACTGCATTAAAAAAAAAAAAAAAGTACCTACCGGTAGTTGATTTTGTTTGTTCAAACCCTTTGTTATTGAAGGATTGATCTTTTATACCTGTACTGAAAAATGTGTTGTGAAAAATGAAATCTGTTCGGAGCATGTATTTTGCATGTTTGCATGTGTTTTGTTTGTATTTTAAATAGCATTTTTGTGATACATCTGGTTTAACATGCAGGGGAGAGAAGACTATACCTCCACTGCCTGCCCCAACTCCACCTCACTGCTTTACAACTTCATTGGACAAGCGTGCCAAAGGGCACTAAGCAATGCCCACTTGAACTTGAGTCCAAATTTTTCAGGTGATTGTACAAGTGCAACACCAAATATGTCTAACATTAATATCATCCATTCATCCATTTTCCGAACCGCTTGATCCTCACTAGGGTCGCGGGGGGTGCTGGAGCCTATCCCAGCCGTCTTCGGGCAGTAGGCGGGGACACCCTGAATCAGTTGCCAGCCAATCGCAGGGCACACAGAGACGAACAACCATTCACGCCCACACTCACACCTAGGGACAATTTAGAGCGTCCAATCAGCCTGCCATGCATGTTTTTGGAATGTGGGAGGAAACCAGAGCACCCGGAGAAAACCCACGCAGGCCCGGGGAGAACATGCAAACTCCACACAGGGAGGCCGGAGCTGGAATTGAACCCGGTACCTCTGCACTGTGAAGCCGACGTGCTAACCACTGGACTACCGGGCCGCACACATTAATATCATGTTCCCTGAAAACACTTCAAGATGGAGAAAGTACTCACCACAAACACAAGATTGGCCTTGGAGCTGTTGTCAGTCCCGCTTCCGTCTCTCTTCTGCCGTTTCACAGTCAGTAATGGAGGGCTTAAATCACTTGTCCGTCCCATTCAGGTGGGGCACTCGTCTAGGTGGGTCATTTAATTGAGTTTTCTTTTGTTTTCACACAATCACAGGTGATTATTGCCAAGCAGTATTTCTGCTTCATGTTGGCAAGCTGCATGTCAATTAAGCCACTTTGAAGTGAATAGATCAAACCAAATTTCATCACCGCAGGAATCGTATGAGCTTTGTACTTGGAGTCCTAATATTCTCTCAAATAGCTGATATATGTTCAATTATTTATTTTTATTTTTTTTTACTGTCTGTTTAGCAAAAAAGGAGCTGGGTCGTGTATGTGACAAAGGCTATTGGGGCTTTGCAAAAAAAATGGTTTGTCTTTTCCAAGTCAGGAAGTAGCAACCACTTTACTCTGGAACATTTCATTCATTCATTTGCCGAGCCGCTTTATGCTTACAAGGGTTGCAGGGGGTGCTGGATCCCATCCCATCCGTCTTTGGGCAGTAGGCCGGGGAAACCCTGAACTGGTTGTCAACCAATCGCAGGGCACACACAGACGAACAACAATCCACACTCGCACTCACACCTTGGGACAATTTAGAATGTTCAATCAGCCTGCCATGCATGTTTTTGGAATGTGGGAAGAAACCGGAGTACCCGGAGAAAATCTACGCAGGCCCGGGGAGAAAATGTAAGGAGTTCACATGTTTGAGCGATGGCTGTTTGAAAGTGCTCTACAAATACAGTTGAGTTGAGTTGAGCATGTAAATGAGTTTACATTACACAGGGAGGCCGAAGCTGGAATTGAACCCAGTACCTCTGCACTGTGAGGTCGACGTGCTAACCACTGGATCCACCGGGTCGCCCATTGTGGAACATTTGTTGAAATCATTTGCTGAGGGCAAAATAATCTAATTTCTGAAAATCAAGTTTTCATTTGGAAAGAAAACACAGCTTTTCACTCATCAGGCATTTCAAAATCTAACAGCATTATTCCAAAATTGATGCATTGTTTTTCCGTGAAAATTCTACAAACCCCAGGGTGAAAATCCAAATCAGAATCATCTTTATTTGCCATTCTTAAATAGACAAAGAATTTTCCACCAGTAGGTGGAGCCACTCTAACACTACAGCAAACAAAATGAATATTTCAGACAAACACATACATATGCAGGCATAAAGAATTGTAAGAGGTGCCCTTATATGATAAAACGACAACCGTGCAATTGTGATTTTGAGTCCCAAAAACAATTTAAAATGACCAGCAGCATGGTAGTAAAGAACAATGCAACATGACAAAGTTACAATAGTGAATACGGCAAAACAGATGTGCAAAATTGGCAGACATAAACAGAATGTCACTCAGGAATTAAAAATCAACTTTTTCGGAAGTTCATGGCCAGAGGGAATAAGTTGCTGGAATATCTGCTGGTTTTCGTGTGCACAGCTGGATTGCGCCTCCCTGTGGGAAGGAGCTGGAAGAGGCGGTGAAAAGGTTGTCGAGGGTCCAAAAGAAGTCCAGATTCTCTTGTGTTATTTGTATCACCAGGTAAAGCAATTGAGAACAGAGAATAAATGCATTGTGAAAGTTCACAGTCAACTAAGACCTGTCTTAGTTCTTGCAGCATAGAAGCCCTCGAGAGCACCGGTCCCCAACATTTTCTGCCCCATGGACCGGTTTAATGTCAGGCAGTATTTTTTGGGACCGGGCTTTTTAAGGCCAGAGAAATACAACAAAATAATATGATATGAACTGCATGGTATTTTCGTAACATAATAATAAACATGAATCATGACGCGAGGAATGTCCGATTTGGCCGAAACACTCTCTGGTCCCTATGGTAACGTTTAAACGTGCCTTCATTTAACATAAGATACACCACAAACAAAAAGTGCATGAAAAATACGACTCACCATCGCTGCATATTACGCAGAATGGGCTTGCTGCATGGGAATCTCCTGTTGAGATAAATCCATATCTTCAATAGGACTCCTGATAATGTCTGATGAAATGTAGCCTTCTTTTTTTTTTAAGTCTTCTTCTGTCTCCTGGCTGGGCCTTTTCCCCTTCCCAAAGAAACTTTCCAAAGACGTTTGTTTTTTTCCTCATTTTGCTAACTCTTGGGTTTCATTTTAGCGGTAGCCTATCACGTGACTGAGAAGCACGGACTTCACCTGCATCAAGAGTGACATACTGTAGACGGATACAACAGAGAATCTGGCAATTTTTCAAAATAAAACATCTTTCAGATTCCGAAATGAATGAAACAGAAATAATGTAAGTTATGTCATCTTTCTGAGGCACCAAATGACCTGCGGGTACCGGTCCGCGGCACGGGAGTTGTCAGACCAGTGCAGGTATCGATGATTTTCTTGGCAGTCCTAACTACAGCTGAATGATATTTCATTTTCTTATCAAAACCATATTTTCAGACATTGTGATCATACGCTCATCAAAGCTGTTTTGTTTTTTTCCCAGCACTTTTAGTTCCCCAAGTTCACCAATCAACAACAAACTTGCCAGGCAGATTTGTGCGCACCACATATGAGCGGCACTTGCTCTGTGGAGCAGTTACATACTCAGCTGTTTTTGTGTGGATCAGCCCCCTAGGTCATCTTTGCTGTTTTGCAGCAAATAAGCAACAATTCTAACACGTATCATTGTCACTAAAAGCGCATGTGGAGTCATGAAACATAAAATTCTGTGTAAGAGGCAACAAGATGGAGAAGCCATTCTAATTGCTTAGCTTGAAATGCAGAGTTGCAAAAGAACCCCCCCCCCCAAAAAAAACAACAACAAACAAACAACACTGACCAGCAAGGTTTTGTTATGTTTTTGTGCTGATCTGACACCAGCAAGACAAAAAGGGAAATCAAAACAGCCAATATTCAAACAAGCAAATCTTTGGTCACTGGAAAAAAACACACTCTGAAGTGAGATACAGCTGCCCAGCAAGGATAGGATGTTGCTGGGGCCCTGATGGGAGTTGGTGATAGCGGGGGCAAACTGGAGTATTGCTGCTGTCACAGGCTGGGTAGCAACAGCATTAGGCTCTTGCTGGGTGGTTGTGGCTCAGTTGATAAAGTGGGTAGTCTAGTGGCAGAAAGTTCTGTTTTTTTTTTTTTTAATCTTAGCTGCTTTTTTGTGTTGCTTTTACTGATAGGCATGCTCGTGACACCAGCAAGATGCATGCTACTGTTCCCCTACTCGTAGATGGTGACACCAGCAAGGCCAACATGAAAACACAAGAAAATCATGCTGGCTTATGCATGGGAGGAGGGGGGCGGGAAGTGAGCAGGGCAGTGCTTCGGTGCAATGGCATGCCATGTTCTCTCTCAGCGGGGTGGCGTAAATGGTCCCTCTTCTGCAGGTTGATTGCCCTTCAAAATGTGTATTAATTGTTGAAAATAATAAATAAACCTCTGAGGGGCGTGAAAGGGGCCATTTGACCTGGACATAAAATGTGCCCCAGCATAACACCATTGCGAAGTGATCAAACTCGCTGATCAGATTTTTGCTACTTTCACTGTTTCACAGATCCTTAGTTATGTAGACTTGCATGTCTTCTTGTGAATTTCTCAACTCAGCTTTGTTGAAAAAGGACAAAAATAAACACACATCCCACTATTTGAGAACTGATTTGAAGAATGAAGTTATTTTTCCGAGAGATATTTTCTAAGTTGCTTGAAATAAAACCTGAAACTCATTCCTTGCCTCACCTTTCGAACAGACATGTGTGCTGCAGTGCATATTGTCCAATAGTTCTTTCGAAAATCATTTCGCCCCATTCTTAATCCATTGCAGTCAGATTTTGTCCTCCTTTGCAGCATACCAGGTGGCCCTGGTCAACTCCTTGGCTCCCTCAGAATTGCTGTCGGCCACTTCATCACTCACATGGGTTTTCCTCTCGTCTTTTCATTTGGCGGGATGTCCAGTTCTTATTAATTTCATGCTTGTGTCATATTTTCATTTTCATTGGAGGCTCTTCAGCAGATCATGCCTTCTGCTGTCAAATGTAGCCAAAAATGTCAAACAACAAAACTCCTGGGGAACAGCAGAGGCACTTCAAATGGTGGCAAGTGTGAGCTGACTCCCAATTAACATGCATTTCATTGTAATTGGTTCGTAGTAAATACAGCCACACCTCAAGTTATGAGAGAAGGTGCACAGTTGTGCAACCACATTACCTCAGTTGTTTTTTGTTTTTTTTGTCCTTTTAAAGGCTATAGGTCACATTACTGCTGGATAAAGTTTCTCAATGATTTATGCTGGTCTCATTCGTTCTCTGAACCGCTTATCCTCACAAAGGGTTATGACATGCTGGAGCCTATCCCAGCTGTCTTAATGTATCTTGGTATAATTTTTTTAAATCGGAAAAACCTGGCATTTGACAAGGATGTGTAGACATTTTATCGTGACTGTAAATCCAATATGGATGTTGTGTTTCCTGAGAGCACATCAAGATGGGCAAAACAATGACCATGTCCAATCAAATATGCTTGTGGGGACCTGTTCGCTTCTTACGACAGTTTTGATTCTGCTCTGATGTTTTCTAGGTGGCCTCACAGCTGCAAATGAAAGATGCAACATGTCTTGTACGCCCATCAGAAAGGTCACGCTGTCATTAGGTGAGGCATTTAATTGGCTTTGCTTTTGTTGTTGTGCTGTAACATTGGTGGTTCCTATTAGGCGGGTCTTGCTGAGTGACATTTGTTCTTCATACTTGGATGCTACAATTAATCAATTCGCGGGGTTGACATTTCTTCTTCATACTTACAAAGCTGTCATTGACAGGTGTCACAGTCAAGGCCCAGGTGTCAGATCTGGCACGCCGCATAATTGTATATGGCTCATAATATCTAATTAAGTGACTCCACTTCATGGTTCCTGCGAAAATACGAAAATAACAAATTGTAATAATAATAATAAGAATACATTTAATTTATAAGCGCCATTCAAAAAAATTCAAGCACACCGTACAATCAAAACAAGAATAAAACCACAGATAAAATTATAAATAATAAGAGATTAATTTAGAGATTAATGTGATTATAAATAGGTGGGTTTTGAGATGGGATTTGAATGTGGGAAGAGAATGAATATTTCGGATGTTGGGTGGGAGTGAATTCCAGTGTTTGGGGCAGAGCGGCTGAAAGCTCTGCACCCCATCGTGCTGAGACGGGCAGAGGGGACACAGAGGCGGAGGGAAGATGAGGACCTGAGGGAACGAGAGGGAACGGAAATTTTAAGAAGGTCAGACATTTTGAGATATTGCTTTAAGAATTTCATTCTTCTCTTTCAGCGGGGCTAAGCACTGACAAGCAGGACAGAGCTTCCCCGTGAGGAACATGGCCAGCTGTTGTGCCTTATTCAACTCAGACCAGCCGACTGAAGTGACTGGGGCGTCTTTGAAACTTCAACGGGCACACTGGATGAATACACAGAGACTGTCGCATCAGACATCAGTTTCTGTGAGGACATGTGTGTACCAACAAAGTCCTTCCACTCCTTCAGCAATAACAAGACATGGTTCACTGCCAAACTCAGGCAACTTAGAAAAGAGAAAGAGGCCGCATTTAGAAGTGGAGATCAGGCACTGTACAAACATGCCTGAAACCAATTGACAAAGGAAATTAACATCGCAGGGAGAAGCTATGCGGAGAGGCTGAAAAAACAGTTCTCTGCTCACGACTCTGCATCTGTGTGGAATGGCCTGAGCGCAATCACAAACTATAAAATATCATCCCCCCCCAAGCAGTGAACAAAAAGGGTCTGGCTGATGAACTAAATGCCAAAATTTAAAATTGGCATGGAAAGCCAGCCCAGCCTCATTGGAATATTTTGGCATCTCGACATGCAGATGGCTACATTGGGGGTTGCCATCATTGCTTGCAGTTACGTTCCCCTCAGCATTCACTGAGCCAAAACCAGCATTGAACGCTAGCTTCCTTGCGCTCTTCCTCGGGTGGGCAAAATCCTTCAAAACACATTCTTGTCATGGGCCCATCCGTTACTCAAAGCATTGTCCACCACTTCTTTGACCCGCGGGTGACCGCCGTCACTTTTTATTATTTATTTTTTTACATTGGCCGCTACACAGTCGACACACAGTCAGCCAATGTAAAAAAAAAAAAAAGTCAAGTTATGACACAGGTATGCAGCAAATAGGAATCCAATGAAGGTGTTGATATTTTCGGGCATTCTGTAGCGCGTTATTGTCAATGTTTGTGTATGCGTGTCAACTAACTGCAGCTGCAAGGCCAATAAAGATGGTGCCGACACGTGTGGCAGCCTCAGTTACGCGTTCCCTCATATTATCCCTGTTTTTGTCATTTTCGTTTTTGGCAACCCTACGCGGCTTACTTACA
Source organism: Hippocampus guttulatus (assembly GCF_054856545.1). Classification (NCBI taxonomy): domain Eukaryota; kingdom Metazoa; phylum Chordata; class Actinopteri; order Syngnathiformes; family Syngnathidae; genus Hippocampus; species Hippocampus guttulatus. The sequence goes on from NC_141264.1 coordinate 3,475,865, forward strand.
CGAGGGAAGTGTTGCTTAGCATTAGGGAGTCTACGCGCTGACTTTTTTTCACCAGCACACGAAAATCGACAAGGTTTTTCGGGGCTAATAGCGAGGGGAGCGGCTGCGCTGTACGGAGCATGGAAACGCCGTTGGAGAAGGGGGAAGTGAGCCGGCGTGCGAGTCAAGCTACGTCAGCGTGGATTTCGAACCCCATTGATCCATCTTGCGAATCTACGTTCTCTGCCAAACAAGATGGATGAACTTCTTCTCCTCACAAAGACCAACAAAACCTTTGCACGTTCTGCTGCGTTCTGCTTCACTGAAACCTGGCTCAGTGACCGCCACCCGGATTCCGCGCTACATCTACCCGACTTCCACCTACTCCGAGCCGATTGAGACATGGAGCTATCGGGGAAATGAAAAGGTGGTGGAATATGCTTCGATATCCACTACGAATGGTGCACTGATGTCACGAAGTTCGACGCACACTGCGGACTTGGAGTCACTGTCTCTAAACTGCAAGCCATTCTACTCATCACGAGAGTTCACCTCCTTTGTACTAGGTGTTTACATTGCGCCACAAGCTAACGCTAACACAGCGATAGAAACTCTAGCTGAACACGTAAACAAACTTGAGCTAAACTATCCAGAGTCACCCCTTATCATTTTGGGCGATTTTAGTAGAGCGCATCATAACTGTGAACTTCCCAGATATAAGCAGCACATTGACTGTTTCACCAGAGAAGGCAACATTCTAGATCACTGCTATACAACACTCAAAGGTTCATACCGATCGATAGCCCGCGCAGCATTGGGTCTTTCTGACCACTATTTAATACACTTAATTCCGACATACAGACAAAAACTCAAATGTGTAAAACCGGTTGTTAAGACTGTGAAGAAATGGACCGATGAAGCAAAGCTATTTCGACATGAATGCTTTGACTGAAGTGACTGGGGCGTCTTTGAAACTTCAACGGGCACACTGGATGAATACACAGAGACTGTCGCATCAGACATCAGTTTCTGTGAGGACATGTGTGTACTAACAAAGTCCTTCCGCTCCTTCAGCAATAACAAGACATGGTTCACTCCCAAACTCAGGCAATTTAGAAAAGAGAAAGAGGCCACATTTAGAAGTGGAGATCAGGCACTGTACAAACATGCCTGAAACCAATTGACAAAGGAAATTAACATCGCAGGGAGAAGCTATGCGGAGAGGCTGAAAAAACAGTTCTCTGCTCACGACTCTGCATCTGTGTGGAATGGCCTGAGCGCAATCACAAACTATAAAATATCATCCCCCCCAAGCAGTGAACAAAAAGGGTCTGGCTGATGAACTAAACATGTTTTTTTATGCCGATTTGAAAAGGACACCTCAATTTCCCACATGCGCCCACCTCGACCAGAAACGACTCTATCCACACACCCACACTCATTCTCTGCCCTACAGAGCCACAAACAGGACGTGAGACGGCTCTTCAAGCAGCAGAAGATCAAGAAAGCTGTGGGGCCCGACAAAGTGTCTCCCTCCTGCCTGAAAGTGTGCGCTGACCAGCTGGCTCCGGTCTTCACACATATCTTCAACAGATCCCTGGAGCTTTTGTGAAGTCCCATCCTGCTTCAAACAGTCTACCATCATCCCAGTTCCCAAGAAACCGGCAACATCGGAACTGAACGATGATAGGCCTGTCGCTCTGATGTCTGTGATCATGAAGTCCTTTGAACGCCTTGTGATGAACCACCTAAAGAACATCACCGGACCCCAGCTGGACCCTCTTCAGTTTGCCTACCGGGCAAACAGGTCTGTGGAGGATGAAGTCAACATACGGCTGCACTATGTCCTCGAGCACCTCGACAACACAGGGACCTACGCAAGGATCCTGTTTGTGGATTTCAGTTCTGCGTTCAACACCATCATCCCGGAACTCCTCACCCCCAAACTTCTCCAGCTCGGTGTGTCCCCTACGATCTGTCAGTGGATCCTCAGCTTACTGACTGGAAGGACACAACAGGTGATAAAAGGTTGCAAATATATCTTGCTGCAGAGTGAGGTACAATAATTTTATTTACCTTTGCCATTGTCAAATCCAGTTTCTTTCACCTTAGACAGCTAGCCAAAATAAAACCTCTCCTCTCACATGAACACTTTGAGAGAGTAATTCATGCCTTTGTCACATCCCGGCTCGATTACTGCAATGCCCTTTACTTTGGAGTCCGCCAGTCCTCCATTAAGCGCCTTCAGCTGGCCCAGAATGCCGCTGCTCGCCTCTTGACTGGTACTCATAAGAGGGAGCACATAACTCCTACTCTGGCATCCCTTCACTGGCTCCCCATACATTTTAGAGTTATTTTCAAGATCCTTTATTTGTTTTCAAATCTCAGAATAATCTCGCGCCACCTTACCTCTCTGAGCTCATCCGCCCCTACGCACCTGCCCGGCACCTCAGGTCTGCGGACCAGACATTATTAGAAGTACCAAGAACGAAACTGACGCTCAGAGGGGATCGAGCCTTTTCTGTTGCTGGTCCCTCTCTCTGGAATGACCTCCCACTGAACATTCGGCAAGCCTCCTCGCTGCCCAGCTTCAAAACCCTCCTCAAAACTCACTTGTATTCTTTGGCATTCGACTCAGCATGACTTAGATTTGTTCTTGGTTTTACTGTTTGGTGCTTTCTACCGCCTTTATTACCGATTTGTTTTACTGTTTATTGTGCATGCTAAATTGCTCCATGTACAGCACTTTGTATGCAGCGATGGCTGTTTGAAAGTGCTCTATAAATACAGTTGACTTGACTTGACTTGACTTTCTTTCCACCACCAAAGCGAGGAGTCGTCATCTTTTGGCTTCTGGTTGGACAATCTATAATTTATAGAAGTATGTACAATTACCACACTTTTATTTTTCTATTTTTTTATTGTTGCTTTCCACTTACATTTCAACATCTCTCACACACACTTTCATGCTCGCACACTTCTATTTACACCATTCATTCCAGGTTGCTCAGCATCCAATTTGAAATGAAATGGAATATGAATTTAACACTAGTGGTTTTAGCAGAGCTGAGCGGACCAAATGTGGCCTGTATTTTTTAAAACCTATGGCGACATGCAATTCAGCACATTTACGGCGCATATTTTCATCCACATCAACGAGACGCATCAACCGTACATAAATGATTAGTGTTACTGGGAACTTCATAGTATAGCGGGGAATGTAGCGGTACATAAAAGTTACTGAGGAGGCTTAAGAAGTGATGAAGTTTTGAATAGGAACTTGCAAGCTAGTCAGCAGTTACCTCCTCGTTCCAGCGGCTCTGGCGAGGACTCTCAGCTACTTTCCGTTATGTCCGAAGGAACGTATTCGTCCGACATATCGGGATCCAAATCGCTCTCCAATTCATTGTTTTCGCCGTCGTCATTACGAGACGATTCCAACGAATCGCTGACGTGTGCCCGGCCTCGGCCATGCGAAGCAATGCAGCCTCTTTGCTGGTCATCGCTGGAAGTCGCCGGGGAGACGATTTGTGGGTGATGTGGGGCATCGGGAGGCACAAAATGATCGCTGACGTGGAGCATGTTCATCTTCATCAGATGAACTCGAAACTCGGTGTGAGCTATGCGGGCCGCGTGTAGCACGCCATGTTTGTGCAGGCCGATGTTCATTTGACGGGTGCCGCTTTCGATTAGTGACCGAAGCGTCATTTTCTCTTCCACACAAACACCATCTCCTTTGTTGTTTTGTTTCGAGGACGCTTTTATACCGAAACAAATCCTTTTTAGTTAGTTATTTCCTTTTCTCCATCGTTGCTAGTTGCTAATGTTCCAATCCACGATCCACATACGCCCCTCCTTCACTGTACGCCCTTTCTACTACTTCTGCGGCGTGATCCTGGTTGATTTTTGCACCACTGCCATCCCCCACTGCCATTTTTTTGCTATTTAACATTGCCGTCAAGCCTAATCCTGTGGTGAGAAGTTGCATCAGACTCTCTTGCACCCTCCCCCATGAAAAAACGTGATTGACGTATTAATACGTCATGGGGAGGGAGCGGCTATGCGCTAATTGACGTATTTATACGTCAAAGGGTGTAAATGAGTTAAAAGCGCTCAAGAACATCTGCATAATGGTCAGCTTGTACCACAAATACTGCTACTGGTCACTTTAAAATGGTGACATTATTTTCTGCACCAACTGTACATACCAACTGCTATAGTATTTTATTCTACCACTGATCACTTTATCTCTGCTTGGTACTTTGCACATTGTCTCACAGTTGTCACGACGTGGTACCACCACACATTTGACAATAAAGTTGTGTCCAATCCTATCCAATCCAACAATGGATCACTTACATTACGGAATGTCTTTCTATACTTATTTATGTCATTGTTTATGATGATACTCGTGCAGCGTGTTAGTTTATTGTGTATACCAGGGATGGCCAACCCGCGGCTCGCGAGCCACATGCGGCTCTTTGGCTGGTTCAATGCAGCTCCCGGGCTTTCACATGACAAGCGTCGAAAATGCCTCGGCGGTGGCGCTGCCATTCAAATAATGGCGCTAAATACGCAGAATTTACGATGTCAGCCTATCATCAATCCCGTTACTTGATTTACATTCAGTGCAACCAGTCAGATGACAACTGAATCACCGCTCATGCGCAAACAACGGCGCTAAGCTAGTTAACGAATTGACTCTGATTTTAAGGCACAGGTGCCCAATACGTTGATCGCAATCGACCGGAAGCCAGCGGACTTGTCCCAAGTCGCCCGTGAGGGGTGGGCGGAGGAAATGGGGGTGGGGGAGATTTGTGTATCTGCGTGCTTCGGTTTCGTTCATGTTTGGGCCGTTCCGGCTGTTGCTGATCGTGCCGTGCGTGTGTGCGTGCATAGTTGGGCGCATGGTTGGGCGTCCGCATGCGTGCGTGTGTGTACAGTAAACATTCCCATCCCCGGAATTCTATCAAAAGGAATTTCCTTCACCCGGAATAAAAACCTATGCATTAACATTTTGACTACGATATTACATGTTATCGGAACTTACGTAAGCGGAAATTCCACTAGCCGTAACCCGGATGGAGAGGGAAGGCCGCGGCAGCTTAAATACACGTAATGACCACCCGGTGCGATAGAAAGACACGACGGAAGACACATTTTCACTTCGCCTTTTTCTATCATCAGATCCGAAACGACGACGTGTGAGTGACTTTTTATTGGCGTGCCTTTAACTCTAATTGCGAAAGATTTGAACTTTATTCACTTGCGTCCTGCAGATCATTTTGTTACATGTGCATTTTGTCAACATATTTGCAGGTTCATAAGGACATGTACCATGCTCATTTCCCAAATGAGGAATTTCTGTTATCAGGACAGATTGGACAGCGCAAACATGAGTCCGTGCTCATGCATGCTTACTATGCATATTGCTTGCCTTAGCAAGCAATATGCATAGTAAGAGAAAAACATTCTTATATTTTTGTTTGTGGACTTGGTTGAACTCAGAGTTTGTGTGTGTGAGACAGTGCACACAATATTCATTGTTGAAAATGACTGGTCTGTGGTCTTAGTACTGTAGGAGTCAGTTTCTGTCATTATCATGTTGGTGTGCGACATTTTCAATAAATTTGGCTGAGCAGAGGTAGGTGTGTGTGTGTGTGTGTGTGTGTGTGTGTGTGTGTGTGTGTGTGTGTGTGTGTGTGTGTGTGAGAGACGAAGCGATGTGGTGATGCTTATGTGTGCCCATGTGTATGATGTGGCTCTTTGCAGTAACACAGTAAAAAATGGCTCCTCGTCCCTGACCACCCCTGGTATATACTGTATTTGACTTTGGGGACATCTGTTGGGTGGCTCCGTCTCGTTCATCTAAAACCAGGAAGTGGGCATGCGCAGCAGAGTTCCTTGCTACATCTCTGTTGACTAAGCAGGTGAACCACCTCCATGATCGATCTGAAAAGCGGCCACCTCAACGCATTGGCTGTGTGCCAAAATTCTGTCCCTAAAATTTATGAACAGAATTGGTAACAAAGGGTTTCTTTGGAGCAGTCCAAAACCCACTGTTATTTAAGCCTTCGTGGGTTTTCTCTGGGTACATCGGTTTCCTCCCACATTCCAAAAACATGCATGGCAGGTTCATGGAACACTCAGTTGTCTCGTGGTGTGAGTGTGAGCATGGATGGTTGTTCGTCTGTGTATGCCTGGCGATTGGCTGGCAACCGGTTCAGGGTGTCCCCCGCCTACTGCCCGACGAAAGCTGGGATAGGCTCTCCAGCAACCCCCGCGACCCTTGTGAGGATAAAGCGGGTCGGAAAATGGATGGATGGTAGATTTCATAATGGCCAATAATGACAAAATGTCAACACAGTGTGCAGACCAGGCGGTTGAAAAATGTTATGATGCCAGATGCCTGTTGCATCCTCTTCACCTTGACTTTGGAAAATGATCAGTTCCAGCACATGCAAGTATGAAGAACAAATGTCAACTTTTGAAATTGACTAATTACAGCATGTAAATATCAAGTACAAATGTGGCTGGTCGAGACCCGCCGAATAGAAACCAGATTTTTTTACCTGTGTGACAATAAAAGGAAAGTCAATTAAATGCCTCACCTAATGACAATGTGACCTTTTCAATGGGTGTACAAGGCATTTTGACTCTTTCAGCTGTGAGGCAACATAAAAAACGTCAGAGCAGGAATGACTCTGTTGGAAGAATCAAGCGGTTCTTCAAAAGCACACTTGATTGAACGTGGTAATTGCTTTGCCCATCTTAATGTGCTCTCAGTCAACACAAAATGCATACTGGATTTACAGTCAACATAAAAAGTCGACACACCCTTGTTCAATTTTTTTGTGATTTTAAAAGAAAAATGAGACCAAGATATCGAAATAAAGCTGGGGTTGGGGTCAGCACACCCATGACCCTTGTGAGGATAAGCAGAAATGGATGTGACTTTCAGTCTTCTTGCCATATTGACGATTCTACAAAATTACAACCTAACACAGCTGATTAAATTGACATTTTATTTCATTCTCTTATTTTGTGCAATTAATTCTTTTATTGTACATATATATACAGTTATCCCTCGTTTATCGCGAGGGTTACGATCCAAAATGAACCAGTGATAAGTGAAATGCGTGAAGTAGGATTTATTTAAAACATTTTATTGTCTTTGGGGTTTTAATATTTTTTGCATTCTTTTTTCTTTTGCTTGAACCTCCTCTGACACTGAAGTACCCAATGTGGGGTACTTTCTTTCTCCGTTGATTTCTGTATTATCCGCGAATATTTCTCTTTCTCGTGGACTTCTGTATACTTCTCTGTACTCTTTATCCGCAAACTTCTTTATTCTTCTCCTTACTCTTTATCCGTGGACTTCTCTGTTCTTTTCTTTTTTCTGTTGAACTTCGGTATTCTTCTTTTTATATTTCTCTTTTTCTCATAAATCACTTCTTTCGCGAACTTCTTCATTCGCAAATCTCTTTATTCACAAATCTCTTTATTCGCGAACTTCTTTATCCGCAAATCTCTTTATTTTTATTCACGAATCTCTTGAAACAAAGTTAGAGTTGCGCATTACACTGTTCATCCAGCCACAAGTTATCTTTTTAGAATATCAATTCAAGACGTAATTCTTACCTTGGTCTCAGGCCACAGACAGAAGATCAATTTAGAGGATAAATGTCCTCTTACCACAATTGTGGGCGCCCGATGTTCTGTCTGTTGACCGAGACCTCGGTCCGAAATCACGTCGGGTCACAAATTGTTGGGGGAAGAGCTGCCTCCTCTTCCCCGCGTTTTCGTTGAATTTCGGATGAGGAGAATGTTGGTAATCCAAATGAAGGCTGGAGTCGAGGAACAGTTCCTTCGAAGGGTTTAATTTTTCTGCAGTTTACGAATCGATTCGGGCTCCTGAGGGGTCCAGATTTCAATCAGGAAGCGTAGAAGAAACACATTCATGAGATTATATAGAGACAATATGATAATGAGAGGCGGGGAGGTACACCTCTCATGCAAATCCCGGAAACAAAGAAAGTAACATGTCATCTGACCCGGTGTGGCTGGAAGAAGTTGGGAGTGGTGAGGTGAGACCAAACCAACACTACCCACCATTTGGTGTGATGGCAAGTTCCAGAACCCCCGCTGTGCATACATCCTGAGATAAGAGGTCTTCCCTGGGGGGCTTAACAGCAATCAGGGGCTTACCCAAGGTGCGGGGGGACAACAGAAGACACTTGGGGGACCGTTAATCAACCAAGGAGAAAGAACATAAAATTGAACACTCCATATATTGTTTTAAGTGTACAAACATGATGTTCAGGAAAGAGACTGGGATCAATAGTACTCATAGTAAAGCGCAGTCCCTCAATAGCTGATACACAGATACTTGAGATAACAGTTCCTCTTTTGATGTTGACATGGCCTCTGGAGGGGTCCTAAAAGTGGTGGGGGTGAGGGGGTACCAAAGGTGATTGTAATCACAGTAAGCAGGAAATACCTTCAACAGCATTCTACATTGTTTCTTTCAAATCCAACGAACAGAGAGGAATATCTTAACACAAAAAAAAATAAAAATTCCTTGTCTCAACCCCCCTCGGGTGGTGTCCGTCCCTCATTCAGCTCGGGTCCTCTACCAGAGGCCAGGAAGCTTGAGGGTTCTGCGCAGTATCCTTGCTGTTCCCAGCACTGCACATTTCTGGACTGAGATGTCCGATGTTGTTCCCGGGATCTGTTGCAACCACTCATCTAGTTTGGGGGTCACTGCCCCGAGTGCTCCGACTACCACAGGCACGACTGTCACCTTTACCTTCCAAGCTCTCTCCAGCTCCTCTCTGAGCCCTTGGTATTTCTCGAGTTTCTCGTGTTCCTTCGTTCTGATGTTTCCATCACTTGGGACCGCTACATCCACTACAACGGCTTTCCTCTGCCCTTTATCTATGATCACGATTATTCCGTGATCGTTACGGTAGGGATCGCCCACAGTGCTGCATTCACACTTTCCATGAGACTTTCAGGTGGTACTTCACATAGCCGTTGTTATCGGTTTCTAGGTTGCCCAGCTTTCATTCTCGCCATGATCTTAGCTTTCAGGTCAGTTGCTGCCTCGCTCAGCATTTCATTCATTGGGGCTGGCCTCCCAATCTCATCATCTGCATTCATTGGGGCTTGCCTCCCAAGCTCTGATATGACCTCCTTCTCTGATCTGGCAGCCTGGGGCCCTTCACCATGGAACCTGCATTGTACCTCATCAATCTCAAGTTGTGACAGCAGTTGCCGTTTGTGGATGTTGGAACACTGAGCTACTAGTTGTTTCATGGTCAACCGTGACTGTGGGTTTCGTAACCATTTAGCCGGGTTTCGAAGTAACCATTTAGCCCACATTCTCTGCATGTAACCCAACAGGAACTGCATTCCATGTTATCGCATCTCGCCCATCTCCGCTTTGTTCCAGTAGCCCATTTTTCATCAAGGTGCTCCGGTTCCCCAGCACCTGACGCAGACCTTGTTTGGCCGGGCGACGTCTGAGCCGGCATGTCATTCATTTTATTGTCTCTCATAATTGTATGAGGTAGGCATAGGTGTGAAGGATCTTGCCCAAGGACCCACACTGGATGGTGTTATGTGCTCATTTTTTTGCCCCAAGCGGGATTCGAACCACCCTCTCCCGTATGCCAAACCGATACCTTACCAACTGAGCTATCCAGCCGCTAATACACACACACACACACACACTATATATATATATATATATATATATATATTAGAGCTGTCAGTTTAGCGCGTTTTTATTGGCATTAATTGAAATGAATTTTAACGGGATAAAAAATTTTCTCGCGAGATGTTACGTTGCTCTATAAATAATCCAGACACAAAACAACAAGCGCGACCATGTCTGTTTTGGAAAGTGAATGGAAAGTTTACTTTTAAAAAGTTGCCAGATAGTTCCAATGACAAGACCAAAGTTGCCTGTATGTTTTGCAGTCGTAAACTGAGCTATCATCACAGCACGTCGAGTCTGAAATACCACTTAATGGCCAAGCACACAGCTGACGTGAGTACTCCGCCCCCTCGTCTCAGACAGACAGCTATGGATAATTTCAAAGCGAAGAAAATGAATAGCACGACGAAGAACAAATTTGCTGAAGCCATAGCTCAGTGTGTGGCTACTGCATGCAAGCCTGTCAAAATTGTCTACAGCTCGACTCAAGCTGAAATCGAACGACTCCTGTACGGATTGCCAGCGATAGCCTCCATTACAAGCTATGTACAGAAATTGTCAATGTCAACAAGACGCTCTGCCTTGTAGCGCTCCAGACATTGCTCAAGACTGTCCTCCTCCTCTTCAGAAGAAGACTCAAGTGCAAGCAAAAGAGTTGGTTTCTTCATCGGAGGCTCAGGTGTGACTTGCTTATCTCGCTGTACGGGCACCTCCTGAAGCAAGGTGTGGACCATCTCCAACACCTCAGCCCTGTCAGGTTTGCTCAGACACTTGAGGTCCTTAAACCTTGAAACAAAATGAAAACCAACTTAAATACAGGTACGGGTGCAGATAAACAAAACAAGATTCATACATATATAAATACAAATACAAAACACACTGAAACGCAATGTTGAGAATGAGCATAAGTAAGAATAAAGCATGACAATCTGACCTTGGGTCTAGTGCTGTTGCAACTTTCAGCCATGTGATGTTCATCTTCTCCTTGCGACTCTCCATGTCTGCTAAGAAGGCTCCTTTAAACTTGATCATGTAGGCTGGATCGTCCTCTCTGACCTCTATTACTCGCGACAGATGACACAATGCTGGCAGCACCACCGAACAAGACACAAACTTCTCTCCCCCAAGAAGTTCAGACACATACCTGCAATAATATACAAAAGCACTTTAGTGGGGAACTGCTGATGCCTACTGTAATTTAACGAGAGTTCACATACCCACAACTCATATCCACACACACAGGTAGATATTTACAACACACAAGTAGACACATACACGCACATGTCTACCTGTCTGTTGTACACAGGTAGACATGTACACACACACCTCATTCAAAACAGAATGAAGTGACATGGATACACATGACATGGATACACAGTCATTTACCTCAAATGCTCCAGCATAGCCATGAGCCTCTTCAATTTCTCCATCTCAGTATCTGTTGGCATGGCACCGTTGGTTGCGTGACCGGCTCGAGCATCTCTCAGAGGTTCAGCATTCTGCAGAACGCGCTTTATCATCTCCAGGGTACTGTTCCATCTGGTTGACACTTGCTGTGCGAGTGACTCTTTCTTCTGATGATGTGCAACTTGTTGCTTCTCAAGGTCCGCTTGGTTTGCTGGACTATGCTTGAAGTGTCCTAAAACTTTTCTGCATTTTGTCAATGCGCTGTTAAACGGGCTGTTGGTTAAAGAAACTGTGACTGCTCGGTGCAAAGCATGAACGATGCACGGGATGTGCTGAAAGGGAAGCAGCCTGGTCGCTGCAACCATGTTGCGTGCACTATCCGTGGTTAATGAGACAATTTTGTGTTCAATTTCCCACTCTCTAGCTACTCGCACAAAGTGCTTTGCAACAGTGTCAGCGAAGTGCCTCTCTTCTGTCTTTGCAACAGTTAAAGAATGCGACTTAAGTTCCCAATGTTGGTCAAAATAATGGGCTGTGACTCCGAGGTAGTTGTGATGACTAAGGGAAGTCCAGTAATCCCCGGTGAGCGCAACTGCTTGTGTCTTCTCCAACGCTTGGCGTACTTTATCCTTCTCCGCTTCGTACAATTTCTGCACCTGGCTTGTAATGGTTGCTCTCGTCGGCATTTCGTAGGAGGAGTCGTTCGATGCAATTCGAATGATTTCAGCGAGACCCTCGTCCCCCACAATGTTAATAGGCCTGCATGCAGTCGCCACCCAGTTAGCTATGGCTCGAGTAAGTTTGCTCTTAGTCGCGTTATCCATTTTCTTCTCTGTGAAATTCTCCATGGATGTCTGGCTTAGACAAGGGGGCGTAGTACTTACATCAGCCGTGTGCTTGGCCATTAAGTGGTACTTCAAACTCGATGTGCTACGATGATAACTTAGTTCGCGACTGAAAAACACACAGACAACCTTGGTCTTGTCAGTTGAGCCATCTGGCAACTTTTTAAAAGTAAACTGTCCATTCATAAGTGATTTAGTATCCATTTTCCGTATCTCACGCTGCCACTCAAACTGTGGCTGACCAAACAGATATGCGCGTTTATTTTAGAACAACGCAACATCCGGTGACGTGTGGTGCCGCGTTAATCTCGCGAGAAAATTTTATCCCGCGAGAAAATTTTTAATCCCGTGAAAAATTATTTAAATTAATGCCAATAAAAACGCGCTAAACTGACAGCTCTAATATATATATATATATATATATATATATATATATATATATAGAGAGAGAGAGAGAGAGAGAGAGAGAGAGAGATACTGTATATATACAGTATATATATATGTACTGTATGTACAGAGTGCCTTGAAAGAAAGTCAAATAAATAAAACCAGAGGCAAGCCAGTCATTCGTCAGCAGCCTGGGCACACGCCCATCATCTTCAGTCATGATTTCAAAATGAAACGAACTGTAATTGTCAGTCGGTCAGTCCATCATGTTATTTTCTCCGCTCCATCAGTATTCTGCATTTTGATGAGGAAATGGAGGACCCGAGGGTTTTGATATGTCAAAAAAAAATCCTCGTCTCACCCTTCGGGTGGTGTCTGTCCCCCATTCAGCTCGGGTCCTCAACCAGAGGCCAGGAAGCTTGAGGGTTCTACGCAGTATTCTTTCTGTTCCCAGCACTGCACTTTTCTGGACTGAGATGTCCGATCTTGTTCCCGGGATCTGTTGCAGCCACTCATCTAGTTTGGGGGTCACTGCCCTAAGTGCTCCGACCACCATCGTGCTGTCAAATTTACCTTCCAGGCTCTCTCCAGCTCCTCTCTGAACCCTTGGTATTTCTCCTGTTTCTCATGTTCCTTCTTTCTGATGTTTCCATCACTTGGGACCACAACATCCACTAAAAGATAAGATAACATATCCTTTATTTGTCGCACAATGGGGAAATTTACAGTCTACAGCAGCAAGATTGTGGTCTTGTCAGTCTGGATCTGGAAGTCCCACAGCATCTTCGCTCGGTCATTCTCCACCACCTTCAGAGGTGTTTTCCATTTTGACCTCGGGGTTTCCAGGACATACACCGCACAGATGTTTCGATAGACTATGGCGTTCCAAGTCGGCTTTCCCTGCCAGCATCTTACACCCCGCAGTGATGTGTTGGATCGTCTGAGGTGCCTCTTTGCACAACCTACACATTGGGTCTTGTCTGGGGTGGTATATCTGGGCCTCAATAGCTCTGGTGCTCAGGGCCTGCTCCTGAGCGGCCAGGATGAGTGCCTCTGTGCTGTCCTTCAGGCCAGCCCTCTCTAGCCACTGATAGGACTTCTTGAGATCAGCCACTTCTGTTATGGTCCAGTGGTAGATCATGTGTCGGGGTTCGTCCTCCCATGATGGTCCCTCTTCCAGCACCTCATCCTCTGTCTGAGACATTCTCTGAGTATGTCATCCGTTGGAGCCTTCTCCTTGATATCTATTCTTGGAGCTTTGATGATTCATCCTGGACAGTGTCTCTCACACTCACTAGTCCCCGGCCTCCTTCTTTTCGGCTTGCGTACAGTCTCGGGGTGCTGGATTTGGGATGGAACCCTCCTTGCATAGTTAGGAGCTTTCAGTTGTGAACATCCGTGGTCTGAATCTCTTCCTTTGGCCACCTGATTCTTCCTGCAGGGTATCTGATCACTGGCAGGTCATAGCTGTTTATTGCCCGAGTCTTATTCTTGCCATTGAGCTGGCTTCTTAGGACTTAACTCACTCGCTGGAGGTATTTGGCCGTAGCCGCTTTCCTTGTTGCCAGTTCGAGGTTGCAATTGGCCTGTGGTATACCGAGGTACTTGTCGCTGTCCTCAATGTCTGCTTTTGTTCCTTCAAGGAGTGAAACCACTTCAGTGCGGACTACCTTGCCTCTCTTAGTCAACATCCGACTACATTTCTCAGCCCGAATGACATCCCGATGTCACTGCTGTAGATCCTGGTTGTGTGGATCAGGGAGTCGATGTCTTTCGCTCTGAGCATACAGCTATATGTCATCCATGTAGAGGAGGTGACTGATCATAGCTCCATTTCTGAGGCGGTATCCATAGCCTGTCTTGGCGATTACTTGGCTTAGGCGGTTCAGTCCTATGCAGAACAGCAGTGGGGAGAGTGCATCACCTTGGTATATGCCACATTTGATAGACACTTGGGTAAGTGGCTTGCCATTGGCTTCAAGTGTGATTTTCCACATCCTCATCGAGTTCGCAACGAAGACTCTAAGGCTCCTGTTCACCTTTTACAACTCCAAGCATTCAGTGATCCATGTGTGTGGCATTGAGTCATAGGCTTTCTTGTAATCAATCCAGGCTGTGCACAGGTTGCTATGTCGGGACCTGCAGTCTTCTGCGACTGTTCTGTCAACCAGGAGCTGATGTTTGGCTCCTCTGGTATCTCTACCAATGCCCTTCTGTGCTTCGCTCATGTACTGATCCATGTGTCCACTTATCTTTGCCGCAATGATGACTGACATGAAATTCCATGTTGTGGAGAGACGGATTCTTGGCCGGGATAGGATGGGACTGCACCCTTTGAGGTATCCTTCAGGATCGTTCGCCCTTCGGTGAGCCATCCTGGGTGAGTCCCATCCCTGAGCAACTGGTTCATTTGTGCTGCTTGGCGCTCATGGAGAGCTGTGAGTTTCTTTAGCAAGTAGGTGTGGACCATGTCCGGGCCTGGTGCTGTCCAGTTTTTCATATCTGAGACTGTCTCCAGTATGTCTGCCACTGTTATGGTAACTGGGTTGTTTTCAGGGAGGTTGCTGTGCTCCTCTCTCAGTCACCAGCCATTGTGCACTGCTGTTATGTGCGACCTCCTTCTCCCATATGCCTTTCCAGTACCTTTCAGTTTCCAGTCTTGGGTCTACTCTGCTGTTTGAACCTTGCCACTGAGCGTACACTTTCGCAGGTTGTGTTGCGAAGAGCCTGTTGATTTGTCTGGCCTCATTCTCTTTCGTGTCCCTGTTTAGGCGACTGGACAAGGCTTGGAGCCGTTGTTTGGCAGTTTCGAGTGCTTCAGGTACGGCCATCTGGATGTACCTCTCGGGTATCGGCCTTTTCATCACACCTCTCTGGGCCTCCCGTCAATTGACTCACATCTTTCCGAGCTGCCTTGATCTTAGCCTCCAACCGTCTTTTCCATGGTGGGTAACATATCTCATGGTTACTCTTATAGCCAAGCATCTCTAGCATCACTGATGCTGAAGTGTATAATAGCTCATTGGTTTCTGTGATCGTTACGGTAGTGCTGCATTCACACTTTCCATGAGACTTTCAAGTGGTACTTCACATCGCCGTTGTAATCGGTTTCTGGGTTGCCCAGCTGTCATTCTCGCCATGATTTTTGCTGTCAGGTCAGTTTCTGGCTCGTTCAGCATTTCATTCATTGGGGCTGGCCTCCCAATCTCTGGTATGACCTCCTCCTCTGATCTGGCAGCCTGGGGCCCTTCTCCATGCAATCTGCATTGGACCTCATTAATCGCAAGTTGTGACAGCAGTTGCTGTTTGTGGATGTTGGAACACTGAGCTACTAGTTGTTTCGTGGTCAACCGTGACTGTGGGTTTCGAAGTACCCATTCAGCCTCCATTCTCTGCATGTCACCCCTCTGACTAGGGTTGCTTGATTAGTAGCATTCCAACAAAGTCTTGTTATCGCATCTTGCCCATCTCCGCTTTGTTCCAGTAGCCCATATATATATATATATATATATATGTATACAGTGATCGCTCGCTATTTTCGTGGTTCGTTTATCGCGGCTTCGGTGCATTGCGGAGTTTTTCAAACATTCATAAAAAAAAAAAAACATTTAAAAAACGTTTTTTTTTTGAAGTCTGCAAAAATCAGTGTCTAAGTGTTGTATAGTATGCGTGCTAGTGTGTGCGCACTCTGCTCAAGCGTGGAAGGTCCACGTGGGGCACATGTGTGTGTGCGTGCACACATGGGCGAGCTGGTGAGTGTATGTGTGTTGCTGAGAGAAAGAGAGAGACAGAGAGATAGAGGAGGCTTATAAGGACAAAAGCAGGTCTCTTTCATCCTTAATTGTCTTAATTGACTCATCATAAACACATCTGCTGCAGCTGCAACATCGCTGGCGTGTGCGTGTGTGTGTGTGTGTGTGTTAGTGCGCTCTGCTCAAGCGCAAAGGCCCACGTGGGGCAATTTTTTTTAGATACTGTATATATGTTAATTGGTCACTACTTCACGGATTTTCGTTTCTCTGGTGGTTTTGGTCCCCATTAACCGCGATAAATGACGGATTACTGTATATACTGTATATATATTAGAGCTGTCAGTTTAGCACGTTATCATCGGCATTAATTTGAATGAATTTTAGTGTGATTATTTTTTTCTCGCGAGATTAATGCGGCACACGTTACAGCGGATTTTACGTTGCTCGATAAATTAACCGGAAACAAAACAACAAGTGCACGTCGAGTCTGAAATACCACTTAATGGCCAAGCACAAAGCTGATTTGAGTACTCCGCCCCCTCGTCTCAGACGAAATGGATAACACGACGAAGAACAAATTTGCTGAAGCCATAGCTAAATGTATGGCTACTGCATGAAAGCCTGTCAAAATTGTCCACAGCTCGACTCAAGCTGAAATCAGTCGCATTGCATCGAACGACTCCAGTACGGATTGCCAGCGAGAGCCTCCATTACAAGCTATGTACAGAAATTGTCCGTAGCCGAGAAGGCTAAGGTACACAGAGCAAGAGAAGACACTAGGTTGATGAATCTCTGGTGAATAAAGAGCAGGTAGCCTGTTGAGTACGATGTATGCCACTGACACGATTGTTACTTGTTTGGAACTATTTTGTGTGGAAGGTTACCATGTCCGTGTCCATATAAATCAGTGGTCACCAAACTACGGCCCGCCTCCACATTTGGTCCGGCCCCCCTGAACAATACCAGAGAGTCTTTTGATTTATTTTTAATCTATGTATATTTGTATTTTATCATAAAATTTGGCTTTTGCAATAAAATATTCCTTAGTTATGAACTATTTTCATGATTAACTATTAGCTAGTAACAATTTCATAAACACATACAGTATCACGTGACATTTGTTCCATCCTTCTGTGGTCTGTGCCGTTATCTGGCAACCCCAGAAAAAAATCCTACACCCGTCCCTCTCAAAGAGAACGTAATCATGGCGAAAAGGTGAGGTAAGAGAAAAAAAATGATTCAGAATACAGGGAATTTAACCCAAAATGGAGAAACGATTTTTTTTTTCAATGCAAAGAAAAGATTGTCTGTCTCATCTGTCGGTGGCGGTATTCAAAGAATACAATCTGCGGAGACACTATGAATTCCGTCACAACAACAAGTACAATTTTTTGCATGGGCAAATGAGAGAAAGAGGAACGTTAGCTCAGCAAAATACATTTGTACGCCAAGCTCAGCTGAACCAGCCATCTGTTCGGGCTAGCTTTCGGTTTGCTCAACTGATAGCAAGCAGCGGTAAGGAGAGTTTGTCAAGAAATGCATGAATGCTGTCGCAGAGGTGGTGTGTCCCGAGAAGAAAGACGTCTTTAATACCGCGAGTGTATCAAAAAAAGTTATTTGATTTTGTGTGGGTTTCTGGGAAACAATACATTTTTACGTCTAGCTACTCTTGCAGTCACACTTTTGCTGTTACAAACTGACCCCGGCCCCCCCATCAGAGAAGCGAAAAGTTATGTGGCCCTCACAGGAAAAAGTTTGGGGACCACTGATATAAATAAAGCGGGTGGAGCTTCTCTGTGTTCATCTGACAGT
Source organism: Hippocampus guttulatus (assembly GCF_054856545.1). Lineage (NCBI taxonomy): Eukaryota > Metazoa > Chordata > Actinopteri > Syngnathiformes > Syngnathidae > Hippocampus > Hippocampus guttulatus. The sequence continues at coordinate 3,493,768 of NC_141264.1, forward strand.
GACGGTGCGCTGAGGCACGTCGAGAGTTCAGCGGTGCAGTTGTAGTGACCATATTGAAAATAAAACATCTCCAGTGTTGTGTGTCATCCGAAATGATGTCTACACAAAACCATAGAGAGACTTCCGTGCAAGAAGGACCAACAAAATCAACATAGCCTGACTGCCGTGTTCAAAGCAAACTTGAGAAAAACGAAATACGCAACCATGGCTTAAATCCACTGTAGGCTTAGTACTAGTTTAGCTTAGATGTGCACTTTATAATGTTATATTGCTCTGTTTTGATTCCCTAAAAACAGCTTTTAAAGGAGCTGTTGTGTGGCAAAATATTTTTTAAATTAAAACAGGAAAAAAATAGGACAAAAAAAATATAAAAGGAAATTCAGAAATGATAAAAAAAAAAAAGTGTGTTTCTGTACTTTTGTGTTTGCTACCTTAGACTCCTTGTCTTTAACATCTCTTATCAGATGATGTTTCAGATGTGACAACCACCGGTCAACCTCAGCACCGAGAAGGTCCAGATTGGATTCCATGGCCTGCGTCACAGACTTGGGAACACCCTTGAAAATGGCTGCTCGGGACACTTGCGAATGCAAGGAGGAAGCTGGAGGGGCGTCTCCTGTTTTCAGAGTGTAATCAGTGAGGGCCCGATCAACAAAGGCTGCGGCCTCCTCATCTGCTTTGGGAGTGAATACCAGATCTGAAATAACACACTATAGGAGGGTAAACAAAGTGTTTCAAGCTGGAGACAAGGTCAAGTAGTGCATCTCGTGTAAGGGCATGCTAATCGGGAAGAGAAGCGAAACCTAAATGTTGCATCAGAGTGCTTAACTGTGAAAGCGGACATGATTGTGTAACTGATGTCACCTGCTGTTAAACATTTGTCCCGTAACCCCTCTCTGCACTGCTTGAAGCCAATTGGCACCAGCAAGTTGCATAGGCGGGAGTCTCTGCATCAGCACACTCATATCAGTGGGAGAGAAAGGTTTGTAAAATATAGCAGAGTTACCAGTGGACGGGTCAATTTTGGCTAACATGGGTGCCTGTGTCTTGTCCAGGGAAACCAAGACAACGAAAGTATGTACAAAAAGTTATGAGATTTATTTAAGAAAGAAAAAGAAAAGAAAAAATGGAGGTACTCTGTTCACAGATCTGTCATGGCAGCTTTCTCCCTCTCCGCGTCTTACGCTCTCATTTTATCTTGTTGGAATGTGGTGAAGGCCAGCGCAATCAGCATTTTGAGCAGCTACACAGAGTACAGACAAGTGCAACTTTGCTTGTCAGTAAAATATTCAAAGGTACAGTCAGCATGCAATCGTACGAACAGTTACTTCCATTTAGTGCTGTTATTTGTCAAATTCCCATTCCAATCCCTCTCTCTTGATCTGAAGGATCAACCAGGATGAAACAAAACAAAAACAAATGCACAATCCAAAATGCAAAGAGAGATTCCCAAAATTAGCATCAGACTGAAGAGGTCATGTGGTTTGAAAACAGTCATCCTTAAGGGGTGGTAACCGAAATATATACTCAAGGGAGAGTGCAAAGCTGTTTTTATGGGAGACAGAATCCCTGAGTTAAATTGGCAGAGTGATAGCATTGTCCTATTTACATATAAGACTCAATAGCCTCGGGGTCAGGAAATGAAAGTGGGTCGTCAGTACAGAGATCAGGATTTGTTGTGGATGGGGCAATCTGTGAAAGCTGGGTAAAGTTTATTGTGGAAATACTGCGCACAATCATGTGATGAACACACGGAACGATACAAAAGGAGAAGGCAAGAAACAGGAGGAGAGAGATCGATGGTCGGAAGCAAGCGGTGCAGCCAGGTGAGCCAGCCTTCGTCAGTGAGCCAGGACCAAAAGTCCCAACCCCCATGGGTGGGGTGTCGTCAGCCGAGATCGATCAGCAGATCATGAAGGTGCTCAAGGGTAACAGACATGTTGGCGGAAGGGTTGGGGATATAAGTACAGCAGTGTTCACCCAAGACGTGACAGCGGGACAAGGATTTGGGAAATGTTGGTGAGGGGACGAGAAGGTTAGTATTTATCGCTGTGGGGCCCTCCAATGAGATGGTTGGGTGGGGAACACGATTATCATGGCTAAGAGGGTATGAAGTAGCTGTCCGTAAACCACACATGACAGGTTGGTAGTTGCCAGGGTTCATCTGGGTCGTACGGTTGGCAGTAACAATGTTTTGATCAGACATAGCATGTACTGTGGTGTGACCGAGGAGGATGCCTCAGGACTTTTGTTGATGATGTCTCTGTCTTCTTTGGTGGTGGCTTGGCACGTCATGCGAAGCAGAGGAGCGCTGATTTCACCTCACTCTGTTGTTGGTGGCTTGGCACGCCACGTGAAGCAGAGGAGCGCTGATTTCACCTCACTCTGTTGTTGGTGGCTTGGCCACGGGTTGGTTCCCGGCCGTGGGACTTGAAATGAGGTCCCTTGTCACTCTTTATCAGTGGGAGACGTGGACCCAGGAGGCCCTCTCAGCGACCTTCATGGCGGTGTGGGTGACGAGCAACATTTGGAATGGCTGAGCCAGCGCCGATATCTCCAGTTTTTGGGTCTGAAGTTCTTCACCAGTACATAGTCGCCTGGTTGGATGGTGTGCAATGGGTGGTCTGCTCGTTGGGGCAGTGAGGCGGTGAATGGTCACCTGATAGAAGAAAGAGACTGATAGATTTATACAGTATGAAATGAGAGCGTCCTCATAGAGGAGCACTTTTTGACAAACATGTTTGGGAGGCCCAAGAGAGTGGCAGTGTAAGGAGACGAAGAGTGTTTGTCTCATACTCCTTCCAAGAGGGGGCCACAATGAGGAAGTCATTGAGCAGAACCTGGAGATAAGATGAGAAAACCTTTATTAGTCTCGCAATGGAGAAATTCCCAATTCACAGCAGCAAAGTTATGAAAGGAAGAAGTAGAAAACAAAATACAGGAGCTGCTGGAAAGGCAGCCACTCTCGCGGCGCCATTTTGAAGTCAAAATAACAAAAATAACACAACACAACACATAAGACACAGACAGTCGTGCAATCTTCACCACTTTTCTGCATACACTTGTTGTCTGATGCAGTTTATAGATGAGAGAGGATCAAAGTGTCCTTTCACCAGTGGGTCAGAGACGTCATGCTGAAAATGTGCTCACGTCTGCTACAAGCTAAGTTTTGAAAGCAAACACGAAGCTGTAGCATCCATTGACGAAAAGAGATTAGTTCACTTCTCCTGTCCCAGGTAATCCACTTCAAACTCCAAGCCACGACTCCCAGTTCCAAATTCGTATCAGCGCTCCACGCAAACGCTCCTTTCTTCTCATCGTCGGCTCCTCAAGATGGCGCCCGAGTAGGCAGCCGTCGGCAAGTGCTCTCATGAGCCTTGCTTTTTTTGTTGTTTTTTGGGTTTGTTTTGTCACTTTGTGTTTGTTGTTACGTCGTGTGGACCTGATGTGGACTTTTTTCAGCAGTTCAAGAGAAGAAAGTCTATGGGCCAGAGCCTCACAAAAGAGGGTGGGACGACAGGTCGGCCCAGAGTGAAGTAGGGGCCTGAGCCAAGAGTGGTGAAACATCCCCGGGAGTTAGAGAAAGCATGAAGGTCACTGAAGGAAACTTCATTTTAACTGCAAGAGTTGGTGTCCAGAATGAAGAAGATGCTTCGCAGAGCGTCACCAAGTGATGGCAAAGGTCGTATAAAAGCGTGCAATGATGGAGGGAAGGAGGCCTCCAAGTCAGAGAGGGCTGGGGGCCCTGTTTATGAGTCAAAATGATGTTACAAGGGTATCGTCATAATAAAGAATCGTTACTGTTAGGAAGAGGCTAGCCAGGCAGCCTTCTCAGCCAGGGTGCCCTGCACCTCACACCTGATACTCATCAGCTCATCACTCACCTGTTGTCAATCTGCTCGTTTGGACTGGTATAAATTGGCTCACAAACCATTCCTCAGTGCAAGTTCGTGCCTTCACCACCTCAGTGAGCTCTGTTAGCATCACCTGCAATTTTCTTGATGAATGTGAGGACATTCCCTTGTGGACTCCTCGTGCTTCCCCATGACTGTTGAAGTAAGTCCCAGTTTTCTCCCTGAGTGAGGGTTTCATTTATCTGAGGACATTTTTCCTGTGGCTTCTTCATGCTTCTTCCTGAGTGACTTTGCGAAGACTCTTCAAGTGTTGGCTTCAACTCTACCTGCCTGTTGTCGTGCTATTGGGGTCACATCCAAACCCTAACTGTTACTCAAATGTAGTCGTTGGGATGAGAGAAAAAAAATCATTTTCATGAGGCCCGTCAGGTCCCGTGTTGACATGTGCAGTCACAAGAAGTTGTAGTATCTATTTAATCAGTGTCAGGGGGTGGAGGGGGGAGGTACCATTGTTACGCTGCGCGAGACATTGCAAGTGGCTTGCAAATGACAAAGGCTCCAGTTATAAACAAAGTGGTCGTTCGTATAATCCTTGAACTACTGTATCAGCTGATCAAGATGTGGGTTTAGAACAGGGGTGTCCAAACTTTTTGCCAAGGGGGCCAGATTTTATGTGGTAATATGTCGGGGGGGCCGACCTTGGCTGACATTCTTTACATTGAACAACAATATTGTTAAACAAATTTTAGTAAGCCAGTCTGTGTTTCACATTTCCATTTTTATTTCAATCTTAAGAATTTATTTTGGTTCATTTGAAACAGGTATATCACATGCAACTGATTATTCACTTGTCACGTTTCGGGCAAGCCGAATAAAGTTGGGATCCCAGAAGTGTAGACACCAGACAAGGTCTCCGTAGCAAAAGGGGATTAATATACAAAAATCGCACTGCCAAAGAAGTAACAAAGTGCTGGTAAAAACAAGGACCAGAGGGCACAAAAACGAATAACAAAAGGCGCTTGCACAAAAGGCAAGGGAGGAAAATAAGAACCGCGAAGGCAAACAAAAAACAATGTAGCAAATACACGCAAGCGAAAGCCAAATCACAAAATAAAAACCATACTTACAAAATACTTGGTACAGAGAGTTCAAAAGCGAAACACGACGAGGTCTATAGCAAAAGCAGTCTATGAGCAAGGAAGCAGCAACGCAAAGGCAATACTCAGACAACAGGTGCACAGCAGAGGGGTCCTTAAATACAGAGTGTACTAATCATAGATTGGCAGCAGGTGTGCACAGAAGTCCGCTCATGCCACCTGCTGGCTAGACCGAAAACAGAACCGTGACATCACTTGACTTTTTCTTAAACAGAAGTCTCCTGAGTGCAAATTGCAACATTTGAAACATAAAATGTATCACCATGACTTTTCAATAGTCACAAAACCTTTGACTCGAACAACAGGGAAATGAACAAGCAATACACATATTCACAACTGCAGGGATCATTTGAAATATGACATATCAGTCAATATAAATGTTGATTGAACTTTTTAAATTTTAAATCTCTGGAATGAAATTTAGGACTGATGTAGATCTTAACAAACATTTATTCAGAGACTTATTGCCAGCTGACAAATGATCTTAATGTGACGGGTGATATTGAGATCTGGATTGAAGCACAAAGGGCAGGTCTGGCTCAAAAGCAGTGGTGTTGATGCGCAAAATGTCTGGCAGGTGATCGTCCGTTAGCCGTGTCCTCGCACAGCTTTTATTTATGTTCATAACCGAGAATGTCTTCTCACACAAATACGTCGACCCAAGCAAGCTCGGCATTTTCTTAGCAAACGCTCGAATCTCTCGGAACCTGTCCTTATTCAGCTGTCGGTAAAAGTTGGCGAGAGAAAGTTGCTGGTGCCGACTCCGGTTCTTCACTTACTTTGTTACTTATTAGTGTTGCTAGTCCACTTCGATCGCCGGTCATGGATGGTGCACCATCAGTAATAATCCCAGAAATTTTATTCCACTGGAGTTTCATGTCATTCACGGCAGCGCAAACAGAAGAGAATATGTCCATTCTTCTTGTTTGGGTTTTCAGGCTCTGGCGGTCCAGTAGTTCTTCAGTCACGTTCATTTCATTGTCCATCAGTAATAGTCCCAGAAATTTTATTCCACGGGAGTTTCATGTCATTCACGGCAGCGCAAACAGAAGAGAATATGTCCATTCTTCTTGTTTGGGTTTTCAGGCTCTGGCGGTCCAGTAGTTCTTCAGTCACGTTCATTTCATTGTCCACTCCCCTCAGAAAAACAAGTAACAGTGTCCGAGGCGTCTGTGCTTTCGTCGCAAGCCAGCGAAAAAAAAAATCTAACTCTTTTCCTCTGTCTCCCAATTGTCGTTTGATGTCCGCTGAGAGTTCTTCAATACTGCGTGCCACAGTGTTACGTGCCAGGCAGACTTTGGCAAACTCTTGCTGCTTCTCAGGACATATTTTCTTCACCATTGTCATCATGCAGTCTTTGATAAATTCACCTTCGTTGAAAGGTTTGGAACGTTTTGCGATCAGCGTTGCTACCGCGTAACTCGCCGTGTGGTGTTCTCGTTTGACTCGCGAGCTCTTGCAAAATACTGCTGCTGTGAGATTAAACGAGCTTCAAACTGCTTCAATTTCTCGATGCGTTCCTTGCCTGTAATCATGTCGTACATGTCAGCGTGTCTTGTTTGGTAATGTCGCTTGACATTATAATCTTTAAAAACAGCCCCTGTCTCTTGGCAAATGAGGCAGACACAGTTGTTGCGTATTTCAGTGAAGAAATAGTCCAATTTCCATCCATCCTTGAATCGTCGTCCCTCGCAGTCAACTTTCCTTTTTCTGTTGATTGTCGCAATTTTAGTAAACTGGGAGGTTAATATGTGCACGGAGTGATGTCTCGTTGACTCGTGAGTGATGTCTCGTAGAGTGCTACTGCCCTCTAGTGTTTAAATGCTATTACTCATTTAGTGAATGCTATTACTCATTTAGCCACTAGAGGGACGCAGCACTCTATGAAACATCACTCACCAGTCTACGAGACCTCACTCAATGCAACACGTGTCCCATTGCGCCCAACCTGCGGGCCAGACGGCACTGATTTTATGAAAGAGGCCGAGGGCCGGATGAAATTCGGACTTTGGACATGCCTGGTTTAGAATGAATGACAATGCTCAATCGAATCACTAAATCTCGGCCATCAGATTTGACTGGATAGTGAGATTATATGAAAAAAAATGTTGCAATGTTAATGGAGCTCCAGTTTCTCCCGGGAGTGGCCAAGAACATGATATCTGTACCGAAAACCTTTACAAAATTTACTCACCGGATGCACTGATGGAACGTCTGAACCGACCGTTCATTTTAGGGCATGTCGCGCCAGAGTCAACTAAAAAGGACAGAGGAGTTCCTGCCACGAAACATGTCAACGTTGGAAGTTGTTTGTAAGCTGTTGTTTCACACGAGGCATGGGCACCTGTTGGGGTGGAGGTTGAAGCCCCCAAGTCACAAATCTTACACTGTACTAAGGCAGTGTTTTTCAAACTTTTTTGAGCCAGGGCACATTTTTTACATTGGAAAAATTTTGCGGCACACCACTAACCAAAAATGTTATAAAATGACACTATGAAGAGTATATTTAATTAAAATATAATTCCTCAGTTTATTTATACTCAATCAGTGTGAAACCTGTGCCTGTTTAGAATCTAAACAGGCTGCTAATATCTGTAGACTCGTCAACTTGCAACGCAAATTTCCAAAACATGGCTTTCGATGTCTGTAGACATGTCATCAATACGTCTGGCAAATTGTGTTATCAGAGAGCGGGACTTTAGCTATCTCTTTAACTGCGTCGGGCCGAGCATCTCGTTGACAATGGCTATACATGCAGGTAGTATTAATGTCTCTGCGACAGTGTGCGGCTTTTTTGATTTAGCAATGAGTTTGGCTCCTAGGTAACTAGCTTTTAGTGCTTTCTCATTTACCTTTGTGGTTTTTATCATAAAGGTTGCCTGTTTCTCTGTATTTACATGCCGGCGAACAAAATAGTCTGTCGGCTTGTTTTGAAGCGACGGGCGTTTCGTTTGGAGATGGCGTTTAAAGGCCAAGTATGAAGTAATTTCATGAAATGCCAAATAGGGTCACAATGAAAGTACTTAAACATTGTCCACCAAATAAAGCAGGAAAACATAATTTATATGTTGTATATTTGACAAAATAATCGATTTTCCGAAGTTCCAGCCTGAAAGGGGCGGAACCCGGAAGTGATACGTCACATGGAGAACAGCGATGGCAGAGCTCCATACGGCCACATGCAAAGCATTTCAAACAATGATTCAAACAGCGATACAAGCGATCTATCGAGCGCAAGTGAGGATATCCACGTTTTTGAAGGGTTGGAGGAAGAAGAGGAGGTTGGAATTTTACATGTTGGACCTTACATATATGAGCCAGATGCTAATCAGGATGCAAACAATATGCCCAGACGACCTGACATGGAATGGAGACAAGACCCATCGAGATCACAAGATTGGAAAGATATTATTTTGGTATTATTGGTATTATTTTTATGATTTGAAGATGCAGGCATGTGCACATAATTTTATGTTTTTGTCTATCTGATGACATTGTTTAAAAATAAATAATCAGACTTAATGTTCAAGCAGTTAGCCTACTTGGTACTTGAGTATTCTTTTTAGCAAATCATTTTTTGACTTGTACTTGAGAGATTTTTGTCATGACTTTTTTTTGTAAAAGAAAACTTATATGCATGAAATGTAGACTGTAGTGAAATGTAGAACTTTGAGATGGAGTTATTTCATCACAATTTGACAATTTTTAAAAAAAACAGATGAGGTGTGTTTTGTTCTATTCCAGAATAATTCTTGCTGCTATGCATTATAATGAAAATGCTGGCAGACCACAGAAAGTGACAAAGGAAGGAATACACTCCTACTGTATTGTTTATCCCAAATATAAGAGTGGTGGGTATTCTCTGAGAAAGATACTGGTGGATGCAACTTATGGTAAGTTATGAAATAAAAAGTAATTCCAGGCAGATGCATTACATACGGAGTTTAACACACCTGCTTTTCATTCCTTTGTATGAGAAATGGTACATCTTTTGGGCAAAGTGATTCACCACACTGTGAAAAGCTTCCACGCCACTGGTCTGTCCGAGGTGAGACATCTTCATGACATCGTTGACAAACATGGTCTTTGTCAGGAGTTCCACCACTGCGACATTGACTTCAGTACCTTTAAATGAATTTACAAGGTATGACAATATTTCTATTTTTTAGGGTTAACTAGCAGGCAACATCTAACACAAAAAAAAAACCTGGGAATAGCCACACTTTTTCTCTAGCAATTGGAGGATGTAAACAACTATCGTGTACGTTCTGCAGGTGGTCCACACATGCCAGCCACTTCTGCTTCTTTTCCTCCGCTGTCTGGGAGGAAAGTGCACAGCAGTGCAAATGGCACTTCAAATTTTGCACCCAATCCTTCAGGATCGACATGCTCTTATTTTTGGCCAAGGAGTCCAGTTTCTTGCACCATACCTGTATATTTAATATGATATGAAAACTCGAAGTGATGTGCTAATATATAAAACATAATCCCAAAACTAGCATATTTATAGACATTGAAATACACTAACCTTTAACAATGTGCCAACAATCATAAGAATGGATGACTTGGGTCCATCACCCTGATCCATTTCGCCACCTGGCGATGCCCGTCAGTGACGACAACTTTTACATTGAAGCCTTCCAACTCCTGGCGGCATCTTTTCAGGCCCTCCAGTTCCATTCCATAGCTTCCCCCAGTCTCGTTACTTTAAAGGAGAAGTTTAATACGAGTCATGAGACTAAAATAATTGGCATATAATTATGCCGCATATAATCTACAAAGCAGTTCACTGCCGATGGGCTAGTTGCACGAGGTTTTACCTACCTGCACCAGATGAACAGTAAGTATCTTGTTGAGTTCCATTTCCATCAAATTATAACTCCCGTACTTGGCACAGTGACCCATGGAGTCACATCTTCCATCTCCTCCGAGGACCAGTTCCTTCTCCTTAATGGATCCCAAAAGAGCACACTGCTTCTTCGTCCATGTGGTTGTCAGTGCTTCATGGAGATATGTGGCCTGGTGGTGGGAGTATGTCCACTTATTGTGGCATTGAATATTCAGGAATCTGAAAACATATAACCAATACATGTTGATTTTTCAATTCATAGCCCACGCGTCAGAGCAACAAGTGTAACATTATATGCATAGGTCACAATTACATTTAATTTGCTCAAATTCATCACTTGGGCTTCATAACAATTCAACCTGATGTTTACCTGAATATTCGTAAAACCTTGCTTGGCAAACTTCCAGTGAACAGGATTGCAGAGCTGAGGAGGACAATTAGTACAGGCAGGTTTCTAACAAAGGGCTGATTACACCACTGATGCTTGTTTCCACAAACAGTGCAAACAGCCTGGATCTTCACCAGTGTCCCTTTGACATAGCGGAAGCAGGCGCTTCTGACTTTGCAAAGGACACCAACGGCCAAGAGGGCGATCAGGGAGGACTCGAACACCAAGTACTTCCGCTGCTTGTGAAGGTCTTCACTTTCATTGCTCCTGCAAATATATTTCAATAATGCACGATTACCAGTATGAGACAAATAAGATAAGAAGTGAATAATTAGAGCTTGAAAATGCAATTAAAATGACATACGCTCTAGTCAATTGAGCCAATTTCAGTTTTGTGGTTGTAAATGTTGATTTGTGTGAATCGCATTTACAATGAAAATAATTATGATAATCTGACTGGATTTCTTCGAAGCCGACATGTATCACTTCATCATCTGATGAACTTGGTTCATCTTCATCGCTGTCCTCCCCTGCAATATACTCCACATCTTGGTCCGGGACGTGTCGACTGTCCTTTTACACGTCACTCTCCTCTTCACTGTCTGTGGCATACAGACCTTTTTCCTTTTGGGTTCTGGTTGGCCCAAGTTGCATTGCATACCAATGGACCGGTAATTTGCCCTCTTCTTACATTTCTCCCATGGAGGACAATACTTCAATGTTTGCACCACTGAACAAATTGAAAAGATAAATATATTTATAATCAATCAGTGTCTCCTCAACCGATCCTGAGCTTGTATCAACCCGTCTCCACAACGTCTCCAGTAAGCAGTGTATCAAGGCTAACAGGTGGCTCCAAGGACGCGCTTGGTTTCCTGCGGGCATAAAAATGTTGTACAGGTTAGACTAAATATGGCGGGAGACATATATTATTGTATTGTTTTAATCAAATATTGTTCAGAAACACAAAAGACCACGGCAGAGGTTTCACTCGACTAAATATGAGCAGAAGTCACCCTTCAGAAGGAAGGAAGCTAAGAAAAAGGAGATAAGGAAACTCGGAAACCAGCAAGTAAGGAAATAAAGAAGCAAGGAAACCAGGATTCAAGCATATTAGAAAGCAAGGACAGAAGCATCTGGTGGCCTTAATATATTGGCCAATATGGCCATACCAGTGGGGAAACCTGCATACATCAATCCCCAATGTACTGAATGTCTTGGCCAATATGGCTAACATTGGGGATGTCTTTGGACAAGATTGGTTCCCTTCATTTTACTGTAATATATTGGATTCTGTGGACCCATGAAAAACCAGTGTGACCAGAAGGAAGAGCCGAGCCATGGTTTATTGAGAGAATTTGGGCATCTAAACAACAATGCTGCAAAGCAGAACCCAAGTGGAAGAAAAGACAGGTTGCAGGTCTCCTATCAAATCGTAAAAGACTGCAAAGCAAAGTACAAGTGTCCAAAAAGGAACACTTGTCAAGTCTTATTCAGCCACATCATCTTAATCCACATTCTCTATTCAAAACCAATGATTCTGCAACACAGACTATTTGCATAGACCAGGGGTGGGCAAACTACAGCCCGCGGGCCAGATCCGGCCCGCTGGGCTTTTTAATCCGGCCCGCCGAATATTGGTTCAGAATACAGTCCAAGGTTTGATGTGAATTCTGCAATTCATTTCATTTTGACTTGCAATGACGGGCGTTCAACACCAAGTGGCGCAGTAACTTGATTTTGAGTGCATGTTAGAGACAGCAAGTATTTTATGTCCTGAGAGCAAGAACAAATTTGAAAAAATTTGCTTATCACGCAGGTCAGTGGCTCGCCGGATTGAAGTAATTGACGAACATTTAACGAGCAAGTTAAACAAAAAAAGCGGAGAGATTTTCACAATATTCTTTGGCACTGGACGAAAACAACGATGTAAAGGACACCGCTCAGATCTTAATTTTTATCAGAAGGATGAATGAGAATTTTGAGATTACGGAGGAGTTTTGGATATGGAATCCCTGAAAGGAAAAACACGAGGAGAGGATTTATTTAACAGCGTGTCAGCGGTCATACAGAGGCACAAGTTACCCTGGAGAACGCTCACCAACGTTACCACAGACGGATCACCGAATCTGACAGGAAAAATATCGGGATGCTGAAGAGAATTCAGGACAGGGTGAAAGAGGACAACCCTGAGCAGGAGGTAATTTTCCTACACTGCATAATTCATCAGGAAGCACTGTGTAAATCCGTGCTGCAGCTTGACCACGTAGTGAAGCCAGTTGTGAAACTTGCCAATTTTATTCGAGCGAGGGGACTTCACCTTCGTCAATTTATTCATTTCCTTGAAGAAGCTGACGCTGATCGCACTGACATATTGTACCATTCTAATGCCCGCTGGTTAAGTTTGGGGAAAGTATGTCAACGTGTGTGGGAGCTCAAACAGGAGATTATTTCATTTTTAGAGCAATTTGAGAACGGTGACAAGTTTCCTGAGCTGAATGACACAGATTGGCTTTGCGATTTTGCTTTTACTGTGGACCTACTGACACATATGAACGAACTGAATATGAAGCTCCAAGGGAAAAAACAGTTTGTGCATGAAATGCAAGCAAACGTCAAAGCCTTCAAAAGCAAGCTGATTTTATTTTCGAAGCAAATGTCAGCCAAGTCATTTGCTCATTTCCCCACACTGGCTACGTTAAAGGAGGCCCCACAACATGTGAAAAAAATATAGAAAATCACTGGATGACCTGCATGAGGAATTCTGCCGTCGCTTTTGTGATTTTGGAAAAATTGACAGGGCACTTCAGCTGGTGTCATGTCCCTTCTCACAAGACCCGGAAACAGTGCCACAGGAGTTGCAGTTGGAAGTGATAGATCTCCAATGTGACATGATGTTAAAGGACAAGTTCCACTCCCTGAAACTGGATGAGTTTTATGCTTCGTTAAGTGCAGCCAAATTTCCAAACATCCAGAAGATGGCACGGAGAATGCTGGTGTTGTTTGGCTCAACTTATGTGTGTGAACAGACCTTTAGTGTGATGAACACCAACAAAGCACCCCACAGATCCCAGATGAGTGATGAACACCTCAGATCTGTTCTGAGAAATGCGACAACACGATTACAACCAGACTTTGATGCACTGGCTAAAATGGGTGAGCAACAACACTGCTCCTTTTAAAAAGTATGTTAATACTTTTATGCTTTTGTTCTGTTTATGTTTAATATGTTCTGATATGTTAATAAATCTATCTTGTGCTGACCCGGCCCGTCTATCAAATTTTAAAAGTCAATGTGGCCCCGGAGCCAAAAAGTTTGCCCACCCCTGGCATAGATTGATCCCCTGAAATGTGCAATAGATTTTTTCAGTTTTTCATTGACAAGATTGCTTCAGCAAGGGCTCTCATTTCGAATGCCACACTTGACCCCTCTGTTCATGATCCTTATTCCGCAGTGTTGGATTCCTTTGAGGAAATTTCCGTGACATTTTCAGAGGATGTGGTTTGCCAAATTTAGCCATCTGGCTCTCCTTAATACTCTATTCCTCCTCAATTCTTTCAGGAGATTCTCTTGACTATTGGTGAATGAGTTTTGGACATTATCGAGCGTTCGCCCAACATTTTAAACATGCTGTAGTGCAACCCCAGTTTAAGAAATCAAGCCTTAATTAAGATGTACTGTCTAATTTTCGACCCATTTCCAGGCTGCCTTTCATCCCTAAAATTCTGTAAAAGTGTCCTTGCAGTTAAAATCGTTTTTGGATAAGCATAATGTCAAGGAGCTTTTCCAGCTAGGTTTCAAATAGAGATCAGAATCAGACATGTTCTGAGTTTTAAATGATATCATCCTGGCAAATGACACTGGCGACTATGTGTCTTTTGTTTGGTTGGAGGTAAATGTAGCATTCAATATGCTGGCTCATCTGCAACACCAACTGGCCATTAGTGTTGGCGTTCTGTCGTGGTTTTGATCGATTGTTGGTTGCACTGAGTCCCGCTCTGTCCCTCTGTCATATGGTGTTCGACAGGGTTCTATTTTGGGGCCTCTGCTGTTTTCACTGCAATTCCCCTTAGTTTCCATCACAAGGACAAAATGGTATTTCCTTCAAATGCTATGCCAATGACAGTCAGATCTCTATCCCCCTGAGCAGTCTTGAGAAAAAGGAGGCCTTATTCTGATGACCACTTTTGTTTTGTCCAGAGGAAATCAAAGCATGGATGTCACTGAATTTCTTAAAATTCAACAAAAAGAAAACAGAAGTCACTGTGTTTGGTCCCAGTGGCCCTTGTACATCCAACCCTGTTTACCTGGCTCGGGTCCCATAGCGTCTTGGTAAATGCTATGCCAATGAGAGTCAGATCTCTTTCCCCCTGAGTGGTCTTGAGAAAAAGGATGCCTTATTCATAAGACCACTTTTGTCTTGTCCAGAGGAAATCACAGCATGGATGTCACTGAATTTCTTAAAATTCAACAAAAAGAAAACAGAAGTCACTGTGTTTGGTCCCAGTGGCCCTTGTACATCCAACCCTGTTGACGGGTCGGGTCCCTTAGCGTCTTGGTAAGTAAACAGTATCGAAATTAGGTTTTAAATTTGACAGTGATTTTAAATCAGACTGGCAAATCGGTGCTTCTTTCATTTTAGGCAGCCGGCATAGGTGAAGCCTTTATTTTCTCAGCAGCACTTAGAAACAGTAATCCATGCCTTAGTTACTTCTCAGCTAGATTATTGGAATGTACTTTGTTATGGAATCAGCCAGCCCTCCCTCAAGTGCCCCCAGTTGGTCCGAAGTACTGCTGCTTAGCTCCTGACTGGAGATCATGAAAGGGAGCACATTTTCTTCCCCAATTCTGGCTTCTCTTCACTGGCGCTCAGGACATTTTAGAGTTCATTTTAACTTTTTTTTTGTTTTCAAATCTTGAATTTTCCTCACCACAGTTCTCTCTGAGCTCCTCCACACCTACACGTCTAATCGGCGCTTCAGGTCTACGGACCACACTCGACTGTCAGTGCCGACAACTAAGCGGAGCCTCAGAGGGGATCAACACTTTTCTGTTGCCAGTCTTCCCCTTTAGAATGACCTTCAGTTAAATGTTAGGCAAGCCCCTTCCATGTCCATTTATAAAACTCATTTGAAGACACATCCTTGTTCTTTGGCTTTCGACCAAATATGAGACTGACACTGTTCTCTTGTTTTCTGGTGTATACTGTATATACAATACAATACATCTTTATTTATGTAGCACTTTCACAACAGCTGCAGCTCTAACAAAGTGCTTTAGAGAACATCCATCCATCCATTTTGCGATCCGCTTTATCCTTCACAAGGGTCGTGGGGGGTGCTGGAGCCTATCCCAGCTGTCTTTGGGCAGTAGGCGGGGGACACCCTAATTTGGTTGCCAGCCAATCGCAGGGCACACACAGACACAGACGAACAACCATCCACGGTCTCACTCACACCTAGGGACAATTTAGTGTGTTCCATTAACCTGCCATGCATGTTTTTGGCATGTGGGAGGTAACCGGAGTACCCGGAGAAAACCCACGCACGCACGGAGAGAACATGCAAACTCCACACAGGGAGGCCATAGCCGGAATCCTAACCCTACACCTCTGCACTGTGAGGTCAACGCGCTAACCACTGGCCCACTGGGGCATCCGTTTTACAGAACAGTTAACATAAAATCACAAAATATGGTAATATAATATCACACATGAGACATGGACAGTCATGCAATCATAACCATATATCATCATATGCCTTGTTGATTGAAGCAGTTCTAGATGAAAGAGGAGAGGATCAAAGTGTCCTTTCACCAGTGGATCAGAGATGTCATGCTGAAAATGTGCACACGTCTGCTCCAAGCTAAGTTTTGAAATGGGTGGAAGATTCTTCAAGTCCACCATCAAGGGCCTCACTTTACGGAAGGACCTGTCCGTTCAGCTGGCTTTTGGATAATTGGTGACAAGAGAAAAGTGAGCAGTATCATCTACTGTGTGCCATGCAGACGTCTGAGGGCTCCGACCAGTCGTCAAAAAGTCGAGTCTAATCTCCCAGCAGATCATCTTTCCACCAACCCACCCTTCACAAATGTCGGATTGGATGTATTTGGCCCCTGGAGTGTCTATTCTCGTCGGACAAGAGGAGGCTTCTCAGAAAGTAAACGCTGGGCTGTGATTTTTACGTGTATGAGCATAAGAGCCGTCCATATAGAAGTCATTGTGTCCCTCGATACATCCAGTTTCATTAATTCTTTGAGGCGTTTCCTGGCTGCAAGAGGACCAGTTAAAAGTATCTGCTCTAATTGAGGAACCAATTTAGTGAGTGCATGCAAGGATCTCAAAATACCTCCCAACATTGACCACAACAGTATTAAGTCCTACCTTTCAGACCAAGCATGTTCCTGGACCTTCAAACCTCCACACGCTTCTCATTTAGGAGGAGCATAGGAAAGAATGATCGGGCTCGTCAAGAAGATACTCGACTCCATGTTCCTTCAGTTGAAAGACAAACTTACCCATGAAATCTTGGTAACCTTTATGGCAGAAGTATCGGCTGTCATCAATGCCGACCTCTTGTTCCTTTGACAACTGACCCAGACGAGTCATTCATACTCACGCCAGCTACTCTTCTAACTCAAAAAGTAGCCCCTCTACCAGCTCCTGCAGGAGAATTTGGACCCACTGACCTCTACAAGCGCCAGTGGAGGCATGTCCAGCATCTGTCCAACACCTTCTGGGACAGATGGCGTAAACAGTTTCTCCCAACCCTGCAAGCACGAAGTAAGTGGCGGTCTCCACGCAAAAACATCGAGCCGAAGAGCATCATTCAGGATCGCCAGGTACAAAGGAATGAATGGCCAATTGGAATAGTAACAAAGACTTTTATAAGCAAAGACGGAAGAGTTCGAGGTGATGGTGATCAAGCCTGGAGGAGAGACATTGTTCATGAGACCAGTCACTGAACTGGTGTTGCTTCTTCCTCCAGATGCGTAGGCAATGGACAAGTGGGTGGCACGTAATCATGCCAGGCGGGGAGTGTTCTGTCCCCAATTTACAGTTAATCTAAGTTTGAATGTTGCATTTAAGTTACACCAAACTAATGTTAATATTCCTATGCATAATTAAGAGTGTTTCTTTATGCAACATAAATTTATTGATTTCATTGTAAACACCGAAGTTCATAACCGGAAGTGACGCCATGAAAGCAGAAGACTCGTACGCGGAAGCAGGAAGTAGAGCGATAGATTGTCAATGAGAGAAACGTTATGGTCGTCGAGTTTAAGCCAGCACAATCCACAGACATCTCACGCCTTTGGTAGCATCGTTGGGTATGTACAAGTTTGTTTCGTTATCGGTGAACAGTTCTGTGACACTTTATGTTAGAAATGCTGCTTGGCGATGTGCAAAAAATATGTTAGGATTTGAGCTAGCGCTTGCTCATTACGTTAGCACGGTGTCGTCTTGCTAATTTCGCAGTCAAGGTCATGTTATTTTATTCTGTTGGTTGTGAACGAAAAGCAATTCATATACACTGCGAATTTAGTTTTTTATTGTAACATCTGTGCATGGTGTGAATTGAAGGTAATTTCGCCTCATTGTATGTTACAGTTTCACCTTTTTCTCCATCATTAAACCTGTGGACAAAGAGTAATGTCTTCAGAGTCGTAGTGTAGAAGATGAGTTTAGCTGACTGTCCAAATCTGGCCGAGACAGTGCAATGCCAATGCTCCAACATGCCAGTACACAAATGCCAAGACTGCCCTCCTCCTCTTGATTTCTCCTCCTAGCTCTAGTTTTTGTTGTTGTTGACGGTTGTTTTGTTTGTTTTTTGTTTTCAATCATGCAGCAGGTGTTTGCAATTTGATGCCAAACCCAGGAAGCAAAATTGTGTCTGAGACCACGAAGGATAAAAGGTCTGCGTTGAGGTCATATTCAAACAACCAAGTCATTAAGAAGAAAAATCCTCTTTATTCTTTGATCTGAGTGCAGGGGGCAAGGATGGTAATTGTGCATTACACACACGACCGCACGATGATCATTACAATAAGGATTGAATGAACCATGACAAGTTTTGAGGGACAAAAACAGCTCACTCTCAATGCTCTGGGATGACATGCCCAGGGAGCCAGGTGGTGAAGTAGATGTTGGTCCAATTGGTGGTAGAGGGGGGTTGTGTTCATCACCAGTAAAAGGCTGGGTGAACAAGGTGGTGGTCCAGTTGGGTCGTTTATATCTGCAGTCACTCATGTTGGTGAGGTAGGTCCTGGCGGGGACCTAGTTGGTGGTCCTGGTTTGAAAAGTCAGGTTGATTGTTTTCATCTGGAGTAACACTTGGTTCAGATGGGTGGTTTTTAATCCACAATAATAGGTGACTGCAATGGTGGCTGCTATTTGCCGGGTGGCTAATTGATGATATGAAATAAATGTCCGAGTGATGGTATAGCTTGGCAAGGTGCTGCTCTAGTTCGGTCGTTTTCATCCATTGCCCTCGTTGTGAAGATTATGGATACTGGTCAAATGGTTCACCAGGAGGTGATAGTGGGCCAGGTAGCTCAGGGTGTGGTGCCAAGTATTGGTCAGGCTGGGACGGTGGAAAGTATCGGGAAGGATGGTATGGTGTCAAGTAGCGGTAATCATGGTGTGGTTGCAAGTATCGGTAATAATGGTGTGGTTGCAAGTATCGGTAATAATAGTATGGTGGCAAGTATCGGTAATGCTGGTATGGTGTCAAGTATTGGTAAGACTGATATGGGAATGGCTTAGGTTGCCAAGGCACTGGTGGCCAACGGTGACCATAATAAGTCGACCGAGGTGGATAATATGGAAAATGTAGTGCTGACTCAGGAGATCCTGGTGGTCCAAGTGGTTCTGGCATACTAGGAGGTCCAGGTGGTCCAGGTAGCTCAGGGTGTGGTGGGAAGGATTGGTCAAGATACCTTGGTGGAAAGTATCGGTAAGGCTGGTTTGGTGGCAAGTATCCGTAATGCTGATATGGGAATGGCTTAGGTTGCCAAGGTACTGGTGGCCAATGTCGACCATAATAAGCCGACCAAGGTGGATAATATGGTGGTCCAGGTGGTCCAGGTGGTCCTGGCATACTAGGTGGTCCTGGTGGTCCAGCTGGCCCGGGTGGGCCTCCTGGACCATGTGGTCCAATCGGCCCCTCTGGTCCAGGTGGTCCTGGTGGACCGCTTGACCCATTTTGTCCAGGTGGTCCTGGTGGACCATCGTGTCCAGGTGGTCCACTTGCACCCTTTGGCCCTGGTTTACCATCTGGTCCAGGTGGCCCTGGTGGACCATCTGGCCCTGGTGGACCATTTGGTCCATGTGGTCCTGGTTGACCTTGTGGTCCTAATGGTCCTGTTTCACCAGGTGGTCCTGGCGGTCCATCTGGGCCTGGTGGACCAGGTGGTCCTCCTGGTGGTCCAGGTGGTCCTGCTGGATGACTTCGCACTTGTCGAACCTTAGCAGAAAAACTGCTGGTTCCTGTGATAAAGAGTTGGCATCTTTGTTACATACATGCCTTTCACTCACTCTTACTTTGTCATTGAAAATTGATGACTTACCTAACACCAAAAGGGCAACAGTGAACACCTTGAGAATGATCATTGTGGCTGGTGATGTCCTAAAACACAGTGAAAAGTGACGGTCAATGTACTGGGAGGAGAGCTGACAGTGTCAGTTTACTGGGGCCCAAGTTCCAAGAAGTGTCATGACTCACTGCCAATCTTAACGTTGCCGTCGAATGGAATTCTCGCATTTACTGAAACCACGACTTTCTTGGAAATCAATTTCTTGTTGAGACGCTAATTGCTTATTTTGCCGAAAATGGTGCCAGCACCAACCATACACTGCACGCAGAGCCCCGCCGTGCAAAAGCCTTTAACTTCACAAAACCATATTCCATACCTGTCAACTCATACTGTTTAGCCATAGTTCATACGGATTTTGTGGTGAATCTTACGTATATGGCCGTATCGCACAAATCATACGGATTCTGAAGATTTCCGGGGTTTTTTTCACCAACTCCAAATGATTTGGAGTTGGTGAAAAAAGTAATGCAGGAATACAACTCTGAACACAGTAATGCCACTAAGTAGAATGATGATTAGACATTAACCAGACATTGTATTATGGAGATCTACAATAAATATCATTGAAAATTTCGTGGTTTTTTTTCTGCCGTTATTTTGACATATAAAATGCTTTGGTATGTTATAAGGATTTTTTGCTCTTTATAAGGATTTTTTGGCACTGTAGGGCTCCCCCTGCAACTGCACACCTGTTGGTCATTATGTAATTAGTTGTATAAAATGACTCCCGCCCGACCACTCATGGGTGTCATGTTTTGTTTTCAGTCTTAGGTTTCTGCTCCTTTGATTTCTTGTGATTTTGTTGCTGTCGCTTTACATTCCTGTTCCCTGGCGAGGCAAGGGTTGCCATCGCATTTGTTCCCGTTTCCCCGGCGAGGCAAGGGTTGCCGTCGCTTTTGTTCCTGTTCCCTGGCAAGACAAGGGTTGCCATCGCTTTTCGTTCCTGTTCCCCGGCGAGGCAAGCCTTTGGACGACTATGGGACGTTTTGGGATCCGTCCCTTGAGGGAGGGGTACTGTCATGATTCTGTTTGTGACCAACAGGTGGCACTGTAGGGCTCGCCCCTTGCAGCTGCACACCTGTTGATCATTATGTAATTTGTTGTATCAACGGATTCCCGCCCGACCACTCATGGTCAGGTCATTGTTGCTGTTTGTGTGTTTGCTACTGTCATGTTTGTTCTCAGTCGTGTTTCGGTCATGGTTAGTTTTTGCTTCAGTCATGGTTTTGTTTGCTACTTTGGATTCTTTTTGTTTTCAGGACTTTGTTTTGGATTTATTTTTCTCTGTGTTTTAATACAATTCGTCAAATACCCCCTGCTCCTCCCTCTTGCCTGCTTTTTGGGGTCCACGACGCATCGTGACAGGAACAGTCCTTTGATTTGTGATTTTTTTTTAATTTGTGGGCAAATTGATGTAATTGTTTTATTTCTGCACTTTGTTTTAAATGTTTTCATTGCTTTTATGTTTAAATGTTGTACTTGCCATTCTACACTGCACAAATGAAAGTGTATTACCCATCAATCCAAATCTAATGAAATAATTTTTATCATGCAGCAGTACAGCAATTTAAAAATTTTGATACAAATTTCAAAATATGCTTTGTTCCAATGGACAAGTCTTGTTTAGATAAAGGAAACTTTTTCAGGTTATAAACTGAGCGGATTCTTTATGTAATTAATTCAACTTAATTATTTAAAACTATGACAACCAACAAATGTTTGTTTTTCCTTTCTAAAAACCATTTCGTGAAGGTTAAATTCTCAGGTTGCACCAATTTTCAAGATTTTTAAAAAATTCTTGAAGCCCAAATTTGGGACAGTTACTTCCTTAGTTTTCAGGTTATCAAGTGCCAACGTCACAAACATTCATTAAATATATTAGCCCAGGCATGGGCAACTGGTGGCCCGCACACTGCAGGTGGAACACTCTTTGAGTGGCCATTTCATTAATTAAAAAAAATGTATGTTTGTATAAATGTGTATTATTTTTTAATTTTGGGGGGGGGGGGGATTTGGGGTGGATCCCCAAATACTTGCAGTTGGCCATTGGAAAATTCACTTGTTCCCACATTTTTTAAAATATACAGTTTATTTTTAAAACTTAACAAAATCCATTGCCTCAATCCATTTCAGTGACCGTTCGTTATTCCCAGATTTTCGCTTTTCACAGAGCATATGCCCCACGAATAGCGGGGTTTCGCGGTTCAGTTTTTAGGTGTAATGTTTCCATTCATCACTCAATAGCAGACATGGCCTTAGTAACATTTGCACCAGGTCTTATATACTGCCCGACATTACAGCCTAAGAAGCCCTAATATTTTGGGGGGAATGACAAGCAGGACGTATTACCTTTCTGCTTGGCTCTCGACGAAGGCGGACGCTTTCTGCACAGCTCCCTGCCCTCCCACCTTTTTTTTCCCTGCTCGCCACTTAGTCTTTTGTGCTGTCTTTTGTCTAACTTTTTCCCTAGCCTCCTACCGTGTTTTCATCCGAAGAACTAACCATGGAATTAGTTGGCTGGTCTCTCGATGTAATTGACAAAATTTTTTCGACGAAAAGAGCGGGCAGTGGGGAGCCTGCTTGCCCTCCGGGGACACTTGCTGCCGGATACGCCCTGGATCCATGGAGAAAGTGGAGACCGGTGTGCCTGACAGTACTGTCCGTGGAGGATGTGGAAGACATCTACATTATTGGCCTTTTGATAACAGGTATGCTGCTGTTTGGTGTTGGCAGCTTGCTGTTCTATCGCAAGATTCAACCGACGGGAGCGGCTCTATTGGAAGTGAAGAAGCTGCCGGTCACTCTGGATGGTTTGGCGCGAATGTCCAACACTCAGACTATTGTTGTGATTTGGAGCGACTCCGCGCGATCGATAATACCATGGAGACGTTGGAATCCACGCTGCGGAAAGAATTTCTGGATCAGACTGATCGGCGCCACTGAGGAGATACAGACCAAGGACTCAAGGCTGTCTGGAATTGTTGGCGGCCGTCTCTCCAAAACAAACAACGCTATCTGGCCTTTCCCCTGAATGGAAATACGCACGGAGTCTAGGGCCCCCCACCGCCCCCTCCTTCTCGGCCATGGACTGATAAGCCGGGACTGTCTTCACGATGAGCAGACCTCGACGATGCAGCTATGACCTGCATACGCATACACATACATAACTGGACAACCACACGCACATACACATCCTTGTTATCACCGTCTTCATCGCTCCGATTCTTTTTCCCCCGTGACGTGGTTCGACATGCAGAGCGCTCGTGTGAATCCGTGCAGCTGGTCATTCTCGGCCGCGTCACGGTTACCCCTCTAAACCCCCCCTTCCCATTCATCCTCCCCCTTATTACATATTATGTCTTGTGACTTGTTGTAACTGTCATATGCTTATTTCTGTGCTAGGGTCCTTTTTTATCCTGGACTTAAATTATCCTCGGAAGAGGATAGTTCGAGCGTGGGTTTTTTTTCCCTCTCCCGACCCAGTGTTTTTTCCTTTCTGAATTCTGATTGTAATTTCCCCATTGCGGGACAAATAAAGGATATCTTAAGTCTTAATATGATAACCATTTTGATTGAGTTCATTTTGAGTTTGATTTGTGAAAAGAAAATCTTCCCAAAAGACAACATATGTCGGTTTGCTGTTGAGCCATTTTGTGCCATCCTGGAATGATGACTTTTGACTTTTATGCTCAGGAGCCCTTTGCACTGCATTAAAAAAAAAAAAAAAGTACCTACCGGTAGTTGATTTTGTTTGTTCAAACCCTTTGTTATTGAAGGATTGATCTTTTATACCTGTACTGAAAAATGTGTTGTGAAAAATGAAATCTGTTCGGAGCATGTATTTTGCATGTTTGCATGTGTTTTGTTTGTATTTTAAATAGCATTTTTGTGATACATCTGGTTTAACATGCAGGGGAGAGAAGACTATACCTCCACTGCCTGCCCCAACTCCACCTCACTGCTTTACAACTTCATTGGACAAGCGTGCCAAAGGGCACTAAGCAATGCCCACTTGAACTTGAGTCCAAATTTTTCAGGTGATTGTACAAGTGCAACACCAAATATGTCTAACATTAATATCATCCATTCATCCATTTTCCGAACCGCTTGATCCTCACTAGGGTCGCGGGGGGTGCTGGAGCCTATCCCAGCCGTCTTCGGGCAGTAGGCGGGGACACCCTGAATCAGTTGCCAGCCAATCGCAGGGCACACAGAGACGAACAACCATTCACGCCCACACTCACACCTAGGGACAATTTAGAGCGTCCAATCAGCCTGCCATGCATGTTTTTGGAATGTGGGAGGAAACCAGAGCACCCGGAGAAAACCCACGCAGGCCCGGGGAGAACATGCAAACTCCACACAGGGAGGCCGGAGCTGGAATTGAACCCGGTACCTCTGCACTGTGAAGCCGACGTGCTAACCACTGGACTACCGGGCCGCACACATTAATATCATGTTCCCTGAAAACACTTCAAGATGGAGAAAGTACTCACCACAAACACAAGATTGGCCTTGGAGCTGTTGTCAGTCCCGCTTCCGTCTCTCTTCTGCCGTTTCACAGTCAGTAATGGAGGGCTTAAATCACTTGTCCGTCCCATTCAGGTGGGGCACTCGTCTAGGTGGGTCATTTAATTGAGTTTTCTTTTGTTTTCACACAATCACAGGTGATTATTGCCAAGCAGTATTTCTGCTTCATGTTGGCAAGCTGCATGTCAATTAAGCCACTTTGAAGTGAATAGATCAAACCAAATTTCATCACCGCAGGAATCGTATGAGCTTTGTACTTGGAGTCCTAATATTCTCTCAAATAGCTGATATATGTTCAATTATTTATTTTTATTTTTTTTTACTGTCTGTTTAGCAAAAAAGGAGCTGGGTCGTGTATGTGACAAAGGCTATTGGGGCTTTGCAAAAAAAATGGTTTGTCTTTTCCAAGTCAGGAAGTAGCAACCACTTTACTCTGGAACATTTCATTCATTCATTTGCCGAGCCGCTTTATGCTTACAAGGGTTGCAGGGGGTGCTGGATCCCATCCCATCCGTCTTTGGGCAGTAGGCCGGGGAAACCCTGAACTGGTTGTCAACCAATCGCAGGGCACACACAGACGAACAACAATCCACACTCGCACTCACACCTTGGGACAATTTAGAATGTTCAATCAGCCTGCCATGCATGTTTTTGGAATGTGGGAAGAAACCGGAGTACCCGGAGAAAATCTACGCAGGCCCGGGGAGAAAATGTAAGGAGTTCACATGTTTGAGCGATGGCTGTTTGAAAGTGCTCTACAAATACAGTTGAGTTGAGTTGAGCATGTAAATGAGTTTACATTACACAGGGAGGCCGAAGCTGGAATTGAACCCAGTACCTCTGCACTGTGAGGTCGACGTGCTAACCACTGGATCCACTGGGTCGCCCATTTTGGAACATTTGTTGAAATCATTTGCTGAGGGCAAAATAATCTAATTTCTGAAAATCAAGTTTTCATTTGGAAAGAAAACACAGCTTTTCACTCATCAGGCATTTCAAAATCTAACAGCATTATTCCAAAATTGATGCATTGTTTTTCCGTGAAAATTCTACAAACCCCAGGGTGAAAATCCAAATCAGAATCATCTTTATTTGCCATTCTTAAATAGACAAAGAATTTTCCACCAGTAGGTGGAGCCACTCTAACACTACAGCAAACAAAATTAATATTTCAGACAAACACATACATATGCAGGCATTAAGAATTGTAAGAGGTGCCCTTATATGATAAAACGACAACCGTGCAATTGTGATTTTGAGTCCCAAAAACAATTTAAAATGACCAGCAGCATGGTAAAGAACAAAATCAACAAATAATGCAACATGAGAAAGTTACAATAGTGAATACGGCAAAACAGATGTGCAAAATTGGCAGACATAAACAGAATGTCACTCAGGAATTAAAAATCAACTTTTTCGGAAGTTCATGGCCAGAGGGAATAAGTTGCTGGAATATCTGCTGGTTTTCGTGTGCACAGCTGGATTGCGCCTCCCTGTGGGAAGGAGCTGGAAGAGGCGGTGAAAAGGTTGTCGAGGGTCCAAAAGAAGTCCAGATTCTCTTGTGTTATTTGTATCACCAGGTAAAGCAATTGAGAACAGAGAATAAATGCATTGTGAAAGTTCACAGTCAACTAAGACCTGTCTTAGTTCTTGCAGCATAGAAGCCCTCGAGAGCACCGGTCCCCAACATTTTCTGCCCCATGGACCGGTTTAATGTCAGGCAGTATTTTTTGGGACCGGGCTTTTTAAGGCCAGAGAAATACAACAAAATAATATGATATGAACTGCATGGTATTTTCGTAACATAATAATAAACATGAATCATGACGCGAGCAATGTCCGATTTGGCCGAAACACTCTCTGGTCCCTATGGTAACGTTTAAACGTGCCTTCATTTAACATAAGATACACCACAAACAAAAAGTGCATGAAAAATACGACTCACCATCGCTGCATATTACGCAGAATGGGCTTGCTGCATGGGAATCTCCTGTTGAGATAAATCCATATCTTCAATAGGACTCCTGATAATGTCTGATGAAATGCAGCCTTCTTTTTTTTTAAGTCTTCTTCTGTCTCCTGGCTGGGCCTTTTCCCCTTCCCAAAGGAACTTTCCAAAGACGTTTGTTTTTTTCCTCATTTTGCTAACTCTTGGGTTTCATTTTAGCGGTAGCCTATCACGTGACTGAGAAGCACGGACTTCACCTGCATCAAGAGTGACATACTGTAGACGGATATAACAGAGAATCTGGCAATTTTTCAAAATAAAACATCTTTCAGATTCCGAAATGAATGAAACAGAAATAATGTAAGTTATGTCATCTTTCTGAGGCCCGGCACCAAATGACCTGCGGGTACCGGTCCGCGGCACGGGAGTTGTCAGACCAGTGCAGGTATCGATGATTTTCTTGGCAGTCCTAACTACAGCTGAATGATTTTTCATTTTCTTATCAAAACCATATTTTCAGACATTGTGATCATACGCTCATCAAAGCTGTTTTGTTTTTTTCCCAGCACTTTTAGTCCCCCAAGTTCACCAATCAACAACAAACTTCCCAGGCAGATTTGTGCGCACCACATATGAGTGGCACTTGCTCTGTGGAGCAGTTACATACTCAGCTGTTTTTGTGTGGATCAGCCCCCGAGGTCATCTTCGCTGTTTTGCAGCAAATAAGCTACAATTCTAACACGTATCATTGTCACTAAAAGCGCATGTGGAATCATGAAACATAAAATTCTGTGTAAGAGGCAACAAGATGGAGAAGCCATTCTAATTGCTTAGCTTGAAATGCAGAGTTGCAAAAGAACCCCCCCCCCCAAAAAAAAACAACAACAAACAAACAACACTGACCAGCAAGGTTTTGTTATGTTTTTGTGCTGATCTGACACCAGCAAGACAAAAAGGGAAATCAAAACAGCCAATATTCAAACAAGCAAATCTTTGGTCACTGGAAAAAAAACACACTCTGAAGTGAGATACAGCTGCCCAGCAAGGATAGGATGTTGCTGGGGCCCTGATGGGAGTTGGTGATAGCGGGGGCAAACTGGAGTATTGCTGCTGTCACAGGCTGGGTAGCAACAGCATTAGGCTCTTGCTGGGTGGTTGTGGCTCAGTTGATAAAGTGGGTAGTCTAGTGGCAGAAAGTTCTGTTTTTTTTTTTTAATCTTAGCTGCTTTTTTGTGTTGCTTTTACTGATAGGCATGCTCGTGACACCAGCAAGATGCATGCTACTGTTCCCCTACTCGTAGATGGTGACACCAGCAAGGCCAACATGAAAACACAAGAAAATCATGCTGGCTTATGCATGGGAGGAGGGGGGCGGGAAGTGAGCAGGGCAGTGCTTCGGTGCAATGGCATGCCATGTTCTCTCTCAGCGGGGTGGCGTAAATGGTCCCTCTTCTGCAGGTTGATTGCCCTTCAAAATGTGTATTAATTGTTGAAAATAATAAATAAACCTCTGAGGGGCGTGAAAGGGGCCATTTGACCTGGACATAAAATGTGCCCCAGCATAACACCATTGCGAAGTGATCAAACTCGCTGATCAGATTTTTGCTACTTTCACTGTTTCACAGATCCTTAGTTATGTAGACTTGCATGTCTTCTTGTGAATTTCTCAACTCAGCTTTGTTGAAAAAGGACAAAAATAAACACACATCCCACTATTTGAGAACTGATTTGAAGAATGAAGTTATTTTTCCGAGAGATATTTTCTAAGTTGCTTGAAATAAAACCTGAAACTCATTCCTTGCCTCACCTTTCGAACAGACATGTGTGCTGCAGTGCATATTGTCCAATAGTTCTTTCGAAAATCATTTCGCCCCATTCTTAATCCATTGCAGTCAGATTTTGTCCTCCTTTGCAGCATACCAGGTGGCCCTGGTCAACTCCTTGGCTCCCTCAGAATTGCTGTCGGCCACTTCATCACTCACATGGGTTTTCCTCTCGTCTTTTCATTTGGCGGGATGTCCAGTTCTTATTAATTTCATGCTTGTGTCATATTTTCATTTTCATTGGAGGCTCTTCAGCAGATCATGCCTTCTGCTGTCAAATGTAGCCAAAAATGTCAAACAACAAAACTCCTGGGGAACAGCAGAGGCACTTCAAATGGTGGCAAGTGTGAGCTGACTCCCAATTAACATGCATTTCATTGTAATTGGTTCGTAGTAAATACAGCCACACCTCAAGTTATGAGAGAAGGTGCACAGTTGTGCAACCACATTACCTCAGTTGTTTTTTGTTTTTTTTGTCCTTTTAAAGGCTATAGGTCACATTACTGCTGGATAAAGTTTCTCAATGATTTATGCTGGTCTCATTCGTTCTCTGAACCGCTTATCCTCACAAAGGGTTATGACATGCTGGAGCCTATCCCAGCTGTCTTAATGTATCTTGGTATAATTTTTTTAAATCGGAAAAACCTGGCATTTGACAAGGATGTGTAGACATTTTATCGTGACTGTAAATCCAATATGGATGTTGTGTTTCCTGAGAGCACATCAAGATGGGCAAAACAATGACCATGTCCAATCAAATATGCTTGTGGGGACCTGTTCGCTTCTTACGACAGTTTTGATTCTGCTCTGATGTTTTCTAGGTGGCCTCACAGCTGCAAATGAAAGATGCAACATGTCTTGTACGCCCATCAGAAAGGTCACGCTGTCATTAGGTGAGGCATTTAATTGGCTTTGCTTTTGTTGTTGTGCTGTAACATTGGTGGTTCCTATTAGGCGGGTCTTGCTGAGTGACATTTGTTCTTCATACTTGGATGCTACAATTAATCAATTCGCGGGGTTGACATTTCTTCTTCATACTTACAAAGCTGTCATTGACAGGTGTCACAGTCAAGGCCCAGGTGTCAGATCTGGCACGCCGCATAATTGTATATGGCTCATAATATCTAATTAAGTGACTCCACTTCATGGTTCCTGCGAAAATACGAAAATAACAAATTGTAATAATAATAATAAGAATACATTTAATTTATAAGCGCCATTCAAAAAAATTCAAGCACACCGTACAATCAAAACAAGAATAAAACCACAGATAAAATTATAAATAATAAGAGATTAATTTAGAGATTAATGTGATTATAAATAGGTGGGTTTTGAGATGGGATTTGAATGTGGGAAGAGAATGAATATTTCGGATGTTGGGTGGGAGTGAATTCCAGTGTTGGGGCAGAGCGGCTGAAAACTCTGCACCCCATCGTGCTGAGACGGGCAGAGGGGACACAGAGGCGGAGGGAAGATGAGGACCTGAGGGAACGAGAGGGAACGGAAATTTTAAGAAGGTCAGACATTTTGAGATATTGCTTTAAGAATTTCATTCTTCTCTTTCAGCGGGGCTAAGCACTGACAAGCAGGACAGAGCTTCCCCGTGAGGAACATGGCCAGCTGTTGTGCCTTATTCAACTCAGACCAGCCGACTGAAGTGACTGGGGCGTCTTTGAAACTTCAACGGGCACACTGGATGAATACACAGAGACTGTCGCATCAGACATCAGTTTCTGTGAGGACATGTGTGTACCAACAAAGTCCTTCCACTCCTTCAGCAATAACAAGACATGGTTCACTGCCAAACTCAGGCAACTTAGAAAAGAGAAAGAGGCCGCATTTAGAAGTGGAGATCAGGCACTGTACAAACATGCCTGAAACCAATTGACAAAGGAAATTAACATCGCAGGGAGAAGCTATGCGGAGAGGCTGAAAAAACAGTTCTCTGCTCACGACTCTGCATCTGTGTGGAATGGCCTGAGCGCAATCACAAACTATAAAATATCACCCCCCCCCCAAGCAGTGAACAAAAAGGGTCTGGCTGATGAACTAAATGCCAAAATTTAAAATTGGCATGGAAAGCCAGCCCAGCCTCATTGGAATATTTTGGCATCTCGACATGCAGATGGCTACATTGGGGGTTGCCATCATTGCTTGCAGTTACGTTCCCCTCAGCATTCACTGAGCCAAAACCAGCATTGAACGCTAGCTTCCTTGCGCTCTTCCTCGGGTGGGCAAAATCCTTCAAAACACATTCTTGTCATGGGCCCATCCGTTACTCAAAGCATTGTCCACCACTTCTTTGACCCGCGGGTGACCGCCGTCACTTTTTATTATTTATTTTTTTACATTGGCCGCTACACAGTCGACACACAGTCAGCCAATGTAAAAAAAAAAAAAAAGTCAAGTTACGACACAGGTATGCAGCAAATAGGAATCCAATGAAGGTGTTGATATTTTCGGGCATTCTGTAGCGCGTTATTGTCAATGTTTGTGTATGCGTGTCAACTAACTGCAGCTGCAAGGCCAATAAAGATGGTGCCGACACGTGTGGCAGCCTCAGTTACGCGTTCCCTCATATTATCCCTGTTTTTGTCATTTTCGTTTTTGGCAACCCTACGCGGCTTACTTACACGAGGGAAGTGTTGCTTAGCATTAGGGAGTCTACGCGCTGACTTTTTTTCACCAGCACACGAAAATCGACAAGGTTTTTCGGGGCTAATAGCGAGGGGAGCGGCTGCGCTGTACGGAGCATGGAAACGCCGTTGGAGAAGGGGGAAGTGAGCCGGCGTGCGAGTCAAGCTACGTCAGCGTGGATTTCGAACCCCATTGATCCATCTTGCGAATCTACGTTCTCTGCCAAACAAGATGGATGAACTTCTTCTCCTCACAAAGACCAACAAAACCTTTGCACGTTCTGCTGCGTTCTGCTTCACTGAAACCTGGCTCAGTGACCGCCACCCGGATTCCGCGCTACATCTACCCGACTTCCACCTACTCCGAGCCGATTGAGACATGGAGCTATCGGGGAAATGAAAAGGTGGTGGAATATGCTTCGATATCCACTACGAATGGTGCACTGATGTCACGAAGTTCGACGCACACTGCGGACTTGGAGTCACTGTCTCTAAACTGCAAGCCATTCTACTCATCACGAGAGTTCACCTCCTTTGTACTAGGTGTTTACATTGCGCCACAAGCTAACGCTAACACAGCGATAGAAACTCTAGCTGAACACGTAAACAAACTTGAGCTAAACTATCCAGAGTCACCCCTTATCATTTTGGGCGATTTTAGTAGAGCGCATCTTAACTGTGAACTTCCCAGATATAAGCAGCACATTGACTGTTTCACCAGAGAAGGCAACATTCTAGATCACTGCTATACAACACTCAAAGGTTCATACCGATCGATAGCCCGCGCAGCATCGGGTCTTTCTGACCACTATTTAATACACTTAATTCCGACATACAGACAAAAACTCAAATGTGTAAAACCGGTTGTTAAGACTGTGAAGAAATGGACCGATGAAGCAAAGCTATTTCGACATGAATGCTTTGACTGAAGTGACTGGGGCGTCTTTGAAACTTCAACGGGCACACTGGATGAATACACAGAGACTGTCGCATCAGACATCAGTTTCTGTGAGGACATGTGTGTACTAACAAAGTCCTTCCGCTCCTTCAGCAATAACAGGACATGGTTCACTCCCAAACTCAGGCAACTTAGAAAAGAGAAAGAGGCCACATTTAGAAGTGGAGATCAGGCACTGTACAAACATGCCTGAAACCAATTGACAAAGGAAATTAACATCGCAGGGAGAAGCTATGCGGAGAGGCTGAAAAAACAGTTCTCTGCTCACGACTCTGCATCTGTGTGGAATGGCCTGAGCGCAATCACAAACTATAAAATATCATCCCCCCAAGCAGTGAACAAAAAGGGTCTGGCTGATGAACTAAACATGTTTTTTTATGCCGATTTGAAAAGGACACCTCAATTTCCCACATGCGCCCACCTCGACCAGAAACGACTCTATCCACACGCCCACACTCATTCTCTGCCCTACAGAGCCACAAACAGGACGTGAGACGGCTCTTCAAGCAGCAGAAAATCAAGAAAGCTGTGGGGCCCGACAAAGTGTCTCCCTCCTGCCTGAAAGTGTGCGCTGACCAGCTGGCTCCGGTCTTCACACATATCTTCAACAGATCCCTGGAGCTTTTGTGAAGTCCCATCCTGCTTCAAACAGTCTACCATCATCCCAGTTCCCAAGAAACCGGCAACATCGGAACTGAACGATGATAGGCCTGTCGCTCTGATGTCTGTGATCATGAAGTCCTTTGAACGCCTTGTGATGAACCACCTAAAGAACATCACCGGACCCCAGCTGGACCCTCTTCAGTTTGCCTACCGGGCAAACAGGTCTGTGGAGGATGAAGTCAACATACGGCTGCACTATGTCCTCGAGCACCTCGACAACACAGGGACCTACGCAAGGATCCTGTTTGTGGATTTCAGTTCTGCGTTCAACACCATCATCCCGGAACTCCTCACCCCCAAACTTCTCCAGCTCGGTGTGTCCCCTACGATCTGTCAGTGGATCCTCAGCTTACTGACTGGAAGGACACAACAGGTGATAAAAGGTTGCAAATATATCTTGCTGCAGAGTGAGGTACAATAATTTTATTTACCTTTGCCATTGTCAAATCCAGTTTCTTTCACCTTAGACAGCTAGCCAAAATAAAACCTCTCCTCTCACATGAACACTTTGAGAGAGTAATTCATGCCTTTGTCACATCCCGGCTCGATTACTGCAATGCCCTTTACTTTGGAGTCCGCCAGTCCTCCATTAAGCGCCTTCAGCTGGCCCAGAATGCCGCTGCTCGCCTCTTGACTGGTACTCATAAGAGGGAGCACATAACTCCTACTCTGGCATCCCTTCACTGGCTCCCCATACATTTTAGAGTTATTTTCAAGATCCTTTATTTGTTTTCAAATCTCAGAATAATCTCGCGCCACCTTACCTCTCTGAGCTCATCCGCCCCTACGCACCTGCCCGGCACCTCAGGTCTGCGGACCAGACATTATTAGAAGTACCAAGAACGAAACTGACGCTCAGAGGGGATCGAGCCTTTTCTGTTGCTGGTCCCTCTCTCTGGAATGACCTCCCACTGAACATTCGGCAAGCCTCCTCGCTGCCCAGCTTCAAAACCCTCCTCAAAACTCACTTGTATTCTTTGGCATTCGACTCAGCATGACTTAGATTTGTTCTTGGTTTTACTGTTTGGTGCTTTCTACCGCCTTTATTACCGATTTGTTTTACTGTTTATTGTGCATGCTAAATTGCTCCATGTACAGCACTTTGTATGCAGCGATGGCTGTTTGAAAGTGCTCTATAAATACAGTTGACTTGACTTGACTTGACTTTCTTTCCACCACCAAAGCGAGGAGTCGTCATCTTTTGGCTTCTGGTTGGACAATCTATAATTTATAGAAGTATGTACAATTACCACACTTTTATTTTTCTATTTTTTTATTGTTGCTTTCCACTTACATTTCAACATCTCTCACACACACTTTCATGCTCGCACACTTCTATTTACACCATTCATTCCACGTTGCTCAGCATCCAATTTGAAATGAAATGGAATATGAATTTAACACTAGTGGTTTTAGCAGAGCTGAGCGGACCAAATGTGTCCTGTATTTTTTAAAACCTATGGCGACATGCAAGTCAGCACATTTACGGCGCATATTTTCATCCACATCAACGAGACGCATCAACCGTACATAAATGATTAGTGTTACTGGCAACTTCATAGTATAGCGGGGAATGTAGCGGTACATAAAAGTTACTGAGGAGGCTTAAGAAGTGATGAAGTTTTGAATAGGAACTTGCAAGCTAGTCAGCAGTTACCTCCTCGTTCCAGCGGCTCTGGCGAGGACTCTCAGCTACTTTCCGTTATGTCCGAAGGAACGTATTCGTCCGACATATCGGGATCCAAATCGCTCTCCAATTCATTGTTTTCGCCGTTGTCATTACGAGACGATTCCAACGAATCGCTGACGTGTGCCCGGCCTCGGCCATGCGAAGCAATGCAGCCTCTTTGCTGGTCATCGCTGGAAGTCGCCGGGGAAACGATTTGTGGGTGATGTGGGGCATCGGGAGGCACAAAATGATCGCTGACGTGGAGCATGTTCATCTTCATCAGATGAACTCGAAACTCGGTGTGAGCTATGCGGGCCGCGTGTAGCACGCCATGTTTGTGCAGGCCGATGTTCATTTGACAGGTGCCGCTTTCGATTAGTGACCGAAGCGTCATTTTCTCTTCCACACAAACACCATCTCCTTTGTTGTTTTGTTTCGAGGACGCTTTTATACCGAAACAAATCCTTTTTAGTTAGTTATTTCCTTTTCTCCATCGTTGCTAGTTGCTAATGTTCCAATCCACGATCCACATACGCCCCTCCTTCACTGTACGCCCTTTCTACTACTTCTGCGGCGTGATCCTGGTTGATTTTTGCACCACTGCCATCCCCCACTGCCATTTTTTTGCTATTTAACATTGCCGTCAAGCCTAATCCTGTGGTGAGAAGTTGCATCAGACTCTCTTGCACCCTCCCCCATGAAAAAACGTGATTGACGTATTAATACGTCATGGGGAGGGAGCGGCTATGCGCTAATTGACGTATTTATACGTCAAAGGGTGTAAATGAGTTAAAAGCGCTCAAGAACATCTGCATAATGGTCAGCTTGTACCACAAATACTGCTACTGGTCACTTTAAAATGGTGACATTATTTTCTGCACCAACTGTACATACCAACTGCTATAGTATTTTATTCTACCACTGATCACTTTATCTCTGCTTGGTACTTTGCACATTGTCTCACAGTTGTCACGACGTGGTACCACCACACATTTGACAATAAAGTTGTGTCCAATCCTATCCAATCTAACAATGGTTCACTTACATTACGGAATGTCTTTCTATACTTATTTATGTCATTGTTTATGATGATACTTGTGCAGCGTGTTCTACCGAAGGCAAATTCTTTATGTGTTCTACATACAATGCCTATAAAAATGATTCTGATTCTGAAGCCTTATCAGTCTTGGGCCCAAGAAGGAGGGGTAAGGGCCTGAATGAATGTTCGCGTCCGAGCGTTTTTTTTTTTTTCATCGGCTGAAAGTCAAAATAACAGGTGTTTTGGGAACAGGCCATCAACAATTACATATAGCCTTGAAGGTCTTTTAGCTTGTGATTCTCTTTGGCGTCAATTAGCCAAATCCTCGATCGATTTTTCCAGGCCAGGCGAACTGCTCCTCCTTATTTTCCATTTTATGAAATGACTTTGTGGTTGAGTTTCATCGACGCATGAGTCTGAGAGTTGATCATCTGCCCCATACTCTCCATGTACGCTGTCAGTTCATTACTCCTCCCACCGGCTGAATTGTGCCAACTCCAAACAGCATGATCCCTGTTCTTAGAAGGCGAATAATATAGACTTCCACATCCTCGACAGACAGTATTGTCTGGCACATCATTCTCCACTTCTGCCAGGATCTAAGGTGAACCCAGCAGCAAATTTCCCATAGAGGCCAGAAGGCTCCCCACTGCCTGCTCTTTTCTTTGAAAAAAATGTATCCATAATGCTGAGAATCCAGCTGATTAATTCCATGGTATGGGTTTCTAAAGAAAAAATACAGGAGGAGGATTGAATAATTGTGACAAAAGACAGCACATTTGATTGTCAGCAAGGAGAGAAGTAAGGGGGATCGGAACAGGAACAGAGCAAAAAGTGTTTGGCTTCATCGAGAAACCATCACAGTGAATGGCCGCAGCCATACTGCCATACATACAGCCAGGGCATAGTGTCGTTGAAAACTGTCTGCCGTCTCACCAATTCAATGAGGCATTTTCTTGGACGGAATTAGATGACTGTGAATCATTCTCCCAATTTTCCACAGTTAATACTGATAGGAGGTCCATGAATCCACCACTGGCGATGCCTGTTTTGCTGACTCTGTGTCAAACAAGCCTGGCGCTGCAACTCAGAATAAATAATCACCTGTTGCATGTGAAAGGCGGAAGGAAGTCTGTCTGTTATGCACGTCGAGTTCCATCCATCCATCCATTTTCTGAGTCGCTTATCCTTACAAGGGTCACGAATGCCTCGTGACCGACAGCTGGAGCCTATCCCAGCTGTCTTCGGGCAGAAGGCGGTGGACACCCTGAATTGGTTGTCAGCCAAGTTTAAAACTGTTAAAACTGAATCAGTTTAAAACTGAGAGGATGCCCCCCCGAACAAGAAGAAAATAATTCACCCCCACCCCCCACTCTGCCGCCACTATAAATAGAATTTGTCGATAAAATTGTTGTAAATACACCTCTGCAATGCATTGTGCCTTTATTAACATTAATGAAAAGAAAAAATAAAGAAATATAGTTCAACTGACTGCAAAGAATAACTTTATTAACATTGTTTTGTAGTCTGTAACAGAAAAGATTTTCTTCTTCTCCATGATTTTAAGTGCATCAATTTGCCAGAAAAAAAATCCTTGTTTAAACTGCAAACATTTTTGACCAACGTATTGCACCATTTCATTCAGAAAAAAATAAAATGAAAACATCTTTAAAAAATAACAACAAATTCAGTTCAACAACATTAACTCAGGGGCACAATATATAAAATGCTTCAGTCTACAAAACTTTTTATTTTATAATCAAATTGAGGAGGTCAAGATTGATGGCTAAGATGAGCATGTTTTGTAGTACATGACTTTTCCAGCTGCTTACCAGCGTGATTGACGCGTAATGTTAAGTGGCACCTTGATTTATTTGGCTTCGTGCTGTCGGGGGGCCGTCAACATACCTCACCTATCTACCACTGCAGTCACGGTGAAGCCAAGCGCGACATGCGCTTCGTCATATTTCCTTGTCTTAGCTTTCGGGTGACTAAAAAAAAAAAAAAAAAAAAACGTTCTCTTCTGAGGGGCGGCCCGGTAGTCCAGTGGTTAGCACGTCGGCTTCACAGTGCAGAGGTTCCGGGTTCAATTCCCTGTGTGGAGTTTGCATGTTCTCCCCGGGCCTGCGTGGGTTTTCTCCGGGTGCTCCGGTTTCCTCCCACGTTCCAAAAACATGCATGGCAGGCTAATTGAACACTCTAAATTGTCCCTAGGTGTGAGTGTGCACGTGCATGGTTGTTCGTCTCTGTGTGCCCTGCGACTGGCTGGCAACTGGTTCAGGGTGTCCCCCGCCTACTGCCCGAAGATGGCTGGGATAGGCTCCAGCACCCCCCGCGACCCTGGTGAGGATTAAGCGGTTCGGAAAATGGATGGATGGAGTTCTCTTCTGAGACTTTATTTACTGCACTTCATATCGCCTGCTCGGTGGAAAAAAAAAACGGCCCTACACAATAGAGCTAATACTTCCTGCGCACTCTGACAATGAGGGCGCTACCGCCAACTGCTTCAGTGGATGTGCAATTACACTTCATTCGAATTTCTGCGGCAAAGAAACACATCCTCCCCAGAGTCACCCCCCCCCCCCCCCCCCCCACTGGCATTGCACGCCAGTGGGGGGGGGCACTCTTTGAGTAGCACTGGTTTCAATCAACAGATAGCTAAATTGCTCCGCGACCTTCCTGGCAGTGGAGGTTTTTTTTTGTTTTTGGAAGACCTTTTCTACGATGGCTGATTAGGGTCACTGAGTGAGACAAAAACAAAAGAAAAAACAGATTTGCATCTTTAGGCAAGCGACTGCTGTTTTACTCATGAGCAACTGGTAAGTTCAAAAGATGGCCCTGTCAACAATTTGATTTCACATCTGTTCCAAACATGACGGCATGCATTAACATTTAGGACCATGGTGTTTTTATGTGCACGCCTGATTATGTTTATTGTGTATACCAGGGATGGCCAACCCGCCGCTCACGAGCCACATGTGGCTCTTTGGCTGGTTCAATGCAGCTCCCGGGCTTTCACATGGCAAGCGTCGAAAATGCCTCGGCGGTGGCGCTGCCATTCAAATAATGGCGCTAAATACGCAGAACTTACGATGTCAGCCTATCATCAATCCCGTTACTTGATTAACATTCAGTGCAACCAGTCAGATGACAACTGAATCACCGCTCATGCGCAAACAACGGCGCTAAGCTAGTTAACGAATTGACTCTGATTTTAAGGCACAGGTGCCCAATACGTTGATCGCAATCGACCGGAAGCCAGCGGACTGGTCCCAAGTCGCCCGTGAGGGGTGGGCGGAGGAAATGGGGGTGGGGGAGATTTGTGTATTTGCGTGTTTCGGTTTCGTTCATGTTTGGGCCGTTCCGGCTGTTGCTGATCGTGGCGTGCGTGTGTGCGTGCATAGTTGGGCGCATGGTTGGGCGTCCGCATGCGTGCGTGTGTGTACAGTAAACATTCCCATCCCCGGAATTCTATCAAAAGGAATTTCCTTCACCCGGAATAAAAACCTATGCATTAACATTTTGACTACGATATTACATGTTATCGGAACTTACGTAAGCGGAAATTCCACTAGCCGTAACCCGGATGGAGAGGGAAGGCCGCGGCAGCTTAAATACACGTAATGACCACCCGGTGCGATAGAAAGACACGACGGAAGACACATTTTCACTTCGCCTTTTTCTATCATCAGATCCGAAACGACGACGTGTGAGTGACTTTTTATTGGCGTGCCTTTAACTCTAATTGCGAAAGATTTGAACTTTATTCACTTGCGTCCTGCAGATCATTTTGTTACATGTGCATTTTGTCAACATATTTGCAGGTTCATAAGGACATGTACCATGCTCATTTCCCAAATGAGGAATTTCTGTTATCAGGACAGATTGGACAGCGCAAACATGAGTCCGTGCTCGAGAAGTGAATATGTTTGCACGTGTGCGATAAGATCGATCGTGGGAGGTTGGTCGCTTCAAAAGTCGATCTTCGGGCAAAAAGGTTTGTCCCATGTTGCAGGCTGACCCGAGTAGTAAGTAACTGCTGCAGCTCGCATGCAGATAATAATTGCTTCGAGTGGCAAGAAAGGAATGCAAGCCAGATTTGAAGAGCATCGTTCATGAGAAGGAATGCGCATGAACGATGCTAAGCATATTGCTTGCTAAGGCAAGCAATATGCATAGTAAGAGAAAAACATTCTTATATTTTTGTTTGTGGACTTGGTTGAACTCAGAGTTTGTGTGTGTGGGACAGTGCACACAATATTCATTGTTGAAAATGACTGGTCTGTGGTCTTAGTACTGTAGGAGTCAGTTTCTGTCATTATCATGTTGGTGTGCGACATTTTCAATAAATTTGGCTGAGCAGAGGTAGGTGTGTGTGTGAGAGAGACGAAGCGATGTGGTGATGCTTATGTGTGCCCATGTGTATGATGTGGCTCTTGGCAGTAACACAGTAAAAAAAATGTCTCCTAGTCCCTGACCACCCCTGGTATATATTGTATTTGACTTTGGCGACATCTGTTGGGTGGCTCCGTCTCGTTCATCTAAAACCAGGAAATGGGCATGCGCAGCGGAGTTCCTTGCTACATCTCTGTTGACTCAACAGGTGAACCACCTCCATGATCGATCTGAAAAGCGGCCACCTCAACGCATTGGCTGTGTGCCAAAATTCTGTCCCTAAAATTTATGAACAGAATTGGTAACAAAGGGCTTCTTTGGCGCAGTCCAAAACCCACTGTTATTTAAGCCTTCGTGGGTTTTCTCTGGGTACATCGGTTTCCTCCCACATTCCAAAAACATGCATGGCAGGTTCATGGAACACTCAGTTGTCTCGTGGTGTGAGTGTGAGCATGGATGGTTGTTCGTCTGTGTATGCCTGGCGATTGGCTGGCAACCGGTTCAGGGTGTCCCCCGCCTACTGCCCGACGAAAGCTGGGATAGGCTCTCCAGCAACCCCCGCGACCCTTGTGAGGATAAAGCGGGTCGGAAAATGGATGGATGGTAGATTTCATAATGGCCAATAATGACAAAATGTCAACACAGTGTGCAGACCAGGCGGTTGAAAAATGTTATGATGCCAGATGCCTGTTGCATCCTCTTCACCTTGACTTTGGAAAATGATCAGTTCCAGCACATGCAAGTATGTAGAACAAATGTCAACTTTTGAAATGGATTAATTACAGCATATAAATATCAAGTAAAAATGTGCCTGGTCGAGACCCGCCGAATAGAAACCAGATTTTTTTCCTATGTGACAATAAAAGGAAAGTCAATTAAATGCCTCACCTAATGACAATGTGACCTTTTCAATGGGCGTACAAGGCATTTTGACTCTTTCAGCTGTGAGGCAACATAGAAAACGTCAGAGCAGGAATGACTCTGTTGGAAGAATCAAGCGGTTCTTCAAAAGCACACTTGATTGAACGTGGTAATTGCTTTGCCCATCTTAATGTGCTCTCAGTCAACACAAAATGCATACTGGATTTACAGTCAACATAAAAAGTCGACACACCCTTGTTCAATTTTTTTGTGATTTTAAAAGAAAAATGAGACCAAGATATCGAAATAAAGCTGGGGTTGGGGTCAGCACACCCATGACCCTTGTGAGGATAAGCAGAAATGGATGTGACTTTCAGTCTTGCCATATTGACGATTCTCCAAAATTACAACCTAACACAGCTGATTAAATTGACATTTTATTTCATTCTCTTATTTTGTGCAATTAATTCTTTTATTGTACATATATATACAGTTATCCCTCGTTTATCGCGGGGGTTACGATCCAAAATGAACCAGTGATAAGTGAAATGTGTGAAGTAGGATTTATTTAAAACATTTTATTGTCTTTGGGGTTTTAATATTTTTTGCATTCTTTTTTCTTTTGCTTGAACCTCCTCTGACACTGAAGTACCCAATGTGGGGTACTTTCTTTCTCCGTTGATTTCTGTATTGTGATGGCAAGTTCCAGAACCCACGCTGTGCATACATCCTGAGATAAGAGGTCTTCCCTGGGGGGCTTAACAGCAATCAGGGGCTTACCCAAGGTGCGGGGGGACAACAGAAGACACTTGGGGGACCGTTAATCAACCAAGGAGGAAGAACATAAAATTGAACACTCCATATATTGTTTTAAGTGTACAAACAGATGTTCAGGAAAGAGACTGGGATCAATAGTACTCATAGTAAAGCGCAGTCCCTCAATAGCTGATACACAGATACTTGAGATAACAGTTCCTCTTTTGATGTTGACATGGCCTCTGGAGGGGTCCTAAAAGTGGTGGGGGTGAGGGGGTACCAAAGGTGATTGTAATCACAGTAAGCAGGAAATACCTTCAACAGCATTCTACATTGTTTCTTTCAAATCCAACGAACAGAGAGGAATATCTTAACACAAAAAAAAATAAAAATTCCTTGTCTCAACCCCCCTCGGGTGGTGTCCGTCCCTCATTCAGCTCGGGTCCTCTACCAGAGGCCAGGAATTTTTAATCCCGTAAAAAATTATTTAAATTAATGCCAATAAAAATGCGCTAAACTGACAGCTCTAATATATATACAGTATATATATATATATATATATATATATATATATATAGAGAGAGAGAGAGAGAGATATATATATCCATCCATCCATCCATCCATTTTCCGAACCGCTTGATCCTCACTAGGGTCGCGGGGGGTGCTGGAGCCTATCCCAGCCGTCTTCGGGCAGTAGGCGGGGGACACCCTGAATCAGTTGCCAGCCAATCGCAGGGCACACAGAGACGAACAACCATCCACACCCACACTCACACCTTGGGACAATTTAGAGCGTCCAATCAGCCTGCCATGCATGTTTTAGGAATGTGGGAGGAAACCGGAGCACCCGGAGAAAACCCACGCAAGCCCGGGGAGAACATGCAAACTCCACACAGGGAGGCCGGAGCTGGAACCGAACCCGGTACCTCTGCACTGTGACGCCGACGTGCTAACCACTCGACTACCGGGCCGCCCATATATATATATATATATATATGTACTGTATGTACAGAGTGCCTTGAAAGAAAGTCAAATAAATAAAACCAGAGGCAAGCCAGTCATTCGTCAGCAGCCTGGGCACACGCCCATCATCTTCAGTCATGATTTCAAAATGAAACGAACTGTAATTGTCAGTCGGTCAGTCCATCATGTTATTTTCTCCGCTCCATCAGTATTCTGCATTTTGATGAGGAAATGGAGGACCTGAGGATTTTGATATATCTAAAAAATATCCTCGTCTCACCCTTCGGGTGGTGTCTGTCCCCCATTCAGCTCGGGTCCTCAACCAGAGGCCAGGAAGCTTGAGGGTTCTACGCAGTATTCTTACTGTTCCCAGCACTGCGCTTTTCTGGACTGAGATGTCCGATGTTGTTCCCGGGATCTGTTGCAGCCACTCATCTAGTTTGGGGGTCACTGCCCTAAGTGCTCCGACCACCATCGGCACGACTGTCAACTTTACCTTCCAGGCTCTCTCCAGCTCCTCTCTGAACCCTTGGTATTTCTCCTGTTTCTCATGTTCCTTCTTTCTGATGTTTCCATCACTTGGGACCGCAACATCCACTACAAGATAAGATAACATATCCTTTATTTGTCGCACAATGGGGACATTTACAGTCTACAAGATTGTGGTCTTGTCAGTCTGGATCTGGAAGTCCCACAGCATCTTCGCTCGATCATTCTCCACCACCTTCAGAGGTGTTTTCCATTTTGACCTCGGGGTTTCCAGTCCATACACTGCACAGATGTTTCGATAGACTATGGCGTTCCAAGTCGGCTTTCCCTGCCAGCATCTTACACCCCGCAGTGATGTGTTGGATCGTCTCAGGTGCCTCTTTGCACAACCTACACATTGGGTCTTGTCTGGGGTGGTATATCTGGGCCTCAATAGCTCTGGTGCTCAGGGCCTGCTCCTGATCAGCCAGGATGAGTGCCTCTGTGCTGACCTTCAGGCCAGCCCTCTCTAGCCACTGATAGGACTTCTTGAGATCAGCCACTTCTGTTATGGTCCAGTGGTAGATCCTGTGTCGGGGTTTGTCCTCCCATGATGGTCCCTTTTCCAGCACCTAATCCTCTGTCTGAGACATTCTCTGAGTACGTCATCCATTGGAGCCTTCTCCTTGATATCTATTCTTGCAGCTTGGATGTTTCATCCTGGACAGTGTCTCTCACACTCACTAGTCCCCCGGCCTCCTTCTTTTCGGCTTGTGTACAGTCTCGGGGTGCTGGATTTGGGATGGAACCCTCCTTGCATAGTTAGGAGCTTTCAGGTCTGAACATCCGTGGTCTGAATATCTTCCTTTGGCCACCTGATTCTTCCTGCAGGGTATCTGATCACTGGCAGGTCATAGCTGTTTATTGCCCGGGTCTTATTTTTGCCATTGAGCTGGCTTCTTAGGACTTAACCACTCGCTGGAGGTATTTGGCCGTAGCCGCTTTCCTTGTTGCCAGTTCGAGGTTGCAATTGGCCTGTGGTATACCGAGGTACTTGTCTCTGTC
Source organism: Hippocampus guttulatus (assembly GCF_054856545.1). Lineage (NCBI taxonomy): Eukaryota > Metazoa > Chordata > Actinopteri > Syngnathiformes > Syngnathidae > Hippocampus > Hippocampus guttulatus. The sequence goes on from NC_141264.1 coordinate 3,537,385, forward strand.
CTCAGTGTCTGCTATTGTTCCTTCAAGGAGTGAAACCACTTCAGTGCGGACTACCTTGCCTCTCTTAGTCAACATCCGACTACATTTCTCAGCCCGAATGACATCCCGATGTCACTGCTGTAGATCCTGGTTGTGTGGATCAGGGAGTCGATGTCTCTTTCGCTCTGAGCATACAGCTATATATCATCCATGTAGAGGAGGTGACTGATCGTAGCTCCATTTCTGAGGCGGTATCCATAGCCTGTCTTGGTGATTACTTGGCTTAGGCGGTTCAGTCCTATGCAGAACAGCAGTGGGGAGAGTGCATCACCTTGGTATATGCCACATTTGATAGACACTTGGGTAAGTGGCTTGCCATTGGCTTCAAGTGTGATTTTCCACATCCTCGAGTTCGCAACAAAGACTCTAAGGCTCCTGTTCACCTTTTACAACTCCAAGCATTCAGTGATCCATGTGTGTGGCATTGAGTCATAGGCTTTCTTGTAATCAATCCAGGCTGTGCACAGGTTGCTATGTCGGGACCTGCAGTCTTCTGCGACTGTTCTGTCAACCAGGAGCTGATGTTTGGCTCCTCTGGTATCTCTACCAATGCCCTTCTGTGCTTCGCTCATGTATTGATCCATGTGTCCACTTATCTTCGCCGCAATGATGACTGACATGAAATTCCATGTTGTGGAGAGACGGATTCTTGGCCGGGATAGGATGGGACTGCACCCTTTGAGGGATCCTTCAGGATCAGATCAGGATCGTTCGCCCTTCAGTGAGCCATCCTGGGTGAGTCCCATCCCTGAGCAACTGGTTCATTTGTGCTGCTTGGCGCTCATGGAGAGCTGTGAGTTTCTTTAGCAAGTAGGTGTGGACCATGTCTGGGCCTGGTGCTGTCCAGTTTTTCATATCTGAGACTGTCTCCAGTATGTCTGCCACTGTTATGGTAACTGGGTTGTGTTCAGGGAGGTTGCTGTGCTCCTCTCTCAGTCACCAGCCATTGTGCACTGCTGTTATGTGCGACCTCCTTCTCCCATATGCCTTTCCAGTACCTTTCAGTTTCCAGTCTTGGGTCTACGCTGCTGTTTGAACCTTGCCACTGAGCGTACACTTTCGCAGGTTGTGTTGCGAAGAGCCTGTTGATTTGTCTGGCCTCATTCTCTTTCGTGTCCCTCTTTAGGCGACTGGACAAGGCTTGGAGCCGTTGTTTGGCAGTTTCGAGTGCTTCAGGTACGGCCATCTGGATGTACCTCTCGGGTATCGGCCTTTTCATCACACCTCTCTGGGCCTCCCGTCAATTGACTCACATCTTTCCGAGCTGCCTTGATCTTAGCCTCCAACCGTCTTTTCCATGGTGGGTAACATATCTCATGGTTACTCTTATAGCCAAGCATCTCTAGCATCACTGATGCTGAAGTGTATAATAGCTCATTGGTTTCTGTGATCGTTACGGTAGTGCTGCATTCGCACTTTCCATGAGACTTTCAAGTGGTACTTCACATCGCCGTTGTAATCAGTTTCTGGGTTGCCCAGCTTTCATTCTCGCCATGATTTTTGCTGTCAGGTCAGTTTCTGGCTCGTTCAGCATTTCATTCATTGGGGCTGGCCTCCCAATCTCTGGTATGACCTCCTCCTCTGATCTGGCAGCCTGGGGCCCTTCTCCATGCAATCTGCATTGGACCTCATCAATCGCAAGTTGTGACAGCAATTGCCGTTTGTGGATGTTGGAACACTGAGCTACTAGTTGTTGCGTGGCCAAACGTGACTGTGGGTTTCAAAGTACCCATTCAGCCTCCATTCTCTGCATGTCACCCCTCTGACTAGGGTTGCTTGATTAGTAGCATTCCAACAAAGTCTTGTTATCGCATCTCGCCAATCTCCGCTTTGTTCCAGTAGCCCATTTATATATATATATATATATATATATATATATATATGTATACAGTGATCGCTCGCTATTTTCGCGGTTCGTTTATCGCGGCTTCGGTGCATTGCGGATTTTTTCAAACATTCATAAAAAAAAAAAATTTAAAAACATTTTTTTTTTCAAGTCCGCAAAAATCAGTGTCTAAGTGTTGTATAGTATGCGTGCTAGTGTGTGCTGCACTCTGCTCAAGCGTGGAAGGTCCACGTGGGGCACATGTGTGTGTGTGTGCACACATGGGCGAGCTGGTGAGTGTATGTGTGTTGCTGAGAGAAAGAGAGAGACAGAGAGAGAGAGAGAGATAGAGGAGGCTTATAAGGACAAAAGCAGGTCTCTTTCATCCTTAATTGTCTTAATTGACTCATCATAAACACATCTGCTGCAGCTGCAACATCGCTGGCGTGTGCGTGTGTGTGTGTGTGTGTGTGTGTGTGTGTGTGTGTTAGTGCGCTCTGCTCAAGCGCAAAGGCCCACGTGGGCAATTTTTTTTAGATACTGTATATATGTTTATTTGTCACTACTTCGCGGATTTTCGTTTATCGGGTGGTTTTGGTCCCCATTAACCACGATAAATGAAGGATTACTGTATATACTGTATATATATTACAGCTGTCAGTTTAGCACGTTATCATCGGCATTAATTTGAATGAATTTTAGTTTGATTATTTTTTTCTCGCGAGGTTAATGCGGCACACGTTACAGCGGATTTTACGTTGCTCGATAAATTAACCGGAAACAAAACAACAAGTGCACGTCGAGTCTGAAATACCACTTAATGGCCAAGCACAAAGCTGATTTGAGTACTCCGCCCCCTCGTCTCAGACGAAATGGATAACGCGACGAAGAACAAATTTGCTGAAGCCATAGCTAAATGTATGGCTACTGCATAAAAGCCTGTCAAAATTGTCCACAGCTCGACTCAAGCTGAAATCAGTCGCATTGCATCGAACGACTCCAGTACGGATTGCCAGCGAGAGCCTCCATTACAAGCTATGTACAGAAATTGTCCATAGCCGATAAGGCTAAGGTACACAGAGCAAGAGAAGACACTAGGTTGATGAATCTCTGGTGAATAAAGAGCAGGTAGCCTGTTGAGTACGATGTATGCCACTGACACGATTGTTACTTGTTTGGAACTATTTTGTGTGGAAGGTTACCATGTCCGTGTCCATATAAATCAGTGGTCACCAAACTACGGCCCGCCTCCACATTTGGTCCGGCCCCCCTGAACAATACCAGAGAGTCTTTTGATTTATTTTCAATCTATGTATATTTGTATTTTATCATAAAATTTGGCTTTTGCAATAAAATATTCCTTAGTTATGTACTATTTTCATGATTAACTATTAGCTAGTAACAATTTCATAAACACATACAGTATCACGTGACATTTGTTCCATCCTTCTGTGGTCTGTGCCGTTATCTGGCAACCCCAGAAAAAAATCTTAAACCCGTCCCTCTCAAAGAGAACGTAATCATGGCGAAAAGGTGAGGTAAGAGAAAAAAAAATGATTCAGAATACAGGGAATTTAACCCAAAATGGAGAAACGATTTTTTTTTTCAATGCAAAGAAAAGATTGTCTGTCTCATCTGTCGGTGGCGGTATTCAAAGAATACAATCTGCGGAGACACTATGAATCCTGTCACAACAACAAGTACAATTTTTTGCATGGGCAAATGAGAGAAAGAGGAACGTTAGCTCAGCAAAATACATTTGTACGCCAAGCTCAGCTGAACCAGCCATCTGTTCGGGCTAGCTTTCGGTTTGCTCAACTGATAGCAAGCAGCAGTAAGGAGAGTTTGTCAAGAAATGCATGAATGCTGTCGCAGAGGTGGTGTGTCCCGAGAAGAAAGACGTCTTTAATACCGCGAGTGTATCAAAAAAAGTTATTTGATTTTGTGTGGGTTCCTGGGAAACAATACATTTTTACGTCTAGCTACTCTTGCAGTCACACTTTTGCTGTTACAAACTGACCCCGGCCCCCCTATCAGAGAAGGGAAAAGTTATGTGGCCCTCACAGGAAAAAGTTTGGGGACCACTGATATAAATAAAGCGGGTGGAGCTTCTCTGTGTTCATCTGACAGTGACGGTGCGCTGAGGCACGTCGAGAGTTCAGCGGTGCAGTTGTAGTGACCATATTGAAAATAAAACATCTCCAGTGTTGTGTCATCCGAAATGATGTCTACACAAAACCATAGAGAGACTTCCGCGCAAGAAGGACCAACAAAATCAACATAGCCTGACTGCCGTGTTCAAAGCAAACTTGAGAAAAACGAAATACGCAACCATGGCTTAAATCCACTGTAGGTTGAGTACTAGTTTATTTTAGATGTGCACTTTATAATGTTATATTGCTCTGTTTTGATTCCCTAAAAACAGCTTTTAAAGGAGCTGTTGTGTGGCAAAATATTTTTTAAATTAAAACAGGAAAGAAATAGGACAAAAAATATATAAAAGGAAATTCAGAAACGATAAAAAAAAAAAAGTGTGTTTCTGTACTTTTGTGTTTGCTACCTTAGACTCCTTGTCTTTAACATCTCTCGTCAGATGATGTGTCAGATGCGACAACCACCGGTCAACCTCAGCACAGAGAAGGTCCAGATTGGATTCCATGGCCTGCGTCACAGACTTGGGAACACCCTTGAAAATGGCTGCTCGGGACACTTGCGAATGCAAGGAGGAAGCTGGAGGGGCGTCTCCTGTTTTCAGAGTGTAATCAGTGAGGGCCCGATCAACAAAGGCTACGGCCTCCTCATCTGCTTTGGGAGTGAATACCAGATCTGAAATAACACACTATAGGAGGGTAAACAAAGTGTTTCAAGCTGGAGACAAGGTCTAGTAGTGCATCTCGTGTAAAGGCATGCTAATCGGGAAGAGAAGTGAAACCTGAATGTTGCATCAGAGTGCTTAACTGTGAAAGCGGACATGATTGTGTAACTGATGTCACCTGCTGTTAAACATTTGTCCCGTAACCCCTCTCTGCACTGCTTGAAGCCAATTGGCACCAGCAAGTTGCATAGGCGGGAGTCTCTGCATCAGCACACTCATATCAGTGGGAGAGAAAGGTTTGTAAAATATAGCAGAGTTACCAGTGGACGGGTCAATTTTGGCTAACATGGGTGCCTGTGTCTTGTCCAGGGAAACCAAGACAACGAAAGTATGTACAAAAAGTTATGAGATTTAGTTAAGAAAGAAAAAGAAAAGAAAAAATGGAGGCACTCTGTTCACAGATCTGTCATGGGAGCTTTCTCCCTCTCCGCGTCTTACGCTCTCATTTTATCTTGTTGGGATGTGGTGAAGGCCAGCGCAATCAGCATTTTGAGCAGCTACACAGAGTACAGACAAGTGCAACTTTGCTTGTCAGTAAAATATTCAAAGGTACAGTCAGCATGCAATCGTACGAACAGTTACTTCCATTTAGTGCTGTTATTTGTCAAATTCCCATTCCAATCCCTCTCTCTTGATCCTAAGGATCAACCAGGATGAAACAAAACAAAAACAAACGCACAATCCAAAATGCAAAGAGAGATTCCCAAAATTAGCATCAGACTGAAGAGGTCATGTGGTTTGAAAACAGTCATCCTTAAGGGGTGGTAACCGAAATATATACTCAAGGGAGAGTGCAAAGCTGTTTTTATAGGAGACAGAATCCCTGAGTTAAGTTGGCAGAGTGATAGCATTGTCCTATTTACATAAAAGACTCAATAGCCTCGGGGTCAGGAAATGAAAGTGGGTCGTCAGTACAGAGATCAGGATTTGTTGTGGATGGGGCAATCTGTGAAAGCTGGGTAAAGTTCATTGTGGAAATAGTGCGCACAATCATGTGATGAGCACACGGAACAATACAACAGGAGAAGGCAAGAAACAGGAGGAGAGAGATCGGTGGTCGGAAGCAAGCTGTGCAGCCAGGTGAGCCAGCCTTCGTCAGTGAGCCAGGACCAAAGGTCCCAACCCCAATGGGTGGGGTGTCGTCGGCCTAGATCGATCAGCAGATCATGAAGGTGCTCAAGGGTAACAGACATGTTGGCGGAAGGGTCGGGGATATAAGTACAGCAGTGTTCACCCAAGACATGACAGCGGGACAAGGATTTGGGAAATGTTGGTGAGGGGACGAGAAGGTTAGTATTTATCGCTGTGGGGCCCTCCAATGAGATGGTTGGGTGGGGAACACGATTATCATGGCTAAGAGGGTATGAAGTAGCTGTCCGTAAACCACACATGACAGGTTGGTAGTTGCCAGGGTTCATCTGGGTTGTACGGTTGGCAGTAACAATGTTTTGATCAGACATAGCATGTACTGTGGTGTGACCGAGGAGGATGCCTCAGGACTTTCATTGATGATGTCTCTGTCTTCTTTGGTGGTGGCTTGGCCACGGGTTGGTTCCCGGCCGTGGGACTTGAAATGAGGTCCCTTGTCACTCTTTATCAGTGGGAGACGTGGACCCAGGAGGCCCTCTCAGCGACCTTCATGGCGGTGTGGGTGACGAGCAACATTTGGAATGGCTGAGCCAGCGCCGATATCTCCAGTTTTTGGGTCTGAAGTTCTTCACCAGTACATAGTCGCCTGGTTGGATGGTGTGCAATGGGTGGTCTGCTCGTTGGGGCAGTGAGGCGGTGAATGGTCACATGATGGAAGAAAGAGACTGATAGATTTATCCAGTATGAAATGAGAGCGTCCTCATAGAGGAGCACGTTTTGACAAACACGTTTGGGAGGCCCAAGAGAGTGGCAGTGTAAGGAGACGAAGAGTGTTTGTCTCATACTCCTTCCAAGAGGGGGCCACAATGAGGAAGTCATTGAGCAGAACCTGGAGATAAGATGAGAAAACCTTTATTAGTCTCGCAATGGAGAAATTCCCAATTCACAGCAGCAAAGTTATGAAAGGAAGAAGTAGAAAACAAAATACAGGAGCTGCTGGAAAGGCAGCCACTCTCGCGGCGCCATTTTGAAGTCAAAATAACAAAAATAACACAACACAACACAACACATAGGACACAGACAGTCGGGCAATCTTCACCACTTTTCTGCATACATTTTGTTGTCTGATGCAGTTTATAGATGAAAGAGGAGAGGATCAAAGTGTCAGAGACGTCATGCTGAAAATGTGCACACGTCTGCTACAAGCTAAGTTTTGAAAGCAAACACGAAGCTGTAGCATCCATTGACGAAAAGAGATTCGTTCACTTCTCCTGTCCCACGTAATCCACTTCAACCTCCAAGCCGCGACTCCCAGTTCCAAATCCGCATCGGCGCTCCGCGCTAACGCTCCTTTCTTCTCATCGTCGGCTCCTCAAGACTTACATCCATCCAGCCGCAGACCGTTCAACAGCACCGATCTCTCCGCTGAACAAAGCGGGGCTGTGAAAAATGCTGCCCATTCCAGGCGCAAGACACAAGCGCCCCGGGACTGTCCAGCAACGACAGTCAAATGGCGCCGACATTCCTCCCAGTCAAAAACAGTGCTGGTATACCCATGCTGCCGAGAAGGTGCAACCACCAAGCACAGAGCCTCCTCCTTGATGAATGTCGTGGCCAAAAAATGCTGAAAAAAGTCCACATCAGGTCCACACGACGTAACAACAAATACAAAGTGACAAAACAAACACAAAAACAACAAAAAAAGCAAGGCTCATGAGAGCACTTGCTGATGGCTGCCTACTCGGGCGCCATCTTGACTTCAAAGAAGAGAGTATCACCAAATTTTTAGAGGGTCTGGAATTACCATCAATAGGGGAAGAAGATAATGAATTCCTGAACTCTGAAATTACTGCAGAAGAATCAGCGGAACAAAAAATTGTCAAGCTTTGGGTAGTGATGGCTTCCCCTCAGAGTTCTACAAGATATTTAGACAGGAATTACGTCCCCTTTTGCTATCTTCACGAAGATATACCATGAAGGAGGGCAAGATTGCACCGTCATGGAAAGAGGCAATTGTCTCTATAATCCCCAAAGATGGCAAAAATAAAGAGTTATGTAGTAGCTACAGACCAATATCCATACTTAACGTCGATTATAAGATCTATACCTCAATCATATCCAAAAGATTCAAGACTTTCATGCCTGAAATTATAGACAGAGACCAGATGGGTTTTGTCAAAGGTAGATAGGCCCAGGATAATATAAGGAAAACTTTACACACAGTGGAGGCGATTCGGAAGACAGGAACGAGTGCAGTGTTGGTGAGCATGGATGCAGAAAAGGCATTCGATAGTGTGCGGTGGGTCTATCTATATCAGGGGTGCCCATTACGTCGATCCTGATCTAGGGGTAGATCTAAAACAGGTCCCAAGTAGATCCAAAGAGTGTCGAGGAGAAAAACAAACAAACAACCATTTGTGTGTCTTTGTACATGTTAGTAATATATTTTTTGTGTTAATGTACGCTGCACCATAATCATCCTATCAGTCTCCTTTTCACAAAATAAATATTTAAAAAATAAAATAAAGCAGGTAAATCTTGAATTTATGGTGGCGCGTGATGACGTCACCGGAAGTTGTTTGCGCTCAGCAGTCTGCAATTGCAGCTTGTGATCAGAGCTGTTGCGCTCTATCTTTTATCGACATTATTCTCATTCAGAGTTTGCTTTGTGTACAATTCACCGAGGGCACGGGCAAAGAATAGGAACCTAGGAGGGCCCAGGGAAGCACTTTAAAACGGCTCGTGTGAGCTACGATAGTTAACAGGCTGCAAAAGTGCATCGCATGCCTCAGTTCCAGGCTGTTTCTCATCATGGCGTGTGTATGTGTGTGTGCATGTACGTGTACGTGTACGTGTACGTGTACGCGTACGGGTACGCATACGTGTACGTGTGCGTGTACGTTTACGCGTACGGGTATGTGTGCGTGCACGTGTGCGTGTATGTGTGCGTGTACGTGTATGCGAACGGGTACGTGTGCGTGTACGTGTGCATGTATGCGTATGGGTAGGTGTGCGTCTGCGTGTACGGGTACGTGTGCGTGTACGTGTGCGTGTACGCGTACGGGTAGGTGTGCGTGTACGTGTACGGGTACGTGTGCGTGTACATGTGCGTGTACGCGTATGGGTAGGTGTGCATGTGCGTGTGCGTGCACGTGTATGGGTACGTGTGCGTGTGTGTACGTGTGCGTGTGTGTGTGTGTGTCGGTAAGGGTAGATCCCGTGAGGTTAGTTGATCGAAAAGTAGATCTTCGGTCCAAAAAGTTTGGGCACCCCTGCTCTAAAAGATAAGTTTAATACGCGTCATGAGACTAAAATAATTGGCATGTAATTATGCCGCATATAATCTACAAAGCAGCTCACTGCCTATGGGCTAGTCGCACAGTTTTCCAAGAGGACGTGTCATGTTCATTCGTCAACAAAGCAGCGCTGCCAACCTATTGAAATGTACTTCCAGAACAATTTGTCTGACTGCCATTATTCCTCATTGCTGATATGAATAGCATCGATCGGGGTTTGCCTTCGGTAGATCAGGATCGACGTAATGGGCACCCCTGCTTTAGAGTAACGAGACTGGGGGAAGCTATGGAATGGAACTGGAGGGCCTGAAAAGATGCCGTTCGGAGTTGGAAGGCTTCAATGCAAAAGTTGTCGTCACTGACAGGCATCGCCAGAGCCAGGTGGGGAAATGGATCAGGGAGAATTGGACCCAAGTCATTCATTATTATGATTGTTGGCACATTGTTAATGGTTAGTGTATTTCAATGTTTATAAATACGCAAGTTTTGGGATTATGTCATATATCATGCACGTCACTTCACGAGTTTTCATATCATATTAAATATACAGGCATGTGCAAGAAACTGGACTCCCTGGCCAAAAAGAAGAGCATGTCGATCCTGAAGGATTGGGTACAAACTTTAAAGTGCCATTTGTACTGGTGTGAGACACCGGAGGAAAAGAAGCAGAAGTGGCTGGCATGTGTGGACCACCTGCAGAACGTACACGATAGTTGTTTACATCCTCCAATTACTCGAGAAAAAGCGTGGCTATTACCAGGTTTTGTTTTTTTTGTTAGACGTTGCCTGCTAGTTAACCCTAAAAAATAGAAATATTGTCATACCTTGTAAATTCATTCAAAGGTACTGAAGTCAATGTCGCAGTGGTGGAACTCCTGACAAAGACCATGTTTGTCAACGATGTCATGTTTGTCAACGAGACACATGTCTCACCTCGGACAGACCAGTGGCGTGGAAGCTTTTCACAGTGTGGTGAATCACTTTGCCCCAAAGATGTACCACCTCTCGTACAAAGGAATGAAAAGCAGGTGTGTTAAAGAAAACTGATGATGCATGAAATGTAGACTATAGTGAAATGTAGAACTTTGAGATATAAAGTTATTTCAACACAATTTGACAATTTTATAAAAATAAGATTTTTTGTTCTATTCCAGAATAATTCTTGCTGCTATGCATTATAATACAAATGCTGGCAGACCACAGAAAGTGACAAAGGAAGGAATACACTCCTACTGTATCGTTTATCCCAAATATAAGAGTGGTGGGTATTCTCTGAGAAAGATACTGGTGGATGCAACTTATGGTAAGTTATGAAATAAAAAGCAATTCCAGGCAAATGCATGACATACTGAGTATAACCCATATGTCGTCAAAGTATTTATCATCGCAATATGTTGTTTTTGTTTTTAGACTATGAGAATGACTGCCTGTCAGAGGTGATGAAACTGACTGCCCTTCAAAATAAGCCCAGAACTGGTGATGTGTGTGTCGACCCGCAATTCCTGACAGCAGCAGTGAACAGGTCAACTGTTATTCCCGAGCACCAGACTCGATTCCTCAGGAAATAAAAACCCTGTATTCAGTTGTCCTCATTTGTTTATTTTTATTACAGTATTTTGTTATGATAGACACCATGTCCACATTAACCACTCTAAAACCAGTCCAAATCATAGTTCTGGAACATTTCTCTGTGAAACACAAAACCCTTTGAATACAACTGACTCCTCTCCTCCTGGTGGTGGAAAATGTGCCCTGATACAAGACACGGCGCATGCTGGGAGCACAACACGGTTGTCCTGACCAAGAAACTTCCAGCACCAGCGCACCAATTGTCTGTAGGCAATGTGCCTATACTTGCCATCCTGTGGCCCATCAAATGCCTTGCCTTTGTACTGCTGCTTGTAGGTCATCCATGCCACCTGCAATCCATATGGGTCTAGGCACACAGCATTGAGTCCAGGATGGTCGGTGATGCAGCCCAGCACCTGATTGAAGTGTTCCTCTCCTTGTCGACGTACAGTCACTCCTTCTTGAATTTCATGGCAGCAAACACATTCGACTGCTGTAGGCAATTGCTGGCATTTACCACAAGTACACCTGAAATAAAAATAAAAATAAAAAAGTAAAATACTGAGCGATTACACCATGAGCATAAATTTTATTGAACAAGTGTATTGCTCACAGTTGTCACTGGGTGGTAGCACCGCACTGCGGTTCACTTACATTACGGAATGTCCTGTCATACTTATTTGTCATGTCCTTGTTTATGATGATACTAATGCAGCGTGTTATACCGGAGACAAATTCCTTGTGTCTTCTACATACTTGGCCAACAAAGACGATTCTGATTCTATACCCATCAATCAATAATTCTGTTGTTTATGAAAACATTTGATTCAAAATATACAAGTATATGGATGGAATACTGTACAAATTTAAAAAAGAACAAAAACAAAAATCTCTCAAGTACAAGTCAAAAAATGATTTGCTAAAAAGAATGCTCAAGTACCAAGTAGGCTAACTGCTTGAACATGAAGTCTGATTATGTTTTTGAAACAATGTCATCAGATAGACAAAAACATAAAATTATGTGCACATGCCTGCATCTTCAAATCATAAAAATAATACCAGCCTATATTTTACCAATCTTGTAATCTCGATGGGTCTTGTCTCCATTCCATGTGAGGTCGTCTGGGCATATTGTTTGCATCCTGATTAGCATCTGGCTCGTACATGTAAGGTCCAACATGTAAAATTCCAACTTCCTCTTCTTCCTCCAACTCTTCAAAAACTTGGATATCCTCACTTGCGCTCGATCGATCGCTTGTATCGCTGTTTGAATCATTGTTTGAAATGCTTTGCATTTCGGCCGTATGGAGACTTGCCATCATCGTCCTCCATGTGACGTATCACTTCCGGGTTCCGTCCCTTTCGGGCTGGAACTTCGGAAAATCGATTATTTTGTCAAATATACAACATATAAATTATTTTTTCATGCTTTATTTGGTGGACAATGTTTAAGTACTTTCATTGTGACCCTATTTGGCATTTCATGAAATTACTTCACCATTGGCCTTTAAGTACAGTAATAGTTAATTTACATTTTTCAGAGGTGGTCATGAACGCCTCTCAAGTTGAACGGACGCCTCTCGAGTTGAATGGAAGGAGCGTAGCACCATCGAGTGGACGCATTGTATAGCGCCTTTTCGTGCGAAGCGTCTAATATATGAAAAGAAAATGTACAAAATAGCCATTCAATTGAAGGTGCGCCTCATAATCCAGTGCGTCTTTTCGGTACTACATAGCAACGACTGTGCAAGGATATATACAGGTATATTTCATGCCATCGAAACTGTAAGAAGTGTGTGTGTGTGTGTGTGTGTGTGCGTGTGTGTTTGTGTGCGGGTATGCGCGCGTGTGCACATGTACGAGTTTGCACGTGATCAGAGACAAAATAAAGTCTTTATAAGTAAAGCTGAATAGATTTGTCTGTCAGTCTCCAGGCACGTGTACACGAGCGAGTGTTGCACGCACGCACGTGCACGCATTGCATTACTTTGCATGCACCATTGCATTGCATGTCGTTTGCCTTTTAAGAGGGCCACACAGTCACAGTGGTCAGTTTCTTTTATTTTTTCTCAATATCCCTGGTTCTGGAGTTTTCAAAAAAATCTTCTAGTCTGAACCATTAGGGGGAAAAAAACGGCACTTCCTCCACAGCTCTTCCAGCTGAAAGGCCCTTTCTAGAAGATTTGCTTTTTTGTGCAACTTAAGCTCTGTGTCTTTCGTCCCCAAAATGAGAAAAAACGTTTGGCTGCTCAGCACCAAACAGAGAGAAGTGTAGGTGGTGGGAAGGACAGAAGAAGAAGTCAAAAATTATATCGGACTACAACAAATGCAAGGGCCCAGTTGATCACCTGGACAAAAGCACAAGTTTTGTCCTTGTCAAAGTTTTCTGTCAAAGCTGTCTTGTCATCTCATGTTTGTTTTTTTTCAGGCATGTGTCACAGAGGTGGCTCTCTTGCACATCAACATGAAACCTGTCTCTTCACAATACGACTGCCGACATGGCTGTATTTTTATCCTTTTCACTCATTCATTTTCCGAGCCGCTTTATCCTCACTAGGGTCACGGGGGGTGCTGGAGCCTATCCCAGCTGTCTTTGGGCAGTAGGCGGGGGACACCCTGAACCGGTTGCCAGCCAATCGCAGGGCACACAGAAACGAACAACCGTTTGCGCTCACACTCACACCTAGGGACAATTCGGAGTGTTCAATCAGCCTGCCGTGCATGTTTTTGGAATGTGGGAGATAAATCGGAGGACCCAGAGAAAACCCACGCAAGCACGGGGAGAACATGCAAACTCCACACAGGAAGGTCGGAGCTGGAATTGAACCCGGTGCCTCTGCACTGTAAAGTCGACGTGCTAATCACTCGACTACCGGGCCGCCTGTATCTTTATCATTTAATTTTTTTTTTCGTGAATACTGTATTCGCAAAGCACTGAAGCGGCAAAATCTGAAGTGTGAAGTGGTGAGGGCTGAATCTATACAGTGATTCCTCACTATATCGTGCTTCATTTATTGTGGCTTCACTACATCTTGTTTTTTTTTTCTCCAAAGTACTGTATCCAGAAAAAAATGCACTTTTGGATTCTGTATGTGTGTGTGTGTGTGTGTGTTAGTTTTGCTATGAGCACTGTCCATTGGTGGTATCAAAAATAAATGAAACTATATAGGTCTGATGCTACTTACAATTTTGAGTGGTTGGAAGTAAAAAAAAAAATTATAAATGTTTTTACACCTCAAAAGCAGAGCCAGTCAAATTTTGCATTTTGTCGGTTCTTTTTTTCCACACGAGGGTAAAAATAATACAAATATCCAAAGTACAGAATAACCTGCTCTGCCACAATATCCAGAAGCTGTTTGAAATTAGAGGGGGTTACAAGTCTCTCCAAAACAACAACAAACATTTAGCAAAGCTATGGAATAATTTCATAACTGATCTGCAAAGGTATGAATCACTTGATCTGTTCAAAAACACATTCAAAAGTACAGTTAAAAAAAAAGTGAATCAGTTATTAGTCAGTAAATTCCAAAAATGCCATAATTTTTGGAATGTCCCAGATTGAGTGTAATGAAATGAAATACTGATGATGTGAATGAGAGTACAACAATACATAAATGTGTCAGAGCGTGTGCTTATGCACTGCATGTACATATGCTGTTGGCATATGTACACATAAGTGTAAGTGTATTTCTGAGTCAGTTTATATGGTAGACTGTAACACAGATAATTAAATTAACATTTCATTTCCTTTATTGTGTGAAGGCCCGAGGTTCCGATATGGAGTTTTCATGTTCTCCCCGGACCTGCTTGGGTACTCCAGTTTCCTCCCAGATTCCAAAAACATACATGGAAGGTTAATGGAATATTCAAAATTGTCCTCTGGTGTGATTGTGAGTGAGAATGAACGTGTGGCTTTTGATTGGTTGGCAACCAGTTCAGGGTATACCTCGCGCATTGCCCGAAGACGAGTGGGATCGGCTCCAGCACTCCCGCGACTCTCGTGAGGATAAGTAGATCAGATGGATGAACGGATGGATGGACGAATTTCGGATTGAGAAAAGTTGTAGTTGAAGTTGGAACGAACAGAATCTCATGAAAGTTGTGGAAGAAATAGCACGTTAAAAATGTGCTTGGAAAAATTTAATAATAATAAAATTGTAGGTTTGGAACACAGGTGTCAAACTCAAAGTCCAGGGGCCTGATCTGGCCCACCTGTATAAAAGGCTCAGAGACATTGATTTGTTGAAGTATTCTTGTTGTAATTTGCCTTGTGTTGCCGTGCTTATATGCAAGTGTGAAACCACCAGATGACGCTGCATTCCCTGCACACGAGCAGTTCAGTACTCAGGAAGAGCATGCAGGTTTGTGGAGTGGTGGTGTGCGCGTACAAGGTCGTTCACAGAGTTCATGACCAAAAAGTAAGCTTCATTTCAGTGGTGTTCCGTCAGGACCAGCAAGGCCTTCTCTGCTGGCCTAAACATTCTCACAAATTTATGTCATTCTGAGAATAACATAAATTTAATGTATTTTATTTTCATAAATATGTAAACAAAATTATTCTCTGTATTCTTTACGTCATATTATTTCCACTTAGTCGAGTGGCTTTCAATGTTATTTTAAATAACATTGAAAGCCACTCGATAAATAACTTATTTATTATGGTAGAGTTTTTAACCAGTCATATTTCAGGCTTGTGTTGCCAGGTAAATTAAACTTGCTCAGGGCCTTCAGATTAAACAGAGCAGGCCCCTGTGCGCTGGAAGTGAACGGGCACAGTCAGGTTGCAATAGCCAATCATCTGCGTACTTGGGCCAGCTAGAAGGCCTTACGTCGAGACTGGCTGCGCGCGTTCGGTGATTGGATTTGCGCCTTTTCTGTTTACTGAGAATTGTATCCTGACTTGTTCAATAAAGATTCTTAAAAAAAAAAAAAAAATTAAAAAAAGATTGGATTAGCGCCTGCTAGAGCTATCACTGTATCCATCCATCCATCCATCCATCTTCTACCGCTTATCCGGGGCCGGGTCGCGGGGGCAACAGCTTTAGCAGGGAAGCCCAGACTTCCCTCTCCCTAGCTACTTCTTCCAGCTCTCCCCGGGGGATCCCGAGGCGTTCCCAGGCCAGCTGGGTGACATAGTCACTCCAGCGTGTCCTGGGTCTTCCTCGGGGTCTCCTCCCGGTGGGACATGCCCGGAACACCTCACCAGGGAGGCGTTCAGGAGGCATCCGAATCAGATGCCCAAGCCACCTCATCTGGCTCCTCTCGATGTGGAGGAGAAGCGGCTCGACTCTGAGCCCCTCCCGGATGACCGAGCTTCTCACCTTATCTCTAAGGGAGAGCCCGGACACCCTGCGGAGAAAACTCATTTCGGCCGCTTGTATCCGGGATCTCGTTCTTTCGGTCACGACCCATAGCTCGTGACCATAGATGAGGGTTGGAACGTAGATCGACCGGTAAATTGAGAGCTTCGCCCTTTGGCTCAGCTCCTTCTTCACCACGACAGACCGATACAACGTCCGCATCACAGCAGACGCTGCACCGATCCGCCTGTCGATCTCTCGCTCCCTCCTGCCCTCACTCGTGAACAAGACCCCAAGATACTTAAACTCCTCCACTTGGGGCAAGATCTCTCCCCCGACCCGGAGGGGGCACTCCACCCTTTTCCGACTGAGGACCATGGTTTCAGATTTGGAGGTGCTGATTTTCATCCCAACCGCTTCACACTCAGCTGCGAAACGCTCCAGTGAGAGTTGGAGAGCCCCGTTTGAAGGAGCCAACAGCACCACATCATCTGCAAAAAGCAGGGATGCAATACTGAGGCCACCAAAACGGACGCCCTCAACGCTTCGGCTGCGCCTAGAAATTCTGTCCATAAAGATTATGAACAGAATCGGCGACAAAGGGCAGCCTTGGCGGAGTCCTACCCTCACTGGAAACGATTCCGACTTACTGCCGGCAATGCGAACCAAACTCTGACATCGGTGGTATAGTGACCGAATAGCCCGTATCAGGGGGTTTGGTACCCCATACCCACGAAGCACCCCCCACAGAACTCCCCGAGGGACACGGTCAAACGCCTTCTCCAAGTCCACAAAACACATGTAGACTGGTTGGGCGAATTCCCACATACCCTCGAGGACCCTGCTAAGGGTGTAGAGCTGGTCCACTGTTCCACGGCCGGGACGAAAACCACACTGCTCCTCCTCAATCTGAGGCTCGACTTCCTGACGGACCCTCCTCTCCAGCACCCCTGAATAGACCTTACCAGGGAGGCTGAGGAGTGTGATCCCTCTGTAGTTGGAACACACCCTCCGGTCCCCCTTTTTAAAAAGAGGGACTACCACCCCGGTCTGCCAATCCAGAGGCACTCTCCCCGTTGACCACGCGATGTTGCAGAGGCGTGTCAACCAGGACAGCCCCACAACATCCAGAGCCTTGAGGAACTCCGGGCGGATCTCATCCACCCCTGGGGCCCTGCCACCGAGGAGCTTTTTAACCACATCGGTGACTTCAACCACAGAGATAGGAGAGCCCACCTCAGGGTCCTCAGACTCTGCTTCCTCCAAGGAAGACGTGTTGGTGGAGTTGAGGAGGTCTTCGAAGTACTCTGCCCACCGGTTCACAACGTCCCGAGTCGAAGTCAGCAGTGCCCCATCCCCACTGTACACAGTGTTAGTGGTGCACTGCTTCCCCCTCCTGAGACGTCGGATGGTGGACCAGAATTTCCTCGAAGCCGTCCGGAAGTCGGCTTCCATGGCCTCACCGAACTCTTCCCACGCTCGGGTTTTTGCCTCGGCGACCACCGAAGCTGCGTTCCGCTTGGCCAGTCGATACCCGTCAGCTGCCTCTGGGGTCCCACAGGCCATAAAGGCTCGATAGGACTCCTTCTTCAGCTTGACGGCATCCCTTACTGCTGGTGTCCACCAGCGAGTACGAGGGTTGCCGCCACGACAGGCACCAACCACCTTACGGCCACAACTCAGATTGGCCGCCTCAACAATAGAGGCACGGAACATGGTCCACTCGGACTCAATGTCCCCCGTCTCCCCGGAACATGGGAAAAGCTCTGTCGGAGGTGGGAGTTGAAACTCCTTCTGACAGGGGATTCTGCCAGACGCTCCCAACAAACCCTCACAATACGTTTGGGTCTGCCAGGACGGACCGGCATCTTCCCCCACCATCGGAGCCTACTCACCACCAGGTGGTGATCAGTTGACAGCTCCGCCCCTCTCTTCACCCGAGTGTCCAAAACATGCGGCCGCAAATCCGATGATACAACCACAAGGTCGATCATCGAACTACGGCCTAGGGTGTCCTGGTGCCAAGTGCACATATGGACACCCTTATGTTTGAACAAGGTGTTCGTTATGGACAATCCGTGGCGAGCACAGAAGTCCAATAACAAAACACCACTCGAGTTCTGATCGGGGGGGCCGTTCCTCCCAATCACGCCCCTCCAGGTCTCACTGTCATTGCCCACGTGAGCATTGAAGTCCCCCAGCAGAACAAGGGAGTCCCCAGCAGGAGTACTCTCCAGCACACCCTCCAAGGACTCCAAAAAGGGTGGGTATGCTGAGCTGCCGTTTGGTGCATATGCACAAACAACAGTCAGGACCCGTCCCCCCACCCGAAGGCGGAGGGAAGCAACCCTCTCGTCTACCGGTGTGAACCCCAATGTACAGGCACTGAGCCGGGGGGCAATGAGTATGCCCACACCTGCTCTGCGCCTCTCACCATGAGCAACTCCAGAGTGGAAGAGAGTCCAACCCCTCTCGAGAGAACTAGTACCAGAACCCAGGCTGTGTGTGGAGGCAAGTCCGACTATATCCAGTCGGAGCTTCTCTACCTCACACACCAGCTCGGGCTCCTTCCCTGCCAGAGAGGTGACATTCCATGTCCCAAGAGCTAGCTTCTGCAGCCGAGGATCGGACCGCCAGGGTCCCCGCCTTTGGCTGCCGCCCAGCTCGCATTGCACCCGACCCCTTTGACCCCTCCCACGGGTGGTGAGACCATGAGAAGGGGGACCCACGTTGCCTCTTCGGGCTGAGCCCGGCCGGGCCCCATGGGTGTAGGCCCGGCCACCAGGCGCTCGCCAACGAGCCCCACCTCCAGGCCTGGCTCCAGAGGGGGGCCCCGGTGACCCGCGTCCGGGCAAGGGAAACTGAGATCCTTTAATTTTTTTTTTTTTTTTTTTTTTTTTTTTTTTTTATCATAAGGGGTCTTGGAGCCGTGCTTTGTCTGGTCCCTCACCTAGAACCTGTTTGCCATGGGTGACCCTGCCAGGGGCATAAAGCCCCAGACAACTTAGCTCCTAGGATCATTGGGACACACAAACCCCTCCACCACGGTAAGGTGACGGCTCACGGAGAGGGCTATCACTGTATTTTAACCCAAAATGGCCGAAGGAGAAGACGTTGATCTGGTTGCAGAACTACTTTCTACACAATTTTGGAGACGGGCCTTCCACAAAAAGCTGGATATTGTGCGAAGAGGTCGCCCAACTCCTGCGCTAGTTAGCCTGTCCCAGCAAGGAAAAGGGTTTGTCTGTCATTTTCAGACAAGCAATTATGAACGGTACCCGTGGCTCACAACCTCTGAGAAACACTGCAAATTGTACTGCTAGGAATGCCTATTGCTTGCAACTGACCGATTTGGTGTTTGGAGCCACACTGGATTGTTTTACCAAGGCAGCAAGGAAATATCAGAGCACGGCTGGGCACTTACAAGCTCCAGTGCGTTTAAAAACATTTGGGGACACTCGCATAGATCTGCAGCTCAGTGAACAGGCACTACATTGGTGAGTAAATGAATTTTATTTTACATTTCTTCTTGTCATTTTATTTCATTCGTATCAAATTAATGGTAACGAAATAAAATGACAAAGATACAAAAATGTATCAAATAAATCTGGTCACCTGCAATTTATAATGGCGCATTGTAGTCACCTTTGTGCACGAAGGTTCGTTCAATCTCAGTTGGTCAATATTTTCAGTTATTTGCTGTTGTATCGCCGATTTTCAAAATGCAAATGATCTGTTTACTTTATTTTCAAAGAATAGTTTGTTTTGTTATTGTTTGGTTGGTGTTTTATGTGAAACTGCAGCATTGCGCAATTTATTGGACAGACTTGTTTAAGATCACACAGCGTAATTTGGTTGGCATTTTATTTAGTATTTTTAAATCATCATTCAAATCATCAAATGTAGTTTCCTGCTCTTAATTGTGAATGCATACTTGATGGTTTTAAATGCTCCTGAAATTAAGTGCTGATGGACAAGCCTATATTGTGTATGTGTGTGACGTCACTGAAGGCCTAAGGTTGAAATGCACCCCCCGCCACTGCTTCCTTTATTTCCAAATGTGTACTGGTATCCTTCACACTTTTTATATGGCACTTAGAACCAAATCGAGGAAAAGGTGTCTGCTTCAGTCGCCATTTTGAGATATTCTTATCGGCCACTAGAGGGCTCTATAGACCATTTGAACATACCAGTACATTTAAGTGTGCGTGCAAAAGTATATTTGGCCAACCAAAGCCGTTGAAGCACTATTTACGTTGGCAGCGTTTCCTCCCCCTTTATTGTATCTCCTTTATGGACTCTCGATAGCATTTCTGTACCTCCAAGACTTATTTGTGTGTCTGTTTAAGCCGTGTGATATCTAGTTGAATATTGTACATGACTTAATTGGTGTCATTTGACATTTCAGACTCTGCCTCAAGTTTCCTCCAATCTGTCTTCCGTCTCCCGAATCTGCCTTATACCACTATCTATCATTCATCATTCATCATCTGTAACCTGACCACCTATTAAAGAGCCTTAGCTCAAGATACCTGTCTCCTGTATTCTGACCGATACACCATGCTCTGCCCTGTATACCCCAAACTGATCCAGCAAAATTATACTCCCCAACACCACCACATCATTTTATGTGGCCCCCGAAAGCAAATCATCTGTGTTCAACTTCCATGATCCTTGCTAAAATGTGGACTGAAATGTCAAGTTGTCATGTGTAACATTGAGATTTTCCAATAATTTTGTTATCCTGTTTACACACTTAAAAAAGTTATTGAACAATCTATAATAGTTTATGAATGACTTCAAAACTAGTAATCCATCAATTTGTTGTGTACAAGTAATATTATGCGACGATTTAACATTTTGGTTTCACTATCATAATCGCCCATAAATGGCCCATAAAAAAAACGAGTTTAACACCCCTGGATGAGAGTAAACCTGTGTGAAGGCCTTCACACAATAATGAAGTTAATGTGTTTGAAAAAATGTGTGAAGGCTGAGGCCTTCACACATTTAAGGAAATGAAATAAAATGTGAATTTAATTTACTGTGTTACATTTTAATTTCGTAGAATCAACATGTATGAGTGATGGTTTGACAAAAAGGCACAAAGGTGCACAAGCCCAAAAAGGCTTGGAACCACTGCTTGGCGTATGATTCTGACAAAATAAGTGGAAAGGTGCTGCTCTGATCTTTGTTGATCCGTTGCGTCGCAGCTGCTAATCTAAGACCCAACTTGCTGTGTACGCCTCTTCGGAAAGGTCACACCATCATTAGGTGAGGCATTGAAAATATTTTCCTTTTGTTTTCACACTGGTACAAATTCTTTTTTCTTTGAGGCGGGATCTTGCAGAGTGACATTTGTTCTCGATACTTGCATGCTGTAATTAATCCATTTCCAGAGCAACTGGCATTTGACATCATCAGATTTTTCCACGGGCTTGTCTGCTTGCCACGATGACTTTTTCTCATGAGCTTGTGGGCCATGATTGGTCTTCATGAAATCAGCTTGGTAAATGTGATCAGTAAAATAAATAAAATATGATGAAGGCCCATTGTCCTCTGGTGATTTTCAACCCCCAAACCACGGCACAATCGATGGGATCGTCAGGTGTTCGACCAAACACTATTATTATAATTATTATTATTGTTGTTCTATTGGAACACTCAAGACCACATTTTGAAGGGCTTGGCTTGGTCTCAGACTTCACTTTTAAAAGTCTTGTTCTCGTCTCTTTTTCAGCCTGGCCAGATTCAGGTTTCTTTTGAGAAGACTTGAACAGTATTGTGAAAATAAATTTTTCTACAGGAACTAGATCAAAGTTGAGTTCACAAATCTTAAAATGAACACGATCAGTTAATACTTCAAACAAACACAATTCCAATGAAATTAGGACATTGTGTAAAACCTAAATTGAAACAGAAGACAATGATTTGCAAATTTTGTTCAATCTATATTCAATTGAAAAGAGGACAAATAATCGAATAAGTATCATCAAAGATGCCATGTCTTTTATAATCTCACCCTGAAGAAAAACTGCACCATCAACTATACATAACTATTGTTCTTAACTGGAAAAACCTAAAAATACACCTCCACCGCGGAGCGGCAGCAGGACGGGACGCACCGTCAGAGGACTGTGAAACACACGATTCATGATTAATCTTTTATGCGTCCAACCTAATAGATTAATCAAGAACTAGTTTTTTTTCCTAAAAAATGACCATAGAGAGAGAGAGAGAGGAAACATCGGTAATCGATGTAAACAGAATAATAACACATCTATCTAGCTATCCATTTTATGATCCAACCAATGAAAAGGATTGGAGTGTCTCTGTCAGCAAGAAATTTGGGTGTTTCATCCTCCAACAACTCACTTGTCGGGCAATGGTGTGGGACAGGTGTTTCTGTCTCCAAGTGTTGTTCACAATACTAGACTGTGCAATGTATGCGAAAGTCTGTCAAACGTTTTTGCAACTCTTTGCAACCTTGAACGAACCCTCACAAAAAAAAAAAGAAAAGAAAAGAAAAACACTTACAATTGCTGACACTGACAGGCAATAACCACTCAGGAGTGGAGTGATTTTCGACAGTTTTCCAGATTTGTAATTCCATGTTTGCAAGACAAAGAGGACTCCTTTTGTGGCAATCTCTGAAGAGAAACGGAAAGTCTGTTTTTTCTCCTAGTGATGACCCCCAATGTGAAATGTGAACTTTTCAGGGACATGTGACCACATACAACACCCAAAAGACTTCTACAGATGTGGCTTCAAAAGACCACAAGAACTGCAAATGTCTTCTTTGTGTTCTTTTGCAACAGAACGATGCTACATGAAATTTTACATGGATTCAACTTCAGTAGGAATGACGAAATATTGTGAATGGGTTTCATGTTACGGCCTGCTGGTCCAGTGGTTAGCGCGTTGACCTCACAGTGCAGAGGTAGTGGGCTCGATCCTGTCTCCGGCCTTCCTGGTGGAGTTTGCATTTTCTCCCCTGGCCCCCGTGGTTTTTCTCCAGGTACTCCGGTTTCTTCCCACATTCCAAAAACATGCATGGCAGGCTGATTGAGCACTCTAAATAGAGCTGCTGCCATCGGGGAGGAGACTGCCATGTCTCTGTGCTAAAACCACCAGGTCCAAGAACAGTTAATTCCGCCAGGCGGTCAGGAGACTAAACTCCTTCCATGTTCTGCCCGCACTCCCCCCTGCCCCACCGTCTACCCCTGCCTCATGCCACAATCGGTGTCCCTCCCCCAGCATCTGACATCCGATTATTGCACTTTAAACAAGTCACTACCCGCAATAATCACAAGTGCCCTTGGTTGTCTGTTGTTGCTATTTCTTTAATTTCTTTTATTTTTATTTAACATATTGATATATTTATGCCTTATGTAATATTATATAAATTTTAGCTGTGTGTGGTCAATGCACTCAATGTTTGCACTGCGGTTGAGAGAGGAAAGTAATTTTATCTGTGCTATATGTTACACATAGAGCATATTTGACAATAAAAGCTGACTTGATTTGACTAAATTGTCCCTAGGTGTGAGTGTGAGCACAGATGGTTGTTCGTCTATGTGTGCCCTGCGATTGCAGGGCAACTAGTTCAGGGTGACCTTTTTTTCTGAAATGCTTTAAAGCATTGCACAGCATTTGAGCCTCCTTCTGCCTTACCTGACTGTTGTTTGTGCCTATGTAACAAACAGCAACTCAGCGTACCCACCCTTTATGGAGTTCTTGGTGAATGTGCTGGAGAGTGCTCCCACTGGAGACTCCCTTGTTCTGCTGGGGGACTTCAATGCTCACGTGGGCAATGACCGTGAGTCCTGGAAGCGCATAATTGGGAGACTCCCCGATCAGAACTCGAGTGATGTTTTGTTATTGGACTTCTGTGATTGTTTACAGATTGTCCAAAACAAACACCATGTTCAAACATAAGGGTGTCCATATGTGGACATGGCACCAGAACACCCTTTGCCGCAGTTCAATGATTGACTTTGTGGTTGTATCATCGGAGTGGACTATCTTCCACGCCTTTATTGTTGAGGTGGCCAATCGGAGTTGTGGCCGTAAGGTGGTCGGTGCCTGTCGTAGCAACAGCCCTCAAATTCATTGGTGGACACTGGCAGTCAATGACATCAAGCTGAAGGAGTTCTCTCGAGCTTTCATGGCCTGTGAGAAGTTGAGCCTCAGATTCAGGAGGAGCAGTGTGGTTTTCATCCCTGCCATGGAACAGTGGACCAGCTCTACACAGGGACCTCGAGGGTACATGGGACCTCACCCAACCAGTCTCCATGTGCTTTGAGGACTTGGAGAACGCGTTCGACCGTGTCACTCTGGGAGTTCCATGGGGGGTGCTTCAGGAGTATGGGTGTCCCGAACCCCCTGATATTGGCTGTGCGGTCCCTATTACACAGTGACAGAGTTTGGGTCGCATCACCAGCAGTAAGTCAGAATCATTTCCAATAAGAGCTGGACTCCGCGAAAGCTGTCCTTGTCGCCGATTCTGTTCATAATCTTCATGGGCAGAATTTCTCGGCCAAACCGAGGCATTGAGGGGTCCGGTTTGGTGGCCTCAGTGTTGCATCTCAGCTTTTAACAGATGGTGTGGTACTGAGTGTGAAGCGGTTGGGATGAAAATTAGCACCTCCAAATCTAAACAATGGTCCTCAGCCGGAAAAGGGTGCAGTGCCCTCTCCGGCTAGGGGAGGAGATCTTGCCCCAAGTGTTTCAGTATGTTGGGGTCTTCTTCGTGAGTGAGGGCAGGAGGAAGCGGGAGATCGACAGGCGGATCGGTGCAGCATCTGCTGTGATGCAGACTTTGTATCGGTCTGTCGTAGGTGAAGAAGGACCTGAGCCAAAAGACAAAGCTCTCAATATACCAGTCAATCTTCGTTCCAACCTTCACCTATGGTCACAAGCTATGGGCCGTGACCGAAAGAACGAGATCGCTGATACAAGCAGCCAAAATGAATTTTCTCTGCAGGGTGCAGGGCTCTCCCTTAGAAATAAGATGGGAAGCTCGGTCGTCTGGGAGGGGCTGAGAGTCGAGCTGCTTCTCCTTCACATCGCGAGGAGCCAAATGAGGTGGCCCAGGCATCTAATTAGGATGCCTACTGGACACTTCCCTTGTGGGAGTACCTGACAGGCAGGAGGCTCCGAGGACGATCCAGGACATGCTGGAGGGACTATGGCTCCCAACTGGCTTGGAATTGCCTCGGGATCCCCCAGGAAGACCTGGAATAAATGGCTGGGGAGAGGGAAGTCTGGGCTTCCCTGTTGCCCCCGTGACCCGATCCCGGATAAGCGGTAGAAAATGGATTGATGGATAGGTGGATGGTTCACATTTACCAAGCTGGTTTAATGGAGAGATGGTGGCAAACAGAATAGGCTGTTTGAAAAATTTGCTGATGACAGATGCCTCTTGCATTCTCTTCACACTGACTCTTGTAAATGATAAATTCCAGGTGTCAAAGTCATTGTTGTGGTTGGAAATATTACATTTATGGTTTCTGTTGCAGGGTTTATGTCTTTGAACAGAAGTAAATGTAGAATCGCCTCATGTTATATTTCGCTGGTGTCTGACCAAAAACTTGGACCTCCAGAGTGACTTCTCAGGGGACCCCACAAATGGCATGTTTGTGCAACCATTAACATTGCATCTTCGATAACAGCAGCCAATTTCAACAGTTTTGATCGGTTAATAATTTCTACAAATAACACCCACATGTATGGCATGACGAATAGTGCTGATTTTTTTTTTTCGTTTTACCAAGTTGTGACTCGGCCCAATGCCAGCAATGTACATAATAAATTGTTGAATAACTTTAATAAGAGTTTTAAATAAGAGGCCAGCAGTTTGTTAAATTATTATAACATTTATTTTCCAAGGCAAATTGGGAAGATAAAAATGCTTGCAACATCTCAAAATGTTTAAAAATGAAGAGCAATTTAAAATGTTGTGGGAGTCCATATCTGTCTTTGAGTTTAACACGTCAATTACATTGTGTAATTATGAGGGACAAATGTCAACTCTGGTAATTGATTAATTACAAGTATGAAGAACAAATGCCTGCGCACAAGACCAGCCTAAAAGAAACCAGCATTTGAACCTGTGTGAGAACAAAAGGAAATATCTATTCAAGCCTCACCTAGTGACGTTGTGACCTTTCCGATGGGCGTACAAAAATAGTTTCCTCTTTCATTCGCAGCTGCGAGGCAACATAGAAAATATCAGAGTAGGATCAACACCATCCAGTGACTTGCGTTGCGGGTCATGACTGGTGAAGCACTACTTCCCTGGAGTCTGACATACAAATATGAAACTAATATAGATGAGCCTATAGTTCACTTTTGATCTTCATTTAAACGTGTCTCAATTCCGGTCAAAATTGAATTTTTGTTGACAAAGCTTTCAAGTGATTCCACACTGTTCGGCAATTACATTGTTGAACAGTGTGGAGACAATACGACAAGACAAACGAGAATATTTAATATGAACACAAGTTCATGGCTGTTGGGTTGTTGTTTCTTGGAGCTCTTTTAAAGTAAAAATAACATTTGATCATCCCTTAATATTGAATATGTTATGAAAGCCTTGATTAAAAAATTACCTAGGCATCTGGTATAATAACTACATGTCTGAGGTTGCTCACACATCAATGCCTTTCAAAATCTGGAAAGAATTGGACGAGTTATGAATTGATTGGAATCAAACAGTAACCACAGTGCAATTAAATGGAAGAGATTGCCGGGGACTTCAAGATGGAAAAACTTTTTTGTCATTCATGACAGTCAGACAAGCAGATAAATATCTCTTCTGTTTCTTGGACCGGTCAAGATATCACACTTCAAGCCCGTCACCAACCAGACCCTGCCTAAATTTTGCATGCTTCCGTCAAGATTCAGTCCGTCGGTGCAGGTCCATCAGAAAGTGATGCAAGCAACTGTCGTCGTGTCAACTAAGACATTATGTGAATATGCATTGTTTCTATGTTCAGAAAAGGCAAAAAATAAAAATAAAGGGAGAATGGACCCGTTCCTGGAAGGTGGTGAGAGTGCGGTTCGGACTGTCAGTTCTCCAGAAAGAACTTGTGCAAATGAATTTGTTTCATAACGCCACGTTTGCAAAGCAGCTACTTGCTTTCAAGTTAGCAAATGTAGCATAGGTTTAATTGCAAAGTGCATTTTGTAATTTTTCCCTTTCAATTGAAATCACTTTTTAAATAGTGTCCACAACATTTTGATCATGCTACGTCCAGACTCTCAACATATGTAGGAGGGCACTGTCCTCCTATTGGTACATGCCAAAAAAACAATCAAAGAGCGACATAGGGCATGTCACACAATGTGGCAAGACGAACAAAAATTCGGACATGCCAGACTGTCGCGGTTGTTCAGTGTCCCAGACACCTCACAACCAATCATTGAGTTTGTCACAGAACACAGGCTACGACACATGAAGACAACTCAAAATCGACTATGAGACACTCGGTTTGTCTGCAACACGTCTGTCCGCTCAAAATCAGGCTACATTCGGGTAGTTTGATGTCGGCATAAGTCTGCACAGAGGATGAGGTGCTGGAAGAGGGACCATCATGGGAGGACAAGCCCCTACACAGGATGTACCACCGGACCATAACTGAAGTGGCTGATCTCAAGAAATCCTATCAGTGGCTAGAGAGGGCTGGCCTGAAGGACAGCACAGAGGCACTCATCCTGGCTGCTCAGGATCAGGCCCTGAGCACCAGAGCCATTGAGGCCCAGATATACCACACCAGACAAGACCCAGGGTGTAGGTTGTGCAAAGAGGCACCTGAGACGATCCAACACATAACTGCAGGGTGTAAGATGCTGGCAGGGAAAGCCTACATGGAACGCCATAACCTGGCATAGTGTACCGAAACATCTGTGCAGAGTATGGACTGGAAACCCCAAGGTCAAAATGGGAAACACCTCCGAAGGTGGTGGACAATGACCGAGTGAAGATCCTGTGGGACTTCCAGATCCAGACTGACAAGATGGTAATGGCGAACCAACCAGATATTGTGATCATAGATAAAGGGCAAAGAAAAGCCATTGTAGTGGATGTAGCGGTCCCAAGTGATGGAAACATCAGAAAGAAGGAACATGAGAAACTCGAGAAATACCAAGGGCTCAGAGAGGAGCTGGAGAGAGCCTGGAAGGTAAAGGTGACAGTTGTGCCTGTGGTGGTCGGAGCACTCGGGGCAGTGACCCCCAAACTAGATGAGTGGTTGCAACAGATCCCGGGAACAACATCGGACATCTCAGTCCAGAAATGTGCAGTCCTGGGAACAGCAAGGATACTGCGCAGAACCCTCAAGCTTCCTGGCCTCTGGTAGAGGACCCGAGCTGAATGAGGGACGGACACCACCCGAGGGGTGAGAGGAGGATTTTTTTTCCCATATTTTTTTTCAATGAATAAACATTCAATATAAGTTAACAAAACACTTCTTAACAAACAAGCAACATGGCGAGACATAACAGAAAAATCACAATCCCCCCCAAAATAAACATGAATTCATAAGTAAATAAAAGATCAGAAAACAACATCCTCATATCATCCTGTTATTTAGGTGTGTCTTGTTTTCAACACTTTCAATGACCTTCTGAAAGTCACCCTCATTTATCAAAATTATAAATACAGTTCAAGACCTGAAATGTTTAACACTAATGATCAAAGTATTGTAAATATTTTGCCGTTTCTTGTCCTGCTCTATTGTCCCATGTTTAATGTCTTATATTCCAGGTTAGCTCAGTCACAATCCCTTCGAGAATCCAATAATGAATGCCTTCCACAATATTTTGGTGTATGAACAATCAAAAATCAATGTTTTAAGGTTTCTATTTCATTCCAAAAAACAATTAGCTCGAAATTTTGTATCAGAAAATCATGACAAGGATCAGATTTCATTTAACATCTAAACCTTTTTGTAATCAAGTAGAGTTAGGTATTTCACCCAAATTCCAATTACTTTAGTGTATTCTTTGAATAGAATTTCACTTTTAAAGATAGGGAAACTATATTTGACGCAAGGGCAACTTGTAATGATCAATCAGTTTTTTTACAAAACCGCATCGCTGATCGAGAAGGAATTACCTTAGTCTATGACTTAGTATGGTTGCTGTAGGTAGTGATCCAAGATGGACGACATTCTGTACATGCATGCCTCAGATCATGTCATCGATCGTTTTTTGACATACGTCTGCAACCAGCCGAGGCTTGCTCTCATGCAGGGCTGTGCAACTCGTTGATCGTAATCAGCTGGTAGACTGCTCCCAAGATGATCGTGAGAGATACGGGAGGGGGGAAAAATATTTTTGTGTCTGTGTGTGTGTTATTAAAATGATATATTTTTGTGTACACTGCACCCTAAGCATCCTATCACTTTTGGTTTCACAAAAAAGTATTAAAAAAAATTATAAAGCAGGTCACCTTTAACCTACGATGACCTGCAACTCTGGAAGTTATCAGCGTTCAGCAGTCTGCAATTGCAGCTATTGTGATATTTATTGATTTATTTTTTATTATTCTCATTCAAAGTTTGTTTCATCTGCAATTCATCAATGGCACTGGCAATGGTGCCAGGAAAAACCTTCTAAAACGGTACACGTGAGCTGTAATAGTGATGTTCCTGCACTAATGACGCAAATGTGCATCCAATGCCTCTGCTTCAGGTTTCTATTAAGGTAGTGATTGCTTTTTCACAAACACATAAACACTTGTATCTTCTCTATGTTTCTGTTTTGTTCATGTTGGGGGCCATTATGGCTGTAGCACATCATGGCATGCATGTGAATATGTCTGCGTGCACGTGTGGTAACGAGTCAATAACAGGTTGGTTGCTTAAAAAAATAGATTTTCGGTCAAAAAAAGTTGGCCACCCCTGCTACAATGGTTACATATGTCAATAGGCTTCGTTGGATTGCGGCAGTTGAGCGCAACACTGCCACATGCTAGCTGTGGCACCATACATACCAGACTCCAGTGTGCACTTTAAGTTGCTTTTCTGCTCATAGGAGCAATTAAATACATGCCACACCTTCATTAAAAATGTTCCAGAGAATGCTAAACATCAGCATGTGCAGTGCATGTGGGATAAAAAAATGTTTAGAAAGACAAGCAACAATGTGTCTTGTGTGACTGAACAAGCCGATTGCCTGAGTTGAAAAGCCTGCGGTGCGCTTCACTTCACTAGTTGCTCATCCTGCATAGAAAATAGGCACATCCAGCTATTTTAATGGGAAAACAATTGATGATTATTTGATTGAAAAAGAAAATCAATGGAAAGCACGAACGCTAGAAATGAAATGTAACATAATGTAATATAACTATTTTAAGTGGGGGTGCCCCCCCCCCTTTTTTTGGAACTCTTCACATGCAGAGGACGTCCAGCGTATGGTGCTAGTGAGGCTCTGCCTCACTTGGTGCCCCTAAGTGCACATCATTGAAACCGTCGGAAGAATTGAGCAGTTTTCTAAAAAGCATACTTGATTGGACATACTGATTGCTTTGTCCATCTTGATGTGCTCTCAGCAAACACAACATACAAAGGGACTTGAAGTGGATAGAAAAAGGCTGCACACCCTTGTTCAAATAACAGGTTTTTGTGATTTAAAAAAAATTAAACCAAGATACCTGCGATTGGCTGGGATAGGCTGCAGCACGC
Organism: Hippocampus guttulatus; assembly: GCF_054856545.1. Taxonomy (NCBI): domain Eukaryota; kingdom Metazoa; phylum Chordata; class Actinopteri; order Syngnathiformes; family Syngnathidae; genus Hippocampus; species Hippocampus guttulatus. The sequence goes on from NC_141264.1 coordinate 3,568,068, forward strand.
CCGGGACCCTTGCGAGGATCAGTGCATTCGAAGATGGATGGATGGAGACCAAGATACCTTCAGACATCTGGGATAGGCTCCAGCATGCCATGACCCAAGTGAGGATAAGAGGTTCCAAGAATGAATGAGCCCAGCATGAAATCGTATAGAAACCTTTGCCAGCATTAATGTGACTGTTTGCCTCAAGAACTCAGCTGAAGAAAAAGGAAATAAAGGAACTGAGGTAATGGGGTTGCATTTGCACACCCCCTTATAGCTGTGGATGTGGCTGTTTTCAATGAACCAGGAACATTCAAATGCATGTTACCTGGGCTGTCTGTGTGGATCAGTGGGTTGCACCACTGACTTCGGACACAGAGGTTCTGGGAGCAAGTCCTGTGCTACCTGGGCTCCACGGTCGGTGACTGGTTAGCACGCCCGCCTCATTGTGCAAAGGTCATGGGTTCAATTTTTACCCCGGCCTTCCTGTGTGTAGTTTGCACTTCTTGGTGCATGAAAAGGGATCGAAAGTGAGTTGGCTGGCTGCCCGGACTTTTTGCTCAGAGATCAATGCTCTGCGCTCCCAAGCTGAGAGCATGGTTCGATCCCAAGTTGGGAGGTCACCGTGAGAGTAAAAAGGTCACTGGTTACAGATGTCGGCGGAGTTGATGGGTTTGTGTGGCCTCTCCACAAGGAGCAGCCTGCTTTTGATTGGTGAGCTGGGGAGGATAAGAGCACTGAGAAAAAGAGCTGTGATGAGCACACGATCATTGTCTGAAATCACAGTTTTGATCAGAATACGACAAATTGTTGAGCCATTGTTAGGACTGCCAAGAATATATTTGGTATCTGCTCTAGAGGACCTAATGCTGCAAGAAGTAAGACAGGTCTTAGTTTATAGAATGGGTCGTCCAGCGACAGAATGACTGAAATCACAACTCCAAATGTGGGCTGTCCAAGTGCCCTTGGGCAACACTGCTTGGATCAGTTCAGAGTGCAGACCGCCTTCTGCCCGAAGTCATCTGGGACAGGCTCCAGCCCCTCCCTGCGAGCTTGTTCAGGATAAGGGGTGTTGATCATAGAGGGTGGATGAAAATATGCCTCACAAACCGGTTTGTCCTCTTTGCAAAGCCACAAATTAGCCTTCATGACATACACCGCCCAGCCCCTTGTTGCTTGGTAGCTTAAAAAAATAAAATAAAATGAAAAAATAACTAAAAACAATAAACAAATGAAAGTGTATCTAGCTGTTTGAAGATATATTAGGACTCCAAGTACAAAGCCAGGGTCCAAAATGAGCCAGGGGGAGACCCAGTGTTGATCCTCCACGCCATCGCCCTCCCAGTCAACCAGATACTGGAACTCCCGTCCTCAGCGCCGGATGTCCATCAGCTGACGGACCTTCCACTGGGGGTGCCCATCCAAAATCTCAGGGGGACGTCTGGCCAGGGACGGACGCATCAGGGGGCTGACAGAGACTGGTTTAACCTGGTACACATGAAACACAGGATAGATCTTCATGGAGGAAGGGCGCTTCAGATGCACTGCTGTAGGGCCAAGCACCTTTTGCATCTGAAAGTATCCAACAAACCGGGAATTGAGTATCTTGGCACCTGACTGTAGTGGAAGATTATTGGAGGACAGCCACACTTTATGCCCAGGTCAGTACACTGGTGCAGGACGACGACGATGGTTGGCATCCCGACTGGTGTGCACAGAGCATTGCGGTTCGGATGATCTCCCAGACACGGCGACAGCAGTCCAGGTGGTTCTGCACAGAGAGAACTGCGACTTCAGACTGCTGTGCAGAGAAGATGGGTGGCTGGTAACCCAGAGAAGCCTCAAAAGGTGAGAGTCCATATGGATGAACAACCATAGGTTAGCTGCTTTGTGTCAACAGGCACTGGGAGTTAAAATCTTCCTCATTGCTTGTGGCTGTGTAAAATTGTCCATTTGGTACCGTGGCCTTGAGTCCATGCAAGCTGCACAGAATAGAGGCATCAGAATCAGAATCAGAATCAGAATCAGAATCATCTTTATTGGCCAAGTATGTAGAACACACAAGGAATTTGTCTCCGGTATAACACGCTGCATTAGTATCATCGTAAACAACAAATCATTGAACCATTTTAGAGTAACCAGTAGCAGTATTGCAGAGTGACTACGTCAGTGACTGTTTAAGGAGTTAATGGCTAGAGGGAAGAAGCTGTTGGCCTTGATGATCAAATCATGGCCCAGTAGTTTAAGTGGACAGTTTTGGTGGAAAACGAATGGATGTTCGAATGTCAGTCCTCCCCAGTGTAAATGAATTGGCGAGGCCAGTGGCGTTCCCGAGAAGCCGAGGAGGCACGGCACTTATAGGTCAGAGGGGGATAAGGAGGCAGCAAGTTGAGTGTGGAGTGTCTAGCCCCAGCATCGGAGTTTGTTGGTCATAGCCTTTTTGTTGGACAGATGGATGCCCAATGATTAATGTCACCACAAATGGTTCGAAGAACCTCTACGTCCACGTCCACCTCACCGTCTCAGCTGCAGGAAGAGCCATGCAGAGCATGCATACTGTTTAAAAATATCCTCGATCAATGGATGCTGTTTATCGTTTAATGCACGAAGTGTCTTAATTCCTCCCGATTGTGTGTGCATTTGTGATAAAGGAGAATATTTCGTGTGCCTGTTCTCCTGCCTCTTCTGTACGAAGGAGACCATGCACGGCATACAGTGGGGCCATGAATGCAGTGCTCCCTCCATTCAATGGAGTAGGCACCGTTGCTGCCTCGATCACCATAACTTTGTCTGTAGTGGTTGTTGATTATTATTCCTTTTGAAGGTGGACGGCAATGGTCATCCTGGCCATGAAATGCAAAATCGCTCGGATGGAATCCTAAATACCAATGAGCTTTTTCTTTTCTTCTTTGCAACCAGCGAACAAACATTCGAGCTAACCATTCCTTACTGTACATAATGTTAACCCTTTCATGCCCCCTGTAACCTGATAACATAAATTGTCGTAACCGCTGTCCCTGAAAGGGTTAAATATGTTCACGAGAAAAAAAACTCACATAGATGATTCGAAAGCAAGAAAGGAAGTAGTAAATCAGAGTCAGCAATTAATGCTTCTACAACTTCAATATTTGTTATTTTGTAATCTCAAAAATATATGATCAAGCAGAGAGTGATATGATGTTTTTCATCACCAAGTTTTTTTTTTTCAGGTTGTTATTTACCTGACCTGTTTCGGTGGAAGTCTTCAGTTGGGTCTTTCTTCAGTACCTCAAAAACAGGCATGTACAGCTCCAGGCCTGGAGGGCCTCTGCCCTGCCTGTTTTCCAGCCCTCCCGGTTGCACACACCTGATTCAAGTGATCAGCTCATCAGCGAGCTCTGAAGCAGCATTAGAACGATCCTGATTATTTGAAGAAGGTGTGTTGCTTCTGGGAAAGCTGGAAAACAGGCAGGACAGCGGCACTTGAGGACCGACTTTGGACACCCCTGCTCAAAAACGTCATCATCCAATAACTATAGCTTTTGTTGTTCCTATTGTTCTGTGTCCATTATAACTGTAGTTTTGCCTCTGTCTGCTCGGAGGATTGTGAAGTCTTTGTATTTGTTAATATTTTCATGACTTTTGCTTCCTGCTTAGCAATATTGCTGGGTGGTTGTTTGGGCATTTTTAAATAGCTGCTCTCTCAATTCAAAATACTGCTGTTTGTCCTTGATTTTGAATTATTTTACATGCTAACTCCACTGCCAAATTGAAATCATCATATGGTATGTTTCTGGGTATGATGGCAAAATTGAGTCCTTTTTGTTAATGAACTGCGTTTTGTTTGTCTGAATTGGAAATGTGGATTCATTTTTCCTTGATGTGTGCATGATCAGAATCAGAATCTTTATTGGCCAAGTATGTAGAACACACAAGGAATTTGTCTCCGGTATAAAACGTTGCATTAGTATCATCATAAACAAGGACATGACAAATAAATATGGAAAAATTAAGTAGAGAAGGACATTTCGGAAAGTAAGTGAACCGTAGTGCGGTGGTACCACCCAGTGACAACTGTGAGACAATGTGCAAAGTATCAAGCAGCGCAAAAGTGATCAGTGGGAGAATACAATACTATAGCAGTTGTACAGTTGGTGCAGAAAATCATTGAACCATTTTAAAGTGACCAGTAGCAGTATTTGTCGGACAAGAAGTGTGCAATTGTGCAGATGTCCTTGAGCGTTTGAAGTGTCTGGACCGGTGGAGTATACGTCAGTGACTGTTTAGGAAGTTAATGGCTAGAGGGAAGAAGCTGTTTAATTAAGTGTATGCTGGATTTGGTGCGCATGGATCGGTAGCGCCTGCCTGAGGGGAGTAGCTGGAAAAGGTGGTGGGCAGGGTGCGGGGGATCCAGTAGGATTTTCTGTGCCCTTGTTTTGATTCTTGCAGTGTGCAAATCCTCAACAGTGGGTAGGGCGGTGCCAATGATTTTTTCCGCCATCCTAACTGTCCGTTGAAGTCGGACTTTGTCCTTTTTTGTGGCGGCTCCAAACCAAACCGTAATGGAAGAACACATGATTGATTCGATGACTGCCGTGTAGAACTGTCGTAGCACCTCCTGTGGCAGGCCAAGCTTCCTCAGCAGCCTCAAAAAGTACATCTTCTGCTGGACCCTTTTCAGGATGGAGTTGGTGTTGACCTCCCACTTCATGTCCTGGGAGACTGTGATTCCCAGGAACTAGAAGGTCTCGACGGTTGACACAGGACAGTTGGATAGTGTAAGGGGCAGCTGTGTGAAGGATGTTTCCTGAAGTCCACGATCATCTCTACAGTCTTGAGCGTGTTCAGCCCGAGGTTGTGTCTGCTGCACCAGAGCTCCAGCTGCTCCACTTGTTGTCGGTACGCAAACTCGTCGCCATCTTTGATTAGACCAATGACTGTGGTGTCGTCTGCGAACTTTCTGAGTTTGACAGCTGAGCTTGTTGAGGTGCAATCGTTTGTGTAGAGGGAGAAGAGCAGTGGAGAGAGGATGCATACCTGTGGGGCTCCAGTGCTAGTGGTGCGTGTTGATGATGTTGTTCTTCCCAGTCTCACCTGTTTTGTCCATCCCGTCAGGAAGCTGAGGATCCACTGGCAGATCGCAGGGGACACACCAAGATGGAGAAGTTTGGGGGTGAGGAGTTCTGGGATTATGGTGTTGAACGCAGAGCTGAAATCCACAAACAGTATCCATGCGTAGGTCCCTGTGCTCGAGGATGTAGTGCAGGCCTATGTTGACTGCGTCCTCCACAGGCCTGTTTGCCCGGTAGGCAAACTGAAGAGGGTCCAGCAGGGGTCCGGTGACGTTCTTTAGGTGGTTCAGCACAAGGCGTTCAAAGGACTTCATGACCACAGATGTCAGAGCGACAGGCCTATCATCGTTCAGTTCCGATATTGCCGGTTTCTTGGGAACTGGGATGATGGTAGACTGTTTGAAGCAGAATGGGACCTCACACAGCTCCAGGGATCTGTTGAAGATATGTGTGAAGACCGGAGCCAGCTGGTCAGCGCAGACTTTCAGGCAGGAGGGGGACACTTTGTCGGGCCCCGCAGCTTACTTGATCTTCTGCTGCTTGAAGAGCCATCTCACGTCCTGTTCGTGGATCTGTAGGGGAGAGAATGAGGGTGGGGGTGTCGATAGAGTAGTTTCTGGTAGAGGTGGGTGTTTGTGGGAAATGGGGGTGTCCTTTTCAAATCGGCAGAAAAACATGTTTAGTTCATCAGCCAGACCCTTATTGTTCACTGTTTGGGGGGGATGCCATTCTATAGTTTGTGATTGCTTTCAGGCCATTCCACACAGATGCAGAGCCGTTAGCAGAGAACTTTTTTTTTCAGCCTCTCTGCATACTTCTCTTTGTGATGTTAATTTCCTTTTGTCAATTGGTTTCGGGTGTGTTTGTACAGTGACCGATCTCCACTTCTAAATGCGGCCTCTTCCTCTTTTCGAAGTTGTCTGAGTTTGGGAGTGAACCTTGGCTTGTTATTGTTGAAGGAGCAGAAGGTTCTACCTTCTTTTTCCATGTGATGAATGGTGACGGTAATATCTTGTCTGTGTGTGTAATTCCAAGTGTCAGTGTGGTGTGATTATCATGTCCTTGTTGAGGGCGAACCGATTTTTTAACTGGTCCGTTTTCTGTGTAATTCATTGATGATGTTGAGTTTCCTCGTTGCACCGTATCCGGTCTTTGATCGGAGTCATCTGCACAGTTTTTAAACATCCGTTCACGGTTGAGATCGGGTTCTTAATGTTGAATTAAGCTGGTATGACTTCCTCATCTTGGCAATACTGGTTGAATCTCAAGTGGTTTCTGTCACATGCCCGTTTTTTGCATAATAACTGAATAAAGTTCATTCGGTCACGTCTTCATTGAACATCAGCTGATAAAGATGAGTCACACACCATTTTGATATAACTTAAAATGATTGAGATAAAAGAACCATTAAGTTTAAAGATCAAGTGTGAAGTAAACTTGGCCAACCATCTTTTAACACTCAGCTCATAATTGCAGCCTATATACCCGAGCATTTTTCCAATACCGATGGGTCTCATATCCGGCCGTTCCGGTCCAACATTTTTCACATCCTGAGCTTTCCAACAACCTCCTCTTCCTCTAACTCTTCAAACACCTGGATCCCCTCAGATAAGCTTATGACATCGCTTTCCCAATCAATTCCTGACATGCTTCGTATACTTTCCATGGTGAGTTCTGCTACTGTTGTCCTAAAAGACATCACACTTCCAGGTTTGTTGCTGGTCAGGATGTCACTTTGGAAAACGACTACTTTTTCAAATTTATGAAGTAGAAATAATTTTTTTCATGCTTTGTTTTATGTCTTTTGTTTAATTTCTTGTGACGTAAACTCAAGAATGCAGCACAGTTGGCAGCTCGCGAATCCAGACCCACCGACTGCTTCACGCCCTCCCGCACTGGCACAGGTTGTCGCTTCAATTGCTCAACTCTCAGACTTCACCTCCACCTACGCCGGTGCCAAAGTAAGTGTGGCCGGACGTCAAGGAGGTGTCACACACAGACCTTGTGTCGACTGTGATTCGACCTCACACCCCACATGCGCACCTGCTTGCAAACCCACCTGACAAAGATGCCAGCGCTGTGGAAAGATGAACCACTTCTCCAGGATGTGCTGCTCTGCTCCCACATCCACAAAGCCTTCATCCCATTCGCCTGGCCGGTCAAGCCCAACTACCATTCACTCCGTGGGCTCCTGCACCAAGCCATTCAAGTGGTGCACGGTGGAGCTGGATGGCGTGTGCTTGCCACTCCTGCTAGACACTGCAGCCTCCAAGTTACTACTTAACCTGTCTTCGGTTAAATGCACCCGATTAAGGCCAACACCGAAAACTTGTTCGGGTATGGCCACACTAAGATTGGCATGGTGGGCACCACCACCTTTGCTGTGCACTACGGTTCTAGGATTCTCATGTTCTGTCATGGTGCCAATCTCATGGGCTTCGACTTGTTTTGTGCACTCATTTTTTCCATCAGTGACAACGTGGGCGCCACCATTCTGACGGTGACTACTTCCCGGCAGCACCGTTGGCCGTTGCTCTTGTTGAGGAATGGGAGCTGTCAATTTGCTCTTGGCCCTCCTTGGACACAGGTTCTTTTATCTCTCCATAAGGTGGAAGAAAACCCAACACCACGTCGTACTTTTTCTGTTTATCACAGCACAACACAAATCGATTTGGGCTTCTGAGAGTTTCAGATTTCTTTCGGAAGCCCCGAACAACTACAGTCATATGTATATATATAGGCATGATATGTAAATGAGGGGCGGGCAGTCCTTCCCCTTATGTAAAAATCAGAGACAAAGAAGGTCAAGCAAAGTTCGATCTTGACATGATGACAAAGTACCGACCATATCTGCTGGCCACAAACCTCGTGATTAGGGTCCCTCTTCGAGGGCACATGACACCCTTCAGGGACTAATCACAAGGTGGTGGAGGCAATAAAACCCTCGGGGGGGGGGGGGGCTGTTAATTAACCAAGGGGAAATATGATCCATCCATTTTCCGAACCGCTTGATCCTCACTAGGGTCGCGGGGGGTGCTGGAGCCTATCCCAGCCGTCTCCGGGCAGTAGGCGGGGGACACCCTGAATCAGTTGACAGCCAATCGCAGGGCACACAGAGACGAACAACCATCCACGCCCACACTCACACCTAGGGACAATTTAGAGCGTCCAATCAGCCTGCCATGCATGTTTTTGGAATGTGGGAGGAAACCGGAGCACCCGGAGAAAACCCACGCAGGCCCGGGGAGAACATGCAAACTCCACACAGGGAGGCCGGAGCTGGAATCGAAGCTCAGGGAGGACGGAAACCTCCCGCGGAGCAGAAGGGCAAAAGCTCGCTTGATCTTGATTTTCAGTATGAGTACGGACCGTGAAAGCGCGGCCTCACGATCCTTCTGGCTTTTTGGGTTTCAAGCAGGAGGTGTCAGAAAAGTTACCACAGGGATAACTGGCTTGTGGCAGCCAAGCGTTCATAGCGACATTGCTTTTTGATCCTTCGATGTCCCCTTGGATTCCAAACCTGGCCACAAAGAAAAGGACAGGTGCTCTGCGGCCCTGCATTGACCTCAGGATGCAGAGATGAAATTCCTCTGGATTTTCCCGGAATTCCAGATTCTCAAATTTTAATGAAAAATTCTCCGGAGAATTGAGGAGAAATTGCCTAAAATTTATCTGGATATTCGTTGACAACATTGAACGAACACGCGTTTGAGTTTGTTGTTTTGCTTTCACAAGCATAGCCATGTTGAGGCACGAACACTTGTAACAGTAAAGAGATTTTCGTCTCTTTATAAACACACTTGCTAAACCCCAGTAGAACGAATAAAACACGCCGTGGACAAGACAGTTGTTGTCGTAAAAACATATTTGGACAAAAAGGGAAACACACAGATTGGCAGAAAAACGTGTCCATCCGACTTCGAGTGTCGTCTCGGCTAGCTTAGCTTAGCTGTTGTCGTGTGTGATGTTGGTTGCGTCGGCGCTGATTGATTGAAATCAAAAGACGCACTTGCGTACATGTTCGCGCTGACACACGCACAGCAGAGAGCAGCGGACTATCTACTGTTGAGGCCCGCTTAGCTCGAGTGGCGTCGCCACAACAGTAATACCCTCGCCTCGTATTCTCATGGCCTCGCCATATCTCTGAGATTTCGAAATTTCGGTGAGAACGAAAGCCACAAAGAGTGCACACAAAAGGAAGATTAATCATTGAATGTCAAGTATTTGAATAGCGTTTTGTGTAAACTAATTCATGCGTGATCGGCCAGGTGTGCGTGTGTGTACACACACACACACACACACATTTATATATAGACTTCCAGATCCAGACTGACAATATGGTAATGGCGAAGCAACCAGAACTCGTGATCATAGATAAAGGGCAGAGGAAAGCCGTTGTAGTGGATGTAGCGGTCCCAAGTGATGGAAACATCAGAAAGAAGGAACACGAGAAACTGGAGAAATACCAAGGGCTCAGAGAGGAGCTGGAGAGAGCCTGCAAGGTAAAGGTGACAGTTGTGACTGTGGTGGTCGGACCACTCGGGGCAGTGACCCCCAAACTAGATGAGGGGTGCAACAGATCCCGGGAACAACATCGGACATCTCAGTCCAGAAAAGCGCAGTGCTGGGAACAGCAAGAATACTGTGCAGAACCCTCAAGCTTCCTGGCCTTTTTTCCCCCAGAATTTTCAGGAAAGTCCACTTTCATCTCTGGGATGGCTAACAAGGCAGTGATTCCTGACAAATACCCACTGCACACAGCGGAGGTGTTGGCTACCTAGTTGTATGGGTCTACCCTATTCACAAAACTTTACCTGCGCCAAGGTTACCTTCAGGTTCCCCTGCACCCTGGCAGTCGTAACCTTACAGCCTTTGTGACCTACAATGGAGTTTTCTGGGGGGCAAGCATATCAGGGCCGCCTACTACGGCGGTGAGCAACACGCGGCTCTTTAGCGTCATCTAGTGACTCCCTGGAGCTTTATAAAAAAAAATTGAAAATGGAAATAGATGTGGGAGGGAAATTTATTTTTTTGTTTCAAATATGGTTTCTGTAGGAGTAAAAACATTCCACAAACATTTTTAACTTTTCCCAATGCTGTAAAAATGTTTCGAATAAATATTACATTTCAACGTTTTTGTCAACGAAGATTTGCGTCATCGCCTGCGACACACATTTCTATTACTCTCAATTGTCCCTTGTTGTGATTCTGAGCGTGATTGCAAGTAATTAAAAAAAAAGAAGAAGAAAAGCCTCACTTTGTCCCGTGGAGATTTTTAACAAAGCAGCCCTGTTTGTACATTTCACCTAGATCACAAATGTCAAATACAAGGCCCGGGGCCAGATCCGGCCCGCCAGGTTATTTTATGTTGCCCGCAAAAGCAAATCATGTGTGTCAACCTGCTCAAATCTGTACCAAAATGTGAAATTGTCAGGTGAAATAAATAACGTTGAGATTTTGCAATAATTTTGTTACCCAGTTTACACTCGAACAATAATCGAACAAACTGTTGTAATTGACTTGACTGATTTCAAAAAGTGTAATCTATTAAATTGTGTACAAGTAATAATGTTGTGGTTTCACTGTCATAATGGCCCTCCAAGGGAGGACGTAACTCCAAATTGGCCCACGACTAAAATAGTTTGATACCCCTGACCTAGATCTCCAAACATTTTGTGGTCTATTTAAAAGCCCAAGACTTACAAAAATGTCTGTTGAAGCCAATTGCGAAACTTAACAAGAAGTCCAAAATTTTGAAATTACTTAACAATTCATCGTCACCTTGACTACAAAAGCGGATATGATTGTCAAAATGTTTCACCTTTAGTGGGATTCTTCTTTTGAACTTGTTTTTCATCGTAGATGTAGCCTACTTACTTGCACCTACTTGCTAAAGAAAACAAAATTTGTCTTTTTAATGTTTTCCTCTCAGCGGTTTATCAGATTATGATCATATTTGCTTGAGTGTTGAGGCCTTCATGATGTTGCAACAGGAAGGTGGTGAAATTTTGCAAAAAAATGTGGCTCTGCTCAATGCGGTATGTGCCCCCCCCTAAAAAAAAACCACTACTTTTAAGGGTCTCTCCCCCTCAAATTAAAATGTCTTCTGACATTTCTGTTTAAGAAAATCAACACATTTTCATTGACAAGGTCTCCAAAATGTCTCTGTGCTGTAAGTCTTGGTTACCACAGAGTCTCTTACTAATGATCGCTGGCCGAAGCTATTATAGGTCAGTACTACAGCTCGCGGTCTCATTCTATGTGGTTGTCTCCTTACTTTGTGTCTCCATCTCACACAAATCACTGCCCTGATCTACATCAGGGATACTTTCAGGGTTCGAAATCAACTGTAACATCCCGTTGTTGCTCAGGTCCCATCGCAGACTGACATTCTGGAACAGCACATCCACTGTGTCGTGTTGGTCTTCTTGACTCTCCTGGTGCTCAGGGCTTTGGCGGGGCTGGAATGGTTCCATCATCGGATCTATTGCATATGGTCTCTGCTGCGTCCTTCTTCTGGATCTGAGCCACCAATGGTAGATGCCACCATCATCATGATGGAATGTAGTTACAGGGCAGCTGAATGAACTTTCTATTGTTATTCTTGAATCATTCTATGGTTGCCTGGGGACAGAATTTGTAGACCGGGCTGTTCTCACTTTTTTTCTTTCTTCGACCTTATATGCCCATGCAGTCTTGACCACAATCTGATTGGCATTTTGTATTATTTTTCTATTGGCCCACATAACCCTAATAGGAATTATGGGTCTTGTTTTGAGGTCAAACATATGATCAATTGGCAGTCAAGGGGATCTCCCAAAGACAAGAATGTTGGTGGCCTTGCTGGTTGCCTCATGACTTGTACAACTACACAAATGGACATCTTTAGCAAGAGACTCCTTCCAGTCCTTTTTCTCCTTGTCTTCAAGCGTACACAACATGGACAAAAGAGTGGAATTGAATCTTTTCACTTGTTCGTTCCGTTGTGGATGGCAGTATGTTGTGCTGTTACGAGAGAGGTTCTTCAGTCAGTTGTTTCTCAAGCGTTCTACCCATTTTATGTTGCAGTTTACTTGCACATTTAGTCAGCAACAGTTTTTGATGTTTTACTTGTTGTCACATAGGCCTGTGCAAGCTTGGTGAAGCGATCCATGACCACCAAGGTGTACTCGTACCTATGCTCGCACTTGTCCAAATGGAGAAAGACTATAAAAACAAGCTCAAAGGAAGAAGTGGTATGGATTAGGTGAAAGGCGCACAGGTCCGCATACTGACAAACCACTCGGATTCTCTGGTGATGTAATGTTCTACATCAGGGTTGTCCAAACTCGGTCCCCAAAGGCCGCTGTAATGCCTGTTTTCCAGCTCTCCCAAGAGCAACACACCTGAATCAAATAATCAGGATCATTCTCATGCTGCTTCAGAGCTGGCTGTTGAATTCATCGTCTGAATCAGGTGTGTTGTTCCCGGAAAGCTGGAAAACAGGCAGGACAGTTGCCCTCAGGCCCGGAGCTAGCCATGCCCGCTCTACATCCTTGAGCATTTGTGGCCAATAAAACCTTTCCTGAACAGTGTTGACCAAAGTGGTCCATTTCTTGGTGCAGTGCTTTATAGACCAGCAGGTGGAAAGCTTTGGGGAGCATCAGCTGATCTCGGTGGGACGTTCTACGTTGCATGATGCCATGTTCATCGACGTGAATCTTGTGCCACTGTTTGAGCAGTGTGACGACAGTTGGAGTGTCATATTTTGTCTTTGTTCAATTTGGCCTCCGATTTCTCAGATTGTACTCTTTAACTCACGACAGTGTGTCATCCTCCTCTCGAGTCTTTCGTGTTAGTACTGGGGAAAAAGGTTGGCCAATCACAGAATATTTCATCAATTACAAACCATCAATGTTAATCAGTCCTCTACCTTGACATGGATGTCGACTTTCAATTGTGACCCTTTCCATAAATGCACTGATTTCTTCCTGACTTTGCTCCACAGTACATATCCTCCTGTAGTGCTCCATATTCAGCAGCAAGTGAGAAAGTCCATCGCAATCAAATTTTTTTTTTTTCATGAATGATAGCAGATGAAGAAATTAAAGTCTGCCAGCTCTGCAACCCATCAGTGACCTGGAGCATTGAGGGTAGCTCAAGTGAATACGTATGTTCACAGATTATCTTTCATGGTTTTCATGGAAAACAAAGTGTAGTGTAGTCACAGAAATTCTCAAAAAGGCTCAAAACTCTAGCTTTCCAAAGTGTAGATCATACCTATTTTCAGCTGGATTCAGAGAGCGAGGTCCATAAGCAATCACTCTCATCCAGTGGTGGGCCGTGCATTTCAACCTGAGGCCTTCAGTGACGTCACATACATGAACACAATATTGTATAGGCTCATCAAGCAGCACTTAATTTCAGGAGCATTTAAAACCATCAAGTATGCATTCACAATTAAGAGCAGGAAACTAAATTTACAGATAGTAAAAAATAAAAAGATGATTTAAAAATACGAAATAAAATGCCACCCAAATTACGCTGTGTGATCTTAAACAAGTCTGTCCAATAAATTGCGCAATGTCGCAGTTTCATATAAGACACCAACCAAACAATAACAAAAACTATTCTTTGAATATAAACAGATCATTTGCATTTTGAAAATCGGCTATGCAACAGCAAATAACTTAAAATGTTGAGCAGCTGAGATTGAACAAACTTTCGTGCACGAAGGTGACTACAATGCGCCATTATAAATTCTAAACGAAATAAAATGACAAGAAGAAATGTAAAATAAAATTCATTGACTCACCAATGTAGTTCACCACAGCGTCTGCTTATTTGAAAATAAAGTCGATCCTCTTTTGTTTTTTCAGGAACACTTCAGTGGCTCTGTTGTACAGTTTTCAGGTCCAATAGCAAGTCCTTTTCTATCGACATGGAAGCTAATGCTGAAAGCCGTTTTGTCCGGTCGTGTTTCTGGTATAATTTTAATTTCCAGATTATTTTATTTTTTTAAACTTTTTCGTTGTGGAGCTCTGTCTCCCGGCGTGCCTGTTTACCGAGCTGCAGATCCACGCGAGTGTCCCCAAACGTTTTTAAACGCACCGTTTAAAAACGGCAAGCAAGAGGCATTCCCAGCAGTACAATTTGCAGCGTTTCTCAGAGGCTGTGAGCCACGGGTACCGTTCATAATTGCTTGTCTGAAAATGACGGACAAACCCTTTTCCTTGCTGGGACAGGCTAACTAGCGCAGGAGTTGGGCGACCTCTTTGCACAATATTCAGCTTTTCGTGGAAGGCCCGTCTTGCAAATTGTGTGGAAAGTAGTTCTGCAACCAGATCAACGTCTTCTCCTTCGGCCATTTTGAGTTAAAATGCGAGTGATAACTCTCGCAGACGCTAATCCAATCTTTTTTTTTTTTTTTAATCTTTATTGAGCAAGTCAGGATACAATTCTCAGGAAACAGAAAAGGCGCTAATCCAATCACCGAACGCGCACGACCAGTCTCGACGTAATGCCTTCTAGCTAGCCCTAGTACGCAGACGAGAACGAGTCAGGATACAGGATACAGATCACGAGTCTGAGACTCGTAATCTGATTGGCTATTGAAACCTGACTGTGCCCGTTCATTTACAGCGCACAGGGGCCTGCTCTGTTTAATCTGAAGGCCCTGAGCAAGTTTAATTTACCTGGCAACACAAGCTAGCTGAAATATGATTGGTTAAAAACTCTACCATAATAAATACGTTATTTATTGAGTGGCTTTCAATGTTATTTAAAATAACATTGAAAGCCACTCGACTAAGTGGAAATAATATGACGTAAAGAATACAGAGAATAATTTTGTTAACATATTTATGAAAATAAAATAACAAATTTATGTTATTCTCAGAAAAGTACATTTACTTTTCTGAGAATGTTTAGGCCAGCAGAGAAGACCTTGCTGGCCCTGAGGGTCCACCATTGCTCTCATCTCTCCTAGCAGTCATTGGTACAGCACCGCTCATAAACCCAGCTGGGATGTGTCACAGGTGGAATAGCCTGAGACAGATGGCTCGGTGAGAGTGATTCCACAGTGTGGGAGTCTGTGATGGTGACTCTTTTTGTTCTTGGCTGTTTTCCTATGTCTTTAAATGGTTTGATCTGTGGTGGCTCTTTCCTGACCACCAGAAGTGAGCACATTGTGGAGCACAGGTGTCACTATCGACCAGCATATGACCAGTATAGTTAATGAAAATCAAAATCAACTTGGTTACACCTCCTGGGTGATTTGGCATGGAATGACCCTCAGGAACTCGGCAGGTGCAAAGCACAGGCCAAAAGGGATACTGTATCCACTCATATAGTCCCCAAGGTGTGATGAATGCCATTTATGTTCATTCTTCATCAAAGAAACCTTGGTGGTATCCCTTGGTTTCCCTTGTCCCAGGACAGAAAACCACGAGCTTTTTCTCAATGTATCAAACATGTCTTGAATCCTTGTTATCGGAACGGTTGAGCTCCCCATAGTCACAACAAAGCCGTAAACTGCCATCTTTCTTGCGAACACACCATTGTGTGAGCCGTGATATTAGTCACTAGGATGCCACAGGGTGTTTTCGTGTGTGGTATTCGTAACAAAACCTCACTGAAGATGACACTCCACAGGAGGATACAGCATGTCTTGGCCATTAGTTTGTGAAGCCAGTTTGTTCTGACACTAACGGCGATGACCTGGTTGGCTCGTAAAGTTACTTTCTTTGCACCGGCTACACCGGTCACTGGGTCTGAAAGTCTGTTTCGGATCCACTTCACAACTTTTATGAGCCATTCTTATATTCGCATTTCAAAAACTTTAGTCACTTTGTGTGTCAGCTGCTTTTGTCCTTCACTCGTTATGTTTTCATTTCCTTTGATGATAATCTCTATTATATTATAGCTTATGATGAGGATATTGGCAACTGCTTGGTCACTTTATAAAAGCATTGGTAGTTGTAGGTCACTGGTTATGCAAGGGTCATTATCTAGCCGGAAGCTGACTTCAATCTAGCCAGTGAAAGGGATTGCATTGTCATTGGCAGCGAGAATTGTGTTTCCTCATCCAAGAGCTCTGTCATTGCTGAGGCGATGGTGTGGGACAGGTGTTTCAGTCTCCGAACATCTTTCACAATAATAGACGATGCACCGATGTCCCACAGTACTGACTGGCTGTTTGTCCAAGAAGCAATTCAGTCCTGTACATCACCTTCTGACAAAGTTCAAAAAACGTGACTGAATTTTGGTCTCAACTTTTTTGTGGCCTCTGGTTCAAGTGGGGTTGTTAGATCACAATGTTTGAGTTTGGACTGTTTCGTTTGGACGATCGGTGGTCCCACTTTACTTACCCTCTTCGCTGCCCACTGAGGTTCTCTGCATCCTCGAGAGAAGAGGCCTTCTGAAACAGTGTCACAGTTTTTTTTTTATAAATCCTCTCATTTTTGCACATTTGACAGCCTCTCTTTCATCCGGTTTGTGTTGGCCATGGACATCTGCCTCATTTTTATTTTTAAATGATCTTTGGTGCATCCACATGGTCTACTTTTGCCTCTTTACTTTTCACCGCCTTGACTGACACTGCCGAGGGCGACTTCTTTACCTTACCAGGGTTATGGGTCAGCACTGGATATGTTTGGAGTTCGGACTGAACCTACATATCTTTTCAACCTGTGAGCCTTTTACATTTCCATTGTCTCTCACTTTCAAACTTTGAGGCCCTGTAGAACAGTTCTTCAGACATCAAAGTCATAACACTCAGGTAAGGCAGAATGTGGAATTCCACTGAGTCACTTGATAGTCTGCTTTCATGTTCATCTGTCTCCTTGTTGATCATAATAATTTTTATTTTAGCTCAATACAACAGAATACAAAATTCAGAGCTAAGAGCTTCCTGGAAATAATTCAAGTTTGATTTCAAGCATGCGGAAACCCGAGCTGCAACCCTGCTCTAGCGGCACACGTCCTGGGGCCGTCCTCGCACCTTGCTCTGGTGGCGCAAACTCTGCAGCCACCCTGTGACCGAGCCCCAGCGGCGCAAGTTCTCTGGCCACACTTCATCCCTCCTGTGGCACAGCAAGCTGTGTGGTCGATCTCTGACCAACTCCGTCTAACCTCGAAGCTGACAGATTTCCCGAATGAGGTTGTGCTGCAGACTCTTTTTTTCCCCCCTCCAAGGTGTGATCATGATGACCCATACAGCCGTGCAAATGTCAGTGGTTTGGGTTGCTGAATAAGGTGTTTATCGCCACACTTAAGATGGCTTGTTTAGATGCATTTAGCTCAAAAATTTCCTGGGATTCTAATGAAACCTATCACTCTTAAACAAAATGAACTGTTGAAGAAAAACCCAGAACAGACTCCATAAATAGTTTTCTGAGCAAATATGAGTTAAATCTGGTCAATCTGCTGGGCAAAAAATGTCAAAGAGGAGAACATATTACCCACAGCCAGTCGTGGTGCTGCCACAACGATAAAAATAAGTTTGTATATGTCTTTATGCCTAGACTCATCAAATGTGTCAAATATTGACAAGATATGATAATGTTGGTCAAGTTGTGCCGAATTTTAAACTAAGTTCAAAGTGGAGAACTTCCTCAAAGGTTTAGCACATGGCTCCATAATACGTTTTTGTAGGCCTTGGGTGGTTACATATACCACTAAATTTTCATAACACAAGGTGAAAAATACGACTCGGGCTGCATTATTTAAAAATTTCCAGGAGGCATTCGTGAGCCATCACAAATTGCACAAGAAACAAATTATTGATTTTGCCAGGCCTGGTGTGTGTGCAAAATTTCATGAGTTGTCGTGCATGTTTAGACCCTCAAAATTAGTGTTGTTTTCTTGGAGAACTGCACGACGCCATGGCAACAGTGTTTTGCAAAAACTCACAATTTGCATGTTTTACATTATGAAGGCCTCTTCTGAGGAAGTACAAACGACATCTATCACATGAGGAGAAAAACGGCAAAGAATACATTGATTTCCTGTAGCCATTCCATGGTACTACCACTACGTTAAAAGATAAGTTTGTAGGTGTCCTCAAGCTTAGACTTTCATCAAATAAGTGAAATTTGAAAAAGATCGGATCATCTGTGTCAAATATCAGCAATATTTATTGTCACAGTAAATAATCAGACTGAAATTCATGTCTTGAATTACATGTGACTGCCAATTTTCATAGGCCTCAGCCAAACTTACTGGAATTTTTTTTTTCATTCTCAGTTGGGCTGCAGAGCCATTTTGTTTTTCGTAGTTTGTGACAATTTTAAAATATCAAAATTTTCACCATGTTTAAGTACCGTATTTTTACGACCATTCGGTGCACCGTATTGTTGGGCGCAGTCTCAGTAACGGGTGCTATTTCCGTGTTTGACACATACACAAAACACACTCTATTATTGGGCGAGGCATGGTAAAACATACGCCAGTTTAAACATACGGCATGCATGCACGCACGCTAAAAACACGTTTTTAAAAAGGCAACGGAAGCAAAACTGAGTTCGGTTGTACTTTATTTAGCCATTTTACAATGTACTCACGTTTTTCTCTTCACCTCTGACACGCTCACCCTTCACTCATTGGCGACTGGTACCTTCTAGGGGCGTGCCTTTAGCGTCCTCTTACACGCCCACCCTTCACTCATTGGCGACTGGTACCTGCTAGGGGCGTGCCTTTAGCGTCCTCTTACACGCCCACCCTTCACTCATTGGCGGACTTCCGCATGCCTGTCGTCACTCACTCCGCCTTTTCTCTATATAAACAGCGTGTCCGGCCAGAAACGCTCTCAGTCATGCTTTGGAACTCTGCTCATACACTAGACGCCCTGCATTATAAGGCATCCTGTCCATTTTGGAGAAAATTTAAGACTTTTGGCGCCTTGTAGTCGTGAAAATACGGTAACCAAAAATACAATTAATGTTGGTGAATAATAATAATTTTTAATATGATGATAATTTCTACAAAATTAATAGGGACCTTGCATTGGTCACGACTCGGGCCCAAATTAAATGAAAGTGAGAATCGTCTTTAACTGTTTGTAGCGATTACAAGTGCAGCTACTCAAATAAATCAATGTCTCGCAAGTGTGTCAAATTATCCAAATCTATTCGAGTTAAGTCAAGTCAAGTCAACAGTATTTATAGAGCACTTTCAAACAGCCATCGCTGCATACAAAGTGCTGTACATGGAGCAATTTAACATGCACAATAAACAGTAAGACAAATCGGTAATAAAGGCGGTAGAAAGCACCAAACAGTAAAACCAAGAACAAATCTAAGTCATGCTGAGTCGAATGCCAAAGAATACAAGTGAGTTTTGAGGAGGGTTTTGAAGATGGGCAGCGAGGAGGCTTGCCGAATGTTTAGTGGGAGGTCATTCCAGAGAGAGGGACCAGCAACAGAAAAGGCTCGATCCCCTCTGAGCCTCAGTTTAGTTCTTGGTACTTCTAATAAAGTCTGGTCCACAGACCTGAGGCGCCGGGCAGGTGTGTAGGGGCGGATGAGCTCAGAGAGGTAAGGTGGCGCGAGATTATTCAGAGATTTGAAAACAAATAAGAGGATCTTGAAAATAACTCTAAAATGAATGGGGAGCCAGTGAAGGGATGCCAGAGTAGGAGTTATGTGCTCCCTCTTACGAGTACCAGTCAAGAGGCGAGCGGCGGCATTCTGGACCAGCTGAAGGCGCTTAATGGAGGACTGGCTGACTCCAAAGTAAAGGGCATTGCAGTAATCGAGCCGGGATGGTGCACACAACTATAACTCTATTTAGAGTCAAGGGGAAACCTCCAACAGAAATAAGACACTGACAGAAATTTAGCAAAGGTATTTTGTGTAAATATGTACATAAGGAGTAACTGGGCAACAGAACTGTGAGTACACTCCTCTGAACAAGAATTAAAAAAAGAACAAGGATAAACACAAGTTCACTGAATTTCTAATACTCTCAGACCCCCCCCCCTCCCCCCCCCCCCCCCCCCCCCCCCACACACACACACCTCTCAATGCTGAGGGCATTCAAATCAAATTTTTACAATACAAGTTCTAGGTTGAGTTGGTATGGGTTATTATCAGGGTTGGTTTCAGATCTGACACACACCAAAAAATCGTCTGAGATCTCAGATTAAAAAAAAGAAAAACTGGATTCATCCGAAAAACATTTGGGAATCCTTTTAACTGTCCTACCACCCTCCAGGGAAACGGGTGGCCATGAAGTCCAAAATGTCCTCCCCGACATCCCACGTGGCATCCAATCCACAGAAGATGTAGTTCAATCTATCGACAATTCTCAGTCCAAAAAAAACAGCCTGCACAAAATCCGCAGGGCATTCACTCAATGTGGCGATAATCGGCCATGGAAAATAAACAATTTGGTAAACCTAGCTCGCATGATGGTCACAGCGTTATTCGCCGTGCGCATGTTAGCTTAACTCGATGCTAATGCGCTTGCTATGGAACACACATTTTGGTGCTATGGTTTCTTTTATAACAACACGATTATATCTTACATCAACATAAAAAAGTCTCAATTTTCAGCAACTTCATTCCTCACTGTTTTTTTAATGCTACAAATCAAATACTAGGAATGTTAATCACACATATTCAACTAAAACACTCTTGCCTTGCCCCAAAAAAAATAAAAAATCCACAGGATCACAGGATTCAGCTCCACTACCTTACACAGGTAGAGGTTCAAGCACCAGCTTTCGTTTATCCAGAGCCATTTGTCTTTCGACCCGCATGGGAAAGTGCTCGGAAGTTACCTCTCCCTCGCGAACGAAAGTCATTGTTCGTAGCGCCGCGGTGCGTTCAATATCTGTCGGAAACGTCAGAATTGCTAATAAACAAATCCTTAACTAAATCTAACAATAAAATAACAGTATTAACAGTCTGGGTTACATGTTCAACCTTGATATGTTTTTAAAAGTCAATTTTATAGTTTTTTCTTGTCACAGTCTCGGCTTGTCTGGCCCTTGGTCTTGGCTTAATTTCCACTTCCAAAAGGCTTGGTCTTATCTTGGTCTTGGCCAAGTATTTCTGGTGTAGTGTGGTCTTCAGCGCAACTATAGTACGACAGTCAAACCTCAGTTTTCGTCTATAATCCGTTCCAGAAGGCTGTTCGAAAACTGAATTGTTTGAAAACCGAAACCACGCTCTTTAAAAAAAAAAAAAAAAGTTTATTGACACATCTGCTCACAATGGAAAGCGACACGAGGAAGCGTCATTTCCTCATCTACCCGAGGAAGCGTCATTTCCTCGTGTAAGGAAGGCGAGAGGAGTCAAGTGGTGCATTCACGTGCGCTCAGTTTGTTCGAGAACCCAAATTTGTTCATCATCCGAGGCATAAAAAAACTAGAAATTTTTGGTCGAAAACCGAATTGGTTGAGAACCGAGACGTTCGAAAAACAAGGTTTGACTGTATATGATGCTGCCATCCGTTTTGTCCACGGTGTTCCCTTTAACAGCCTCCAATCTCAACTCGATTGCATATTTATGAATTATAAAGATTCATTACAGTCACATGATAATCAAAGATGGAGTAGGTGGGGAGGCTTATCTGTGTTGTGAATGGTTCAGAGTGAGGATATTGTGAGGTAAAGGGTGACAGTGATGACTGATCAGACCTTCAAACTGAAGGTCAACCAGTCCGCCCAGGATGTATTGGGAAGATCAAGATCTCTTCGCAAACAACCATGGATCTCACAGCTGACCCAAGACATCATTGACCATCGCCATGAGGCTCGTCTCCGTGGTGATTGAACAGAGTACCGGAGGCTGAATGCAGCACATAATGCAGCAATTGCAGCTGACAGGGAGAGGTACTGGGGGGAAGGGGCCAAACGCCTGGAATCAGCAGCACACAGCAATGACCTCAGACAGGTCTTTAGCATGCTGCGCAAAGCCCATATCGGACCACGCATCAAGACCGGCCAAATAGAAAACGCCACAGAAATCAACTGCCTTGAACGCTGGAAAGAGCACTTCAGCCACCTCCTTCATCATCCTCCAGTCCCTGTCTGGTTACTGCTGCCAACACCGCCACACCCAACCCCAACTGCAAAACTGACCCAGTTACAATTGATGAGGTCAGAGCAGCAATAAAAACACTCAAAAATCACAAGGTGCCGTCACCGCAGAGCTACTCATAGAAGGTGATGACTCCATGGCCCAGTGGCTCACCCACATCATTAAGCACGTGTGGGTGGCAGAACAGCCCCCCCCCCCCCACAGACTGGAACCAGGGCATCATCCTGCCATTCTAAAAGCGGAAAGGCGACAAGCTGCTCTGGAGCAACTACAGAGGCATCACATTGCTTTCCATACCTGCAAAACCATTCACCGGTATCCTTCTCACCTGTGCTCTTCCTGCCATTCGAAGCCACCGCCAACCTCAACAAACTGGCTTCATGCCCAACCGGTCCACTGTACACCACATCTCCACTCTTCAACACATTGTTGAGAAGGTCAGAGAGTTTCGGAATGACCAACATCTCTTTATAGCTTTCATAGATCTTAAAAAGCTGCCTCTGAAACAGTTGACTACCTCTCCTTTTGGAACATCCTGAAGTACCTCAGAGTTCCACCCAAAATAACCACATTGTTCAGCGACTCTACAACAACTCAGAGAGCTGTGTTCATGTGAATGGGAAGCACTTAGAGTGGTTCCCCATTAACTGTGGGGTCAGACAGGGCTCTGTGGCCACTCCTGACCTTTTTAAGGACATGATGGAGAGCTTCAGACCGATATCATCAAGTTTAAGTCAATATCACCCTATCAAGACTGACGTTTCACGGACCCTAAAACTGTTGGAAACAAGAGTGGATGCACACATTGAGACTTTTCTTGACTTGGAGTGATTGGCCAATGATCATGGAGAACAGCTAGAGACCCTTCAAGCTAGTGTTGTTAAGAGCAACTGTGGAGGATTTGGTTAAATATGCAAAGATTTGGAAGCCCGCTACTGGCAGAATAACATTTGACTTGTGAGTGCTGCAATCTAAATTTGCGAAGGTGTTGGGACCTTTCATGGAGTTTAATGTTTCAGATGCTTGGCGTTCGTTTAATCCGAATAAGAGGGAATATTGTTTATTTTTCTTTCTCATGTACATCAAACATTCACACGCATTGATTTGTTTCTGATGAACATCTCACCCCTTAAAATGGTCTTGGACTGTAAATATGAATCAATACTTGTCTCTTTGAACATTCACTTTGGTAAATTTATACATCCTTAGCCGCGGTGGCATTTTAATACACAAATATTGTTGGATCAGATCAATACTTGTCTCTTTGAACTTTCACTTCGGTAAATTTATACATCCTCAGCCCCAGTGGCATCTTAGTTCACAACTATTGTTGGATAAGAATGTTGTTGAAGATATTTGGAAGTTTGATTATTATGATATTATTTTTTTTTCCAGTTCAACAAAACGGACTGTGGCAGTCTCGTGGGAATCAACGAAGGCATTTCGGAAGAGGGAGATAATTTCTTCTGAGGTTCACCAAAATCAAATCTAAGAGATTGAAGTTGGCCAACCCATCCCAGAGTATTGCTAGTTGAGACTGTCTGTATGCTATATTTAAGGTACCAGAGATTTATAAGAAAGAAATGGCTTCACAAGCGGAGTACACTGTCATCCTCTCGCAATACACCATTAGAACCTCAGGCGAATACTTGGTATCAAGTGGTCCGACTACATCACCAACAAAGACGTCTTGGAACGTGCCAACATCCCCAGCATGTACACCCTCCTCCATCAGCGTCGCCTTCGGTGGCTCGGCTATACTCCGCAGGATGGAGGACGGTAGGATCCCCAAAGATCTGCTCTATAGAGAACCCGCAGTTGGAAAGAGAACACAGGGCTGCCCACAGCTTCGTTTCAAAGACGTTTGCAAGAGGGACTTGAAGGCTGTTGAGATAGATGTGAAGGGATGAGAATCACTGGCCCAGAAGCGCCCAAACTGGAAACAAGAACTGACACGTGGTCTTTGCCGAGGGGAGGAGAAGATGAGAGCATCAGCAGAAGACAAGAGAGCCGGGAGAAAGAACAGCCAGGACAAACAAGCGCCCCCCTCCAACTGTGAGTTCAGGTGCATCCACTGCAACAGGGACTGTCGCTCCCGGATCGGCCTCTTTAGCCATACCAGACGGTGCTCCAGGTGCTGCAGTCAGGCACAAACAGATAATCACACTGTGATTGAAATGCCAATGATGACACCATGAGTTTGCAACTTTTTTCAAGATTACATTTTGATGAGCAGCGAGATAAGACTTACAGACTGTTGGCGTACCGGTTGCACCAAAGATTTGTGTCTGAGTTAATCCCAAACGTGGAAACCATTGCAGATGTTATATCTGACTCCTCAGCGATTAATCAAACACTCATGGAATACTATAGAATAGGGGTGCCCAAACATTTTGGACCAAAGATCTACTTTTCGAACAAACAACATCCTGCGATCGACCCATGACTGCACACGGATGCATACGCACGCACGTACACACGCAAGCCATGAACAGTATCTGCCATAAAGGTCCGTCAGATGCACGAAACTGAAAAATAAAGTAAACACAAGAGTTTCTGAGCTTGTGAAAAGGATATCACTGTGGACCTGATTGGGAGACCTGACATGGATGCACTTTTTGCAGCTTGTTAACTCTCGTAGCTCACGCATTCTGCGTCCAGTTTGCCATTCTTTGCAAGTGCCATCAGCAAATTGTACACAAACCGCACTTTGCCTGATAATAATAATAAAGGATACAGCAAGAACTCTGAGCAAAAGTTGCAATTGCAGACCACTGAGCGCAAATAACTTCCGGTGACGCAGGTCACGCACCACCGTATCTTAAAGGTGACCTGCTTTATTTTATTTTGTTTTTTAAACACTTTTTGTGAATGTGAGACTGAGAGGATGATTAGGGTACAGTGTGCATTATTAACACAAAACATATATCACTAACATGCACAGAGACACACACATGTTGATTTATTTTTTGTCCTCGACACCAATCGCGATCGACTTGGGACCAGTCCGTGAGCTACCGGTCAATCGCGATCGACATAATGGGCACCCTGCTATAGAACATTGTACACGTCTGAAGATGCCTCTGATACTGTAGACTTAAAACCCCTTTTTTGATGGGCTAACACTTCCGGTTTTAGATCAGGCTTTGAAGGAGGGGTTGGATTGCCCCATTGTAGCATCTAAATTGGAAAGAGCTACGAAGGCCTTTTGTCGAATCGCAAAAACTTCAAAAAGTTCTCTCAGGAATGTTGGAAGCAGCTTGCACCATACTGACTGGAGATGTTTAAGAAAGCTCTTGAGCTTGGCACGCTCCCCAAAACGTTGAATCAAGCAGGTGCCTCATTGGCGCCATACTTCTGGTTTATGTCCAAAATGTACATTTTGTTTGCTGTAGTGTTAGGGTGGCTCCACCTACTGGTGATGAATTCCTTGTGTATTTTAATAGAGCAAATAACGCTGATTCCAATTTTCATTTTCACAAGAACATGATAGGTGCAACATTATAAAACATGGAACAAGTGAAAAGCTGTGTGTAGGTTTTTTTCAGACATACAGTTTACTGGAGGGAGCTGAGAACTAGATATTATTGAAATTGGATAAATTTGACGACAGCACGATTTCTCAACTAAAGTGCCATGGTATCGTGATTGTTACTGATCAACTCAGAGTAGACAAATTCAAACAAACAAACCAAAAAAAAAAACATGGTTCCAGTTGTTTGAAGACATGTTACGACCCCACATACTTGCGCATCAGATTCCAGCGGCGGTGACCTTTTGTTTACTCTTTTCATTTCATCCATCCATTTTCTGATCCGCTTTATCCTCACAAGGATCACGGGGCGTGCTGGAGCCTATGCCAGCTGTCGTCGGGCAGTAGGTGGGGGACACCCTGAACTGGTTGCCAGCCAATCACAGGGCCCACAGAGACGAACAACCATCCACGCTCACACTCACACCTGGGGACAATTTTGAGTGGTCAATCAGCCTACCATGCATGTTTTTAATAAACACCCTAGTGAGGATGAAGCGGTTCGGAAGATGAATGAATCATAATAATAATATAACATTTATTTTGAAAGCGCTTTTTGGTGATTTGGGTGATGTGTTGGTCGAAAGAGAGGTTATTATCAAAAAGGACACAGAGGTTGCTGTAATGTTATTGAAGAATGTCCACTCAGAGAGCTGTGCTTAAAGAGGGTCTTTACGTGTCGCTCGGGAACAGTGCAGGCCAGTATAACAGTAACTAAGACACGTTCTCTTTACATGCACAAGGTCAGTTGCTATAGTAACCTGATAGCAGCTCTTTACGGCATGTCGCACTGTTGTCGTAAGGTTCAATGCATATATTCCTTATATGACATCTCCCCCCTTTTTTTTTTTGAGGGGGGGTTGTTATTTTTTTTCGTTCAGAACATTTCAGAACAACACAAACACAGTCAGCAAAGGCATCTGGCCCGGATTCGGCATGAAGCTGGCACAGCTGGCCTTGTGTCGGCACTGGCATAATGCATGTGGGCCAAACACAGCCCAGGAGTGGCAAAGGAGGCACTGGATTGACTTTGGCAAACCAGATGAGGGCCAGTTGTGGAGTATTTGGGCCAGAAATCAATTTACAACTCCGGCCTGTATATGGCCAGCCAGTATTGAGCCACCCTTAAATGCAGTTTCAGATTAGTTTTTTTGACACACAGTCTTGTTTTACAATTGCACACCGATGCGCAATTCCATTCATCATACACACAAACACACACACAAACACACACACGTGCACCCACACACATTTGCACACGCACGTCCTAATTCTTGTGCACGCTCGCGAGTGCGCACACAAAAATTAAACATGGTCAAGTAAGATTATGTTGAAGTCGACTGGCGTCGGCGAAAAAAGGTACAAGTACAAGTTTTGAACTTTCGTGTTTTTTTTTTTTCCTCGTACGTACTTTAATATACAACAGTCAAGTATTGTTACACTCCGATACAGTAGGTGGTGATGCACCGCAAACGTTAGCTGCCACCCACCGATTAAGAAGAAGAACAAGTCAAGTCAACTGTATTTATAGAGCACTTTCAAACAGCCATCGCTGCATACAAAGTGCTGTACATGGAGCAATATAACATGCACAATAAACAGTAAGACAAATCGGTAATAAAGACGGTAGAAAGCACCAAACAGTAAAACCAAGAACATCTAAGTCATGCTGAGTCGAATGCCAAAGAATACAAGTGAGTTTTGAGGAGGGTTTTGAAGATGGGCAGCGAGGAGGCTTGCCGAATGTTCAGTGGGAGGTCATTCCAGAGAGAGGGACCAGCAACAGAAAAGGCTAGATCCCCTCTGAGCCTCGGTTTAGTTCTTGGTACTTCTAATAATGTCTGGTCCGCAGACCTGAGGCGCCGGGCATGTGTGTAGGGGCGGATGAGCTCAGAGAGGTAAGGTGGCGCGAGATTATTCAGAGATTTGAAAACAAATAAGAGGATCTTGAAAATAACTCTAAAATGTATGGGGAGCCAGTGAAGGGATGCCAGAGTAGGAGTTATGTGCTCCCTCTTACGAGTACCAGTCAAGAGGCGAGCAGCGGCATTCTGGACCAGTTGAAGGCGCTTAATGGAGGACTGGCTGACTCCAAAGTAAAGGGCATTGCAGTAATCGAGCCGGGATGTGACAAAGGCATGAATTACTGTCCCAAAGTGTTCATGTGACAGGAGAGGTTTTATTTTGGCCAGCTGTCTAAAGTGAAAGAAGCTGGATTTAACAACGGCACCAATTTGCCGATCAAGTTTGAAATCGCTGTCCAGTTTAAGGCCCAAGTTTGAGACTGTTGACTTAAGTTAAGGAGACAGGGGGCCCAAGTCTACAGGATGGGATGTACAAGGGCCACTGGGACCAAACAATATCACCTCTGTCTTATTTTCATTGAATTTCAAGAAATGTTGTGCCATCCAGGTTTTGATTTCTTCCAGACAGGATAGGAGTGGCCTTAATGAGAAGGCGTCTTTCTTGCTCAGTGTGACATAGATCCGGCAGTCATCTGCATAGTAGTGGAAGGGAATACCATGTTTCCTTAAGATGGAACCCAATGGGAGCAGATACAACGAGAACAGCAAAGGCCCCAGTATTGAGCCCTGTGGAACACCACATGACAGGGGAGCAGTGCGTGACTCAGAGCAGCCAAGGCTGACACAAAAGGTTCTGTCAGCTAAATAGCACCTAAACCACTCAAGAGCACTGCCGCCAATGCCCACCAAGTGCTGCAAACGAGTCAGCAGAATACTGTGATCCACTGTATCAAACGCTGCAGTTAAGTCCAAAAAACGAGACACACGTGGTCTCCAGCGTCATTTGCCAGGAGGATGTCATTAGAAACGCGTAAGAGGGCTGACTCCGTGCTATGCATCATCTTGAAACCTGACTGGAAGACCTCCAAGATGTTATGTTCATCCAAGAAAAATTTCAACTGCATGTGCACCACTTTTTCCAGAAGTTTGGAAATGAAAGGCAGTTTGGAAATGGGAACAAGAAGAAGAAGAAGCAAGAAGAACAGCGCTCGCATCCTCGCGTGATGGAATGACTCCGAGTGGTGCGAGGGGGGAACGCCGGGGGTCTTGGGCCCCTGACGCGGTTAAATGCCCACCAGCCGGCGGTAAAGGAGGTGGGGTCTCACCGGAAGGTGAGGCGCCCAGTGCTCGCCCCGCCGGAACGAAACAGAGGAGAGTTGGAGTTGCCGCCCCACAACCCTCCTGAAACAATAATCAGGCGAGGGCCCTGCCGGGTCCCTCACTGGGTGTGAACCTCGCGAGGCACCAGCCGATTGCCCAGGAGGAGGAGGAGGAGGACAGCGCTCGCAGTTAACGACGACGCTCTTTGCCCACAGTTGACCACTGTGCACGCGGAAAAGACGTGGTGAAGACATCCAGAAAAGACGTGGTGAGTAAATTTATTTCATGCTTAGGTTAACATATGTTCTTTGTGACAGTATCCTGACGGTTACAATTCTAAGACAATTCTGTCTAGAGTTTAGCCTGAATTTTGAAGGGCGCTAATAATGACGATTAGCAGTAGCCCGATATATTTTATGTGCTCCAAGCGCAGATGTGACTTCTTTATGGTGGCATCGGGAAATATTAAAATATATATTGTGCTACAATTTAAGGGTTATTTACATGTATTTTTTTCTAAAATTGTCACCTGCTGCATTTAAATCGAGACTGAAGCGCGCAAATTTTGAAAATAAACCGCACAGCTACATCACATAGGCTGGGCGTGAACCTCCTGCGTCACAGTTTCCGTGTGCATGTGAGTTTCGGGAAAATGTAGGTGATTGAACAGTCAGAGGTGCTGTCAAAAAAGAACCCTTTCTTCACTGAAATACAATGAAATTAATTTTGATTCCGTTTGCTGCAATACAAACCGGACACTTCATACTTGACCATAAAGTTAATTTAAAACTAATTTAAAAACAAAATCTGACGTTGAAATGAAAAGTTTTGTATTTGTAAGACTGAATATGAAAATAAACAGAATTTAATTTTCAGTGAGGATCAAATACAGTTTCAAAGAAAAAAAGTCGATCGTTTCAAATTCAGATTGTACAATTCAGATTCAGTTAGTCAATATGATTCAGAGTAAAATATACAAATCCATCCATTATCCGAGCCACTTAACTTCAATTCATGGTATTCAAATTCAGTATAAACTATTTAAAAGTTATTCACGTTTAGTTTTTGGTGGCAAATATTCCGCCCGACAGCGTCACACCTAGTTTAGTTTTGGTTGTAAAGTGTCCTTGAGTGTCTTGAAAGGCGCTTATAAATGAAATGTATTCTTATTATTATTATAAGAAATATCAAGGGTTATTTTTACTGACCATTCATTGTTCATGACATGTACAAATGTTTGTTTTCCAAAAACACTGTCCATTCTTGTTTTCTTACAGTTCTTACAGCCGCTGTGAGACCTAACAGCCGAACATCTTGGGCCTCGGAGCAGGAAATTGATGTCACAATCAAAACACGGCTACATCTGGCTCCTCATTGGGATGGTGACAGGAAGGAGAGCATGAGAAGAAAAGATGGCATGGAGAGCGCAACAATTTGATGGATAGAAAAATACTGTTCAAGAGTCAGCTGCATCCCAATTTGGACTTTGTGTTCACTGTTAAAGAAAGAAAAGTGCATTTTTCCAGTGATGTGGAGTTATATGTGAGGTTCACAAATTGAGACAATAAACATATTTTTGTAACAGTCGTTTTTGAGACTTTTTTTTAAAAATGTGGGTCAAATATGGCTCATGAAAGATATGGCTTAGTTGAGGTTGAATGAAGGCTGATATCAGGAACCTGTTCTGGCCCAGCGTAGGGCTGGAGTAGGGCCAGATATGGTTTTACAATGTGGCTCAGATCTGGGCCGAATGCGGCCCACATCATGGATGCCAGACGTGGGCCACTGCAGGACCGTCATTCATTGAGGTATGTGGGCCGAGTGTACGTACCGTGTCTGCCCCAGAGCTGAGCCAGACCAATTTTGCTAACTGCGGTATTACTTTCCTCAGTGCAAAAATACCTTAACAACACAATCAGCGAGTGATTACTTTCACTTCTTTCAACATCTTTAACAACTTTTTTTTCTCTTTTTTTTTTTTCACAAAACATTTTGATTTGTTTGGGCAGCGTTCTTCGTACACCCTTACAGATTCAGTCTGTCCACTGGTCTACTCAGCCTGCCAGACCGCGTGAATAGCTGTCCATCTTGCGTTTGAGTCAAGCTCGTTTTGGGAGTAGCCAAGGTGTCCGGTGGGGTTTCAGCACGTTCGACAATAGCTTCCGGCTGAGGATGTTGAAGCTGTGGGAGTGGAGTATCTCCAGAAGGAGTAGGTCACACACAGGAGGTGGCGACGGTTGCGTCTCAGAGTCGCCCCCTTGTGCGTCTCGATGACATAGGATCTCGGACTCGCGCCGTCACCAGTAACGACGGCCGGCGTTCCCCAAGCATCCTGATGATCCAACTTTGTGAGAACAGAATCGCAGGTTCTCAAAAGGGGTAAAGGGTCTTGTACCATGACGTTGATTGAAGCAGAAGGCTTGCTTCTGTTTCTCCCTTGCATCCTTGCTTCTTACAGCAACTAGGTCTGGCCAGTGGGGTTGGAGATTCGACTTTAGCGTTGGGAGTGTTGTTTTAATCCTTCTCCCCATAAGCAGTTTTGCTGGATTTATGCCTGTGGTTGCGCATGGAGTGCAACGGTAACACATAAGAGCAAGTAAAGGGTCTTTCTGCTTTAGAATCCTCTTAGCAATTGGTACACTCCTTTCTGTATGTCCGTTGGCTTGTGGACAATGCACATTGTGACAATTTCATCACAATGTGATGAAAGTCAAAGTCACGGGAAAACTTCTGGAACTCCTCACATGCAAATTGGGGTCCGTTGTCCGAAACAATCTGGTCCGGGCAGCCATAGCGAGCAAAGAGAGATTTCAGCTTCAACACGACCTGTGAAGCAGTTGTCGTTGACATATTGAGTATCTCGATGAACCTGGAGAAATAATCGAACACAACCAGGTAGGTTTGTTGTAATCACAAAGGTCGATTGCAAGTCTTTGCCAAGGTCTTTCAGGCATAGGAGTTGAGATGAGGGGCTCCTTACGCTGGGTGTGTTTCATCTCACAGCACGTTTGACAGGACTCCACTTTCAGTTTGATGTCAGTGGAGATTCCGGGCCACCACACGGATGCATTGGCCCGCTCCCTGCATTTTGTTAGGCCCTGATGTCCATCATGGACATCAGGGCCTATTTCCGACATAATCTGGCCAAACTGACTTGATATATCTCAGTAGCACCTTCAGGTTACTGTGAGCTGCTGTGGCTAGCTTTATAGCCTCAAGCTTTTGTGGTGTGGCTGGCATGCCGGTGATGATGGCTGCAATGTAACACTCTACATCGGAATGAGTGTCACTTACCTCCGTTGTGCACTGTAATGGGCTACGGGAGAGTGCATCAGCTACGGTAAGAGTCTTGCCGGGCGCATATTCAGCTGTAGGCTTAAATCTCATAAGTCTCATTAAGAGTCTTTGGCAACGCATAGGAACATTATCCAGATCCTTTTTATTAATCAGTGGTTTATGGTCAGTGACCAATTTGAAATTCTCCAGCCCAACCAGGTATTTCTCAAACCTTTCGCATGCCCAAACACTTGCCAGACATTCCTTTTCTATCTGGTTTCGGCATCTGACAAGCGACGAGAACAGTAAGTGACCGGTTTCCAGTCCCCGTCGTGTTGTTGTAGCAGCACACCTTCAATGGCAAAACTGCTTGCATCTGCTGATACAGTAGTAGGTTGGTTCACATCATAGAACTTGAGAACGGGAGATGCAGACATAATGACTTTGATATGCTCGAATGCCTCTTTCTGCGGGTGATCCCATGTCCATGTAAAATTGGACCTCAACTGTTCGTATAAGAGTTGACCCACTGTTGACAAATGAGAGATTTTATTCCCCAAGTATGTGAACATGCCTAGGACACATTTCAGATCCTGGACGTTGTGTGGCTCTGGGAGCTGTTTGATGGCTTTTACTTTTTCAGGGTCAGGTTTTACTCCTGACTTGTCAATCAGTTGACCCAGGAAGTGGAGTTGGTTTTTCCTAAACACGCACTTGTCTCTGTTCAACTTCAAACATGTCGACTTGATTCTCTCCAGTACTTTGCTTAGGCGCTCGTCGTGCTGTTCTGGTGTGTTGCCATAAACTAGTATGTCATCCATGTAAATTGCCACTCCGTCAAGATCACTCAAGGCCTCCATCATTTTCCTCTGAAGGATTTCTGGAGCGCTGGTGATGCCGAAAGGCAGACGTTTAAACGCGTACCTTCCAAAAGGCGTAATGAATGTGGTTAACTCGCTGCTTTGTGGATGGAGGGGTATCTGCCAGAACCCTTAAGCTGCGTCAAGTGACGTAAACATGGTTGCGCCGCACAGTTTTGCAGTGATTTCCTCGGCAGTTGGGAGGACAAATCTTTCTCTCTTCACAGCCTCGTTTAGCTTTTTCAAATCTACACAGATGCGCACTTGGCCATTTTTTCTTGGGACAGGCACCTTTCGTGCGCACCAGTCTGTTGGTTCAGTTACCTTTTCAATTATCTTGTTTTTCTCCATGCGCTGCAATTCCTCTTTTACCTTCCCCAAAAGCGTCAGAGGGACTCGGCGAGCTGTGTGAATGGCATACGGTCTGCATCATCTTTGAGTTTTATTTTGACTGGCTCTGTCCTAAGAGTTCCATGCTCACCGAATGCATTGTGCACTTCCTCAATGTGTTTCACTAGTCCCATTGTGTATGCTGTCTCTTTGCCTCACAGGTTATTAGACCTCTGGCTGTGGATTACAAACACTGGAAATGAATAGCACTTTCCTTTGTACTTCAGGGACTAACATGTCGAATGTCTCTTTCTCCATGATCAAATCTGCTCCAGTATCAATTTTAAATTTAACTGGTGTTGCACCGATGACAATTTCTACAGTCCATTTATCACTCTCTCTGGGAGTGTCTGTGACAGCCCCATGGAAATATGGTGTCTCTAAAACAGTCTCCGCGTCCGTCACTTCTTTGATGGACTTACTGTGGCACATTCTTTCCCAACTGAGGGAGAAGCAGGTTTTGGCAGCAGCAGCTGTGTCGGTGAAAGATGGAAACTCTGGTTGTCCAGGACCAAAGGTGATCGTGTCCATCTGCTGCTCAGCATCGTGGATATGGTACAGTGTGGAGATTCTCTGCTCCAGTTCAGCAATCTTCTCAGCAAGGCAGGTGCAGCTGCTGCAGCTGGACGGAGAGGCAAAAGGAGGCATGTGTAGAGTATGGTGTTGGTCGACTGGTGGTTTGGCTAGTTGCGGGTGGTTTGGCAAGCAGCGGGTGGTCTGGCTAGCAGCGGGTGGTTTGGCAAGCAGCGGTAGTGGCTTGCAGCAGGTCGTTTGGCTTCCACCGCTGAGCCTCGCTCGCTGGTTTGTGCTCTCTCTCGCCGTCGCTCGGTAGCTTGCTAGCTGGTGCTCTCTCTCACTGTTCGCCGTCGCTCGGTAGCTCGCTAGGTGGTGCTCTCCCTCGCCGTTGCTCGGTAGCTCGCTAGCTGGTGCTCTCTCTCGCTGTCCGCCGTAAGTCGGAAGCTCACTAGCTGATGAATCTGCTCTGTGAAGAACATTTTTTTTCGCTGCGTCCTGCCAATGGCGTCCAGAAGTTGGCGTTGCTGCTCGTTGTTTTCTTTTGCTCCGCAATGGAAGCTACCTGCATAATACGACTGCATGTCACAAATAATTACACTGAAGAATGTCCAGCGAGTTCAACATAAACATTTGATCACTCTTCAGCCAAAATTAACTGAACGCAATACTGTACAGATACTCCGGTTGTTGGGTTTTTTTTTCTGTATATGCAACTCTGGTGCTACTGTATCTAGTGGCAGAAACACCATCACGCCTGAATTCATGCAATTTACATGGATAGTGCAGAATGTTATCTTTTATGGGACTTGAGATGGCGAAGGCTCTCACACTGTACTGAAGAAGAAGTACAGATACGTGTGTGGGAGGGCGGGGGGCGTCTTGTAATTACGGATTCAATTTCTGTATTTAAGTACAAGAGAGTTTTAAATGTACAGTATCCAAGTAAAAAGTAAATATGATTTGATAACAAATCTATTTCGACAAAGTAATGATTAGAAAGTAAATCTATCTAATTTGAAATCAAGGCAGTGAAGGTAACATGTTATTCAAGTATCAATAAAAAGTATTCGTACTTTGTTACTTCCCAGCACTCGCATTTCGTAACATCTTAGACCATAGGTGTCAAACTCAGGTCCTGGAGGGCCGCTGCCCTGCATGTTTTCCAAGTCTCCCTGTTGCAGCACACCTGATTGCAGCACACCTTGACTTTCAAATTGAGAAACTTGAAATGTCAATCTAATTTTGAATACAAGTTTCAGATAATACTTGTTTGGCTCCAATCCATGGCGCACTGCAGCTCAAACGTCAGATTGTCGACGTCCCTGGAATGTGGGAGGAAACCGGAGGACCCGGAGAAAACCCATGCAGGCCCTGGGAGAACAACTAAACTCCACACAAGGAGGCCGGAGCTGGAATTGAACCTGGTACCTCTGCACTGTGAGATTGATTCGCTAACCACTGGACCTCCAGGCCACCATCTATTCATTTCAGAGTGATTCAATTAACTCATGCCTTACAACTTGACAAAGGCAACGTGACGAAGACATACTGCTTGGAAATACCCGCTGAAAAGAAACCACCTACTGTAATTGTGTGAAAAGAAAAGAAAATCAATTCAGTGCTCCACCTTAACAAGAGCCCCACCTTAATGGTGGCCAGACAAATGATTTAAGGCGTCCATTACCGACTGTGAAACGACAGAAGAGAGACGGAAGCAGAACTGTCAACAACGCAAGCGTGAGAGGAGCATCAAAAGCAAACTTGGGTGTGCGTGGTAAGTACTTTCTCCATCTTCAAGTGTTTTCAGGGAACACACGATTATTCTTGGACATGTTTGGTGTTGCGCTTTGTACAATTAAGGGAAAAATATGCATTTTGATTCAGGTTAAATTGGACCACAAACTTCCAGACAAAACTAATGACAAAAACGGAATTTTAAATCCGGACAAACGTGCATGTGTGCAAAAACTGTGCTCTCAACATATTTCATTTTTCAAAATACACTTCTCAGTGAAGTCCGAAAAGATCCATCCTTCAAGAACGTTTGAACAATCAAAAATTAATCTTTTCTTTTTTAAATATTCCAGCACACAGGGCTCCCACGCATAAAAATTAACATTCGAGGATGGCACGAAATGGGTTAACAGCAAACCAACATTAGGTGTAAGAATACATGTCATGCATTTTTTCAAAAATATCACCTCACTTAAAGTTGTAATATGAATGAGATAGCTTTTTTTTTGGAACTTAATTACCGTAAGTGGCTCCTTGAAGAGTGTGTCGCCTGCGCCCGCGGGCTCATCTGTGGTCAAGTATATTGAATGAATGCGTGTGACATCATTCAGTGTTTCCTTTAAGCAAACCATCTTTGCACGTACATTGGAACAAAGCAAATGTATCAAAGATTTAAAATTGCTGTAAAGCTTCATTTAGAATGTTATTATTTTTGGAGTGATGGGCAAGACAACTTTATTTATACAATGCAGAATTACAACATTTAAAAGCATTTATGATCCTGACAACTGCACAAAAAAGCAACATTGCAATTAATCAATCCTTTGCAAGCCGGAGGTAAGCACAGTTGAGTTCAGACCTTGGGGGGGAAAAACTAAAACTCTTTCTGTCCTTTCGGATACATGAATTTCACAAGAGTAGGCCAAAGTACTCACGCTGTTGAGACGATGGATGGTGGTTCACAAACAAAACAAAACTTCATTTCCGCTTTTCTTTTATTGACAGATATTTTCACATTGAATTAAAAAAGTCACAAATCAAACAAATGTTGCAAGCGATATTAAAAGAATTTTTTTTTTTTTTTTGGCAATCACAATGATTTGCAGCATGTCACATACATGCACACACAAACAACCCCTCTCACCACTCACAAATCATCTCCAAATAATTGAGGAGCCGCGAAAATGCTGGGTGTGTACTGTGTTCCACAATGCAACCCTTTGTGAAAAATGTTTTGTGAAGTTAAAAGCTTTTACATGGCGGGGCTCTGTGTGACAGTGCACTTTGAAGTGCATGTTTGGTGCTGGCACCATGTACAGAAAT
This sequence comes from Hippocampus guttulatus, assembly GCF_054856545.1. NCBI lineage: Eukaryota > Metazoa > Chordata > Actinopteri > Syngnathiformes > Syngnathidae > Hippocampus > Hippocampus guttulatus. Next base: position 3,604,878 of record NC_141264.1, read on the forward strand.
GACAGCATTAAAAAAAGATACCAATTTGTATCTCAACTAAAAAAGTGATTTACGGAAAAGTCGTGGTTTCAGTAAATGCGAGAATTCTGTCCAACGGGAATAACATTGACATTGGCAGAGAGTTATGACTCTTCTTCTCAGTCGCAATCCAGTGTGTGTCCAACCAGCTAGTTCTCCCATCATGTTCACCACATGGACTTTCTCTCGATGTACATTTACCGTCCCTTTTCACTGTCTTTTAGGGCATCATCAGCCACAATGAGGATTCTTAAGGTGTTCACTGTTGCCCTTGTGCTGTTTGGTAAGTCTTCAAACTCAACTACCAAGTAACAGAGTAAGTGAAACGTCACCATGTAACAAAGATGTCAACTCTTTATCACAGGAACCAGCTGTCTTTCTGCTAAGATAAAGAGACAAGTGACCCAGGATGACAATAGTCCACCAGGATCACCTCCAGGAAGTCCACCAGGATCACCTCCGGGAAGTCCACCAGGATCACCTCCGGGAAGTCCACCTGGATCACCTCCGGGAAGTCCACCTGGATCTCCACCTGGATCACCTCCAGGAAGTCCACCTGGATCACCTCCAGGAAGTCCACCTGGATCACCTCCAGGAAGTCCACCAGCACCACCTCCAGGACAACCTGGGCCACCAGGTCCACCAGGACCAGAGGGTCCACTAGGACCAACCGGACCAGATGGTCCACCAGGGCCAGATGGTCCACCAGGACCAACTGGACCAGGTGGTCCTCCAGGAGTAGATGGACCACCAGGACCGCATGGACTAGATGGTCCACCAGGACCAAATGGGCCACCTGGACCACCTGGACTCGATGGGCCATCAGGACCACCTGGACTTGATGGGCCACCAGGACCACCTGGACCAGATGGCCCACCAGGACCACACGGACCACCTGGACCACCAGGACCATATGGACCACCTGGACCACCAGGACCACCTAGTGCACCAGGACCACCTGGACCACCAGGTCCTCCTGGGCCACCAATAAATTATCCATATTGGCCTCCCTTTAACCCTGGGCAACGACCACCAGCATGTTACCCACCGCAATATTAGCCACATCGCCCACTGCCACCACCACCTGATCAAATTTTATTTCATGTCATACTAAGCAACCCCGGCAAATGTCAGCCACCAATGCAACACCACACCCATTTGGACACCAAATTGTCAACCTGCACGATGACTTCTCACACCTGCACCATTACCAGAACAACCCATGCCATCACTAAATACTCCATATAAAACAACCCACCTGGACGAGCATCCTGCCAACCTGGACCATCTGTGACTCCAGATGAAAACAACAATCTGGAACGTGACCTTTTCAAACCTGAACCACCATCTTGGTCCACACCAAGATCTGCCTAGCCAACACCAGTTTCTGGATGAACACAACCACCCGGACTTGGACTTGGACCAACAACCAATCCACCACCTGAGTTTGCTCGACATGTCACCCCAGATCAAAGAGAGTTGTTCTTATTCCAAAACAAAACTTGTCCTCAAGCATTCAGTCCTAATCATCCTGAGTATTGTGTGGTCGTTAATGTGTAAATGCAAGGCAAGTCAACTTTATTATCAAATATGCTACATGTGCAACATACAGCACCGATGAAATTACATTCCTCAGGAGAGAGAGATTCCCATCCTCGCCACCTGCATCCAGTTCAAATAATAAAGATGATTTATCTTCTCAATGACTTGAATTGCTTGAATGTGACCTCGATTCAGACATTTCATCCTTCGTTTTCAGAGACACAATCATACTTGCTTGGTATGGCATGAAATTGCAACCACCTACCGCCCTGTAAAAGCAATAAAAATCATCAGCCATATGTATATCTTCCACTGAACAAACTCAACTCAACATTATTCATAGAGAAATTTAAAACAGCCATTGTTGCATGCAAAGTGCTCTACATGAAAAATTAGTCACACAATAGCAAAGTGAAAACAAATAATGCAAATACAACAGACAGCATAAAATGCTAGGAAAATGGCGAGTCTCGTGCCGAGTAAAAAGTCACACAATAAAAATGTGTTTTCAGATATGTGGAACGAGCGATGCCCTCTGAGCTCCTCCGTACCTCTGGTTTGTGCACGCGTGAGTGTTTGTGTGTGTGTTTGTGTGTGTGTGTGTGTGTGTGTGTATATATATATAAAAAAAAATCCTCATCTCACCCCTCGGGTGGTGTCCGTCCCTCATTCAGCTCGGGTCCTCTACCAGAGGCCAGGAAGCTTGAGGGTTCTGCGCAATATCCTTGCTGTTCCCAGCACTGCACATTTCTGGAGTGAGATGTCCGATGTTGTTCCCGGGATCTGTTGCAACCACTCATCTAGTTTGGGGGTCACTGCCCCGAGTGCTCCGACCACCACAGGCACGACTGTCACCTTTACCTCCCAGGCTCTTCCCAGCTCCTCTCTGAGCCCTTGGTATTTCTCGAGTTTCTCGTGTTCCTTCTTTCTGATGTTTCCATCACTTGGGACCACTACAACGGCTTTCCTCTGCCCTTTATCTATGATCACGATATCTGGTTGGTTAGCCATTACCATCTTGTCAGTCTGGATCTGGAAGTCCCACAGGATCTTCACTCGGTCATTCTCCACCACCTTTGGAGGTGTTTCCCATTTTGACCTTCGGGTTTCCAGTCCATACTGCGCACAGATGTTTCGGTAGACTATGCCAGCCACCTGGTTATGGCGTTCCATGTAGGCTTTCCCTGCCAGCATCTTACACCCTGCAGTTATGTGTTGGATTGTCTCAGGTGCCTCTTTGCACAACCTACACCTTGGGTCTTGTCTGGTGTGGTATATCTGGGCCTCAATGGCTCTGGTGCTCAGGGCCTGCTCCTGAGCAGCCAGGATGAGTGCCTCTGTGCTGTCCTTCAGGCCAGCCCTCTCTAGCCACTGATAGGACTTCTTGAGATCAGCCACTTCAGTTATGGTCCGGTGGTACATCCCGTGTAGGGGCTTGTCCTCCCATGATGGTCCCTCTTCCAGCACCTCATTCTCTGTTCCCCATTGTCTGAGACATCCTCTGAGTACGTCATCCGTCGGAGCCTTCTCCTTGATGTATTCATGGAGCTTGGATGTTTTGTCCTGGACAGTGGCTCTCACACTCACTAGTCCCCGGCCTCCTTCCTTTCGGCTTGCGTACAGTCTCAGGGTGCTGGATTTGGGATGGAACCCTCCATGCATGGTTAGGAGCTTTCGGGTCTTAACGTCCGTGGTCTGAATCTCTTCCTTTGGCCACCTTATTATTCCTGCAGAATGTGGAAAACCACACTTGAAGCCAATGGCAAGCCACTTACCCAAATGTCCATAAAATGTGGCATATACCAAGGTGATGCACTCTCCCCACTGCTGTTCTGCATAGGACTGAACCCCCTAAGCCAAGTAATCACCAAGACAGGCTATGGATACCGCCTCAGAAATGGAGCTACGATCAGTCACCTCCTCTCCATGGATGACATAAAGCTGTATGCTAAGAGCGAAAGGGACATAGACTCCCTGATCCACACAACCAGGATCTACAGCAGCGGCATTGGGATGTCATTCCGGCTTGAGAAATGTAGTCGGAGGGTGACGAAGAGAGGAAAGGTAGTCCGCATTGAAGGGGTCTCACTCCCTGAAGGAACAATAGCAGACATTGAGGGCAGCTTCAAGTACCTCGGTATACCACAAGCCAATGGCAACCTCGTACTGGCAACAAGGAAAGCGGCTACGGCCAAATACCTCCAGCGAGTGAGGCAAGTCCTAAGAAGCCAGCTCAACGGCAAGAATAAGACCGGGCAATAAACAGCTATGCCCTGCCAGTGATCAGATACCCTGCAGGAATAATAAGGTGGCCAAAGGAAGAGATTCAGACCACGGACGTTAAGACCCGAAAGCTCCTAACCATGCATGGAGGGTTCCATCCCAAATCCAGCACCCTGATACTGTACGCAAGCTGAAAGTGTCATGTTCCTGTTCTGGGCCTGGCCAGCAGGTGGCAGACTGAGTGAACTTGCTGGCTGCACACCTGCTCCCAATCTGTCAATTATGGAACTGTGTATTTAAGCACCCGCAATCTGTCTTCTGGTTGTGGGAGTATTGTTTATGCCTTGCTATTTCCATGCCCATAGACTATTCTTGCTTTAGATCTCGTCGTGTTTCGCTTTCGAACTCTCGGTACCAATGGTTTTGTAAGTATTGGATTTTATTTTGTGATTTGGCTTTCGCTTGCGTGTAGTTTGAAACATTGTTTTTGTTTGTCTTCGCGGTCCTTATTTTCCCCCCTTGCCTTTTATGCTTTATGTTATCTCTTAGTCGTGGCGATTTTTGTATTAAAAACATATTTTTGCAACGGAGACCTTGTTGACATCTACACTTTGGGGTCCAAACTTAATTCGGCTTGTCCGAATCGTAACAGAATACTCCCACACAATGGATCCCATAGATGTTAACAGGATAATGACCGCCTTGACCAGCCAGGGACAACTGGTGGGCCAGCACGGACAAGCGTTCGCGGAGCTCCGAGAGACCGTCTCCGTGCTGGCTCATCAGCTGGATAATTTGAGTTCCCGGATGGATCAAACGAGCCACCGAGAAACGCCACCCTCAAGATCACCTACGGTTGCCACCGAGATACCATCTTCCCCGATCGTAGGGCGGGAGCCTAATTTCCCTCACCCCCCTCACTATGGTGGCGAACCGGGACTCTGTATACAATTTTTGCACCAATGCTCTTTAATATTCGACCAGCAACCTTCTGCTTACGAGAAGGATAGAACCAAGGTGGCATTCATAGTGAGCCTGTTGACTGGTCAGGCGGCGTCTTGGGCGGTGGAAATCAGCAATGCTCAACCCGGGCTTCGGTCTTCCTTCCCTGAGTTTGTCGCTGAGTTTCGTCGCGTGGTTCACCATCCGGTTATGGGAAGGGAGGCCGAAGGACGGCTACTCGCTATTCGGCAAGGAAAACAGTCCGTTGCCGAATATTCCATTTCTTTTCGTATTCTGGCCGCCCGTAGTGGTTACGGGGACCGCGCCCTGTGTGGCTTGTTTCGCCGCGGGTTGAATGCATCGTTAAAGGACGAACTGGCAACCCGCGATGACAGCACCAATTTGGAGGACCTCATTAATCTGGCCCTTGTTATGGACAACCGGCTGCGGGAACGCGAGCGGGAACGCGGGGACGAATGGGGAAATGCCCGTTTCCAGCCCCGACGTGCGAGCGGTCGGCCGGCTTACCGCGAGTCCTGGCGGCCATCCGGACCAGAGCATCACCCCGGTGCCAGGATCGTCGCCGCTGAGAGGGAGCCTATGCAGCTGGGCGGAGGGCGTGTGGGGCCGGAGGAGAGACGACGACGGATTTGTGACCAGGCCTATTTCTACTGCGGCCAACAAGGACATTGAGTCGCCGACCAAAAGTGAGCGCAAAAGCGAGAGAGAGAGAGAGAGAGAGGGGCAAAGGCGTGGTACGACTGGTTAGCACGCCCACTCCACAGTGCAGAGGTGCAAGCTTCGACTCGGGCTCCAGCCTTCCTGTGTGGAGTTTGCATGTTCTCCTCGTGCCTGTGTGTGTGTGTGTGTGTGTGGGGGGGGGGGGGTTCCACGTACTTCAATTTCCTCCCACATTCCAAAAACATGCACGACAGGCTGATTGAACACTCTAAATGGTCCCTAGGTGTGGGTGTGAGCAGGGATAGTTGTTTGTCTCTGTGTGTCCTGCGATTGGCTGGTTCAGGGTGTATCCCGCCTACTACTCGAAGACAGCTGGGAAAGGCTCCAGCATGCCCCACGACCCTTGTGAGGATAAAACGGATCAGAAAATGGATGGATGGATGGATGGGTACCCACATACAGTATACTTACAAAAACATTTCTAGTGGGGTGCAAACCCTCCTTTGTGGTTTTGCACTTATTGCGGCCGGGCGACAAGTGAGGGATCACTGTATTTCAGAGCAATACCACCTAACTCTTTTGGATGCTGTAAGACATAGCTGTGCAAACTCTTGTTTTTTTTTTTTTTTTAGCTCAAATAAAATCTATCAAAAGACAATCAACTATTTGTGTGAATGTTTGATGTACATGAGAGAGAAAAAAACACCAAAAAAACAATGCTCCCTCTGATTCGGATTAAATGAACGTCAAGGATCTGAAACCTTGTACTCCATAAAAGGTCTCAACACCATGGCAGATTTAGATTGCGGCGCTCACACGTCAAATGTTGTTCTGCCAGTACAGGGCTTCCAAATCTTCCCCTTTTTAACCAAATTTTCAACAGGTACTGATAGCTTAACAACACCAGCTTGAAGGGTCTCGAGCTGGTCTCCATGATCATTGGCCAATCACTCCAAGTCAAGACTAGTCTCAATTTGTGCATCCACTCTTGGTTCCAACGGCTTCATGGTTCATGAAACTTCAGTCTTGAAAGGTTAATATTGACTCAAACTTGATCTTGGTCTGAAGCTCATCCATCAAGTCCTTAAGGCATATCCATGTTAGCATCGGGGTTTGGATGAGAATCAGACCCCGAGGATGGCTCCAGCTTCTGCAGACGCCTTTAGACTGGTTGTTATTGTGCCGAAGACTCAACATTTCTCCACGAAAGGCTCCAAAATAAACAGTGCTTCACAATGTGTCATAAAACTTGAAGTGAGCAGTGTCATGGCTTGGAATAATGGTTAAAAAGTTAATACAGTCCCCGGAGCTCCGGCTATACAAATCTCACATGGTCCACGTCCACCGTAAGGTCCTCCACAATTTGTCATTTTCTGATTGACTAGAGAAACAATGCAATGCAAATAATTCAACATAACTTCAGCTGTTTGTCCAGCCTCCTCAATGGACCTTCCCCTGATGGACTGAATCTTGATGGTAGTGTAATAGTGTGACATCTCGCCCGGTCAATGACACGGAATGATATTTATCTGGTCGTCTAACCAACAATCATGCACGACAAAAAAGTCATGAAGTTTGAAAAGGCCATAAGTCATCATCTTGGAATCCCCGGTGATCTCTTCCATTCACTTGTACTGAGGTAACTGTTTGGGTCCAATAAATTCATAACTCATCCAATTCTTTACAGATTTTGACGTGGATTGATTTGTGAGAAACATCAGACCTGCAGTTATGATACCAGATGTCGAGGTAATTTTGTAATTGGGTCATTCATATTAAATATTCAGGAATGATCTAATGTTCTTTTTACTTCAAAACCTCTCCAAGAATCAACAACCCAACAAGAATGAACTTGAGTTTATATTAATTGTTCTTTTGTATTTCTTGCTATCACATTGTTGAACCATGTAGAATCACTTGAGAACATAATGAAAAGCTTTGAAAACAAATAGTAAAAAATACAATTTTTAACTGAATTGAGACGTGTTTTATTCAAGGTCAAAAGTGAAAAATATGCCTATCTATTTTGGCTTCATATTTTTATTTCAGACTCCCGGGAAGTAATGCCTCACCAGTCATGAACCTCACCGCACGTTACAAGACAGTGTTGATACTGCTCTGCTTTTTCCCATTTTGCCTCATATGCAACCTGCCTTGTACGCCCCTTGCAAAGGTCATGCTGTCATTTAATTAATTTTCTTTTGTTTGTTTATTCCTTTTGTTCTCACGCAGGTTTCTATTAGGCTGGTCTTGCCGTGCGACATGTTCTTCATACTTGTACGTAGGAATAAATCAATTACCAGAGTTGACATTTACCCTTTATACCTACAGACTGTAATTGACAGATTTGGAGTGCCAAATCATTTAAAATCATATTTGCATCAACATCATGTTTGTTGCTAAAATATCAAAACTGAAAGTTGTCTTCACTTTAAAATATTTTGAGATGATGCAAGCATTTGTTTGTTGCCAATCAAACACATTGACCCATTTAACTCAGTCTGTCCGCTTCTCAACGAATTGTAGTTTGTTCTCTTCTATTCCTTCTCTCTACATTCATCCCACCCGCCCTTTGCTGTAGATTTTATACTGTATTTTCCGGACTATCAGTCACAGTTTTTTTTTCATAGCTAGGCGAGGGGTGCGTTTTATACTCTGGAGCGACTTATGTGTGAATTTATTTACACGTTCTATCATTTCACGTTATTTTCACATTAAACCGCAAGAGGATGCTCTAGGCCTGTGTTGATACTTTCCACATTGGTGGGAACTGATAAACACGATTTAGGATGACTGATGTAAGAGACGGGGAAGAAGAACCGCTGCTTCTTCTGCCTCTGGAGTTCACGGAGTTCTTTAAAAGTGACAGAGAGGCTGAAGATTTCATTAGATTTAGTGATTTGGAGTGACACTGGTGGTTTGGTAAACTTGTTAGAATGCTCTTTATTCTATAACTGTCTGAATAACTCTTTATATGTTACGTGAACATACCAGAAACGTTTTCAGTTCGTTTTTAAAGCATCATGTAACATAAGTATATCGTACACTTATTCAGCATGTTGTTCTCTATTTTTATTTGACTTTCAAGATGACATGTCTGTTCGTGGTGTTGGATTTGATCAAATACATTTCCCCCCAAAAACGTGACTTATACTCTAGTCTAGTGTGTTTATTATTTTACTTTATGTTAACTGTTTTGTTAAGCGTTTTGTTACAGTGGCAGCTGTTGTGAAAGCGCTATGTAAATCAGCATGTATTGTATTGCAAATATATGCTTTTCTCTTTTTCTTCTCTATTTTATGGCTGGTGCAACCTATATTCAGGAGCGACTCATCGTCCGAAAAATGTGGTAGATGACATCCTGTGTGTTCTCCACTCCAAACTACGTGTTATTCAACTCTAACTGTATTCTTCATCTATGCCTTGACCTCATCTATCCCAAGAGACACTCGCCAGCCATTGGTCATGAGTAAATGCTGATCTTGCAAATCCATCCACTCTTTCATTCTTCTTTATACCTCGATGTGTCGGGACCTAAATAAACTCCAGTCCCACTTGTGTTCAACCTATGTCCGTTTTCAAACAGTGCAAATAACAAATCAGGCCTAATCTGTGACACATTGTACTTTATTGACAATAATGCTAACAATGAATCCGAGCAGATAACAACTTGTTGTAACCTATTATGGTCAGTCCATTGCTAGAAATCCCACAATGTTAAAAACAGATAAATAATCAGAAGTCTGCTTTGTAAAGTTTGTTTGTTTATTGAACATTTAAACATACAATAGAAATTTGGCAGGAACTGAAAGTAAGTACACTGGTCGAAAAGACTATATTGAACTGTGGGATGGCAAACGCATTCTGTTTTGACACTCTCATGATCCTTAGAACAGGCATCTCCAGCTCTGGGCCTGGAGGGCCACTCTCCTGCCTGTTTTCCAACTCTCCTGGCTGCAACACACCTGATTCAGATGATCAGCTCATCAGATTCCGTTTGCTGCAATACAAACCGGACACTTCTACTTGACCATAAAGTTACTTTAAAACTAATTTAAAAACAAAATCTGACGTTGAAATGAAAAGTTTTGTATTTGTAAGACTGAATATGAAAATAAACAGAATTTAATTTTCAGTGGGGATCAAATACAGTTTCAAAGAAAAAAAGTCAATCGTTTCAAATTCAGATTGTACAATTCAGATTCAGTTATTCAATATGATTCAGAGTAAAATATACAAATCCATCCATTATCCGAGCCACTTAAGTTCAATTCATGTAATTCAAATTCAGTATAAACTATTTAAAAGTTATTCACGTTTAGTTTTTGGTGGCAAATATTCCGCCCCACAGCGTCACACCTAGTTTAGTATTGGTTGTAAAGTGTCCTTGAGTGTCTTGAAAGGCGCTTATAAATGAAATGTATTCTTATTATTATAATAAGAAATATCAAGGGTTATTTATACTGACCATTCATTGTTCATGACATGGACAAATGTTCGTTTTCCTAACACACTGTCCATTCTTGTTTTCTTACAGTTCTTACAGCCACTGTGAGACCTAACAGCCTAACATCTTTGGCCTCAGACCAGGAAATTGATGTCACAATCAAAAGACGGCTACATCTGGCTCCTGATCGGGATGGTGACAGGAAGGAGAGCATGAGAAGAAAAGATGGCATGGAGAGCGCAACAATTTGATGGATAGAAAAATACTGTTCAAGAGTCAGCTGCATCCCAATTTGGACTTTGTGTTCACTGTTAAAGAAAGAAAAGTGCATTTTTCCAGTGATGTGGAGTTATATGTGAGGTTCACAAATTGAGACAATAAACATATTTTTGTAACAGTCGTTTTTGAGACTTTTTTTTAAAAATGTGGGTCAAATATGGCTCATGAAAGATATGGCTTAGTTGAGGTTGAATGAAGGCTGATATCAGGAACCTGTTCTGGCCCAGCGTAGGGCTGGAGTAGGGCCAGATATGGTTTTACAATGTGGCTCAGATCTGGGCCGAATGCGGCCCACATCATGGATGCCAGACGTGGGCCACTGCAGGACCGTCATTCATTGAGGTATGTGGGCCGAGTGTACGTACCGTGTCTGCCCCAGAGCTGAGCCAGACCAATTTTGCTAACTGCGGTATTACTTTCCTCAGTGCAAAAATACCTTAACAACACAATCAGCGAGTGATTACTTTCACTTCTTTCAACATCTTTAACAACTTTTTTTTCTCTTTTTTTTTTTTCACAAAACATTTTGATTTGTTTGGGCAGCGTTCTTCGTACACCCTTACAGATTCAGTCTGTCCACTGGTCTACTCAGCCTGCCAGACCGCGTGAATAGCTGTCCATCTTGCGTTTGAGTCAAGCTCGTTTTGGGAGTAGCCAAGGTGTCCGGTGGGGTTTCAGCACGTTCGACAATAGCTTCCGGCTGAGGATGTTGAAGCTGTGGGAGTGGAGTATCTCCAGAAGGAGTAGGTCACACACAGGAGGTGGCGACGGTTGCGTCTCAGAGTCGCCCCCTTGTGCGTCTCGATGACATAGGATCTCGGACTCGCGCCGTCACCAGTAACGACGGCCGGCGTTCCCCAAGCATCCTGATGATCCAACTTTGTGAGAACAGAATCGCAGGTTCTCAAAAGGGGTAAAGGGTCTTGTACCATGACGTTGATTGAAGCAGAAGGCTTGCTTCTGTTTCTCCCTTGCATCCTTGCTTCTTACAGCAACTAGGTCTGGCCAGTGGGGTTGGAGATTCGACTTTAGCGTTGGGAGTGTTGTTTTAATCCTTCTCCCCATAAGCAGTTTTGCTGGATTTATGCCTGTGGTTGCGCATGGAGTGCAACGGTAACACATAAGAGCAAGTAAAGGGTCTTTCTGCTTTAGAATCCTCTTAGCAATTGGTACACTCCTTTCTGTATGTCCGTTGGCTTGTGGACAATGCACATTGTGACAATTTCATCACAATGTGATGAAAGTCAAAGTCACGGGAAAACTTCTGGAACTCCTCACATGCAAATTGGGGTCCGTTGTCCGAAACAATCTGGTCCGGGCAGCCATAGCGAGCAAAGAGAGATTTCAGCTTCAACACGACCTGTGAAGCAGTTGTCGTTGACATATTGAGTATCTCGATGATCCTGGAGAAATAATCGAACACAACCAGGTAGGTTTGTTGTAATCACAAAGGTCGATTGCAAGTCTTTGCCAAGGTCTTTCAGGCATAGGAGTTGAGATGAGGGGCTCCTTACGCTGGGTGTGTTTCATCTCACAGCACGTTTGACAGGACTCCACTTTCAGTTTGATGTCAGTGGAGATTCCGGGCCACCACACGGATGCATTGGCCCGCTCCCTGCATTTTGTTTATTTCCGACATAATCTGGCCAAACTGACTTGATATATCTCAGTAGCACCTTCAGGTTACTGTGAGCTGCTGTGGCTAGCTTTATAGCCTCAAGCTTTTGTGGTGTGGCTGGCATGCCGGTGATGATGGCTGCAATGTAACACTCTACATCGGAATGAGTGTCACTTACCTCCGTTGTGCACTGTAATGGGCTACGGGAGAGTGCATCAGCTACGGTAAGAGTCTTGCCTGGCGCATATTCAGCTGTAGGCTTAAATCTCATAAGTCTCATTAAGAGTCTTTGGCAACGCATAGGAACATTATCCAGATCCTTTTTATTAATCAGTGGTTTATGGTCAGTGACCAATTTGAAATTCTCCAGCCCAACCAGGTATTTCTCAAACCTTTCGCATGCCCAAACACTTGCCAGACATTCCTTTTCTATCTGGTTTCGGCATCTGACAAGCGACGAGAACAGTAAGCGACCGGTTTCCAGTCCCCGTCGTGTTGTTGTAGCAGCACACCTTCAATGGCAAAACTGCTTGCATCTGCTGATACAGTAGTAGGTTGGTTCACATCATAGAACTTGAGAACGGGAGATGCAGACATAATGACTTTGATATGCTCGAATGCCTCTTTCTGCGGGTGATCCCATGTCCATGTAAAATTGGACCTCAACTGTTCGTATAAGAGTTGACCCACTGTTGACAAATGAGAGATTTTATTCCCCAAGTATGTGAACATGCCTAGGACACATTTCAGATCCTGGACGTTGTGTGGCTCTGGGAGCTGTTTGATGGCTTTTACTTTTTCAGGGTCAGGTTTTACTCCTGACTTGTCAATCAGTTGACCCAGGAAGTGGAGTTGGTTTTTCCTAAACACGCACTTGTCTCTGTTCAACTTCAAACATGTCGACTTGATTCTCTCCAGTACTTTGCTTAGGCGCTCGTCGTGCTGTTCTGGTGTGTTGCCATAAACTAGTATGTCATCCATGTAAATTGCCACTCCGTCAAGATCACTCAAGGCCTCCATCATTTTCCTCTGAAGGATTTCTGGAGCGCTGGTGATGCCGAAAGGCAGACGTTTAAACGCGTACCTTCCAAAAGGCGTAATGAATGTGGTTAACTCGCTGCTTTGTGGATGGAGGGGTATCTGCCAGAACCCTTAAGCTGCGTCAAGTGACGTAAACATGGTTGCGCCGCACAGTTTTGCAGTGATTTCCTCGGCAGTTGGGAGGACAAATCTTTCTCTCTTCACAGCCTCGTTTAGCTTTTTCAAATCTACACAGATGCGCACTTGGCCATTTTTTCTTGGGACAGGCACCTTTCGTGCGCACCAGTCTGTTGGTTCAGTTACCTTTTCAATTATCTTGTTTTTCTCCATGCGCTGCAATTCCTCTTTTACCTTCCCCAAAAGCGTCAGAGGGACTCGGCGAGCTGTGTGAATGGCATACGGTCTGCATCATCTTTGAGTTTTATTTTGACTGGCTCTGTCCTAAGAGTTCCATGCTCACCGAATGCATTGTGCACTTCCTCAATGTGTTTCACTAGTCCCATTGTGTATGCTGTCTCTTTGCCTCACAGGTTATTAGACCTCTGGCTGTGGATTACAAACACTGGAAATGAATAGCACTTTCCTTTGTACTTCAGGGACTAACATGTCGAATGTCTCTTTCTCCATGATCAAATCTGCTCCAGTATCAATTTTAAATTTAACTGGTGTTGCACCGATGACAATTTCTACAGTCCATTTATCACTCTCTCTGGGAGTGTCTGTGACAGCCCCATGGAAATATGGTGTCTCTAAAACAGTCTCCGCGTCCGTCACTTCTTTGATGGACTTACTGTGGCACATTCTTTCCCAACTGAGGGAGAAGCAGGTTTTGGCAGCAGCAGCTGTGTCGGTGAAAGATGGAGACTCTGGTTGTCCAGGACCAAAGGTGATCGTGTCCATCTGCTGCTCAGCATCGTGGATATGGTACAGTGTGGAGATTCTCTGCTCCAGTTCAGCAATCTTCTCAGCAAGGCAGGTGCAGCTGCTGCAGCTGGACGGAGAGGCAAAAGGAGGCATGTGTAGAGTATGGTGTTGGTCGACTGGTGGTTTGGCTAGTTGCGGGTGGTTTGGCAAGCAGCGGGTGGTCTGGCTAGCAGCGGGTGGTTTGGCAAGCAGCGGTAGTGGCTTGCAGCAGGTCGTTTGGCTTCCACCGCTGAGCCTCGCTCGCTGGTTTGTGCTCTCTCTCGCCGTCGCTCGGTAGCTTGCTAGCTGGTGCTCTCTCTCACTGTTCGCCGTCGCTCGGTAGCTCGCTAGGTGGTGCTCTCCCTCGCCGTTGCTCGGTAGCTCGCTAGCTGGTGCTCTCTCTCGCTGTCCGCCGTAAGTCGGAAGCTCACTAGCTGATGAATCTGCTCTGTGAAGAACATTTTTTTTCGCTGCGTCCTGCCAATGGCGTCCAGAAGTTGGCGTTGCTGCTCGTTGTTTTCTTTTGCTCCGCAATGGAAGCTACCTGCATAATACGACTGCATGTCACAAATAATTACACTGAAGAATGTCCAGCGAGTTCAACATAAACATTTGATCACTCTTCAGCCAAAATTAACTGAACGCAATACTGTACAGATACTCCGGTTGTTGGGTTTTTTTTTCTGTATATGCAACTCTGGTGCTACTGTATCTAGTGGCAGAAACACCATCACGCCTGAATTCATGCAATTTACATGGATAGTGCAGAATGTTATCTTTTATGGGACTTGAGATGGCGAAGGCTCTCACACTGTACTGAAGAAGAAGTACAGATACGTGTGTGGGAGGGCGGGGGGCGTCTTGTAATTACGGATTCAATTTCTGTATTTAAGTACAAGAGAGTTTTAAATGTACAGTATCCAAGTAAAAAGTAAATATGATTTGATAACAAATCTATTTCGACAAAGTAATGATTAGAAAGTAAATCTATCTAATTTGAAATCAAGGCAGTGAAGGTAACATGTTATTCAAGTATCAATAAAAAGTATTCGTACTTTGTTACTTCCCAGCACTCGCATTTCGTAACATCTTAGACCATAGGTGTCAAACTCAGGTCCTGGAGGGCCGCTGCCCTGCATGTTTTCCAAGTCTCCCTGTTGCAGCACACCTGATTGCAGCACACCTTGACTTTCAAATTGAGAAACTTGAAATGTCAATCTAATTTTGAATACAAGTTTCAGATAATACTTGTTTGGCTCCAATCCATGGCGCACTGCAGCTCAAACGTCAGATTGTCGACGTCCCTGGAATGTGGGAGGAAACCGGAGGACCCGGAGAAAACCCATGCAGGCCCTGGGAGAACAACTAAACTCCACACAAGGAGGCCGGAGCTGGAATTGAACCTGGTACCTCTGCACTGTGAGATTGATTCGCTAACCACTGGACCTCCAGGCCACCATCTATTCATTTCAGAGTGATTCAATTAACTCATGCCTTACAACTTGACAAAGGCAACGTGACGAAGACATACTGCTTGGAAATACCCGCTGAAAAGAAACCACCTACTGTAATTGTGTGAAAAGAAAAGAAAATCAATTCAGTGCTCCACCTTAACAAGAGCCCCACCTTAATGGTGGCCAGACAAATGATTTAAGGCGTCCATTACCGACTGTGAAACGACAGAAGAGAGACGGAAGCAGAACTGTCAACAACGCAAGCGTGAGAGGAGCATCAAAAGCAAACTTGGGTGTGCGTGGTAAGTACTTTCTCCATCTTCAAGTGTTTTCAGGGAACACACGATTATTCTTGGACATGTTTGGTGTTGCGCTTTGTACAATTAAGGGAAAAATATGCATTTTGATTCAGGTTAAATTGGACCACAAACTTCCAGACAAAACTAATGACAAAAACGGAATTTTAAATCCGGACAAACGTGCATGTGTGCAAAAACTGTGCTCTCAACATATTTCATTTTTCAAAATACACTTCTCAGTGAAGTCCGAAAAGATCCATCCTTCAAGAACGTTTGAACAATCAAAAATTAATCTTTTCTTTTTTAAATATTCCAGCACACAGGGCTCCCACGCATAAAAATTAACATTCGAGGATGGCACGAAATGGGTTAACAGCAAACCAACATTAGGTGTAAGAATACATGTCATGCATTTTTTCAAAAATATCACCTCACTTAAAGTTGTAATATGAATGAGATAGCTTTTTTTTTGGAACTTAATTACCGTAAGTGGCTCCTTGAAGAGTGTGTCGCCTGCGCCCGCGGGCTCATCTGTGGTCAAGTATATTGAATGAATGCGTGTGACATCATTCAGTGTTTCCTTTAAGCAAACCATCTTTGCACGTACATTGGAACAAAGCAAATGTATCAAAGATTTAAAATTGCTGTAAAGCTTCATTTAGAATGTTATTATTTTTGGAGTGATGGGCAAGACAACTTTATTTATACAATGCAGAATTACAACATTTAAAAGCATTTATGATCCTGACAACTGCACAAAAAAGCAACATTGCAATTAATCAATCCTTTGCAAGCCGGAGGTAAGCACAGTTGAGTTCAGACCTTGGGGGGGAAAAACTAAAACTCTTTCTGTCCTTTCGGATACATGAATTTCACAAGAGTAGGCCAAAGTACTCACGCTGTTGAGACGATGGATGGTGGTTCACAAACAAAACAAAACTTCATTTCCGCTTTTCTTTTATTGACAGATATTTTCACATTGAATTAAAAAAGTCACAAATCAAACAAATGTTGCAAGCGATATTAAAAGAATTTTTTTTTTTTTTTTGGCAATCACAATGATTTGCAGCATGTCACATACATGCACACACAAACAACCCCTCTCACCACTCACAAATCATCTCCAAATAATTGAGGAGCCGCGAAAATGCTGGGTGTGTACTGTGTTCCACAATGCAACCCTTTGTGAAAAATGTTTTGTGAAGTTAAAAGCTTTTACATGGCGGGGCTCTGTGTGACAGTGCACTTTGAAGTGCATGTTTGGTGCTGGCACCATGTACAGAAATGACAGCATTAAAAAAAGATACCAATTTGTATCTCAACTAAAAAAGTGATTTACGGAAAAGTCGTGGTTTCAGTAAATGCGAGAATTCTGTCCAACGGGAATAACATTGACATTGGCAGAGAGTTATGACTCTTCTTCTCAGTCGCAATCCAGTGTGTGTCCAACCAGCTAGTTCTCCCATCATGTTCACCACATGGACTTTCTCTCGATGTACATTTACCGTCCCTTTTCACTGTCTTTTAGGGCATCATCAGCCACAATGAGGATTCTTAAGGTGTTCACTGTTGCCCTTGTGCTGTTTGGTAAGTCTTCAAACTCAACTACCAAGTAACAGAGTAAGTGAAACGTCACCATGTAACAAAGATGTCAACTCTTTATCACAGGAACCAGCTGTCTTTCTGCTAAGATAAAGAGACAAGTGACCCAGGATGACAATAGTCCACCAGGATCACCTCCAGGAAGTCCACCAGGATCACCTCCGGGAAGTCCACCAGGATCACCTCCGGGAAGTCCACCTGGATCACCTCCGGGAAGTCCACCTGGATCTCCACCTGGATCACCTCCAGGAAGTCCACCTGGATCACCTCCAGGAAGTCCACCTGGATCACCTCCAGGAAGTCCACCAGCACCACCTCCAGGACAACCTGGGCCACCAGGTCCACCAGGACCAGATGGTCCACCAGGGCCAGATGGTCCACCAGGACCAACTGGACCAGGTGGTTCTCCAGGAGTAGATGGACCACCAGGACCGCATGGACTAGATGGTCCACCAGGACCAAATGGGCCACCTGGACCACCTGGACTCGATGGGCCATCAGGACCACCTGGACTTGATGGGCCACCAGGACCACCTGGACCAGATGGCCCACCAGGACCACACGGACCACCTGGACCACCAGGACCATATGGACCACCTGGACCACCAGGACCACCTAGTGCACCAGGACCACCTGGACCACCAGGTCCTCCTGGGCCACCAATAAATTATCCATATTGGCCTCCCTTTAACCCTGGGCAACGACCACCAGCATGTTACCCACCGCAATATTAGCCACATCGCCCACTGCCACCACCACCTGATCAAATTTTATTTCATGTCATACTAAGCAACCCCGGCAAATGTCAGCCACCAATGCAACACCACACCCATTTGGACACCAAATTGTCAACCTGCACGATGACTTCTCACACCTGCACCATTACCAGAACAACCCATGCCATCACTAAATACTCCATATAAAACAACCCACCTGGACGAGCATCCTGCCAACCTGGACCATCTGTGACTCCAGATGAAAACAACAATCTGGAACGTGACCTTTTCAAACCTGAACCACCATCTTGGTCCACACCAAGATCTGCCTAGCCAACACCAGTTTCTGGATGAACACAACCACCCGGACTTGGACTTGGACCAACAACCAATCCACCACCTGAGTTTGCTCGACATGTCACCCCAGATCAAAGAGAGTTGTTCTTATTCCAAAACAAAACTTGTCCTCAAGCATTCAGTCCTAATCATCCTGAGTATTGTGTGGTCGTTAATGTGTAAATGCAAGGCAAGTCAACTTTATTATCAAATATGCTACATGTGCAACATACAGCACCGATGAAATTACATTCCTCAGGAGAGAGAGATTCCCATCCTCGCCACCTGCATCCAGTTCAAATAATAAAGATGATTTATCTTCTCAATGACTTGAATTGCTTGAATGTGACCTCGATTCAGACATTTCATCCTTCGTTTTCAGAGACACAATCATACTTGCTTGGTATGGCATGAAATTGCAACCACCTACCGCCCTGTAAAAGCAATAAAAATCATCAGCCATATGTATATCTTCCACTGAACAAACTCAACTCAACATTATTCATAGAGAAATTTAAAACAGCCATTGTTGCATGCAAAGTGCTCTACATGAAAAATTAGTCACACAATAGCAAAGTGAAAACAAATAATGCAAATACAACAGACAGCATAAAATGCTAGGAAAATGGCGAGTCTCGTGCCGAGTAAAAAGTCACACAATAAAAATGTGTTTTCAGATATGTGGAACGAGCGATGCCCTCTGAGCTCCTCCGTACCTCTGGTTTGTGCACGCGTGAGTGTTTGTGTGTGTGTTTGTGTGTGTGTGTGTGTGTGTGTGTATATATATATAAAAAAAAATCCTCATCTCACCCCTCGGGTGGTGTCCGTCCCTCATTCAGCTCGGGTCCTCTACCAGAGGCCAGGAAGCTTGAGGGTTCTGCGCAATATCCTTGCTGTTCCCAGCACTGCACATTTCTGGAGTGAGATGTCCGATGTTGTTCCCGGGATCTGTTGCAACCACTCATCTAGTTTGGGGGTCACTGCCCCGAGTGCTCCGACCACCACAGGCACGACTGTCACCTTTACCTCCCAGGCTCTTCCCAGCTCCTCTCTGAGCCCTTGGTATTTCTCGAGTTTCTCGTGTTCCTTCTTTCTGATGTTTCCATCACTTGGGACCACTACAACGGCTTTCCTCTGCCCTTTATCTATGATCACGATATCTGGTTGGTTAGCCATTACCATCTTGTCAGTCTGGATCTGGAAGTCCCACAGGATCTTCACTCGGTCATTCTCCACCACCTTTGGAGGTGTTTCCCATTTTGACCTTCGGGTTTCCAGTCCATACTGCGCACAGATGTTTCGGTAGACTATGCCAGCCACCTGGTTATGGCGTTCCATGTAGGCTTTCCCTGCCAGCATCTTACACCCTGCAGTTATGTGTTGGATTGTCTCAGGTGCCTCTTTGCACAACCTACACCTTGGGTCTTGTCTGGTGTGGTATATCTGGGCCTCAATGGCTCTGGTGCTCAGGGCCTGCTCCTGAGCAGCCAGGATGAGTGCCTCTGTGCTGTCCTTCAGGCCAGCCCTCTCTAGCCACTGATAGGACTTCTTGAGATCAGCCACTTCAGTTATGGTCCGGTGGTACATCCCGTGTAGGGGCTTGTCCTCCCATGATGGTCCCTCTTCCAGCACCTCATTCTCTGTTCCCCATTGTCTGAGACATCCTCTGAGTACGTCATCCGTCGGAGCCTTCTCCTTGATGTATTCATGGAGCTTGGATGTTTTGTCCTGGACAGTGGCTCTCACACTCACTAGTCCCCGGCCTCCTTCCTTTCGGCTTGCGTACAGTCTCAGGGTGCTGGATTTGGGATGGAACCCTCCATGCATGGTTAGGAGCTTTCGGGTCTTAACGTCCGTGGTCTGAATCTCTTCCTTTGGCCACCTTATTATTCCTGCAGAATGTGGAAAACCACACTTGAAGCCAATGGCAAGCCACTTACCCAAATGTCCATAAAATGTGGCATATACCAAGGTGATGCACTCTCCCCACTGCTGTTCTGCATAGGACTGAACCCCCTAAGCCAAGTAATCACCAAGACAGGCTATGGATACCGCCTCAGAAATGGAGCTACGATCAGTCACCTCCTCTCCATGGATGACATAAAGCTGTATGCTAAGAGCGAAAGGGACATAGACTCCCTGATCCACACAACCAGGATCTACAGCAGCGGCATTGGGATGTCATTCCGGCTTGAGAAATGTAGTCGGAGGGTGACGAAGAGAGGAAAGGTAGTCCGCATTGAAGGGGTCTCACTCCCTGAAGGAACAATAGCAGACATTGAGGGCAGCTTCAAGTACCTCGGTATACCACAAGCCAATGGCAACCTCGTACTGGCAACAAGGAAAGCGGCTACGGCCAAATACCTCCAGCGAGTGAGGCAAGTCCTAAGAAGCCAGCTCAACGGCAAGAATAAGACCGGGCAATAAACAGCTATGCCCTGCCAGTGATCAGATACCCTGCAGGAATAATAAGGTGGCCAAAGGAAGAGATTCAGACCACGGACGTTAAGACCCGAAAGCTCCTAACCATGCATGGAGGGTTCCATCCCAAATCCAGCACCCTGATACTGTACGCAAGCTGAAAGTGTCATGTTCCTGTTCTGGGCCTGGCCATCAGGTGGCAGACTGAGTGAACTTGCTGGCTGCACACCTGCTACCAATCTGTCAATTATGGAACTGTGTATTTAAGCACCCGCAATCTGTCTTCTGGTTGTGGGAGTATTGTTTATGCCTTGCTATTTCCATGCCCATAGACTATTCTTGCTTTAGATCTCGTCGTGTTTCGCTTTCGAACTCTCGGTACCAATGGTTTTGTAAGTATTGGATTTTATTTTGTGATTTGGCTTTCGCTTGCGTGTAGTTTGAAACATTGTTTTTGTTTGTCTTCGCGGTCCTTATTTTCCCCCCTTGCCTTTTATGCTTTATGTTATCTCTTAGTCGTGGCGATTTTTGTATTAAAAACATATTTTTGCAACGGAGACCTTGTTGACATCTACACTTTGGGGTCCAAACTTAATTCGGCTTGTCCGAATCGTAACAGAATACTCCCACACAATGGATCCCATAGATGTTAACAGGATAATGACCGCCTTGACCAGCCAGGGACAACTGGTGGGCCAGCACGGACAAGCGTTCGCGGAGCTCCGAGAGACCGTCTCCGTGCTGGCTCATCAGCTGGATAATTTGAGTTCCAGGATGGATCAAACGAGCCACCGAGAAACGCCACCCTCAAGATCACCTACGGTTGCCACCGAGATACCATCTTCCCCGATCGTAGGGCGGGAGCCTAATTTCCCTCACCCCCCTCACTATGGTGGCGAACCGGGACTCTGTATACAATTTTTGCACCAATGCTCTTTAATATTCGACCAGCAACCTTCTGCTTACGAGAAGGATAGAACCAAGGTGGCATTCATAGTGAGCCTGTTGACTGGTCAGGCGGCGTCTTGGGCGGTGGAAATCAGCAATGCTCAACCCGGGCTTCGGTCTTCCTTCCCTGAGTTTGTCGCTGAGTTTCGTCGCGTGGTTCACCATCCGGTTATGGGAAGGGAGGCCGAAGGACGGCTACTCGCTATTCGGCAAGGAAAACAGTCCGTTGCCGAATATTCCATTTCTTTTCGTATTCTGGCCGCCCGTAGTGGTTACGGGGACCGCGCCCTGTGTGGCTTGTTTCACCGCGGGTTGAATGCATCGTTAAAGGACGAACTGGCAACCCGCGATGACAGCACCAATTTGGAGGACCTCATTAATCTGGCCCTTGTTATGGACAACCGGCTGCGGGAACGCGAGCGGGAACGCGGGGACGAATGGGGAAATGCCCGTTTCCAGCCCCGACGTGCGAGCGGTCGGCCGGCTTACCGCGAGTCCTGGCGGCCATCCGGACCAGAGCATCACCCCGGTGCCAGGATCGTCGCCGCTGAGAGGGAGCCTATGCAGCTGGGCGGAGGGCGTGTGGGGCCGGAGGAGAGACGACGACGGATTTGTGACCAGGCCTATTTCTACTGCGGCCAACAAGGACATTGAGTCGCCGACCGTCCGATGACCCCAACCCGCTTTTCTACTCGCACCTACAACCGTGAGTCTGCACCCCGCACAGAATATCGGGAGCCGAGAAGAGAGGAGTCCAGGTCGGGACTCCCCAAGAGACTCGAGCTGGACGGGACAATCTATGGTCCTTCACGGGCTTTTCCGGTTCGGGCACTGGTGGACTCGGGGGTGGACGATTGTTTTATCGACACTAAGATGGCTAATGACCTGGGTTGACCGGAGTTAGATGTGGCTAAATGCGTCCACGACCTCGATGGGCGACTCCTGGCGGAGATAAAACAGATCACGGGCCCCTTAATGTTAAAGGTCTCTGGTAATCATATTGAACAGAGGCAATTTTATCTTATGCAGTCTCGCTCCGTACCTGTCATCCTTGGGTTACCCTGGTTAAAGACCCATAATCCTGTCATCGCGTGGGATCGCACTGCAATTGAGAATTGGAGCCCATTTTGTCACGCGCATTGTCTGCGGTCGGCAGCGGGGAGTAGAGGGCTGCCTCGCACCGACCCGCCCAAAGCCATTTGCTTGGACAACGCATCTATCATGATTTACGTTTATGTTTAGTAAAGATCGTGCTCAATCCCTGCCTCCACACAGACCTTACGACTGTGCCATCGACTTGCTGACTAACGTCCCTCGACTTTATCAGGTTTCACAGCCAGAACAAGAGGCCTTAAGGGAATACATTGACAGCTCACTCTCGGCTGGCCTCATTAGGCCATCTAAGTCCCCAGTGGGGGCCGGGTTCTTCTTTATTGAAAAGAAAGACAAGTCGTTGCGACCATGTGTAGACTATCGGGGACTAAATGAAATCACCATAAAAAACAAATATCCTCTTCCACTGTTAGATTCTGCATTTGCCCCCCTCCAATCAGCAACCGTTTTCTCAAAACTAGATCTACGCAGTGCCTACCATTTGGTCCGTATCAGGGAGGGGGACGAATGGAAGACTGCATTTAAGACACCATTGGGCCATTTTGAATATTTAGTCATGCCTTTTGGGTTAACCAACGCTCCTGCCGTATTCCAAAGTTTAATCAACGACGTGTTGAGAGATTTTTTGAACATGTTTTGTTTTGTTTATCTGGATGACATATTGATATTTTCAAGGGCAATCAAGGAACATTAACAGCACGTCCGGCTAATTTTTCAACGTCTAATGGAGAATCGTCTCTTTGTCAAAGCCGAGAAATGTGAGTTTCACATCGATTCTATTTCATTCCTTGGGTTCATCGTGGAGAAGGGCCAGCTGAGAGCCAATCCTGCCAAGATTAAGGCGGTGGTGGAATGGCCGACACCCACCACGAGGAAGCAGTTACAACGTTTCTTGGGGTTCGCTAATTTCTACCGTCGTTTTATTCGTAATTACAGCCAGAGAGCACTTCCATTAACCCGGTTGACGTCCGTCAAAGTCCCGTTTAGGTGGGATTCGGAGGCCGACAGAGCGTTTGCCGAATTAAAGAGGTCATTCACTAAGCCACCCGTGTTGCAACACCCTAACCCTGATATTGCTTTTGTAGTAGAGGTGGACGCTTCGGATTCAGGAGTGGGGGCAGTACTGTCTCAGCGTTCACCAGTCGACCAGAGGATCCACCCTTGCGCCTTCTTCTCACGACGTCTCAGTCCTGCTGAAGCCAACTATGATGTGGGTAATCGAGAATTGTTGGCCGTCGTGCTAGCCCTACAGGAATGGAGACACTGGCTCGAAGGAACTAAGGAGCCGTTCACCGTGTACACCGACCACAAGAACCTCGCATACATTCGCTCAGCCAAGAGACTGAACTCCCGTCAAGCCCGGTGGGCACTCCTGTTTACACGCTACAATTTCACGCTCACCTACAGCCCAGGATCCAAGAACGTGAAACCTGACGCCCTATCTCGGATCTACGACCCAGCGGCAGTGTACCTCAGAGCATCCGACCGGACCACTGCATCATGGGAGCGCTCAGGTGGGAGATTGAGCGGAGGGTCCAGGAGGCCCAAGAGGGAACCCAAGTTCCGGCTGGATGTCCTTCCGGAAGGCTATTTGTGCCCCCACATCTGCGCGCGGAGGTGTTGCAGTGGGGACACACATCTACGGTGGCATGCCATCCCAGAGTTAACCGGACATTGCATCTCGTCACTCAGCAGTTTTGGTGGCCTGAGCTTCGAAGGGATGTTTTGGACTACATCAAGGCCTGCTCCGTCTGCGCATGCAGTAAGGTCTCACATCAGCCTCCGGCTGGTTTGCTACAACCCTTACCTGTTCCACATCGACCTTGGTCCCATATCTCAATGGACTTTGTCACTGGCCTCCCTGTTTCCCGGGGAAAGTCCGTAATCCTCACCATTGTGGATCGCTTCTCCAAGACCGCCCATTTCGTTCCGTTGTCCAAGCTGCCGTCCGCCCTAGAAACCGCCGATCTCCTCATCAGCCACGTCTTTCGCCTCCATGGGATCCCGCTGGATATCGTGTCGGACCGGGGTCCCCAATTCGTGTCCAGGGTGTGGAAACGGTTCTGTCGCGCCATGGGGGCAACAGCAAGCCTGTCATCGGGATACCATCCACAGTCCAACGGACAGACCGAATGGATGAACCAGGACCTGGAGGCGGCTCTACGATGCGTATGTCTCCACCGTCCCTCATCTTGGGCCGTCCACCTGCCTTGGGTGGAGTACGCGCATAACACCCTGGTCTCCTCAGCCACAGGTCAGTCTCCCTTCATGTCTGCCTATGGCTATCAGCCTCCGCTTTTTCCATCGCAGGAGGGGCAGGTGGAAGTCCCGTCGGTACAGCACCATCTCAAGCGGGCCCATTGCGTATGGAGGGAGACCAGAGCAGCCCTGTCGTGTACCGCCACCAGAAACCGCCAGATTGCGGATCGCCGCCGTCGCCCTGCGCCCAGCTATCAGGTGGGGCAGAAGGTATGGCTGTCCACGAGGGATCTGCGACTGGCAGGGACTTCGCGCAAGTTGGGGCCACGCTTCTTGGGGCCGTTCGAGGTGGAGTCCATCAACGGCCCCGTCTCCGTCAGGCTCCGGCTGCCACCCTCCATGAAGGTGCATCCCGTCTTCCACGTCTCCCTGATCAAGCCTGTGACCGACAGCCCTCTGGCTCCTCCACCCACGTCACCTCCTCCTCCGCGGATTATTGATGGCGACCCGGTGTACACGGTGAGGGAAATCCTGGACTCTGGGCGCAGGGGTAAGGGGTTCCAGTACCTGGTCGACTGGGAAGGCTACGGACCGGGGGATCGGCAGTGGGTCCCCCGCTCCTGGATCTTGGACCCGGCCCTTCTCCGTGCTTTCCACACTGCTCACCCATTGAAGCCGGGTGGTCCGCCAGGAGGCGTCCGTTGAGGGGGGGGTACTGTCATGTTCCTGTTCTGGGCCTGGCCATCAGGTGGCAGACTGAGTGAACTTGCTGGCTGCACACCTGCTACCAATCTGTCAATTATGGAACTGTGTATTTAAGCACCCGCAATCTGTCTTCTGGTTGTGGGAGTATTGTTTATGCCTTGCTATTTCCATGCCCATAGACTATTCTTGCTTTAGATCTCGTCGTGTTTCGCTTTCGAACTCTCAGTACCAATGGTTTTGTAAGTATTGGATTTTATTTTGTGATTTGGCTTTCGCTTGCGTGTAGTTTGATACATTGTTTTTGTTTGTCTTCGCGGTCCATATTTTCCCCCCTTGCCTTTTATGCAAGCGCTTTTTGTTGTTCGTTTTTTTGTGCCCTCTGGTCCTTGTTTTGACCAGCGCTTTATGTTATCTCTTAGACGTGGCGATTTTTGTATTAAAAACATGTATTTGCAACGGAGACCTTGTTGACGTCTACACTTTGGGGTCCAAACTTAATTCGGCTTGTCCGAATCGTAACAGAAAGGAAGGAGGCTGGGGACTAGTGAGTGTGAGAGCCACTGTCCAGAATGAAACATCCAAGCTCCATGAATACATCAAGGAGAAGGCTCCAACGGATGACATACTCAAAGAACGTCTCAGACAATGGGGAATAGAGGATGAGGCGCTGGAAGAGGGACCATCATGGGAGGACAAGCCCCTACACGGGATGTACCACCGGACCATAACTGAAGTGGCTGATCTCAAGAAGTCCTATCAGTGGCTAGAGAGGGCTGGCCTGAAGGACAGCACAGAGGCACTCATCCTGGCTGCTCAGGAGCAGGCCCTGAGCACCAGAGCCATCGGGGCCCACATATACCACACCAGACAAGACCCAAGGTGTAGGTTGTGCAAAGAAGCACCTGAGACGATCCAACACATAACTGCAGGGTGTAAGATGCTGTCAGGGAAAGCCTACATGGAACGCCATAACCAGGTGGCTGGCATAGTCTACTGAAACAATGACAGAGCGAAGATCCTGTGGGACTTCCAGGTCCAGACTGACAAGATGGTAATGGCGAACCAACCAGATATCGTGATCATAGATAAAGGGCAGAGGAAAGCCGTTGTAGTGGATGTAGCAGTCCCAAGTGATGGAAACATCAGAAAGAAGGAACACGAGGAACTCGAGAAATACCAAGGGCTCAGAGAGGAGCTGGGAAGAGCCTGGGAGGTAAAGGTGACAGTCGTGCCTGTGGTGGTCGGAGCACTCGGGGCAGTGACCCCCAAACTAGATGAGTGGTTGCAACAGATCCCGGGAACAACATCAGACATCTCATTTTAGAAAAGTGCAGTGCTGGAAACAGCAAGGATACTGCGCAGAACCCTCAAGCTTCCTGGCCTCTGGTAGAGGACCCGAGCTGAATGAGGGACGGACACCACCCGGGGGGGGTGAGACGAGGATTTTTTTTTTTTTTTTTATATGAGAATTCTTGGCCAAGTATACAAGAAACACAGAAGGAAAATACTTCGTTACAACCCATTCAACGGAACATCAACAAGAGAGAGACAAAACGAGAAGCCTGGCGGAGCGCTGAACAGAGATCTGATAGCTTAGATTTGAAAGGAAAACAATCGGGAAGAGGAGGGGGAAAACAAGAATTGACTCCAAACATTCTCCAAAATGGGAGGATGGTTTGAGCTAGAGAAAAAAAAACCTCAGCACATGTGGCATACATTCAAAAACAGAGTACAACAGTTCTCAAGACTTAACATGTAATGAACATGGTGCTGGAGGGAGGGGGGAAAGGTAGAAGCAGCGTCACAATCTGCGAAACGACCTGCACACATTCGGTTTACTCAGTCCCTCCAGTTGTGACGTGGTAGGGAGCAACGGAGACTTTGACATTGCGCCTGCAGCTGACCTTAATCAGTCACAGGCTTGGAGGAGTTGGGGGATGAAACTCGCTTCCATGTGTTTTTCCATCCATGGAAAATCCAGATAACTGTTTTGGGAACAGGCCCTCTCCAATTTCAGACAGCCTTGAATGTGTTTGAGCATGTCTTTTTTCCTTTTTGTAATTTTTATTTGTTGATGTCTTTTGAATTTATTTCAATGAAAAGTTTTACATTTACATCCAGCCCAGATTGCAAACCTGGCGCGATCAGCCAGCAGTGGCTTGATTTTGGGGGAGGGCCACAACAGCTCCCGGTGCTGCTCATTGAGAACAACGTGCTTTTCAGTGTCCAGTCACACCAGAAAAAGTTACTAGATTGTAACTAGTCTAATTTTTTTTTAAAAAGTCGCTTGAGAGGATCTGAATAATCACTGAATATAGCATCAACGTCGCTAAGTTTTGCAACACAGACTTCCCGTCATGTCATTTAAAAAAAACAACAAAAAAACATTTTTTTTCCAACACACTGGTTGACTGGTTAGGCACCACTGCTGTGGGTTAAAGGTGACCTGCTCTTATATTTTTGAAATACTTTTTGTAAAATTGAGACTGATTGGAGGATAGGTGTGCTGTGTGCAATATCACAAAAAATATCCATCCATCCATCCATCCATCCATCTTCTACCGCTTATCCGGGGCCAGGTCGCGGGGGCAACAGCTTTAGCAGGGAAGCCCAGACTTCCCTCTCCCTAGCTACTTCTTCCAGCTCTCCCCGGGGGATCCCGAGGCGTTCCCAGGCCAGCTGGGTGACATAGTCACTCCAGCGTGTCCTGGGTCTTCCTCGGGGTCTCCTCCCGGTGGGACATGCCCGGAACACCTCACCAGGGAGGCGTTCAGGAGGCATCCGCATCAGATGCCCAAGCCACCTCATCTGGCTCCTCTCGATGTGGAGGAGAAGCGGCTCGACTCTGAGCCCCTCCCGGATGACCGAGCTTCTCACCTTATCTCTAAGGGAGAGCCCGGACACCCTGCGGGGAAAACTCATTTCGGCCGCTTGTATCCGGGATCTCGTTCTTTCGGTCACGACCCATAGCTCGTGACCATAGATGAGGGTTGGAACGTAGATCGACCGGTAAATTGAGAGCTTCGCCCTTTGGCTCAGCTCCTTCTTCACCACGACAGACCGATACAACGTCCGCATCACAGCAGACGCTGCACCGATCCGCCTGTCGATCTCTCGCTCCCTCCTGCCCTCACTCGTGAACAAGACCCCAAGATACTTAAACTCCTCCACTTGGGGCAAGATCTCTCCCCCGACCCGGAGGGGGCACTCCACCCTTTTCCGACTGAGGACCATGGTTTCAGATTTGGAGGTGCTGATTTTCATCCCAACCGCTTCACACTCGGCTGCGAAACGCTCCAGTGAGAGTTGGAGAGCCCCGTTTGAAGGAGCCAACAGCACCACATCATCTGCAAAAAGCAGGGATGCAATACTGAGGCCACCAAAACGGACCCCCTCAACGCTTCGGCTGCGCCTAGAAATTCTGTCCATAAAGATTATGAACAGAATCGGCGACAAAGGGCAGCCTTGGCGGAGTCCTACCCTCACTGGAAACGATTCCGACTTACTGCCGGCAATGCGAACCAAACTCTGACATCGGTGGTATAGTGACCGAATAGCCCGTATCAGGGGGTTCGGTACCCCATACCCACGAAGCACCCCCCACAGAACTCCCCGAGGGACACGGTCAAACGCCTTTTCCAAGTCCACAAAACACATGTAGACTGGTTGGGCGAATTCCCACATACCCTCGAGGACCCTGCTAAGGGTGTAGAGCTGGTCCACTGTTCCACGGCCGGGACGAAAACCACACTGCTCCTCCTCAATCTGAGGCTCGACTTCCTGACGGACCCTCCTCTCCAGCACCCCTGAATAGACCTTACCAGGGAGGCTGAGGAGTGTGATCCCTCTGTAGTTGGAACACACCCTCCGGTCCCCCTTTTTAAAAAGAGGGACTACCACCCCGGTCTGCCAATCCAGAGGCACTCTCCCCATTGACCACGCGATGTTGCAGAGGCGTGTCAACCAGGACAGCCCCACAACATCCAGAGCCTTGAGGAACTCCGGGCGGATCTCATCCACCCCTGGGGCCCTGCCACCGAGGAGCTTTTTAACCACATCGGTGACTTCAACCACAGAGATAGGAGAGCCCACCTCAGGGTCCTCAGACTCTGCTTCCTCCAAGGAAGACGTGTTGGTGGAGTTGAGGAGGTCTTCGAAGTACTCTGCCCACCGGTTCACAACGTCCCGAGTCGAAGTCAGCAGTGCCCCATCCCCACTGTACACAGTGTTAGTGGTGCACTGCTTCCCCCTCCTGAGACGTCGGATGGTGGACCAGAATTTCCTCGAAGCCGTCCGGAAGTCGGCTTCCATGGCCTCACCGAACTCTTCCCACGCTCTGGTTTTTGCCTCGGCGACCACCGAAGCTGCGTTCCGCTTGGCCAGTCGATACCCGTCAGCTGCCTCTGGGGTCCCACAGGCCATAAAGGCTCGATAGGACTCCTTCTTCAGCTTGACGGCATCCCTTGCTGCTGGTGTCCACCAGCGAGTACGAGGGTTGCCGCCACGACAGGCACCAACCACCTTACGGCCACAACTCAGATTGGCCGCCTCAACAATAGAGGCACGGAACATGGTCCACTCGGACTCAATGTCCCCCGTCTCCCCCGGAACATGGGAAAAGCTCTGTCGGAGGTGGGAGTTGAAACTCCTTCTGACAGGGGATTCCGCCAGACGCTCCCAACAAACCCTCACAATACGTTTGGGTCTGCCAGGACGGACCGGCATCTTCCCCCACCATCGGAGCCTACTCACCACCAGGTGGTGATCAGTTGACAGCTCCGCCCCTCTCTTCACCCGAGTGTCCAAAACATGCGGCCGCAAATCCGATGATACAACCACAAGGTCGATCATCGAACTACGGCCCAGGGTGTCCTGGTGCCAAGTGCACATATGGACACCCTTATGTTTGAACAAGGTGTTCGTTATGGACAGTCCGTGACGAGCACAGAAGTCCAATAACAAAACACCACTCGAGTTCTGATCGGGGGGGCCGTTCCTCCCAATCACGCCCCTCCAGGTCTCACTGTCATTGCCCACGTGAGCATTGAAGTCCCCCAGCAGAACAAGGGAGTCCCCAGCAGGAGTACTCTCCAGCACACCCTCCAAGGACTCCAAAAAGGGTGGGTATGCTGAGCTGCCGTTTGGTGCATATGCACAAACAACAGTCAGGACCCGTACCCCCACCCGAAGGCGGAGGGAAGCAACCCTCTCGTCTACCGGTGCGAACCCCAATGTACAGGCACTTAGTCGGGGGGCAATGAGTATGCCCACACCGGCTCTGCGCCTCTCACCATGAGCAACTCCAGAGTGGAAGAGAGTCCAACCCCTCTCGAGAGAACTAGTACCAGAACCCAGGCTGTGTGTGGAGGCAAGTCCGACTATATCCAGTCGGAACTTCTCTACCTCACACACCAGCTCGGGCTCCTTCCCTGCCAGAGAGGTGACATTCCATGTCCCAAGAGCTAGCTTCTGCAGCCGAGGATCGGACCGCCAGGGTCCCCGCCTTTGGCTGCCGCCCAGCTCGCATTGCACCCGACCCCTTTGACCCCTCCCACGGGTGGTGAGACCATGAGAAGGGGGACCCACGTTGCCTCTTCGGGCTGAGCCCGGCCGGGCCCCATGGGTGTAGGCCCGGCCACCAGGCGCTCGCCAACGAGCCCCACCTCCAGGCCTGGCTCCAGAGGGGGGCCCATCACAAAAAATATGTCATTTATATAGTTTGTTAATAGTGTGGCGGACATTAGGGCCATGCCTTTCACCCAGCTGACTGGCTCTGGGGGTCATGTTGACATTAATATTTTTGGTGCAATTTTGCAACACGAGAGATTCTTTTGTTGGCAGTTGTGGACTAAAGATGTAGTTTCCAGTCAGTCGTGTGTACGCCATTATTGCCACATTGGTGACCACGACATCGAATATGTTTTGAGCAGCGGATGAAGAGGTGTCTTCCTCTGCTATATTGCCCCAACTCCCGCAACTTGCAGCCATCATCGCGACTGCGAGGCTGCCAGAGTTCTGGCAGTCCGACCCGGCTTCGTAGTTTGAGCATGTCGAAGCACTTTTCCACGTATGGCGAGTCACCACCGATGAGCCCAAGTATTCCATGGTCGTGGCGGCCCTGGACCAACTGACTATATGTCGTGTTATGCAGCTGCTGCAATCACCTCCACAGAGCGGGAAATACAAGACGCTCAAACTGCTCCTGCTCAGGAGTTTCGGTTTATTGGACTCAGAGAGAGCTGACAAATTCCTTTCCCTGACCAGGTTGGGCAATGGCATGGCAAGGGATCTCATGAACGATATGTTGTCGCTCTTAGGCTCAGATGAGGGCGGATTCCTTTTGCTGCACATTTTCCAATAACAGCTACCAACTCCTGTGCACGCGGTGTTGGAGAAGTCCTCTTGTCTGGCAGACGGCAATTGTCGGGGCTTGGTCGAAGAAGCTGATCGAGTTCTGCTGGCTACAAAGCGGTTCGTCATGCAGAGTGTGGTGGCTGATCCCCTCCCGGAAGCGACATGAGACACGGACCCGACAGTGGTGGCCGCAGTGGTCGCGTGGAAGCGGCAGGAGAAGGCCCTCTGCTTCTTCCACTAGTGGTTTGGCGCAAAGGCTCGGCGTTGTGTACCCCACTGCACCGACAAGGCTCTGGGAAACTTCAACGCCGACGTTCAGTTGCTGCTGTCAGTGCCGGCAGAGAAAGTGAGCTGCACTTCATTACGGACTTGTCGTTAGGAAGACGTTTCCTGGTTGACAGCGGGTCACAAGTTAGCCTGCTTAAGCGTACTGCCACGGACGAGACAGCAGGTGTATGAGGGCCACCCCTAACATCTCACCCATTGTCAATTTTGGATCCAAGCCAATAACTGTGCACTTACATAAGATATCCTTTATTTGTCTCGCAATGGGGAAATTACAACCAGAATTCAGAAAGGAAAACGCTGGGTAGGGAGAAGGAAAAAAAAACACGCTCGAACTATCCTCTTCTGAGGATAATTTAAGTCCAGGATAAAAAAGACCCGAGCACATAAATAAGCATATGACAGTTACAACAAGTCACAAGACATAACATGTAATAAGGGGGAGGATGAATGGGAAGGGGGGGGGGGGGGGGTGACCGCGACGCGGGCGTCCTGACCAGCTGCACGACACACGTGCGCTCTGCAGATCGAACCATGTCACGGGGGAAAAAGAATCGGAGCAATGAAGACGGTGATAACAAGGATGTGTATGCGTGTGTAGTTGTCCAGTTGTGTATGTGTATGCGTGTACAGGTCATAGCTGCTTCGTCGAGGTCTGCTCATCATGAAGACAGTCCCGGCTTATCAGTCCATGGCCGAGAAGGAACACATGGATGTGATTTCCAGTGGAACTTAATTGTTGCTTAGAGCACTGTTCGAATTGTGGGTGCGGATTTTTTGTGTGGACACAAACTGCGAGTGGATGTTGTTCATCGCTGTTTGATTGACGCTACTTTTTCGTGTGAAGCTGGGGGACTCGGACCATTAACACACGCAAATTATTTGGCATCAGGTGACATTTATCAACGTTTGCTGAGGGATTTTCCGTCACTAACAATTCCCGCATTTTCCACGACCGTTGGCTCGCCAGTTTTTGCCCACACGCGTTGCCTTGACATGGCCAAATTGGCCATTGTGAAGGGGGAATTTGCTACAATGGTACGTTTGGGCTTTGTGGGGCGTTTGAATAGTCTGTGGGCCTCGTCCTTGCATATGGTGCCTAAAAGCGATGGTTCATGGCGGCCTTGTGGTGATTTTCATCTACTTAACAATGTTACCACACATGATTGCAACCCCATTCCTCACGTTCAAAATTTTATTGCACGTTTGGCTGGTACCACCATTTTTTTCCAAAGTGGACTTGGTCCGTGGCTGTCACCAGGTTCCTGTTTTTGTTTTTTAATTGGATAATTTTGACAACACATGATTATTTCAACGAAAATGCCATGGTATCGTTTTTGTTACTGACTGACTCAGAGGAGACAAAAAAACCAAACGAACTTTTGCTTGCTGACTCTGAGGAGATCACAAAAAACAAAAAAAACAAAACATGTTTCAAGCTGTTTGAAGACAAGTTATGACTCCATGTACCTGTGCATAAGATTCCAGCGGCAATGACCTTTTGTGTGCTCTATTCATTTCAGAATTATTCGATGAACAAATGCCTTCCAACTTGGCAACATGGCGAAGAAATACTGCTTGGCAATACCCACTGAATAGAAACCACCTTCTGTAATTGTGTGAAAACAAAAGACAATCAATTCAGTACTCCACCTGAAAAAGGGCCCCACCTTAATGGTCGCCGGACAAGTGATTTAAGCTCACTGGGAACGACTGTGAGGCGACAGAAGAGAGACGGAAGCAGGACTGACAACAACGCAAGCCTGAGAGGGTCTCCGAGAGCAAACTTGAGTGTGCGTGGTGAGTACTATCAGGGAACATAACTTTTATGTTGGACATATTTGGGGTTGTTCTTTGGACAATCAATGGAAAATATGCATTTTGACTCAGGTTACATTGGACCACACACTTCCAAACCAAACGGATGACAAAAACGGCATTGTAAATACGGACAAAACGTGCATACCGCAAAATACGTACTCTGAACATATTTCATTTTTCAAAATACATTTCTCAATGAAGTCATAAAAGATCGATCCTTCAAGAACGTTTGAACAATCAAAAATCAACCGTATACTGTGATTTTATTTTATTTTTTAAATATTCCAATGCACAGGGCTCTCATGCATAAATAAATTACCATTTGAGGATGGCACGAAACGGGTCAACAGCAAACCGATATTAGCTGTAAGAATACACGTCGTGCATTTTTTCACAAATGTCACCTCAATTAAAGTTGTGAAATGAATAAGGCGGTATTTTTTTTTTGAATTAATTAAGAGGCCAATCAAAGAGTGTGTCACCTGCACCCGCGGGCCACCAGTTGCTCATCCGTGGTCTAATATATTTCATGAATGCGTGTGACATTATTTAGTCTTTCGTTTCTGCAAACCATCTTTGTACAGTGGAACAAAGCTTTTTTTAAAAATTTGGATCAAAGATTTAAAATTGCCGGAAAGCTGCATTCAAAAGAATGCTTTCATTACTTTTGGAATGATGGCCAATGCAAATTGACTCATACAACGCAGAATTATGACATTTAAAAGCATTTACAAATAAAAGAACTGAAGACAAAAAAAAGTGCAGAAATAAAAGAGTACTAAATAATTTAGTGCAAGAAAAAGATTTTTAAAACTGCATTTAAGTAAAAAAATGCTTTACAGGAACCCAGTTACAGACATGGGTAACTAAGAATAGTTTTTAATTTAGACTTAAAAGCAGTCATACTTGGGCTGACTTCATACTCTCAACAAATAAAGGCTAGTTGTGTTCAATGATTTATTTTTTTTCCGGATTAAATAGCTAACATTGAAACATGTTTTGGACCCAAGTGTTCCATCAACAATATCAACATATTAATTAACCTAATGTCTTTTCAGTCGGTGCAAAAAAGAAAAAAAATCATCTCTCCTTGTGACAAAGCTTGCTGTGGTGAGATGCTCCACTTTGTCAGCCTCATTATCCTGGCAATGGCACAAAAAAATCAACATTGCAATCAATACTTAGCAAGCCAGAGGTCAGCAAGGTTGAGTTCAGACCTTGGGGTGACGGGGACTAAAAGTCTCTCTGTACTTTCAGATACATGATTTGCACAAATGTAGGCCAAAGTACTCACACTTTTCAGACTTTGCATGGTGGTTCATAAACAAACAAAACAAAACTTTAATTCCGCTTTTCTTTTTTGACCTCAATTTTTGCAAAGAATTAAAAATCAAAGGAATGTTACAAGCGACATTACAATACAAATATGGTTGTTTTCTGATCATCACAATGCTTTGCATCGTGTCACATACACGCATACACCCCCCCCCCCCCGCCCCACACACATACTTTCTTGAAGAGTTTGGTCACTGTTCCTCAGTCTTTGTTCAGTGAAGATTAATTCTGACAAAAAAGTGCCTGATTATATTTTAATGTCTTGACACTATTATGAGACAGAGCTTCAACGAATGATAAATAACCATTTCGGTTTGAAATGAAAATGATTGGTTTCACATAAAGCAAATTTTCTCCAATGTTTGTGAGAAGCGGGTGTATTTAGCAAAATTTTGCAATGTTCTCCTGCTGATTACGAAAGAACGGAAACCGCAAGGAATGTCGAATCAACCTTTTTTTGTCCACTGGTAAACCCAACACATTCTAACACTCAAAAAAATTGGTGATCTACTGCCCAAAAGCATTTTCCACAACAAATGGGGGATGTTCCCACAAAAAAGTATTTTAAATTTGAAATAAATAACCACCAAATAAGTGAGGAGCCACGGAAATGCTGGTTTTCGACTGTGTTTTACACTGCAAACCTTTGTTATCAAATGTTTTGTGAAGTTAAAGGTGAGGCTCTGTGTGACGGCGGACTTTGAAGAGCATTATTGGTGCTGGAACCATTCTTGTCTATGAGAGAATAATAAAGGAGCAATTAGCAACTCAGCAAATAGTAGTGGTTTCATTTACTATGAGAATTCTGTTCGACGATGACAACATTAAGATTGGCAGGGATATATCAGCCTTCTTCCCAAAGACAAATCAGGTGCCTTCGTGGCAAGGCATGAAACCTGGGCCTCAACAAACTGACAGTGTCCAAGCAGCCAGCTCTCCCATCATGTTCAGCAGATGGACTTTCTCTCGATGTACGTTTAACATCCCTTTTCACTGTCTTTTAGGACATCATCAGCCACAATGAGCATTTTCAAGGTGTTCACTGTTGCCCTTGTGCTGTTTGGTAAGTCTTCAAACTCTCAAATACCAAGTAACAGAGTAAGTGAAATGTCACCATGTAACAAACATGTCAACTCTTTATCACAGGAACCAGCTGTCTTTCTGCTAAGATAAAGAGACAAGTGCCATCCAATGCAGCTTTTACCCAAGATGACAATAGTCCACCTGGAACACCTCCAGGAAGTCCACCTGGAACACCTCCAGGAAGTCCACCTGGATCACCTCCAGGAAGTCCACCTGGATCACCTCCGGGAAGTCCACCTGGATCTCCACCTGGATCACCTCCAGGATTCCCTGGGCCACCAGGGCCACCAGGACCAGAGGGTCCATCAGGACCAACCGGACCACATGGTCCACCAGGGCAAGATGGTACGCCAGGACCACCTGGACCTGATGGTTCTCCTGGCTCAGATGGCCCACCAGGACCACCTGGACCTGATGGCCCACCAGGACCAAATGGCCCACCAGGACCACCTGGACTCGATGGGCCACCAGGACCACCTGGACTCGATGGTCCACCAGGACCAGATGGTCCACCAGGACCACATGGACCACCTGGACCACCAGGACCATCTGGACCACCAGGACCACCTAGTGAACCAGGCCCACCTGGACCACCAGGTCCTCCTGGGGCACCAATATATTATCCATATTGGCCTCCCTTTAACCATGGGCAACGACCACCAGCATATTACCCACCGCAATATTAGCCACATCGCCCACTGCCACCACCACCTGATCAAATTTTTATTTCATATCCCACGAAGCAACCCTGGCCAATGTCAGCCACCAGTGCAAAACCACCCACCTTGGCACCAAATTGTCAACCTGCACCATGACTTCTCCCACCTGCACCACCACCAGAACAACCCCTGCCACCACCAAATACTCCAGATAAAAACAAACCACCTGGACTAGCATCCTGCCAACCTGGACTATCTGTGACTCCGGATAAAAACAACAATCTGGAATGTGACCTTTTCAAACCTGAACCACCATCTTGGTCCCCACCAAGACCTGCCTCGCCAGTGCCAGTTACTCCGGATGAAAATGACCCACCTGGGCTAGCCCCTTTCTCACGTAGACGACCTGTTGCTGGCCAGAAACACAACCGCTGGACATGTCACCCTGGATCAAAGAGAGTTGTTCTTATTTTAAAACAAAACTTTTCCTCAAGCATTCAGTCCTCATCATCCTGATCATCATGTGGTCGTGAATCTGTAATTGCAAGATTCCCATCCTTGCCACCTGCATCCAGTTCAAATAATAAAGATGATTTTTCTTCTCAATGACTTGAATTGCTTGAATGTGACCTCGACTCAGACATTCTGTCCCTCATCTTCAGAGACACAATCATGCCTGGTGGGTATAGCATCAAATTGCAACCACCTGCCGCCCTGGAAAAGCAAAAAATAAAAAAATTAAAAATTAAAAAAAATCATCAGCCATATGTATATCTTCCACCTACCAAATTCAACTCAACATTCTTGAAAGAGAAATTTAAAACAGCAATTGCTGCATGCAAAGTGCTGTTCATGCAAAATTAGTCGGGTAATCGCAAAGGCAGTGAAAACAAATACAAAAACAGCAGACAGCACAAAATGCTAAGAAAATGGTGAGTCTCATGCCGAGCAACACAATAAAAATGTGTTTTCAGATACCTGTATGTGCAACTGGCGATGCCCGCTGAGCTCCTCCGTACCTCTGGTGTGTGTGTGTGTGTGTGTGTGTGTGTGTGTGTGTGTGTGTGTGTGTGCTCGCGCGCGCATGTGTGTGTATCTCTCTCTCTCTCTCGCTCTTTTTATATACTGTATATACACACACACACAGTCAAGCCTTGGTTTTTGACCATAATCCATTCCAGAATGCTGTTCGAAAACCGAATTGTTCGAAAACCATGTTTCCCGTGAGAATAAATGTAAAACATTTTAATCCGTTCCAAGTCTAGAAAACAACTTTTTGTAAAGCTTGTTTTCAACTATTTTACACCATAAATTACAGACGATAAGAGAGCAGGTAACAACAAACGACAAACATTTTGTATGTTTGTTTTTTTACCAATTTTAACATAAACATTTACATTGTAACATAAAAATTGAACATCTCTCTGTCTCTCTCCCTCTCATTGTGACAATTGTAGATTGCATTCTTTTACACCTTGAATTTATAAACCCGAAAGTAATGGCTGCAACTATGGACGCTCTGTCTGCAATCCTACACGACGGTACAAGGTAACATCTCTCCATCCATTTTCTGAACCGCTTTATCCACACAGGTCCAGTCTCACCATATTAAAAGTTTGCTGGAGAAGACATTCCTCGGCCTTGATGAGATTTTCAAACTCAACTTTAAACTTTTCGGCAGCTTCCTTGTCTGAACTGGCTGCCTCCCCATGACGAATCACTTCTTTTCCTCAACTTTTCGAACCATCCTCTGCTTGCTTTAAAATCAAACTCTTCAGGAGCATCACTCGGATCCTTTTTTATCAAATCCCGATACAATTGTCTTGTTTTGCCACAAATCGTATCTTGACTAAGACTGTCCCCTGCTAGCCGTTTCTCATTTATGAAAATAAGCAAATGTTTCTCCACTTCCTCTAATATTTGTGGCCTTTGTTCACGAAACACACGAGATCCTTGAGCCACATCACTGACTTTATGTTGGTCTTTCTTTTTTACGATGATGCTGATTTCGGCATGCCGAACTCCTGAGCCAAAACAGACACATGCACACCTGATTCATATTTCACTATGAAATAGTATAATAGTTTTGCGCACTATTTTCCTCTTTTTTCAGCAGCTTAACGACTTCCACTTGCTTTCCTTGGTGCCATGCAGAAATAACAATCCAATTTGAATCGATCTCAGCAAACACGTCTGCTTTTTAAAAAAATCTTTAGTGAACACGTCTGCTCACAATGGACGTACAATCGATGCTCTTTTTTAAAAAATCTTTGAACACGTCTGCTCACAATGGACGCTCTTTCTTTTTAAAAAAAACTTTCTAAAACACGTCTGTGTCACTTCTTCGTCAACCCGAGGAAGCGTCACTTCCTCGTGTAAGGAAGTCAAGAGAAGTCGAGTGGCGCATTCAAGTGCGCTCAGTTTGGTCGAGAACCGAATTTCGGTCGTAATCTGAGGCATAAAAAAACTCCACATTTGACTATATATATATATATATATATATATATATATATATATATATATATATATATATGTGTGTGTGTGTGTCTAAAAATAAAAAATAAAAAATCCTCGTCTCACCCCTCGGGTGGTGTCCGCCCCCCATTCATTGCTGAGGGATGGGACTCACCCAGGATGGCTAACCAAAGGGCGAACGATCCTGATCATGAAGGATCCCTCAAAGGGTGCAGTCCCTTCCAACTATCGGCCAATAACCTGTCTCTCCACAACCTGGAAGCTCATGTCGGGCGTCATTGCGGCTAAGATAAGTGGACACATGGATCAATACATGAGCGAAGCACAGAAGGGCATTGGTAGAGATACCAGAGGAGCCAAACATCAGCTC
Source organism: Hippocampus guttulatus (assembly GCF_054856545.1). Taxonomy (NCBI): domain Eukaryota; kingdom Metazoa; phylum Chordata; class Actinopteri; order Syngnathiformes; family Syngnathidae; genus Hippocampus; species Hippocampus guttulatus. The sequence continues at coordinate 3,644,747 of NC_141264.1, forward strand.
CTGGTTGACAGAACAGTCGCACAAGACTGCAGGTCCCGACATACCAACCTGTGCACAGCCTGGATTGATTACAAGAAATACTCGATGCCACATACATGGATCACTGAATGCTTGGAGTTGTATAAGGTGAACAGGACCCTAAGAGCCTTTGTTGCAAACTCGATGAGGATGTGGAAAACCACACTTGAAGCCAATGGCAAGCCACTTAACCAAGTGTCCATCAAATGTGGCATATACCAAGGTGATGCACTCTCCCCACTGCTGTTGTGCATAGGACTGAACCCCCTAAGCCAAGTAATCACCAAGACAGGCTATGGATACCCCCTCAGAAATGGATCTACGATCAGTCACCTCCTCTACATGGATGACATAAAGCTGTATGCTAAGAGCGAAAGCGACATAGACTCCCTGATCCACACAACCAGAATCTACAGCAGTGACATCGGGATGTCATTCGGGCTTGAGAAATGTAGTCGGATGGTGACTAAGAGAGGCAAGGTAGTCCGCACTGAAGGGGTCTCACTCCCTGGAGGAACAACAGCAGATATTGAGGACAGCGACAAGTACCTCGGTATACCACAAGCCAATGGCAACCTCGAACTGGCAACAAGGAAAGCGGCTACGGCCAAATACCTCCAGCGGGTGTGGCAAGTCCTAAGAAGCCAGCTCAATGGCAAGAATAAGACACGTGCAATAAACAGCTATGACCTGCCAGTGATCAAACAATATCACCTCTGTCTTCTTTTCATTGAATTTCAAGAAATTTTGTGCCATCCAGGTTTTGATTTCTTCCAGACAGGATAGGAGTGGCCTTAATGAGAAGGTGTCTTTCTTGCTCAGTGGGACATAGATCTGGCAGTCATCTGCATAGCAGTGGAAGGGAATACCATGTTTCCTTAAGATGGAACCCAATGGGAGCAGATACAACGAGAACAGCAGAGGCCCCAGTATTGAGCCCTGTGGAACACCACATGACAGGGGAGCAGTGCATGACTCAGAGCAGCCAAGGCTGACACAAAAGGTTCTGTCAGCTAAAACCACCCAAGAGCCCTGCCGCCAATGCCCACCAAGTGCTGCAAACGAGTCAGCAGAATACTGTGATCCACTGTATCAAATGCTGCAGTTAAGTCCAGTAAAACTAGACACACGTGGTCTCCAGCGTCATTTGCCAGGAGGATGTCATTAGAAACGCGTAACAGGGCTGACTCCGTGCTATGTATCGTCTTGAAACCTGACTGGAAGACCTCCAAGATGTTATGTTCATCAAAGAAAAATTTCAACTGCATGTGCACCACTTTTTCCAGAATTTTGGAATTGAGAGGCAGTTTGGAAATGGGCCTGAAACTTGACAGTACATCTGGATCAAGACCAGGTTTCTTGATCAAGGGTTGGACCACAGCATGTTTAAACTGTTGGGGAACTATACCAGAAGAGAGGCTGCTGTTGATGATATCCAAGACCGATGCGCCAACACTCGGGAGAACCTCCTGAAAGAAGTGCGGGGGAAGAAAGTCGCAGGGGGAGCCAGATGGCTTCGTCTGGCGAACTACATGCTCCAAAAGCGTCAAGGACACAGTTTCAAAAGAATTTAGCATAGCTGAACATGGAACATGGACAGAGGGGTCAGATGCGGTATTTGAGACCGGCGTCCTCGCTGTAGAGACCTTATCAATGAAAAACTGAAGGAAACTGTTGCACATCTCGGGTGAAGAATCCGAGCAAGTAGGCAGAGGGGGTTTGAGTACAGAATCTATCGTTTTAAATAGTGCGCGTGGGTTGTGACGGTTAGCTTGAATAAGGTCCGACAGATATTCTCTTTTGGCCTCTTTTACTGTGAGCTGGTAGTTACGCCAGCAGTCTTTCCAAATTTGATAAAAGACATGCAATTTGTCTTTTTTCCACTTGCGTTCGGCTTTGCAACACCCCTGCCTAGCTGCACAGGTAATGTCGGTAAACCATGGCTCGGGTTTAGGTTTTGGGAGCACAGTTTTTGAGGGAGCCACCAAATCCAGGATGGCACGGCATGATGAGTTGAACCAAGAGGTGAGTTCCTCTGTGTTAGACGAGGGTACGCAAAGGTTATTAAAGGCATCAGAGAAACGACGAGCAGTGCGAGGGTTAAAAATTCGGCGTTTACAACTCGGAGCGGCAGATTTCACAGCTGGCCTCTGGTAGACAGACCACGGACGTTAAGACCGGAAAGCTCCTAACCATGCATGGAGTGTTATATCCCAAATCCAGCACCCTGAGACTGTACGCAAGCCGAAAGGAAGGAGGCCAGGGACTCGTGAGTGTGAGAGCCACTGTCCAGGACAACACATCCAAGCTCCATGAATACATCAAGGAGAAGGCTCCGACGGATGACGTACTCAGAGGATGTCTCAGACAATGGGGAACAGAGAATGAGGTGCTGGAAGAGGGACCATCATGGGAGGACAAGCCCCTACACGGGATGTACCACCGGACCATAACTGAAGTGGCTGATCTCAAGAAGTCCTATCAGTGGCTAGAGAGGGCTGGCCTGAAGGACAGCACAGAGGCACTCATCCTGGCTGCTCAGGAGCAGGCCCTGAGCACCAGAGCCATTGAGGCCCAGATATACCACACCAGACAAGACCCAAGGTGTAGGTTGTGCAAAGAGGCACCTGAGACAATCCAACACATAACTGCAGGGTGTAAGATGCTGGCAGGGAAAGCCTACATGGAACGCCATAACCAGGTGGCTGGCATAGTCTACCGAAACATCTGTGCGCAGTATGGACTGGAAACCCGAAGGTCAAAATGGGAAACACCTCCAAAGGTGGTGGAGAATGACCGAGTGAAGATCCTGTGGGACTTCCAGATCCAGACTGACAAGATGGTAATGGCTAACCAACCAGATATCGTGATCATAGATAAAGGGCAGAGGAAAGCCGTTGTAGTGGTCCCAAGTGATGGAAACATCAGAAAGAAGGAACACGAGAAACTCGAGAAATACCAAGGGCTCAGAGAGGAGCTGGGAAGAGCCTGGGAGGTAAAGGTGACAGTCGTGCCTGTGGTGGTCGGAGCACTCGGGGCAGTGACCCCCAAACTAGATGAGTGGTTGCAACAGATCCCGGGAACAACATCGGACATCTCAGTCCAGAAATGTGCAGTGCTGGGAACAGCAAGGATATTGCGCAGAACCCTCAAGCTTCCTGGCCTCTGGTAGAGGACCCGAGCTGAATGAGGGACGGACACCACCCGAGGGGTGAGATGAGGATTTTTTTTTATATATATATACACACACACACACATACACACACACAAACACACACACAAACACTCACGCGTGCACAAACCAGAGGTACGGAGGAGCTCAGAGGGCATCGCTCGTTCCACATATCTGAAAACACATTTTTATTGTGTGACTTTTTACTCGGCACGAGACTCGCCATTTTCCTAGCATTTTATGCTGTCTGTTGTATTTGCATTATTTGTTTTCACTTTGCTATTGTGTGACTAATTTTTCATGTAGAGCACTTTGCATGCAACAATGGCTGTTTTAAATTTCTCTATGAATAATGTTGAGTTGAGTTTGTTCAGTGGAAGATATACATATGGCTGATGATTTTTATTGCTTTTACAGGGCGGTAGGTGGTTGCAATTTCATGCCATACCAAGCAAGTATGATTGTGTCTCTGAAAACGAAGGATGAAATGTCTGAATCGAGGTCACATTCAAGCAATTCAAGTCATTGAGAAGATAAATCATCTTTATTATTTGAACTGGATGCAGGTGGCGAGGATGGGAATCTCTCTCTCCTGAGGAATGTAATTTCATCGGTGCTGTATGTTGCACATGTAGCATATTTGATAATAAAGTTGACTTGCCTTGCATTTACACATTAACGACCACACAATACTCAGGATGATTAGGACTGAATGCTTGAGGACAAGTTTTGTTTTGGAATAAGAACAACTCTCTTTGATCTGGGGTGACATGTCGAGCAAACTCAGGTGGTGGATTGGTTGTTGGTCCAAGTCCAAGTCCGGGTGGTTGTGTTCATCCAGAAACTGGTGTTGGCTAGGCAGATCTTGGTGTGGACCAAGATGGTGGTTCAGGTTTGAAAAGGTCACGTTCCAGATTGTTGTTTTCATCTGGAGTCACAGATGGTCCAGGTTGGCAGGATGCTCGTCCAGGTGGGTTGTTTTATATGGAGTATTTAGTGATGGCATGGGTTGTTCTGGTAATGGTGCAGGTGTGAGAAGTCATCGTGCAGGTTGACAATTTGGTGTCCAAATGGGTGTGGTGTTGCATTGGTGGCTGACATTTGCCGGGGTTGCTTAGTATGACATGAAATAAAATTTGATCAGGTGGTGGTGGCAGTGGGCGATGTGGCTAATATTGCGGTGGGTAACATGCTGGTGGTCGTTGCCCAGGGTTAAAGGGAGGCCAATATGGATAATTTATTGGTGGCCCAGGAGGACCTGGTGGTCCAGGTGGTCCTGGTGCACTAGGTGGTCCTGGTGGTCCAGGTGGTCCATATGGTCCTGGTGGTCCAGGTGGTCCGTGTGGTCCTGGTGGGCCATCTGGTCCAGGTGGTCCTGGTGGCCCATCAAGTCCAGGTGGTCCTGATGGCCCATCGAGTCCAGGTGGTCCAGGTGGCCCATTTGGTCCTGGTGGACCATCTAGTCCATGCGGTCCTGGTGGTCCATCTACTCCTGGAGGACCACCTGGTCCAGTTGGTCCTGGTGGACCATCTGGCCCTGGTGGACCATCTGGTCCGGTTGGTCCTAGTGGACCCTCTGGTCCTGGTGGACCTGGTGGCCCAGGTTGTCCTGGAGGTGGTGCTGGTGGACTTCCTGGAGGTGATCCAGGTGGACTTCCTGGAGGTGATCCAGGTGGACTTCCTGGAGGTGATCCAGGTGGAGATCCAGGTGGACTTCCCGGAGGTGATCCAGGTGGACTTCCCGGAGGTGATCCTGGTGGACTTCCCGGAGGTGATCCTGGTGGACTTCCTGGAGGTGATCCTGGTGGACTATTGTCATCCTGGGTCACTTGTCTCTTTATCTTAGCAGAAAGACAGCTGGTTCCTGTGATAAAGAGTTGACATCTTTGTTACATGGTGACGTTTCACTTACTCTGTTACTTGGTAGTTGAGTTTGAAGACTTACCAAACAGCACAAGGGCAACAGTGAACACCTTAAGAATCCTCATTGTGGCTGATGATGCCCTAAAAGACAGTGAAAAGGGACGGTAAATGTACATCGAGAGAAAGTCCATGTGGTGAACATGATGGGAGAACTAGCTGGTTGGACACACACTGGATTGCGACTGAGAAGAAGAGTCATAACTCTCTGCCAATGTCAATGTTATTCCCGTTGGACAGAATTCTCGCATTTACTGAAACCACGACTTTTCCGTAAATCACTTTTTTAGTTGAGATACAAATTGGTATCTTTTTTTAATGCTGTCATTTCTGTACATGGTGCCAGCACCAAACATGCACTTCAAAGTGCACTGTCACACAGAGCCCCGCCATGTAAAAGCTTTTAACTTCACAAAACATTTTTCACAAAGGGTTGCATTGTGGAACACAGTACACACCCAGCATTTTCGCGGCTCCTCAATTATTTGGAGATGATTTGTGAGTGGTGAGAGGGGTTGTTTGTGTGTGCATGTATGTGACATGCTGCAAATCATTGTGATTGCCAAAAAAAAAAAAAAAATTCTTTTAATATCGCTTGCAACATTTGTTTGATTTGTGACTTTTTTAATTCAATGTGAAAATATCTGTCAATAAAAGAAAAGCGGAAATGAAGTTTTGTTTTGTTTGTGAACCACCATCCATCGTCTCAACAGCGTGAGTACTTTGGCCTACTCTTGTGAAATTCATGTATCCGAAAGGACAGAAAGAGTTTTAGTTTTTCCCCCCCAAGGTCTGAACTCAACTGTGCTTACCTCCGGCTTGCAAAGGATTGATTAATTGCAATGTTGCTTTTTTGTGCAGTTGTCAGGATCATAAATGCTTTTAAATGTTGTAATTCTGCATTGTATAAATAAAGTTGTCTTGCCCATCACTCCAAAAATAATAACATTCTAAATGAAGCTTTACAGCAATTTTAAATCTTTGATACATTTGCTTTGTTCCAATGTACGTGCAAAGATGGTTTGCTTAAAGGAAACACTGAATGATGTCACACGCATTCATTCAATATACTTGACCACAGATGAGCCCGCGGGCGCAGGCGACACACTCTTCAAGGAGCCACTTACGGTAATTAAGTTCCAAAAAAAAAGCTATCTCATTCATATTACAACTTTAAGTGAGGTGATATTTTTGAAAAAATGCATGACATGTATTCTTACACCTAATGTTGGTTTGCTGTTAACCCATTTCGTGCCATCCTCGAATGTTAATTTTTATGCTTGGGAGCCCTGTGTGCTGGAATATTTAAAAAAGAAAAGATTAATTTTTGATTGTTCAAACGTTCTTGAAGGATGGATCTTTTCGGACTTCACTGAGAAGTGTATTTTGAAAAATGAAATATGTTGAGAGCACAGTTTTTGCACACATGCACGTTTGTCCGGATTTAAAATTCCGTTTTTGTCATTAGTTTTGTCACAGTGGTCCAATTTAACCTGAATCAAAATGCATATTTTTCCCTTAATTGTACAAAGCGCAACACCAAACATGTCCAAGAATAATCGTGTGTTCCCTGAAAACACTTGAAGATGGAGAAAGTACTTACCACGCACACCCAAGTTTGCTTTTGATGCTCCTCTCACGCTTGCGTTGTTGACAGTTCTGCTTCCGTCTCTCTTCTGTCGTTTCACAGTCGGTAATGGACGCCTTAAATCATTTGTCTGGCCACCATTAAGGTGGGGCTCTTGTTAAGGTGGAGCACTGAATTGATTTTCTTTTCTTTTCACACAATTACAGTAGGTGGTTTCTTTTCAGCGGGTATTTCCAAGCAGTATGTCTTCGTCACGTTGCCTTTGTCAAGTTGTAAGGCATGAGTTAATTGAATCACTCTGAAATGAATAGATGGTGGCCTGGAGGTCCAGTGGTTAGCGAATCAATCTCACAGTGCAGAGGTACCAGGTTCAATTCCAGCTCCGGCCTCCTTGTGTGGAGTTTAGTTGTTCTCCCAGGGCCTGCATGGGTTTTCTCCGGGTCCTCCGGTTTCCTCCCACATTCCAGGGACGTCGACAATCTGACGTTTGAGCTGCAGTGCGCCATGGATTGGAGCCAAACAAGTATTATCTGAAACTTGTATTCAAAATTAGATTGACATTTCAAGTTTCTCAATTTGAAAGTCAAGGTGTGCTGCAATCAGGTGTGCTGCAACAGGGAGACTTGGAAAACATGCAGGGCAGCGGCCCTCCAGGACCTGAGTTTGACACCTATGGTCTAAGATGTTACGAAATGCGAGTGCTGGGAAGTAACAAAGTACGAATACTTTTTATTGATACTTGAATAACATGTTACCTTCACTGCCTTGATTTCAAATTAGATAGATTTACTTTCTAATCATTACTTTGTCGAAATAGATTTGTTATCAAATCATATTTACTTTTTACTTGGATACTGTACATTTAAAACTCTCTTGTACTTAAATACAGAAATTGAATCCGTAATTACAAGACGCCCCCCGCCCTCCCACACACGTATCTGTACTTCTTCTTCAGTACAGTGTGAGAGCCTTCGCCATCTCAAGTCCCATAAAAGATAACATTCTGCACTATCCATGTAAATTGCATGAATTCAGGCGTGATGGTGTTTCTGCCACTAGATACAGTAGCACCAGAGTTGCATATACAGAAAAAAAAACCCAACAACCGGAGTATCTGTACAGTATTGCGTTCAGTTAATTTTGGCTGAAGAGTGATCAAATGTTTATGTTGAACTCGCTGGACATTCTTCAGTGTAATTATTTGTGACATGCAGTCGTATTATGCAGGTAGCTTCCATTGCGGAGCAAAAGAAAACAACGAGCAGCAACGCCAACTTCTGGACGCCATTGGCAGGACGCAGCGAAAAAAAATGTTCTTCACAGAGCAGATTCATCAGCTAGTGAGCTTCCGACTTACGGCGGACAGCGAGAGAGAGCACCAGCTAGCGAGCTACCGAGCAACGGCGAGGGAGAGCACCACCTAGCGAGCTACCGAGCGACGGCGAACAGTGAGAGAGAGCACCAGCTAGCAAGCTACCGAGCGACGGCGAGAGAGAGCACAAACCAGCGAGCGAGGCTCAGCGGTGGAAGCCAAACGACCTGCTGCAAGCCACTACCGCTGCTTGCCAAACCACCCGCTGCTAGCCAGACCACCCGCTGCTTGCCAAACCACCCGCAACTAGCCAAACCACCAGTCGACCAACACCATACTCTACACATGCCTCCTTTTGCCTCTCCGTCCAGCTGCAGCAGCTGCACCTGCCTTGCTGAGAAGATTGCTGAACTGGAGCAGAGAATCTCCACACTGTACCATATCCACGATGCTGAGCAGCAGATGGACACGATCACCTTTGGTCCTGGACAACCAGAGTCTCCATCTTTCACCGACACAGCTGCTGCTGCCAAAACCTGCTTCTCCCTCAGTTGGGAAAGAATGTGCCACAGTAAGTCCATCAAAGAAGTGACGGACGCGGAGACTGTTTTAGAGACACCATATTTCCATGGGGCTGTCACAGACACTCCCAGAGAGAGTGATAAATGGACTGTAGAAATTGTCATCGGTGCAACACCAGTTAAATTTAAAATTGATACTGGAGCAGATTTGATCATGGAGAAAGAGACATTCGACATGTTAGTCCCTGAAGTACAAAGGAAAGTGCTATTCATTTCCAGTGTTTGTAATCCACAGCCAGAGGTCTAATAACCTGTGAGGCAAAGAGACAGCATACACAATGGGACTAGTGAAACACATTGAGGAAGTGCACAATGCATTCGGTGAGCATGGAACTCTTAGGACAGAGCCAGTCAAAATAAAACTCAAAGATGATGCAGACCGTATGCCATTCACACAGCTCGCCGAGTCCCTCTGACGCTTTTGGGGAAGGTAAAAGAGGAATTGCAGCGCATGGAGAAAAACAAGATAATTGAAAAGGTAACTGAACCAACAGACTGGTGCGCACGAAAGGTGCCTGTCCCAAGAAAAAATGGCCAAGTGCGCATCTGTGTAGATTTGAAAAAGCTAAACGAGGCTGTGAAGAGAGAAAGATTTGTCCTCCCAACTGCCGAGGAAATCACTGCAAAACTGTGCGGCGCAACCATGTTTACGTCACTTGACGCAGCTTAAGGGTTCTGGCAGATACCCCTCCATCCACAAAGCAGCGAGTTAACCACATTCATTACGCCTTTTGGAAGGTACGCGTTTAAACGTCTGCCTTTCGGCATCACCAGCGCTCCAGAAATCCTTCAGAGGAAAATGATGGAGGCCTTGAGTGATCTTGACGGAGTGGCAATTTACATGGATGACATACTAGTTTATGGCAACACACCAGAACAGCACGACGAGCGCCTAAGCAAAGTACTGGAGAGAATCAAGTCGACATGTTTGAAGTTGAACAGAGACAAGTGCGTGTTTAGGAAAAACCAACTCCACTTCCTGGGTCAACTGATTGACAAGTCAGGAGTAAAACCTGACCCTGAAAAAGTAAAAGCCATCAAACAGCTCCCAGAGCCACACAACGTCCAGGATCTGAAATGTGTCCTAGGCATGTTCACATACTTGGGGAATAAAATCTCTCATTTGTCAACAGTGGGTCAACTCTTATACGAACAGTTGAGGTCCAATTTTACATGGACATGGGATCACCCGCAGAAAGAGGCATTCGAGCATATCAAAGTCATTATGTCTGCATCTCCCGTTCTCAAGTTCTATGATGTGAACCAACCTACTACTGTATCAGCAGATGCAAGCAGTTTTGCCATTGAAGGTGTGCTGCTACAACAACACGACGGGGACTGGAAACCGGTCGCTTACTGTTCTCGTCGCTTGTCAGATGCCGAAACCAGATAGAAAAGGAATGTCTGGCAAGTGTTTGGGCATGCGAAAGGTTTGAGAAATACCTGGTTGGGCTGGAGAATTTCAAATTGGTCACTGACCATAAACCACTGATTAATAAAAAGGATCTGGATAATGTTCCTATGCGTTGCCAAAGACTCTTAATGAGACTTATGAGATTTAAGCCTACAGCTGAATATGCGCCAGGCAAGACTCTTACCGTAGCTGATGCACTCTCCCGTAGCCCATTACAGTGCACAACGGAGGTAAGTGACACTCATTCCGATGTAGAGTGTTACATTGCAGCCATCATCACCGGCATGCCAGCCACACCACAAAAGCTTGAGGCTATAAAGCTAGCCACAGCAGCTCACAGTAACCTGAAGGTGCTACTGAGATATATCAAGTCAGTTTGGCCAGATTATGTCGGAAATAAACAAAATGCAGGGAGCGGGCCAATGCATCCGTGTGGTGGCCCGGAATCTCCACTGACATCAAACTGAAAGTGGAGTCCTGTCAAACGTGCTGTGAGATGAAACACACCCAGCGTAAGGAGCCCCTCATCTCAACTCCTATGCCTGAAAGACCTTGGCAAAGACTTGCAATCGACCTTTGTGATTACAACAAACCTACCTGGTTGTGTTCGATTATTTCTCCAGGTTCATCGAGATACTCAATATGTCAACGACAACTGCTTCACAGGTCGTGTTGAAGCTGAAATCTCTCTTTGCTCGCTATGGCTGCCCGGACCAGATTGTTTCGGACAACGGACCCCAATTTGCATGTGAGGAGTTCCAGAAGTTTTCCCGTGACTTTGACTTTCATCACATTGTGATGAAATTGTCACAATGTGCATTGTCCACAAGCCAACGGACATACAGAAAGGAGTGTACCAATTGCTAAGAGGATTCTAAAGCAGAAAGACCCTTTACTTGCTCTTATGTGTTACCGTTGCACTCCATGCGCAACCACAGGCATAAATCCAGCAAAACTGCTTATGGGGAGAAGGATTAAAACAACACTCCCAACGCTAAAGTCGAATCTCCAACCCCACTGGCCAGACCTAGTTGCTGTAAGAAGCAAGGATGCAAGGGAGAAACAGAAGCAAGCCTTCTGCTTCAATCAACGTCATGGTACAAGACCCTTTACCCCTTTTGAGAACCTGCGATTCTGTTCTCACAAAGTTGGATCATCAGGATGCTTGGGGAACGCCGGCCGTCGTTACTGGTGACGGCGCGAGTCCGAGATCCTATGTCATCGAGACGCACAAGGGGGCGACTCTGAGACGCAACCGTCGCCACCTCCTGTGTGTGACCTACTCCTTCTGGAGATACTCCACTCCCACAGCTTCAACATCCTCAGCCGGAAGCTATTGTCGAACGTGCTGAAACCCCACCGGACACCTTGGCTACTCCCAAAACGAGCTTGACTCAAACGCAAGATGGACAGCTATTCACGCGGTCTGGCAGGCTGAGTAGACCAGTGGACAGACTGAATCTGTAAGGGTGTACGAAGAACGCTGCCCAAACAAATCAAAATGTTTTGTGAAAAAAAAAAAAGAGAAAAAAAAGTTGTTAAAGATGTTGAAAGAAGTGAAAGTAATCACTCGCTGATTGTGTTGTTAAGGTATTTTTGCACTGAGGAAAGTAATACCGCAGTTAGCAAAATTGGTCTGGCTCAGCTCTGGGGCAGACACGGTACGTACACTCGGCCCACATACCTCAATGAATGACGGTCCTGCAGTGGCCCACGTCTGGCATCCATGATGTGGGCCGCATTCGGCCCAGATCTGAGCCACATTGTAAAACCATATCTGGCCCTACTCCAGCCCTACGCTGGGCCAGAACAGGTTCCTGATATCAGCCTTCATTCAACCTCAACTAAGCCATATCTTTCATGAGCCATATTTGACCCACATTTTTAAAAAAAAGTCTCAAAAACGACTGTTACAAAAATATGTTTATTGTCTCAATTTGTGAACCTCACATATAACTCCACATCACTGGAAAAATGCACTTTTCTTTCTTTAACAGTGAACACAAAGTCCAAATTGGGATGCAGCTGACTCTTGAACAGTATTTTTCTATCCATCAAATTGTTGCGCTCTCCATGCCATCTTTTCTTCTCATGCTCTCCTTCCTGTCACCATCCCGATCAGGAGCCAGATGTAGCCGTCTTTTGATTGTGACATCAATTTCCTGGTCTGAGGCCAAAGATGTTAGGCTGTTAGGTCTCACAGTGGCTGTAAGAACTGTAAGAAAACAAGAATGGACAGTGTGTTAGGAAAACGAACATTTGTCCATGTCATGAACAATGAATGGTCAGTATAAATAACCCTTGATATTTCTTATTATAATAATAAGAATACATTTCATTTATAAGCGCCTTTCAAGACACTCAAGAACACTTTACAACCAATACTAAACTAGGTGTGACGCTGTGGGGCGGAATATTTGCCACCAAAAACTAAACGTGAATAACTTTTAAATAGTTTATACTGAATTTGAATTACATGAATTGAACTTAAGTGGCTCGGATAATGGATGGATTTGTATATTTTACTCTGAATCATATTGAATAACTGAATCTGAATTGTACAATCTGAATTTGAAACGATTGACTTTTTTTCTTTGAAACTGTATTTGATCCTCACTGAAAATTAAATTCTGTTTATTTTCATATTCAGTCTTACAAATACAAAACTTTTCATTTCAACGTCAGATTTTGTTTTTAAATTAGTTTTAAAGTAACTTTATGGTCAAGTAGAAGTGTCCGGTTTGTATTGCAGCAAACGGAATCTGATGAGCTGATCATCTGAATCAGGTGTGTTGCAGCCAGGAGAGTTGGAAAACAGGCAGGAGAGTGGCCCTCCAGGCCCAGAGCTGGAGATGCCTGTTCTAAGGATCATGAGAGTGTCAAAACAGAATGCGTTTGCCATCCCACAGTTCAATATAGTCTTTTCGACCAGTGTACTTACTTTCAGTTCCTGCCAAATTTCTATTGTATGTTTAAATGTTCAATAAACAAACAAACTTTACAAAGCAGACTTCTGATTATTTATCTGTTTTTAACATTGTGGGATTTCTAGCAATGGACTGACCATAATAGGTTACAACAAGTTGTTATCTGCTCGGATTCATTGTTAGCATTATTGTCAATAAAGTACAATGTGTCACAGATTAGGCCTGATTTGTTATTTGCACTGTTTGAAAACGGACATAGGTTGAACACAAGTGGGACTGGAGTTTATTTAGGTCCCGACACATCGAGGTATAAAGAAGAAGAGTGGATGGATTTGCAAGATCAGCATTTACTCATGACCAATGGCTGGCGAGTGTCTCTTGGGATAGATGAGGTCAAGGCATAGATGAAGAATACAGTTAGAGTTGAATAACACGTAGTTTGGAGTGGAGAACACACAGGATGTCATCTACCACATTTTTCGGACGATGAGTCGCTCCTGAATATAGGTTGCACCAGCCATAAAATAGAGAAGAAAAAGAGAAAAGCATATATTTGCAATACAATACATGCTGATTTACATAGCGCTTTCACAACAGCTGCCACTGTAACAAAACGCTTAACAAAACAGTTAACATAAAGTAAAATAATAAACACACTAGACTAGAGTATAAGTCACGTTTTTGGGGGGAAATGTATTTGATCAAATCCAACACCACGAACAGACATGTCATCTTGAAAGTCAAATAAAAATAGAGAACAACATGCTGAATAAGTGTACGATATACTTATGTTACATGATGCTTTAAAAACGAACTGAAAACGTTTCTGGTATGTTCACGTAACATATAAAGAGTTATTCAGACAGTTATAGAATAAAGAGCATTCTAACAAGTTTACCAAACCACCAGTGTCACTCCAAATCACTAAATCTAATGAAATCTTCAGCCTCTCTGTCACTTTTAAAGAACTCCGTGAACTCCAGAGGCAGAAGAAGCAGCGGTTCTTCTTCCCCGTCTCTTACATCAGTCATCCTAAATCGTGTTTATCAGTTCCCACCAATGTGGAAAGTATCAACACAGGCCTAGAGCATCCTCTTGCGGTTTAATGTGAAAATAACGTGAAATGATAGAACGTGTAAATAAATTCACACATAAGTCGCTCCAGAGTATAAAACGCACCCCTCGCCTAGCTATGAAAAAAAAACTGTGACTGATAGTCCGGAAAATACAGTATAAAATCTACAGCAAAGGGCGGGTGGGATGAATGTAGAGAGAAGGAATAGAAGAGAACAAACTACAATTCGTTGAGAAGCGGACAGACTGAGTTAAATGGGTCAATGTGTTTGATTGGCAACAAACAAATGCTTGCATCATCTCAAAATATTTTAAAGTGAAGACAACTTTCAGTTTTGATATTTTAGCAACAAACATGATGTTGATGCAAATATGATTTTAAATGATTTGGCACTCCAAATCTGTCAATTACAGTCTGTAGGTATAAAGGGTAAATGTCAACTCTGGTAATTGATTTATTCCTACGTACAAGTATGAAGAACATGTCGCACGGCAAGACCAGCCTAATAGAAACCTGCGTGAGAACAAAAGGAATAAACAAACAAAAGAAAATTAATTAAATGACAGCATGACCTTTGCAAGGGGCGTACAAGGCAGGTTGCATATGAGGCAAAATGGGAAAAAGCAGAGCAGTATCAACACTGTCTTGTAACGTGCGGTGAGGTTCATGACTGGTGAGGCATTACTTCCCGGGAGTCTGAAATAAAAATATGAAGCCAAAATAGATAGGCATATTTTTCACTTTTGACCTTGAATAAAACACGTCTCAATTCAGTTAAAAATTGTATTTTTTACTATTTGTTTTCAAAGCTTTTCATTATGTTCTCAAGTGATTCTACATGGTTCAACAATGTGATAGCAAGAAATACAAAAGAACAATTAATATAAACTCAAGTTCATTCTTGTTGGGTTGTTGATTCTTGGAGAGGTTTTGAAGTAAAAAGAACATTAGATCATTCCTGAATATTTAATATGAATGACCCAATTACAAAATTACCTCGACATCTGGTATCATAACTGCAGGTCTGATGTTTCTCACAAATCAATCCACGTCAAAATCTGTAAAGAATTGGATGAGTTATGAATTTATTGGACCCAAACAGTTACCTCAGTACAAGTGAATGGAAGAGATCACCGGGGATTCCAAGATGATGACTTATGGCCTTTTCAAACTTCATGACTTTTTTGTCGTGCATGATTGTTGGTTAGACGACCAGATAAATATCATTCCGTGTCATTGACCGGGCGAGATGTCACACTATTACACTACCATCAAGATTCAGTCCATCAGGGGAAGGTCCATTGAGGAGGCTGGACAAACAGCTGAAGTTATGTTGAATTATTTGCATTGCATTGTTTCTCTAGTCAATCAGAAAATGACAAATTGTGGAGGACCTTACGGTGGACGTGGACCATGTGAGATTTGTATAGCCGGAGCTCCGGGGACTGTATTAACTTTTTAACCATTATTCCAAGCCATGACACTGCTCACTTCAAGTTTTATGACACATTGTGAAGCACTGTTTATTTTGGAGCCTTTCGTGGAGAAATGTTGAGTCTTCGGCACAATAACAACCAGTCTAAAGGCGTCTGCAGAAGCTGGAGCCATCCTCGGGGTCTGATTCTCATCCAAACCCCGATGCTAACATGGATATGCCTTAAGGACTTGATGGATGAGCTTCAGACCAAGATCAAGTTTGAGTCAATATTAACCTTTCAAGACTGAAGTTTCATGAACCATGAAGCCGTTGGAACCAAGAGTGGATGCACAAATTGAGACTAGTCTTGACTTGGAGTGATTGGCCAATGATCATGGAGACCAGCTCGAGACCCTTCAAGCTGGTGTTGTTAAGCTATCAGTACCTGTTGAAAATTTGGTTAAAAAGGGGAAGATTTGGAAGCCCTGTACTGGCAGAACAACATTTGACGTGTGAGCGCCGCAATCTAAATCTGCCATGGTGTTGAGACCTTTTATGGAGTACAAGGTTTCAGATCCTTGACGTTCATTTAATCCGAATCAGAGGGAGCATTGTTTTTTTGGTGTTTTTTTCTCTCTCATGTACATCAAACATTCACACAAATAGTTGATTGTCTTTTGATAGATTTTATTTGAGCTAAAAAAAAAAAAAAAACAAGAGTTTGCACAGCTATGTCTTACAGCATCCAAAAGAGTTAGGTGGTATTGCTCTGAAATACAGTGATCCCTCACTTGTCGCCCGGCCGCAATAAGTGCAAAACCACAAAGGAGGGTTTGCACCCCACTAGAAATGTTTTTGTAAGTATACTGTATGTGGGTACCCATCCATCCATCCATCCATTTTCTGATCCGTTTTATCCTCACAAGGGTCGTGGGGCATGCTGGAGCCTTTCCCAGCTGTCTTCGAGTAGTAGGCGGGATACACCCTGAA
Source organism: Hippocampus guttulatus (assembly GCF_054856545.1). Taxonomy (NCBI): domain Eukaryota; kingdom Metazoa; phylum Chordata; class Actinopteri; order Syngnathiformes; family Syngnathidae; genus Hippocampus; species Hippocampus guttulatus. The sequence goes on from NC_141264.1 coordinate 3,661,161, forward strand.
CCAGCCAATCGTAGGACACACAGAGACAAACAACTATCCCTGCTCACACCCACACCTAGGGACCATTTAGAGTGTTCAATCAGCCTGTCGTGCATGTTTTTGGAATGTGGGAGGAAATTGAAGTACGTGGAACCCCCCCCCCCCCACACACACACACACACACAGGCACGAGGAGAACATGCAAACTCCACACAGGAAGGCTGGAGCCCGAGTCGAAGCTTGCACCTCTGCACTGTGGAGTGGGCGTGCTAACCAGTCGTACCACGCCTTTGCCCCTCTCTCTCTCTCTCTCTCTCGCTTTTGCGCTCACTTTTGGTCGGCGACTCAATGTCCTTGTTGGCCGCAGTAGAAATAGGCCTGGTCACAAATCCGTCGTCGTCTCTCCTCCGGCCCCACACGCCCTCCGCCCAGCTGCATAGGCTCCCTCTCAGCGGCGACGATCCTGGCACCGGGGTGATGCTCTGGTCCGGATGGCCGCCAGGACTCGCGGTAAGCCGGCCGACCGCTCGCACGTCGGGGCTGGAAACGGGCATTTCCCCATTCGTCCCCGCGTTCCCGCTCGCGTTCCCGCAGCCGGTTGTCCATAACAAGGGCCAGATTAATGAGGTCCTCCAAATTGGTGCTGTCATCGCGGGTTGCCAGTTCGTCCTTTAACGATGCATTCAACCCGCGGCGAAACAAGCCACACAGGGCGCGGTCCCCGTAACCACTACGGGCGGCCAGAATACGAAAAGAAATGGAATATTCGGCAACGGACTGTTTTCCTTGCCGAATAGCGAGTAGCCGTCCTTCGGCCTCCCTTCCCATAACCGGATGGTGAACCACGCGACGAAACTCAGCGACAAACTCAGGGAAGGAAGACCGAAGCCCGGGTTGAGCATTGCTGATTTCCACCGCCCAAGACGCCGCCTGACCAGTCAACAGGCTCACTATGAATGCCACCTTGGTTCTATCCTTCTCGTAAGCAGAAGGTTGCTGGTCGAATATTAAAGAGCATTGGTGCAAAAATTGTATACAGAGTCCCGGTTCGCCACCATAGTGAGGGGGGTGAGGGAAATTAGGCTCCCGCCCTACGATCGGGGAAGATGGTATCTCGGTGGCAACCGTAGGTGATCTTGAGGGTGGCGTTTCTCGGTGGCTCGTTTGATCCATCCGGGAACTCAAATTATCCAGCTGATGAGCCAGCACGGAGACGGTCTCTCGGAGCTCCGCGAACGCTTGTCCGTGCTGGCCCACCAGTTGTCCCTGGCTGGTCAAGGCGGTCATTATCCTGTTAACATCTATGGGATCCATTGTGTGGGAGTATTCTGTTACGATTCGGACAAGCCGAATTAAGTTTGGACCCCAAAGTGTAGATGTCAACAAGGTCTCCGTTGCAAAAATATGTTTTTAATACAAAAATCGCCACGACTAAGAGATAACATAAAGCATAAAAGGCAAGGGGGGAAAATAAGGACCGCGAAGACAAACAAAAACAATGTTTCAAACTACACGCAAGCGAAAGCCAAATCACAAAATAAAATCCAATACTTACAAAACCATTGGTACCGAGAGTTCGAAAGCGAAACACGACGAGATCTAAAGCAAGAATAGTCTATGGGCATGGAAATAGCAAGGCATAAACAATACTCCCACAACCAGAAGACAGATTGCGGGTGCTTAAATACACAGTTCCATAATTGACAGATTGGGAGCAGGTGTGCAGCCAGCAAGTTCACTCAGTCTGCCACCTGCTGGCCAGGCCCAGAACAGGAACATGACACTTTCAGCTTGCGTACAGTATCAGGGTGCTGGATTTGGGATGGAACCCTCCATGCATGGTTAGGAGCTTTCGGGTCTTAACGTCCGTGGTCTGAATCTCTTCCTTTGGCCACCTTATTATTCCTGCAGGGTATCTGATCACTGGCAGGGCATAGCTGTTTATTGCCCGGTCTTATTCTTGCCGTTGAGCTGGCTTCTTAGGACTTGCCTCACTCGCTGGAGGTATTTGGCCGTAGCCGCTTTCCTTGTTGCCAGTACGAGGTTGCCATTGGCTTGTGGTATACCGAGGTACTTGAAGCTGCCCTCAATGTCTGCTATTGTTCCTTCAGGGAGTGAGACCCCTTCAATGCGGACTACCTTTCCTCTCTTCGTCACCCTCCGACTACATTTCTCAAGCCGGAATGACATCCCAATGCCGCTGCTGTAGATCCTGGTTGTGTGGATCAGGGAGTCTATGTCCCTTTCGCTCTTAGCATACAGCTTTATGTCATCCATGGAGAGGAGGTGACTGATCGTAGCTCCATTTCTGAGGCGGTATCCATAGCCTGTCTTGGTGATTACTTGGCTTAGGGGGTTCAGTCCTATGCAGAACAGCAGTGGGGAGAGTGCATCACCTTGGTATATGCCACATTTTATGGACATTTGGGTAAGTGGCTTGCCATTGGCTTCAAGTGTGGTTTTCCACATTCTGCAGGAATAATAAGGTGGCCAAAGGAAGAGATTCAGACCACGGACGTTAAGACCCGAAAGCTCCTAACCATGCATGGAGGGTTCCATCCCAAATCCAGCACCCTGAGACTGTACGCAAGCCGAAAGGAAGGAGGCCGGGGACTAGTGAGTGTGAGAGCCACTGTCCAGGACAAAACATCCAAGCTCCATGAATACATCAAGGAGAAGGCTCCGACGGATGACGTACTCAGAGGATGTCTCAGACAATGGGGAACAGAGAATGAGGTGCTGGAAGAGGGACCATCATGGGAGGACAAGCCCCTACACGGGATGTACCACCGGACCATAACTGAAGTGGCTGATCTCAAGAAGTCCTATCAGTGGCTAGAGAGGGCTGGCCTGAAGGACAGCACAGAGGCACTCATCCTGGCTGCTCAGGAGCAGGCCCTGAGCACCAGAGCCATTGAGGCCCAGATATACCACACCAGACAAGACCCAAGGTGTAGGTTGTGCAAAGAGGCACCTGAGACAATCCAACACATAACTGCAGGGTGTAAGATGCTGGCAGGGAAAGCCTACATGGAACGCCATAACCAGGTGGCTGGCATAGTCTACCGAAACATCTGTGCGCAGTATGGACTGGAAACCCGAAGGTCAAAATGGGAAACACCTCCAAAGGTGGTGGAGAATGACCGAGTGAAGATCCTGTGGGACTTCCAGATCCAGACTGACAAGATGGTAATGGCTAACCAACCAGATATCGTGATCATAGATAAAGGGCAGAGGAAAGCCGTTGTAGTGGTCCCAAGTGATGGAAACATCAGAAAGAAGGAACACGAGAAACTCGAGAAATACCAAGGGCTCAGAGAGGAGCTGGGAAGAGCCTGGGAGGTAAAGGTGACAGTCGTGCCTGTGGTGGTCGGAGCACTCGGGGCAGTGACCCCCAAACTAGATGAGTGGTTGCAACAGATCCCGGGAACAACATCGGACATCTCACTCCAGAAATGTGCAGTGCTGGGAACAGCAAGGATATTGCGCAGAACCCTCAAGCTTCCTGGCCTCTGGTAGAGGACCCGAGCTGAATGAGGGACGGACACCACCCGAGGGGTGAGATGAGGATTTTTTTTTATATATATATACACACACACACACACACACACACAAACACACACACAAACACTCACGCGTGCACAAACCAGAGGTACGGAGGAGCTCAGAGGGCATCGCTCGTTCCACATATCTGAAAACACATTTTTATTGTGTGACTTTTTACTCGGCACGAGACTCGCCATTTTCCTAGCATTTTATGCTGTCTGTTGTATTTGCATTATTTGTTTTCACTTTGCTATTGTGTGACTAATTTTTCATGTAGAGCACTTTGCATGCAACAATGGCTGTTTTAAATTTCTCTATGAATAATGTTGAGTTGAGTTTGTTCAGTGGAAGATATACATATGGCTGATGATTTTTATTGCTTTTACAGGGCGGTAGGTGGTTGCAATTTCATGCCATACCAAGCAAGTATGATTGTGTCTCTGAAAACGAAGGATGAAATGTCTGAATCGAGGTCACATTCAAGCAATTCAAGTCATTGAGAAGATAAATCATCTTTATTATTTGAACTGGATGCAGGTGGCGAGGATGGGAATCTCTCTCTCCTGAGGAATGTAATTTCATCGGTGCTGTATGTTGCACATGTAGCATATTTGATAATAAAGTTGACTTGCCTTGCATTTACACATTAACGACCACACAATACTCAGGATGATTAGGACTGAATGCTTGAGGACAAGTTTTGTTTTGGAATAAGAACAACTCTCTTTGATCTGGGGTGACATGTCGAGCAAACTCAGGTGGTGGATTGGTTGTTGGTCCAAGTCCAAGTCCGGGTGGTTGTGTTCATCCAGAAACTGGTGTTGGCTAGGCAGATCTTGGTGTGGACCAAGATGGTGGTTCAGGTTTGAAAAGGTCACGTTCCAGATTGTTGTTTTCATCTGGAGTCACAGATGGTCCAGGTTGGCAGGATGCTCGTCCAGGTGGGTTGTTTTATATGGAGTATTTAGTGATGGCATGGGTTGTTCTGGTAATGGTGCAGGTGTGAGAAGTCATCGTGCAGGTTGACAATTTGGTGTCCAAATGGGTGTGGTGTTGCATTGGTGGCTGACATTTGCCGGGGTTGCTTAGTATGACATGAAATAAAATTTGATCAGGTGGTGGTGGCAGTGGGCGATGTGGCTAATATTGCGGTGGGTAACATGCTGGTGGTCGTTGCCCAGGGTTAAAGGGAGGCCAATATGGATAATTTATTGGTGGCCCAGGAGGACCTGGTGGTCCAGGTGGTCCTGGTGCACTAGGTGGTCCTGGTGGTCCAGGTGGTCCATATGGTCCTGGTGGTCCAGGTGGTCCGTGTGGTCCTGGTGGGCCATCTGGTCCAGGTGGTCCTGGTGGCCCATCAAGTCCAGGTGGTCCTGATGGCCCATCGAGTCCAGGTGGTCCAGGTGGCCCATTTGGTCCTGGTGGACCATCTAGTCCATGCGGTCCTGGTGGTCCATCTACTCCTGGAGGACCACCTGGTCCAGTTGGTCCTGGTGGACCATCTGGCCCTGGTGGACCATCTGGTCCGGTTGGTCCTAGTGGACCCTCTGGTCCTGGTGGACCTGGTGGCCCAGGTTGTCCTGGAGGTGGTGCTGGTGGACTTCCTGGAGGTGATCCAGGTGGACTTCCTGGAGGTGATCCAGGTGGACTTCCTGGAGGTGATCCAGGTGGAGATCCAGGTGGACTTCCCGGAGGTGATCCAGGTGGACTTCCCGGAGGTGATCCTGGTGGACTTCCCGGAGGTGATCCTGGTGGACTTCCTGGAGGTGATCCTGGTGGACTATTGTCATCCTGGGTCACTTGTCTCTTTATCTTAGCAGAAAGACAGCTGGTTCCTGTGATAAAGAGTTGACATCTTTGTTACATGGTGACGTTTCACTTACTCTGTTACTTGGTAGTTGAGTTTGAAGACTTACCAAACAGCACAAGGGCAACAGTGAACACCTTAAGAATCCTCATTGTGGCTGATGATGCCCTAAAAGACAGTGAAAAGGGACGGTAAATGTACATCGAGAGAAAGTCCATGTGGTGAACATGATGGGAGAACTAGCTGGTTGGACACACACTGGATTGCGACTGAGAAGAAGAGTCATAACTCTCTGCCAATGTCAATGTTATTCCCGTTGGACAGAATTCTCGCATTTACTGAAACCACGACTTTTCCGTAAATCACTTTTTTAGTTGAGATACAAATTGGTATCTTTTTTTAATGCTGTCATTTCTGTACATGGTGCCAGCACCAAACATGCACTTCAAAGTGCACTGTCACACAGAGCCCCGCCATGTAAAAGCTTTTAACTTCACAAAACATTTTTCACAAAGGGTTGCATTGTGGAACACAGTACACACCCAGCATTTTCGCGGCTCCTCAATTATTTGGAGATGATTTGTGAGTGGTGAGAGGGGTTGTTTGTGTGTGCATGTATGTGACATGCTGCAAATCATTGTGATTGCCAAAAAAAAAAAAAAAATTCTTTTAATATCGCTTGCAACATTTGTTTGATTTGTGACTTTTTTAATTCAATGTGAAAATATCTGTCAATAAAAGAAAAGCGGAAATGAAGTTTTGTTTTGTTTGTGAACCACCATCCATCGTCTCAACAGCGTGAGTACTTTGGCCTACTCTTGTGAAATTCATGTATCCGAAAGGACAGAAAGAGTTTTAGTTTTTCCCCCCCAAGGTCTGAACTCAACTGTGCTTACCTCCGGCTTGCAAAGGATTGATTAATTGCAATGTTGCTTTTTTGTGCAGTTGTCAGGATCATAAATGCTTTTAAATGTTGTAATTCTGCATTGTATAAATAAAGTTGTCTTGCCCATCACTCCAAAAATAATAACATTCTAAATGAAGCTTTACAGCAATTTTAAATCTTTGATACATTTGCTTTGTTCCAATGTACGTGCAAAGATGGTTTGCTTAAAGGAAACACTGAATGATGTCACACGCATTCATTCAATATACTTGACCACAGATGAGCCCGCGGGCGCAGGCGACACACTCTTCAAGGAGCCACTTACGGTAATTAAGTTCCAAAAAAAAAGCTATCTCATTCATATTACAACTTTAAGTGAGGTGATATTTTTGAAAAAATGCATGACATGTATTCTTACACCTAATGTTGGTTTGCTGTTAACCCATTTCGTGCCATCCTCGAATGTTAATTTTTATGCGTGGGAGCCCTGTGTGCTGGAATATTTAAAAAAGAAAAGATTAATTTTTGATTGTTCAAACGTTCTTGAAGGATGGATCTTTTCGGACTTCACTGAGAAGTGTATTTTGAAAAATGAAATATGTTGAGAGCACAGTTTTTGCACACATGCACGTTTGTCCGGATTTAAAATTCCGTTTTTGTCATTAGTTTTGTCTGGAAGTTTGTGGTCCAATTTAACCTGAATCAAAATGCATATTTTTCCCTTAATTGTACAAAGCGCAACACCAAACATGTCCAAGAATAATCGTGTGTTCCCTGAAAACACTTGAAGATGGAGAAAGTACTTACCACGCACACCCAAGTTTGCTTTTGATGCTCCTCTCACGCTTGCGTTGTTGACAGTTCTGCTTCCGTCTCTCTTCTGTCGTTTCACAGTCGGTAATGGACGCCTTAAATCATTTGTCTGGCCACCATTAAGGTGGGGCTCTTGTTAAGGTGGAGCACTGAATTGATTTTCTTTTCTTTTCACACAATTACAGTAGGTGGTTTCTTTTCAGCGGGTATTTCCAAGCAGTATGTCTTCGTCACGTTGCCTTTGTCAAGTTGTAAGGCATGAGTTAATTGAATCACTCTGAAATGAATAGATGGTGGCCTGGAGGTCCAGTGGTTAGCGAATCAATCTCACAGTGCAGAGGTACCAGGTTCAATTCCAGCTCCGGCCTCCTTGTGTGGAGTTTAGTTGTTCTCCCAGGGCCTGCATGGGTTTTCTCCGGGTCCTCCGGTTTCCTCCCACATTCCAGGGACGTCGACAATCTGACGTTTGAGCTGCAGTGCGCCATGGATTGGAGCCAAACAAGTATTATCTGAAACTTGTATTCAAAATTAGATTGACATTTCAAGTTTCTCAATTTGAAAGTCAAGGTGTGCTGCAATCAGGTGTGCTGCAACAGGGAGACTTGGAAAACATGCAGGGCAGCGGCCCTCCAGGACCTGAGTTTGACACCTATGGTCTAAGATGTTACGAAATGCGAGTGCTGGGAAGTAACAAAGTACGAATACTTTTTATTGATACTTGAATAACATGTTACCTTCACTGCCTTGATTTCAAATTAGATAGATTTACTTTCTAATCATTACTTTGTCGAAATAGATTTGTTATCAAATCATATTTACTTTTTACTTGGATACTGTACATTTAAAACTCTCTTGTACTTAAATACAGAAATTGAATCCGTAATTACAAGACGCCCCCCGCCCTCCCACACACGTATCTGTACTTCTTCTTCAGTACAGTGTGAGAGCCTTCGCCATCTCAAGTCCCATAAAAGATAACATTCTGCACTATCCATGTAAATTGCATGAATTCAGGCGTGATGGTGTTTCTGCCACTAGATACAGTAGCACCAGAGTTGCATATACAGAAAAAAAAACCCAACAACCGGAGTATCTGTACAGTATTGCGTTCAGTTAATTTTGGCTGAAGAGTGATCAAATGTTTATGTTGAACTCGCTGGACATTCTTCAGTGTAATTATTTGTGACATGCAGTCGTATTATGCAGGTAGCTTCCATTGCGGAGCAAAAGAAAACAACGAGCAGCAACGCCAACTTCTGGACGCCATTGGCAGGACGCAGCGAAAAAAAATGTTCTTCACAGAGCAGATTCATCAGCTAGTGAGCTTCCGACTTACGGCGGACAGCGAGAGAGAGCACCAGCTAGCGAGCTACCGAGCAACGGCGAGGGAGAGCACCACCTAGCGAGCTACCGAGCGACGGCGAACAGTGAGAGAGAGCACCAGCTAGCAAGCTACCGAGCGACGGCGAGAGAGAGCACAAACCAGCGAGCGAGGCTCAGCGGTGGAAGCCAAACGACCTGCTGCAAGCCACTACCGCTGCTTGCCAAACCACCCGCTGCTAGCCAGACCACCCGCTGCTTGCCAAACCACCCGCAACTAGCCAAACCACCAGTCGACCAACACCATACTCTACACATGCCTCCTTTTGCCTCTCCGTCCAGCTGCAGCAGCTGCACCTGCCTTGCTGAGAAGATTGCTGAACTGGAGCAGAGAATCTCCACACTGTACCATATCCACGATGCTGAGCAGCAGATGGACACGATCACCTTTGGTCCTGGACAACCAGAGTCTCCATCTTTCACCGACACAGCTGCTGCTGCCAAAACCTGCTTCTCCCTCAGTTGGGAAAGAATGTGCCACAGTAAGTCCATCAAAGAAGTGACGGACGCGGAGACTGTTTTAGAGACACCATATTTCCATGGGGCTGTCACAGACACTCCCAGAGAGAGTGATAAATGGACTGTAGAAATTGTCATCGGTGCAACACCAGTTAAATTTAAAATTGATACTGGAGCAGATTTGATCATGGAGAAAGAGACATTCGACATGTTAGTCCCTGAAGTACAAAGGAAAGTGCTATTCATTTCCAGTGTTTGTAATCCACAGCCAGAGGTCTAATAACCTGTGAGGCAAAGAGACAGCATACACAATGGGACTAGTGAAACACATTGAGGAAGTGCACAATGCATTCGGTGAGCATGGAACTCTTAGGACAGAGCCAGTCAAAATAAAACTCAAAGATGATGCAGACCGTATGCCATTCACACAGCTCGCCGAGTCCCTCTGACGCTTTTGGGGAAGGTAAAAGAGGAATTGCAGCGCATGGAGAAAAACAAGATAATTGAAAAGGTAACTGAACCAACAGACTGGTGCGCACGAAAGGTGCCTGTCCCAAGAAAAAATGGCCAAGTGCGCATCTGTGTAGATTTGAAAAAGCTAAACGAGGCTGTGAAGAGAGAAAGATTTGTCCTCCCAACTGCCGAGGAAATCACTGCAAAACTGTGCGGCGCAACCATGTTTACGTCACTTGACGCAGCTTAAGGGTTCTGGCAGATACCCCTCCATCCACAAAGCAGCGAGTTAACCACATTCATTACGCCTTTTGGAAGGTACGCGTTTAAACGTCTGCCTTTCGGCATCACCAGCGCTCCAGAAATCCTTCAGAGGAAAATGATGGAGGCCTTGAGTGATCTTGACGGAGTGGCAATTTACATGGATGACATACTAGTTTATGGCAACACACCAGAACAGCACGACGAGCGCCTAAGCAAAGTACTGGAGAGAATCAAGTCGACATGTTTGAAGTTGAACAGAGACAAGTGCGTGTTTAGGAAAAACCAACTCCACTTCCTGGGTCAACTGATTGACAAGTCAGGAGTAAAACCTGACCCTGAAAAAGTAAAAGCCATCAAACAGCTCCCAGAGCCACACAACGTCCAGGATCTGAAATGTGTCCTAGGCATGTTCACATACTTGGGGAATAAAATCTCTCATTTGTCAACAGTGGGTCAACTCTTATACGAACAGTTGAGGTCCAATTTTACATGGACATGGGATCACCCGCAGAAAGAGGCATTCGAGCATATCAAAGTCATTATGTCTGCATCTCCCGTTCTCAAGTTCTATGATGTGAACCAACCTACTACTGTATCAGCAGATGCAAGCAGTTTTGCCATTGAAGGTGTGCTGCTACAACAACACGACGGGGACTGGAAACCGGTCGCTTACTGTTCTCGTCGCTTGTCAGATGCCGAAACCAGATAGAAAAGGAATGTCTGGCAAGTGTTTGGGCATGCGAAAGGTTTGAGAAATACCTGGTTGGGCTGGAGAATTTCAAATTGGTCACTGACCATAAACCACTGATTAATAAAAAGGATCTGGATAATGTTCCTATGCGTTGCCAAAGACTCTTAATGAGACTTATGAGATTTAAGCCTACAGCTGAATATGCGCCCGGCAAGACTCTTACCGTAGCTGATGCACTCTCCCGTAGCCCATTACAGTGCACAACGGAGGTAAGTGACACTCATTCCGATGTAGAGTGTTACATTGCAGCCATCATCACCGGCATGCCAGCCACACCACAAAAGCTTGAGGCTATAAAGCTAGCCACAGCAGCTCACAGTAACCTGAAGGTGCTACTGAGATATATCAAGTCAGTTTGGCCAGATTATGTCGGAAATAGGCCCTGATGTCCATGATGGACATCAGGGCCTAACAAAATGCAGGGAGCGGGCCAATGCATCCGTGTGGTGGCCCGGAATCTCCACTGACATCAAACTGAAAGTGGAGTCCTGTCAAACGTGCTGTGAGATGAAACACACCCAGCGTAAGGAGCCCCTCATCTCAACTCCTATGCCTGAAAGACCTTGGCAAAGACTTGCAATCGACCTTTGTGATTACAACAAACCTACCTGGTTGTGTTCGATTATTTCTCCAGGTTCATCGAGATACTCAATATGTCAACGACAACTGCTTCACAGGTCGTGTTGAAGCTGAAATCTCTCTTTGCTCGCTATGGCTGCCCGGACCAGATTGTTTCGGACAACGGACCCCAATTTGCATGTGAGGAGTTCCAGAAGTTTTCCCGTGACTTTGACTTTCATCACATTGTGATGAAATTGTCACAATGTGCATTGTCCACAAGCCAACGGACATACAGAAAGGAGTGTACCAATTGCTAAGAGGATTCTAAAGCAGAAAGACCCTTTACTTGCTCTTATGTGTTACCGTTGCACTCCATGCGCAACCACAGGCATAAATCCAGCAAAACTGCTTATGGGGAGAAGGATTAAAACAACACTCCCAACGCTAAAGTCGAATCTCCAACCCCACTGGCCAGACCTAGTTGCTGTAAGAAGCAAGGATGCAAGGGAGAAACAGAAGCAAGCCTTCTGCTTCAATCAACGTCATGGTACAAGACCCTTTACCCCTTTTGAGAACCTGCGATTCTGTTCTCACAAAGTTGGATCATCAGGATGCTTGGGGAACGCCGGCCGTCGTTACTGGTGACGGCGCGAGTCCGAGATCCTATGTCATCGAGACGCACAAGGGGGCGACTCTGAGACGCAACCGTCGCCACCTCCTGTGTGTGACCTACTCCTTCTGGAGATACTCCACTCCCACAGCTTCAACATCCTCAGCCGGAAGCTATTGTCGAACGTGCTGAAACCCCACCGGACACCTTGGCTACTCCCAAAACGAGCTTGACTCAAACGCAAGATGGACAGCTATTCACGCGGTCTGGCAGGCTGAGTAGACCAGTGGACAGACTGAATCTGTAAGGGTGTACGAAGAACGCTGCCCAAACAAATCAAAATGTTTTGTGAAAAAAAAAAAAGAGAAAAAAAAGTTGTTAAAGATGTTGAAAGAAGTGAAAGTAATCACTCGCTGATTGTGTTGTTAAGGTATTTTTGCACTGAGGAAAGTAATACCGCAGTTAGCAAAATTGGTCTGGCTCAGCTCTGGGGCAGACACGGTACGTACACTCGGCCCACATACCTCAATGAATGACGGTCCTGCAGTGGCCCACGTCTGGCATCCATGATGTGGGCCGCATTCGGCCCAGATCTGAGCCACATTGTAAAACCATATCTGGCCCTACTCCAGCCCTACGCTGGGCCAGAACAGGTTCCTGATATCAGCCTTCATTCAACCTCAACTAAGCCATATCTTTCATGAGCCATATTTGACCCACATTTTTAAAAAAAAGTCTCAAAAACGACTGTTACAAAAATATGTTTATTGTCTCAATTTGTGAACCTCACATATAACTCCACATCACTGGAAAAATGCACTTTTCTTTCTTTAACAGTGAACACAAAGTCCAAATTGGGATGCAGCTGACTCTTGAACAGTATTTTTCTATCCATCAAATTGTTGCGCTCTCCATGCCATCTTTTCTTCTCATGCTCTCCTTCCTGTCACCATCCCAATGAGGAGCCAGATGTAGCCGTGTTTTGATTGTGACATCAATTTCCTGCTCCGAGGCCCAAGATGTTCGGCTGTTAGGTCTCACAGCGGCTGTAAGAACTGTAAGAAAACAAGAATGGACAGTGTTTTTGGAAAACAAACATTTGTACATGTCATGAACAATGAATGGTCAGTAAAAATAACCCTTGATATTTCTTATAATAATAATAAGAATACATTTCATTTATAAGCGCCTTTCAAGACACTCAAGGACACTTTACAACCAAAACTAAACTAGGTGTGACGCTGTGGGGCGGAATATTTGCCACCAAAAACTAAACGTGAATAACTTTTAAATAGTTTATACTGAATTTGAATTACATGAATTGAACTTAAGTGGCTCGGATAATGGATGGATTTGTATATTTTACTCTGAATCATATTGAATAACTGAATCTGAATTGTACAATCTGAATTTGAAACGATTGACTTTTTTTCTTTGAAACTGTATTTGATCCTCACTGAAAATTAAATTCTGTTTATTTTCATATTCAGTCTTACAAATACAAAACTTTTCATTTCAACGTCAGATTTTGTTTTTAAATTAGTTTTAAAGTAACTTTATGGTCAAGTAGAAGTGTCCGGTTTGTATTGCAGCAAACGGAATCTGATGAGCTGATCATCTGAATCAGGTGTGTTGCAGCCAGGAGAGTTGGAAAACAGGCAGGAGAGTGGCCCTCCAGGCCCAGAGCTGGAGATGCCTGTTCTAAGGATCATGAGAGTGTCAAAACAGAATGCGTTTGCCATCCCACAGTTCAATATAGTCTTTTCGACCAGTGTACTTACTTTCAGTTCCTGCCAAATTTCTATTGTATGTTTAAATGTTCAATAAACAAACAAACTTTACAAAGCAGACTTCTGATTATTTATCTGTTTTTAACATTGTGGGATTTCTAGCAATGGACTGACCATAATAGGTTACAACAAGTTGTTATCTGCTCGGATTCATTGTTAGCATTATTGTCAATAAAGTACAATGTGTCACAGATTAGGCCTGATTTGTTATTTGCACTGTTTGAAAACGGACATAGGTTGAACACAAGTGGGACTGGAGTTTATTTAGGTCCCGACACATCAAGGTATAAAGAAGAATGAAAGAGTGGATGGATTTGCAAGATCAGCATTTACTCATGACCAATGGCTGGCGAGTGTCTCTTGGGATAGATGAGGTCAAGGCATAGATGAAGAATACAGTTAGAGTTGAATAACACGTAGTTTGGAGTGGAGAACACACAGGATGTCATCTACCACATTTTTCGGACGATGAGTCGCTCCTGAATATAGGTTGCACCAGCCATAAAATAGAGAAGAAAAAGAGAAAAGCATATATTTGCAATACAATACATGCTGATTTACATAGCGCTTTCACAACAGCTGCCACTGTAACAAAACGCTTAACAAAACAGTTAACATAAAGTAAAATAATAAACACACTAGACTAGAGTATAAGTCACGTTTTTGGGGGGAAATGTATTTGATCAAATCCAACACCACGAACAGACATGTCATCTTGAAAGTCAAATAAAAATAGAGAACAACATGCTGAATAAGTGTACGATATACTTATGTTACATGATGCTTTAAAAACGAACTGAAAACGTTTCTGGTATGTTCACGTAACATATAAAGAGTTATTCAGACAGTTATAGAATAAAGAGCATTCTAACAAGTTTACCAAACCACCAGTGTCACTCCAAATCACTAAATCTAATGAAATCTTCAGCCTCTCTGTCACTTTTAAAGAACTCCGTGAACTCCAGAGGCAGAAGAAGCAGCGGTTCTTCTTCCCCGTCTCTTACATCAGTCATCCTAAATCGTGTTTATCAGTTCCCACCAATGTGGAAAGTATCAACACAGGCCTAGAGCATCCTCTTGCGGTTTAATGTGAAAATAACGTGAAATGATAGAACGTGTAAATAAATTCACACATAAGTCGCTCCAGAGTATAAAACGCACCCCTCGCCTAGCTATGAAAAAAAAACTGTGACTGATAGTCCGGAAAATACAGTATAAAATCTACAGCAAAGGGCGGGTGGGATGAATGTAGAGAGAAGGAATAGAAGAGAACAAACTACAATTCGTTGAGAAGCGGACAGACTGAGTTAAATGGGTCAATGTGTTTGATTGGCAACAAACAAATGCTTGCATCATCTCAAAATATTTTAAAGTGAAGACAACTTTCAGTTTTGATATTTTAGCAACAAACATGATGTTGATGCAAATATGATTTTAAATGATTTGGCACTCCAAATCTGTCAATTACAGTCTGTAGGTATAAAGGGTAAATGTCAACTCTGGTAATTGATTTATTCCTACGTACAAGTATGAAGAACATGTCGCACGGCAAGACCAGCCTAATAGAAACCTGCGTGAGAACAAAAGGAATAAACAAACAAAAGAAAATTAATTAAATGCCTCACCGAATGACAGCATGACCTTTGCAAGGGGCGTACAAGGCAGGTTGCATATGAGGCAAAATGGGAAAAAGCAGAGCAGTATCAACACTGTCTTGTAACGTGCGGTGAGGTTCATGACTGGTGAGGCATTACTTCCCGGGAGTCTGAAATAAAAATATGAAGCCAAAATAGATAGGCATATTTTTCACTTTTGACCTTGAATAAAACACGTCTCAATTCAGTTAAAAATTGTATTTTTTACTATTTGTTTTCAAAGCTTTTCATTATGTTCTCAAGTGATTCTACATGGTTCAACAATGTGATAGCAAGAAATACAAAAGAACAATTAATATAAACTCAAGTTCATTCTTGTTGGGTTGTTGATTCTTGGAGAGGTTTTGAAGTAAAAAGAACATTAGATCATTCCTGAATATTTAATATGAATGACCCAATTACAAAATTACCTCGACATCTGGTATCATAACTGCAGGTCTGATGTTTCTCACAAATCAATCCACGTCAAAATCTGTAAAGAATTGGATGAGTTATGAATTTATTGGACCCAAACAGTTACCTCAGTACAAGTGAATGGAAGAGATCACCGGGGATTCCAAGATGATGACTTATGGCCTTTTCAAACTTCATGACTTTTTTGTCGTGCATGATTGTTGGTTAGATGACCAGATAAATATCATTCCGTGTCATTGACCGGGCGAGATGTCACACTATTACACTACCATCAAGATTCAGTCCATCAGGGGAAGGTCCATTGAGGAGGCTGGACAAACAGCTGAAGTTATGTTGAATTATTTGCATTGCATTGTTTCTCTAGTCAATCAGAAAATGACAAATTGTGGAGGACCTTACGGTGGACGTGGACCATGTGAGATTTGTATAGCCGGAGCTCCGGGGACTGTATTAACTTTTTAACCATTATTCCAAGCCATGACACTGCTCACTTCAAGTTTTATGACACATTGTGAAGCACTGTTTATTTTGGAGCCTTTCGTGGAGAAATGTTGAGTCTTCGGCACAATAACAACCAGTCTAAAGGCGTCTGCAGAAGCTGGAGCCATCCTCGGGGTCTGATTCTCATCCAAACCCCGATGCTAACATGGATATGCCTTAAGGACTTGATGGATGAGCTTCAGACCAAGATCAAGTTTGAGTCAATATTAACCTTTCAAGACTGAAGTTTCATGAACCATGAAGCCGTTGGAACCAAGAGTGGATGCACAAATTGAGACTAGTCTTGACTTGGAGTGATTGGCCAATGATCATGGAGACCAGCTCGAGACCCTTCAAGCTGGTGTTGTTAAGCTATCAGTACCTGTTGAAAATTTGGTTAAAAAGGGGAAGATTTGGAAGCCCTGTACTGGCAGAACAACATTTGACGTGTGAGCGCCGCAATCTAAATCTGCCATGGTGTTGAGACCTTTTATGGAGTACAAGGTTTCAGATCCTTGACGTTCATTTAATCCGAATCAGAGGGAGCATTGTTTTTTTGGTGTTTTTTTCTCTCTCATGTACATCAAACATTCACACAAATAGTTGATTGTCTTTTGATAGATTTTATTTGAGCTAAAAAAAAAAAAAAAACAAGAGTTTGCACAGCTATGTCTTACAGCATCCAAAAGAGTTAGGTGGTATTGCTCTGAAATACAGTGATCCCTCACTTGTCGCCCGGCCGCAATAAGTGCAAAACCACAAAGGAGGGTTTGCACCCCACTAGAAATGTTTTTGTAAGTATACTGTATGTGGGTACCCATCCATCCATCCATCCATTTTCTGATCCGTTTTATCCTCACAAGGGTCGTGGGGCATGCTGGAGCCTTTCCCAGCTGTCTTCGAGTAGTAGGCGGGATACACCCTGAACCAGCCAATCGCAGGACACACAGAGACAAACAACTATCCCTGCTCACACCCACACCTAGGGACCATTTAGAGTGTTCAATCAGCCTGTCATGCATGTTTTTGGAATGTGGGAGGAAATTGAAGTACGTGGAACCCCCCCCCCCCCCACACACACACACACACACACACAGGCACGAGGAGAACATGCAAACTCCACACAGGAAGGCTGGAGCCCGAGTCGAAGCTTGCACCTCTGCACTGTGGAGTGGGCGTGCTAACCAGTCGTACCACGCCTTTGCCCCTCTCTCTCTCTCTCTCTCTCGCTTTTGCGCTCACTTTTGGTCGGCTCAAGCGAGCCCCCCCGCACCCAAACGGTGGACTGAAGCCGCGGTAATTGAAATGTGATATAGCGAGGGATCACTCTCTCTGATTATTGAGTTGACAACATAAAAAAACCCTACATTACTGGCTTTGCTTTGACACTACAGAGAAATCTCCATTGTGGCTGGTTGTGGAGGCAAAGTGCTGATCCGGTAACATTAAAATCCCAAGTATATTCACCTCTTTTGTCCTCCACCTCCACTTATTTGAAAAATGTTATTTTCTTGTCTTCAAATTTGGAATCACTTAACATGTTTGTTGGGGCTACAGACCAACTCTGTTCAGACTCCGATCTCAGCTCATCTTGCCTTCCCCTCCATCTGTCACGTTGCGTGGTGGTGGACCCCAAAAAGCAGGCAGGAGGGAGGAGCAGGGTGTATTTGAAGAAGTGTATTGATAAAACACAGAAAACTATATCCAAAACAAAGTCCAAAGTAATGAACAAAAACTATCAATAACCAAAACACTACTAGAACAAAGATGAGAGCAGCAAAGTAACACCAAACAAACAAACATGACACTAGCAAGAGCAACAGCAACACACATGACAGTAGCAAGAAGCAACAATGACCCGACACTGAGTGTTCGGGCTGGGAGTCCTTTTAAAGCCCTAATTAGTTATGACCAACAGGTGTGCAGCTGCCGGGGGAGCCCTACAGTGCCACCTGTTGGTCCCTAAACCGAATCATGACACCATCCTTGCTGGATGGCACATTTCCTTTGTGGGCTGGGCTGGCCCTCAACATTCTTAAAGATCTCTATGTTGCCTCCACTTTTGCCTCTTTTCTAAAGTTAATTGAAGTGTTCATGACCTCAAGGACATTTTTTTTAGATATCTCCAAATTTGTTATGTTTACACTTCGTGGCTTGCTTTTCCAACAATTGCTCCAACTTCAGATGATGATCTCTTTCTTGAACCTCTGCCATCACTAAAGGGTGCTGGGTATGCTATTTATGCTCAGATTTACAAAAGTGGCTGTGATTCATCATTGAATATTCTCAAAACTATGTGACAAAATGATTTACAACAAGAAATTTCATATAGTTGCAGGGAAATGTTGCAGCAAACACACGGATCATCAATTTGTGCAAAACACAGCTTTCATCAATTTGTGCAAAACGCGGCTTTAGTTCGTGGAGAATTCCTCATAGAGCCCATGATACTAAAGGCCGGTTGGTCAAAATATTTAACACGGTTTCTACCTTTTGGGAGCGGTGAATACAGGTTAAAGCTGACAATATACATATGTTTGGCTTTGCCCTTCATTAAACTTGTAATCTTCCGGTATTTTGACTGTCCAAGGTCACAGAGGTCTATATAGCTGTGAATGCAACCTTGCTAGCCAGGAGGCTGATTCTGCTGAGATGGAAGGGGAGCTTTCTTGCCCCTCTGGGACATTTTGTGCTGGGTACACCTTCGATCCTTGGCCGAAGTAGAGAATGGTGTGCTTGACATTATTGTCTGAAGAGGATGTGGAAGACATCCACATTTTTGGCCTTTTGATAAGAGGTATCCTGCTGTTTGGTGTTTGCCGTTTCCTGATCTATTGCAAAATTCAGCCGGCGGGAGCAGCTTCATTGGAAGGGGACAAGCTGGCGGCCTACATGGAAGGTGGGGTGAGGGTGATCAACACTCAGACTCATGTTTTAACCGAACTCAGATGCAAAGGGATGTGGTGTTGGACGCACTTCGCAAAAATGGAAAAGCCTGGGAGTAGTTGTACCGACCGGGAAAATTGATTGACTGATTGATCAAGAATTCGGCAGATTGACACCATGGAGATGCCAAAAGACATCCAAGGCTGTCGGAAATTGCAGACGCCCTGACCCCAAAGCAATTGTTTTCTGGACTTTCCCCTGGATGGAAAAACACATGGCCGCGACTATTCTATCTCCTTCCCCCCTGCACTTCTGCTCAGGCCTGTGACTGATAAGGACTTGGCCTTGCAGCTGCAGGCGCAATGTCAACGTCCTCGCTAGATTCCTGTTCACTGCCCCGTGGCACAGCTGGAGATGCTTCACACTCCACTTTCACAGATTGGAACATTTTGCCACCTTCCTCCCATCCCTCCACCACCCTGTTCATTACATGTTAAGTCTCGAGAATTGTTTCACTGTATTTTTAAATGTACGCTACAGTGCTGTCAAAAAATATTTGTCCCCATCCTGATGACTGTGTTCTTTGCATATTTATCACACACAGGGATTTCGGTTCACCAAACTAATTTTAATATCAGACAGAGACAACAACAAAAGGAAATACAAAATGTAGTTTTCAAATGACAATTCAATTTACTAATGCACAAAAAAATAAAAAATAAAAAAACTTTCTGACCCTGTGTGAAAAACTAATTGCCCCCTGAACCTCATAGTGGGTTGTGCCAACCTTGGCAGCAATAACTGAAATCAAGCCATAATTTGCGTTCAGTCTCCCCCATGTTGGTTATTGATGTCTTGTTTATATTCCTCTAAAGAGTTTGTAACTGGGATGTCCTTGTGTGTTTCTTGCAGACCTGGCCAATAAATCTGATTCTGAACCTGTTCACCACTCCTTCGAGCTCCTTCACTCAGGGAGGCGCTATCCAACTATGCACACTAAAACCAGCAGACATTCCAGCAGCTTCTTCCCTCTTGTCAATAACTTCCTAAAAATTGACTTGATTTTTAATTCCTGAGTGAACTTTTGTCAATTTCTGCCAATTTGACATTGTGTTGTGACATTGTTGGCATATTCATTGTTGTAACTTTGTCACGCTGCGTTATTTGCAGAACCATTGTTGATCTTTATGATCGCACTGCTTGTCCCGTTAAATTGCTTTTGGACTCTTTCGATCAAGTTCTATCATACCATATCATACCACACGTTAAATTTCTCATTGGCTCCATACTTGTGTGTTTATGTCCAAAATGTACATTTTGTTTGTTGTAGTGTTACAGTTGTTTCACCTCCTGGGAATAAATTCCTTTTATATTATAATCGGGCAAATAACGATGATTCTGATTTTCATTTTCACACAGACAGTATGGGTGCAATAAAATATGTAACAAGTGAAAAGCTGTGTTGCCAGCCACATATTTTACTAGAAAGAGCTGATAACTCGATTAAAAAAAATTTTTTTTTGATAAATTTCACGACAACACATGATTATTTCAACAATAATGTGCTGTGGTATCGTAATTGTTACTGATTGACTCAGAGGAGACAAACCGGTTTGTCTTCTTTGCAAAGCCACAGGAGCCTTCATCAGGTACACCACCCAGCTCATTGTTGTCGGACAGATAATTTAAAAAAACAGCTGTTTGAAGACATTTTAGGACTCCGCGTACCTACACATAAGATTCCAGCGGCAGTGACCTTTAATTTGTTCACTTCAAAGTGACTCAATTAACAAATTAATTACAACTTGGCAACATGACAAAGAAATAGTGCATGGCAATACTGACCTTCTGTAATTACAGTAATCCCTCGTTTATCGCGGGTGTTACGTTCCGAAAATGACCCGCGATAAGTGAAATCCGCGAAATAGAAAACTTTATATTTTTTTTACAATTAGCAACTATTACATGTGTACAAATACAGTGACTCGCGTGTAGGCCGTTTCACTGCTCTTCAGACTGGGCCGCTGCATCCTGACTGCGCTCTGCAGTGTTCTCTTCTTCTGAAGCCCGCGGTGCAGGTGTGTTTGTTCGGGAGAAGAACATAGTGATAGGCAGCTGTTGTCGCTCTTTTTTCTTCTTTGCAAAAAGATCCTTGTACACCGACATGCCACCATCGATTACGTTGGAGAACTGTAATGAACGGCTCATCAAAGGGTCCCATTCCTCAGCTACTCGCTTAAGTTCAGTGGCCATTCGCACCATGGTTGCTAAGCGACCAAGCGTTAGTCCTTCCTCCTCATCTCTCGTGTCCTCTTCTCCCTCTTCTCTTTCATCGTCGCTTTGTGGCTTTGTCATTTCTGCCAGTTCTGCATCGGTCAGCGGCTGTGCGTCTCCATCAATCAGGGCGTTTATGTCATCCGGACTCATGTCATTAAAGCCGTCTCCTCCAATCTGTTTAGCCAGATTCACAGCTGTTTCTACAGCAGAGTGGTGGACCTCGTCAAGCGAGCCTCCGGTTGCGTTTTGCACTGCCTCTGGCCATAGTTTTTTCCAGCAGGCCTTCAGAGTTTCCGTTTTCATTTCCTGAATGGCCCTCTGAATGTTTTGGAGACACGATGCGATGGTGTATCCACGCCAGTAGTCCTTCAGTGAGAAATCTTGATCCGAGTCCATAGCGTCAACAAGATGTTGCAGGGTGTTGCGCGTATAGAGAGCCTTGAAAGCACGGATGACTCCTTGGTCCATGGGCTGAATCAGGGATGTAGTGTTTGGCGGCAGAAATTCGATTTGCACACCATCATATGCCAAATCATTACCGTGACCTCCGGCGTTGTCAAGGAGCAGAAGCACTTTAAAGTCCAGTCCCTTTCCTCTCAAATAACACTTGACTTCCGGGATGAAACAGTTTTTGAACCAATCCAGATTGAGCGCTTTTGTCATCCAAGCCTTTGCATTGTACATCCAGTAAACAGGCAAATCATCGTTATTTTTGTTTTTCAGCGCCCTGGGATTTTTAGACCTGTAAATCAGCCCCGGTTTAATCATGAAACTTGCGGCATTTCCGCACATAGCCAGGGTCAAACGGTCTTTGTGAACTTTAAATCCTGGGGCTTTGGCTTCTTCCTGCATGATGAAGGTGCGGGAGGGCATTCATTTCCAAAATAAGACAGTCTCATCCATGTTAAAAACTTGTTCGGGCTTATATCCCCCCTCCTCAATGATCGCCTTGAATTTATTGTTCACGAAGGCTTTTGCCTCAGCGGTATCCGCAGACGCCATCTCACCGTGCAGACAAACATTTTTAAGTCCAAAGCGTTTCTTAAACTTTTCAAACCAGCCCTTGCTTGCATTAAATGCGCTTGGCACTTTGTCAGCAGCACTTGCTGGGGGCCCGGCATCCTCTCCCTCTTCCCCGTCACTGACAGCAAAGTTTTCATACAGCATTCTCGCTTTTGTGCAGATAACGTTTGTATCCAGGGTTATGTTTTTTTTCCTGCGGTCATTAATCCACAGAGCTAATGCCGTCTCCATCCGTACCATGGTCTTGTTGCGGACAGTTACAACCCTTTTTGCATTCGTATTAAAATTGACTGCTGCTGTCGTCCTTATGTTTTTTTTCCTCCTTCTTTATGTAACGAACGGAAGATTAATTGATTCCGTAATGGCGAGCAACGGCTGCATAGCTTTTACCTTCCCTTAGCATGTCCAGAAGTTTAACTTTATCTGAGATAGGTAGCATCTTCCGCCGTTTGGGCCCATCCGCAGGTGCTTTTGTCGGTCCAGGCCGTTTCGTCGACATTATTGTTTTGTTTGTTTGTTTATTGAACATAAAACATATATACAGTAATAATTTGACAGAAAATAAGGTAGATAAAAAAAGTAAAAAGAAAGAAATCAATCTTCATTCAACACAGTTATTATGTTCAAGGGAGTAGGAAGAAGTAAACAACTTATCTAGTCCTACCCCGTTATGTGATTGTATCTAATAAATCATTTTTATATCAATCAGAAAAGAAAAAAGTAAGAAGAAAGAAGTCTCCATTAAGGCTCATACTTTACCCTTAACCGTGATATTTTTACAACTTTTGGTTTGTATCTGGATTATATACTTCCACACCCTGACACTCTTGTGTCAATTTTCTCTTGTATTCATAATGGATATTTATATACCTTTCTCTATTTATCAACTTAGTTCTGATTTATCATTATATTTAATGTTTTGAATTTATCATTTTAACTCTGATTGATGTAGGTTGTTTGTACTATTTTTTTGAATTTGTTTTTGAACTCAGCAAGCGATTTACTCATTTTCAGGTCCGTTTCGAGATTATTCCACAGATTAACACCTTTGATAGATACACTTCTTTGCTTGATGTTTGTTCTTGTTTTGAGTTTTTTGAATAAGTTGGTACCTCTTAAATCATAGGTGCTTTCTCGAATTTCGAAAAACCTCTGAATGTTTTGGCAGAGCAGGTTATTGTGTGCTTTGTACATTAATTGGGCGATTTTAAAGTCAACCAGGTCATAAAATTTCATCGTATTTAATTTGATAAATAGTGGATTTGTGGGTTCCGTATATTTTGATCTATTAATAATTCGAATTGCTTTTTTTTGTAGGTTGAGAATAGGGAGTGTGTTTGTTTTGCAGGCATTTCCCCATATTTCCACACAGTAGGTCATATATGGTAATAATAATGAAGTGTATAATGTGTACAAAGATCTCTTATTTAGCACTTCCATGGTTTTGTAGAGGATCCCTACGGTTTTGGCTATTTTTCTTTTTACGTTATCGATATGTGGCTTCCAACATAGTTTTGAGTCTATTACTAATCCGAGAAACTTGGTTTCATACGCTCTTTCTATCTCAATTGAGTTTACCATAATTTTAGCTTGGTGTATGGGTTTAGGAGATGTTCGAAATTACAATTTTCGAACATAAAATGATAGCACAATTCGTAGCATGTTTTGATACAAGAAGCGGGAGTGAGTTTTTAGCGAATCAGAATGCAGAACACAATGCACAAAAAAAAAAAAAAAAATTAAAAAATAAAATAAGAAATAAAAAATGCATTATGAAAATCCGCGAAATAGCGAATCCACGATAAGTGAACCGCGAAGTGGCGAGGGATCACTGTATTTGAAAACCCCCAAAAAATCAAATCAGTGCTCCACCTTCAGAAGGGCCCCACCTTAATGGTGGTCGGGCCAGTGATTTAAGATCACTGGTAACGACTGTGAAGACAACAGAAGAGAGACTGAAGCAGGACTGTCAACAATGCAAGGCCTCAGAGGGTTTCCAAGAGCAAACTTGAGTGTGTGTGGTGAGTACTATCGCCATCCTGAAGTGTTTTCAGGGAACACGACATTCATGTGGGACACGTTTGATGTTGCGCTTTGGACACTCAAGTGAAAAATGAACTCAGGTTTCATTGTATCACACACTTCCAAACCAAACATACGACAAAAATGTTTTAATCACGGACAAAAGGTGCATACCTGCAAAATATGTATGTGCTCTCAACATATTTCACAACACATTTCTAAATGAAGTCGTGAAATATCAATCCTTCAAGAATGTTTGAACAATCAAAAATTAACCAACTAATGTGACTTTATTGTATTATTGTGTTATTATTCCAGCACAAAGGACTCTCATGTTTAAAAATTACTATTCCAGGATGGCACGAAACGGGTGAAACGCGAATCAATATTTGGTGTAAGAATCCATGTCGTGCATTTTTTCACAAATATCACAAAGATTATATAATGTACAGTATTAATTTATTTTAAGCTAAATCAAGGTGGCCCAATGGTCCCAGTAATGCAGAGGTGCAAGGTTCGATTCTGGCTGCAGCCTTCCTGTGTGGAGATTGCATGTTCTCCGCATGCCTGCGTGGGGTTTCTCTGGATACTCCGATTTCCTCTCGTATTGCAAAGACATTAATGGCAGGTGAATGGAACACTCCAAATCTCCAAATCAGTGAGGGGACGTGAAAATGCTGGACGTCCACTGTGTTTTACAGTGCAAACCTTTGTTCACAAATAGATTGTGAAGACAAAGGCTTTTTCAAGGCGAGGCTCTGTTTGACCATGGACTTTGAAGTGCATGTTTGGTGCTGGCACCATGTTCGTCAATCACAGAAAAAAAAATATTCCCTGGAAAGTAGTGGTGAAAGTAAATATGAGAATTCCGTCCAATGGTGACATTAAGATTGGCAGGGAGTCATGACTCTTTGTCAGAGATTTTCTCGGACAAAGTTAAAGAATGACTCGGCACACAGGAAAATTGTCTTCAATATCGGCGGGAGCGGATCTCTGAGAGCGAACGACGGTTAGTTGCTCCGCGATCACACTCTCAGTCCCGCCACCGCGAGTTCGACATTTTATTGTAACATATGCAAAATACAAGAAAAACACTGCCCCCCATGTTTGCATGCCGCACCCCGGTCCGGCTCCTCGGTAGTGATTGGTTACCTGTTTTTCCAACTTGAACCACCAGTACATTGGCGCCTTTTCTGGCTGGTCTACATCGAATTAGCATGTTGTAGACTTTGCGGATGGTCAATGTCGTCTGGGCGCGACGGGTGTTCTCAACTCGTCTTTTGTTGCTCAACCGCTGTTCCCGAATTATTCATTCCCCTTTTGTGACCGAGTGTCGCCTTCTCCCCTGTGGTTGTCCACCTGTATTGACGTGCTAATTGTGGACTTCAACAGTCCCCCGGCCAGATGGCCGGCGCCTTTGTGTGCAGGCATTTGGGGGTGCTGGATACGCACCCAAACGCTTCGATGTGCCCAAATTAAATGAAACTTTAAACATGATACAATTTTGCTCATAGATTCCTCTAACATTCCCACCTCTGTATCATAATTAAAGTTTCGTCAAACGCCCAGGTGACATTGATATGCAATTGCACGGGCGGGAAGAAAAACTGTCCTGAGGGGAAGGGGGTGTAACGATCAGGACAGAAAACCCTTCCCGGGCAATGGCTATACATTAAATGAAAATCAAAATCTAATCTAGACACACAGTAAATGAAAATCAAAACCTAACCTAAACACCAAGTAATTTAAAATCAAATCGAATCTAAACACACCTCGAATGAAAATCAAAATCTGATCTAAACACACGTTGAATGAAAATCAAAGCCTGACTACTATATACGAAGTAAGCCAACCCAAGACATCAAACATTCACATCTGCAATGCCTTTCTGTGAAGTCATCATACGGGCTTACATAACGTTACAGCAAATCATCGTCAAAATCAGTGTTAAAATAATCTCCGTCAGACTCTGTGTGTACCTGTTGGTACTCCGACATGGCCACAGTCAGCTGAGCCGCGACTTTCATTTCGATAGCGTCCATGACTTTGGCCGCACAAACTCTTCCCAGCGGAATACCACAGGCGACACAAAAACAAGAAAATAAAAATATACAACCAATGCTTGAGGCAAAGGTGATTGCTATGCCTTTCCATTTCCCAAACGTATCCTGCAACCATTGTAAAAGGGCGTTTGACTTGACCCCCTCTATCTGCTGTGATTTCTCTCTATAGGCTCTGAGCAGCGTGAGGGTTTCAGTTAGCGAACCGTTAGACAATGTGTGTAGGGGGATGAAGGTACAGCAATCGCCGGTTTCAATCATTTTACACACTCCCCCACGTTCGGCCAATATCATATCTAGAGCTTGCCTATTCTGCAATGCCACGAGCGATGTGGCGTGCAATTGTGACGCTGTATGCATGAATAGTGCCTCGGTAAAGTTAGTCAGAGTGTTAACCTTGTGATTCAGATAATTGATTAGTTCAGTGTGTTTATATGTGGTTACTGGGAACAGGCTACCTATGATGGGGAGCTGTGAGAACGCCGCGTCCATCTCGCTCAGCAGTTTATCTTTATTGGGAACACTCCGGGGTTGGCCAATTGCATCGAAATAAACGGGAGTGTTTCGTGTAATTGGGGGTCTCGGTGTATTATCACCTACATCTCTCTTCAGCCTGTGTGTACTGTTGAGCGTTGACTCGTCATCATCCACAACGAAGGAAGTTGTTTGTTGGACCCCAGTAACATATACGCATGTCCCTGACCAGTAGGACGACAACTTGGCATACAAGGTCCCTCCGCCACAATACCACCACAACTGTGACCGTCGGACGAAGTCGGTGAGGCTGTTCGAGACAATCATAGTGGTGTTACATAGAGCGGGGTTAATGCTACCATGGTCAGTGCATATAGTTTGTTTGCAACTATCCCGTTTAAAACACGTAAAATGCCCGGACGTCGGAGGGTGGAACAACATTGGTTTCGTGTCTGCTTGCACAACAGGGAAGTGAGTTGAGTATGCTGAACAAAAGGCGGTGCCCCTCAGGCCCCGTGTCATGTTCAAGACACATTCCGACGGTATGGCTTCCACGATTTGTAGAGCGGCGCGCGGTTGCATGCAAACGACGCAATCTTTCTTTAGGGATTTAGCTACTGCCACAACTCGTTCGAGGAAGAGGTTGTCGTTAATTCCTACACCGGTGTCTTCCTTCAACAGGGTCTCAATGGTTTCACCTCTGTAATGGGTTGTAACACCTCGCACCGGGGATCTCCTTCCATCGCGTAGTATCGTGACACTTGCTGGCGGGCTGCCCCCCCCTGGTCTCCCCTGTTTGGTGGGTCGTGGCGGGACAACACATACTTTGATGGGGACATTTGGATGTGCCCCTCCATTATACCAAGCCCACAAAACAAGCCACGAGCATTCACTACTATCAGCGTTGGGCAACGCAGACATAGAGGAGAAAACGAAAGTTACCGTGGTTACATCACTACTTCGAGTTTTGCTTATTTTAACCTTGTCGACCCAGTTTCTGGCCTGCAAATTCCGCGTCGGGTTTTTGTAATAACCACCGGAAATCGAAGTAACGTAATTATCCCATGTCCGCCAGCTGTCTCGTTCTCTCGGGTCCGGGACGCTAGTTAAATAAAACCAGTAGTCAGCCCATTCACTAAATCTAGTTAGGGAAGATGTCTTTTCACTACATACGCGTCTCACACACACAATCCGTGTAGGTGAGGCGGACTGAAAAGCGGACAGGGGAATAGTGAGCACCGTTTCCCTGTCCAGTTGTGGGAGGGTGATAAGAGTACCAGTTCGACCCCCGAGGATCGCAACGTCTTTTCTTCCCGTCAGTTCGTTGCCTCCTGCCTCCCAGCGTCGAACCTCATGGGGTACATTGCTCCATTCGTGGCCCTGTGCGCCCCCGGTGGCCGCACCTGGGTCGATGGTGCTGCCGATGATGATGGTGATGCTGATGATGCACTGGCAACGTGTGACTGCCTTTCCTGTGGTCTGCTCCATTTTCCTGAGAGGGCTGCGTTTACCGCGGAAAACCCTCTCTCCCACTGTGGTCTTTCGGCGGCGCGCTAGGTCAGCGCGCTGGTGTTTGGGTGCTGATTTTCCTTCCCGGGACTGGCGTCTCTAGGCCCCTCAACCTCGAACCGAAGGAGCTTGCACTGCGACTGGTGGATCCAGCCGTCGCGTCCTTCGACCTTGACTGCAGTTTTTGTTGCTGCAATCACTTGGGAGGGGCCATTCCAGCGTTCACTGTCCCAGCGAAGTCTTTTCAGCACCTTGAGGAACACCTGGTCTCCAACCCGGACCTGGCAAGTCTGTGGAGCAGAACACGCTGGCAAGTCATTGTGCCTATGCATCTCTTTCTGATCAAACAGTCTTTTCATGTGTGTGGAGATGCAAGCGCCCATTGTCAGTGGGGCTGGAGCAAGGTTAGGAAGCCTATATGGTCTCCCATACAGGATTTCAAATGGTGATAGTGTCATTCCCTGTGACGGTACTATTCTCATTGATGTGGCCACGATGGGAATGCAGTCAGGCCATTGTCTCTTAGTCTCTCTCATTGCCTTAACGAGTCTGGCTTTGACAGTTCCATTAGTGCGTTCCACAAGTCCAGCCGATTGTGGGTGGTACGCACAGTGTCGCTTCAAATCAATGTCCAACAACATGCTTATTTTTGTAACAGCTTTGTTCACGAAATGTGTTCCGTTGTCACTTCTGATAACAGATGGAATGCCAAACGTCGGAATTATGCGTTCGCACAATGCTTTTACGACGGTTCCTGAATCATCGCGAGCACTCGGAAACAGTTCAACCCATTTTGAGAACACATCAACAACAACAAGACAGTATCGTTTCCCTTGTGTTTTGTTCAATTCTATGTAGTCCATGTGTATCGTGTGAAATGGTTCCGGTGGGTCTGGGAATGTTCCTCTTTTCGGTCTCAAATAACCCTGTGCATTGTTTTTCAGACAGATTACACAACGTCTACAAAAATTCTTTGAAAAGTGCATAAACCCATGTGTGTGATAATATTGGTGCACCTGTGCTGTCATCCCCCCTGTTGACACATGTGTCAAGCCATGTGTCAACCTTGCAGCCCACTCAAAGAGAGAAACTGGAAGCCATGGTTTCCCGTCTTCCAATTTCCCTATCCCTGTGTCATCCGGTTGTGCTCCCCTATTCGTCCAGTATTGTCGTTCTGTGTGAGGTGCCAGATTTTGTCTTGATTTCAAAACATCATGTGTTGTGTTCTGTGCCTCTATTGCTAGCATGTCGCGTGTTACTGCTCTGTCATTTAGGGGCCCCCGTTGAGCTGCCAGTTTTGCAGCCTGGTCCGCCAAGCGGTTGCCAACGGTGATTGGATCGTCACCTGTCAAGTGTGCTTCACACTTGCAAATAGCAATCGTTCTAGGCAGCTGTACTGCTTCCAGTAATTGCTGAAGTAACAATTTGTGGGTTACTACAGTACCCGTTGTTGTTTGAAACCCTCGGTTTGCCCAATGTCGACAGAACACATGCACCGACCCCCAGCAATATTGGCTGTCAGTCCATATAGTCACATCTTTCCCTTTGAACATTTTGCATGCTTGAATCAGTGCTGACAATTCGGCTGCTTGTGCTGAGTAATTCGGCTTTAATGTTCCCTGAAACAAAACCTTCGTTTGTGTTGTAACCGCATATCCCACTCTATTTCGCCCATCCCCACCCTTGCTTGCCGACCCATCAACAAAAACAACTTCACCGATCGGGAGGGGCACATCAGTCAAATCGGGTCGCGGCTTGGTGGAAATTTGGACTTGATTTCCACAATTGTGTGGTGTACCATCCTCCGGGGTGGGTAAGAGTGACGCTGGATTTAATGTGCCGCATCGTACAACCGTGATGTGCCCCTGTGATAACAGTAACGCAGTGCAATGGAGGTGCCGTGCGGGTGACAGGAATGCCATTTTGTCTCTAACAATAGCACGGACACCGCATGGGGTACTCTTAATGTTAAGGGATGAAATAACACCACCTCTGCGGATGCTTCGACCGCCAATGCGGCAGCCAGTACGGCTTGTACACACTCGGGGGTTGCCCTCGCCACCGGATCGAGCCGCTGTGAATAATAAGCTACAGGCCTCATTAATGTTCCGTGTTTCTGCATCAACACTGACGTCATGAACCCATGTTTAGCTGTTACTGTCTGCTCAAATGGTTTATCGTAATTTGGCAAAGCGAGTACTGACGAGTTTATCAATTCCCGTTTCACTTCTTCAAATGCTGTGTCCGCACTTGGCGTCCATTTTATCTTGTCCTGCAGCGTCATTTGCTTCTCGTGAATTATGTCTAGCAGGGGCCTGGTGATTTCTGAATAATTCGCGATCCACGGCCTGCAGTAGTTACACAAACCTAAAAATGACAACATCTGTCTCTTTGTCAGTGGTTTCGGGGCTGGGGCGACCGCCTTTTTCTGTTTGTCTCCCACCACGCGCCCTTCCCCAGTGAGGGTGTGACCCAGGTATACTACCTGTTCCCTCCAAAGTTGCATTTTATCTTTCGATACTTTATTTCCCGTTTCCCACAGATAATAGAGCAAGGCAATAGTATCGACTCTGCATTGCTCTTTAGATGCGGACGCGACTAAGATGTCATCCACATAGGATAGAATTTGGCTATCCCGTGGAGCTGTAAAAGCGGCCAAGCAGCGTGCGATGGCCTCAGAGAAAATGGTCGGGGAGTCACAAAAGCCTTGTGACCACCTGGTGAAAGTTAATCTTTCTCCTTTGTATGTGAACGTGAACCAGTGCTGGCTATCGGGATGCACTGGGATGCTCCAAAACGCATTACTCAAATCTATCACAGAAAACCATCTCGAATCAGGCCGAAGTGAATTTAGCAGGGTATGTGGATTGGGGACGTTTGGTGCCCGTTTTTGGACTGTTTGGTTCACTGCTCTCAGATCCTGCACAAGCCTCCACTTATTTGTTTGCGTTTTTTTCACCGGGAATATAGGTGTGTTGCACGGGGAATCAGGGTTTGGTTTCAATATTCCCTCTTTTCGCAATGAGCTAATTAATGGCTGAATTCCCTGTTCCGCATCTTTTTTCAAGGGGTATTGTTTTATGATAGGCCTGTGTTCCGTTTAGTAACAGTATAGTTACTGGTGGAGCATCCTTAATAAGGCCAACATCTGCCGGCCCGGTGCTCCACAGTGTGGCTGGGAGGTGCTCAATGGCCTTCTCCTCGTCCGCAGTTAACAAGAATGTGTCAATTTGTCAGCTAAAATGAACGGCTGGTGTGGTTGTCACCTTCCAATCGATGTGTTGACGCAACCACCCAACTTCTGTTTCCTCGCACCCCAGATCGGTGGGGGAGGGGCTCCACATGTGGTTTGGAACAGAACTGGCAAGGTTATTCATGTTTTCCCACCCGAATTGCTCTGGTTTGCCGAGCGGTATGTAAAGGTGTTGCCCGGGTGAGAGGAGGGGCTTGACCACCCCTCCCACCCGCGCTCTGGCAAAACACCACTGTTCTTTCCAATACACATGTTCTATAACAATACCCTGTGGTTCCAGGCCCAGAAAAACTTTCGAGTAGTCTGGGTCTGGTCCCGGCGTCTGCCTACGCCGTATGGTCACGTGCAGGTCGTTCACCATTTGCACGCTACCTCCTGGCTTTAATTTGGCACTTGCCAATCGAACCAAACACTCGGAACACTTAGTTACGTCATCGTTCGGTAAATCGAGCGTCCAGGAATATCGAGCGTCATCCTGTCTATCCCCCATGCGGGCTTCGACCTGGCCCTTGTGGTTTACGATGGTGTAAATCTCAAGTTGCGTTTGGGCATCTCGTCCCAATAAATTGTGCGGAGAGCGAGGGTTTAACGCGGCTTCGACGAGCGCCGTCCGGTCTGGGTTTGTGGGGGAAGTGATGGTTATTGTGTGCGATAATGCCAGGGGCTGCACAGAGCCGTGTGCTCCCTTCATGCAAATTTTTCTATTACTTGGCTTCACGGTATCACGATCCCACCGACCGAGTACGGTGATGTCTGCACCGGTGTCAACGAGGAAAACAGTCGGAATCCCTTCGACCATCAGCGTCATTTCCGGTTTAGTCATGGGGGAGGTTTGACGTCTCAGCAGGTAGTTTTCTGTGTCGAAAACATGATTGCTATCGGCTAAGATGTCGCCTTCATCCTCACTTGTGGGAGGCGATTCAAACAAAGGCGTAGAAGGCTTTAACGCCGCCACAGCTGCATCCTCTGTTTTGTTTTGTGCTAGTCATAATTCCTCCTCATCCGAAGATGAAGACCCAGTGTTACTATTACGCTCCCGCACGCGCCGGTCCTTCCGCTGTTGTCTACATTCTTTCGCCATGTGACCCTTTTGTCCACAAAGGAAACATCTACCTTCAACAAAACGCTTTTTGTCCCTAGGGTTTAACCTGAAGGGAGCAAACGACCTTATTTGTTTGTCACTTTTATAAGGAGGACCCGAGTTTTTCACGTATGCGCGTGGGTCTTTTGCGGCGTAGTAAACGTTGGTCACGTGACTCTCGTTCTTCTTTTTCTTGTTCTCGAGTCGCTCGAAATTCCGTGCGTAATTCAAAACCTCATTGATCGGACATGTTGGCCAATTGAGATTATGTCTTTTAACGTATTGTGTAACATCCGGATTTGCTTGGTTGAGCAAATGCTGTTTTAAATGCGAATTGAACAAGTCTGACTGTGTCTCCGGGATACCGCCGTGTATTTTGAACACTGTACGCAGACGGTGGTAGAAATCGTCCGTTTTTTCGTCAGCCTTTTGAATGCATGTGGCAATTTCTTTTGGATTTTGCGTTAGCTCGTATGCCTTGGCGCAGCGTTCCATAATTTGGTCAAGGGGCCCCCCTGGCTGCGTAAATTCGCCATAGCGTAGATAACCTCCCGCGGCTTTCCTACCATTAACGTTGCCCACGACAGCACCGAATTTAGATCCGGTAGTCAATGAGAGTAATTTCAGGGCCTCACTCGCGTTAAGCCTGTGGCTGTGGACTAAATCGGATAGTTCCCTTACGAACTCGTCCGGGTCGTCTTTTGGTTTTGGAAGTGACGCGGCGATGTCTCGGAATTCGGCTGGCGTCCACGGTCTATATACGTACAGCGATTCCTCGTTTGTCGACGGCATTTGAACCATGGGGAACGCTTGGAAAGGGTACCCTTCGAATCTAGATTCATGCGAATTATGCCCTAGCGGGGTGGATGGGTCGAGGGTCCGCCTCCACTCACCCACCGTGCCTTTGGAGCGCGTTTGGTGTTGGAAAGGGTACCCTTCGAATCTAGATTCATGCGAATTATGCCCTAGCGGGGTAGATGGGTCGAGGGTCCGCCTCCACTCACCCACCGTGCCTTTGGAGCGCGTTTGGTGTTGATGTCCAGGTTTTGGACCATCCTGCGATTTGACCGGGTTCTCTAGACTCCAATTCTGTGAGGTAGTTTGATCGAGGGGTGTTATGGGGGCTTGATTAGTTCCCCAGGGCGGAGGGGGTACCGAATTCTTTTCTCTCGCAGTTTGCGATTGTGGGGGGAAGGCCGGGTACAGCTCCCCCGAAACGGCGGCCGCTGGGGCGGCTGAGGGTTGCGTTGCAGCAGCCGCTGCAATTAAATCCTCATCCAGCCTCTGACGTCTGTCTTTCGCCTTTTTCACCCGTATTCGTCTGGCCCTTTCAACGAGTATTTTACACTTGTACCATTGTTTACCGTGTTCATTATTTTTCCGCTTTTCTTTGTCTTTCAGCGATAATTTGCCCAACACCGTTTCCAATTCATCGCAATCATTAACGTCTCCCGAGAATCCGTATTTCTTTTTCCGCGCCGGAGTTTATATGGGTTACGTTACCACAATAGTGTGATCACCAATCACACTCACGCACTAACACAAACCGATACGCGCAACATACGCATACAACGTTAGATGCAAACACACGCCGAGGTGGTCAACCTCCGCAGGAAGACAAAGCTTCCTTACCGTTTTCGCTTAGCGAGAAACGATATCTAAATGAGCCGATGCTCTCACAGATGCGCTTGGGCTCTGTGTCCCGGGAATCTAATTTCCCCCGTACCGCTAACCACGAAACGGTACTCGAGCTAGCCTACTGCGTTTTCGGCGTTAACTCGTCTAATTCCGTCATTCAGTGGAGATAACGGACTACGCAACGGTTTCTCCACCACGCCGACTGACCTTATTTTTCCGACAATTGTCCCGATGCCGAGCTGAACCCAGGTTCGTTGGATGATGGCGCTTGCTTGCTCCTCACGGTGTCCGGTGCGGGGCTGGCTC
Source organism: Hippocampus guttulatus (assembly GCF_054856545.1). NCBI lineage: Eukaryota > Metazoa > Chordata > Actinopteri > Syngnathiformes > Syngnathidae > Hippocampus > Hippocampus guttulatus. The sequence continues at coordinate 3,695,538 of NC_141264.1, forward strand.
CTCCTGGAAAAGTCTCCACGAGGTCTGGTCGGCTTCGGAGGCGCAAAACACGCGATCAGCCACGGATCGTCCACCGGAGGAAATCGGAGAGTCCAACAAAAAGCTCAAATCCGTTCGAACAAGCACATCATCCTGCCGACAACGCCAAGTTTCTGTCAGAGATTTTCTCGGACAAAGTTAAAGAATGACTCGGCACACAGGAAAATTGTCTTCAATATCGGCGGGAGCGGATCTCTGAGAGCGAACGACGGTTAGTTGCTCCGCGATCACACTCTCAGTCCCGCCACCGCGAGTTCGACATTTTATTGTAACATATGCAAAATACAAGAAAAACACTGCCCCCCATGTTTGCATGCCGCACCCCGGTCTGGCTCCTCGGTAGTGATTGGTTACCTGTTTTTCCAACTTGAACCACCAGTACATTGGCGCCTTTTCTGGCTGGTCTACATCGAATTAGCATGTTGTAGACTTTGCGGATGGTCAATGTCGTCTGGGCGCGACGGGTGTTCTCAACTCGTCTTTTGTTGCTCAGCCGCTGTTCCCGAATTATTCATTCCCCTTTTGTGACCGAGTGTCGCCTTCTCCCCTGTGGTTGTCCACCTGTATTGACGTGCTAATTGTGGACTTCAACAGTCCCCCGGCCAGATGGCCGGCGCCTTTGTGTGCAGGCATTTGGGGGTGCTGGATACGCACCCAAAAGCTTCGATGTGCCCAAATTAAATGAAACTTTAAACATGATACAATTTTGCTCATAGATTCCTCTAACACTCTTCTTCCTAGTCGCAGTCCAGGTTTCTCATGGCAAGACATGGGACCTGGGCCTCACCAAACTGAGTGTGTCCAAGCAGCAATTTCTCCCATCATGTTCACAAGATGGACTTTCTTTCAATGTACGTTTACCGTCCCTTTTCACTGTCTTTTTAGGACATCATCAGCTACAATGAGCATTCTCAAGGTGCTCACTGTTGCGCTTGTGCTGTTTGGTAAGTCATGAAACTCTCAACTAACAAATCACAGAGTCAGTGAAAAGTCACCATGTAACAAAGATGTCAACTCTTTTTTTCACAGGAACCAGCAGTCTTTCTGCTAAAATAAAGAGACAAGTGCAATCGAATTCATTTTTTACTCCAAATGACCATAGTCCACCTGGATCAGGACCACCTGGGCCACCTGGTCCACCAGGACCAACCGGACCACATGGCCCACCAGGGGCAGATGGTCCACCAGGACCACCTGGGCCAGGTGGTCCGCCAGGGCTAGATGGCCACCCAGGACCACCTGGACCAGATGGTCCACCAGGGCCAAATGGGCCACCCGGACCACCTGGACTAGATGGGCCCCCAGGACCACCTGGACCCGATGGGCCACCAGGACCACCTGGACCAGATGGGCCACCAGGACCTCATGGACCACCTGGACCACCAGGACCATCTGGACCACCTGGACCACCTAGAGCACCAGGACCACCTGGACCACCAGGTCCTCCTGGGCCACCAATAAATTATCCATATTGGCCTCCCTTTAACCATGGGCAACGACCACCAGCATATTGGCCACCTGGCCCACCGCAATATTAGCCAAATCGCCCACTGCCACCACCACCTGATCAAATTTTCTCATGCTGAGTTGAAAGCCAGACAATAAAATTGTGTTTTCAGACATGTGGAACTGGCGATCCCTTCTGAGCTCCTCAGTACCTCTGGGGTGTGTGTGTGCGTGTGTGTGTGCATGTGTGAGTGTGTGTGCATAAATTTCACCGGAAAGCGAAATATCACTGTGGACACACACACACACACACGCAGTCACACACACACACGCACAGTCACACACACACACACACACACACACACACACACACACACACACACACACACACACACACACACACACACACACTCACTCAAAAAGTTGGGAATATTTCACTTTCAGGTGAAATTTCTGGAAAACAAAAAGTTCCTGGTACAGTGGTCTCATATCATGAAAGTAGAACATTTTAATAGAAGAATGCACTGGTGATTTTCTCATCTCAAACACTTCACTCAATCAAAAGTTAACAACAATGGTGGGGACACCACAACAAAATATGTCAACGTCTCAATCATTTGTCATGTGCCCTTGAGAATCAATTACAGCTTGACGATGACGTGTTGTGCTGTTCACAAGACAACTTATTGTCTGGTGAGGCTTGTCATCCCACTCTTCTTGAAGGGTCATTGAGATCCTGGGGTGCAGAGTTTCGAGCCTCTGGTGACTCAGTTGATCCCAGTGGTTTTCAATACGATTCAAGTCTGGAGATCGTGCAGGCCATTTCATTTGAGGTCCACCAGTCTGCAACAGCCGTTCCCTGATGATGTGACCTCGATGAGCTGGAGCATTGTCGTCCATGAGGATTAAATTAGCGTCTTGTTCATGTCGGGGCACAATCACAGGATGAATAATTTACATTTACAAAGTGGAAGGCAGTTCTGTATCCTCAATTACTGATATTTTCTACAAAATTGTGAACTAGGAAATGAAGCTGATTCGGTACACAATATGTGAGAACGTTTAGAAAATAAAAAGAAATGAATTGAGATTGCCGTAGGACGATTGTGCTTTTTCACAGCAGGACACAATGGTGGTTCCAGCAGACCTGGCTCTGATTCGAAACATGAAAAAGAAACATTGTGCTTCTTTGAAGTGTTGCTGACCACACCGATTGACGGACATTGGTCATCTCGATAGAAACATCCACTGAGGAAGGTGAGCGAAGTCCGGTGACGCAATGGGCACAGTATTTTAGTTACTGGGAACATCAAACGACCGGCGGAAGAAGTTTCAAGACACCTTTGCACTCGTTTAGGGTATGTTTCTGTCGACATGCTAGAGCATCAGTGGTGGCATGTCATTTCCTGTTATATGATCACACTACCATATGGACAACTGTACTGATCTTCTCCTTTTTTATATGGTATTTGTGCTCTCCTCCTTGTGGGTCCTGGCCTTGCCGTGGCAAGGAGGCTTGTGTGTTCCAATGATCCGGAGAGCGTTACCGTCTGGAGTTTGCTCCAGCTAGGGTCTCCCTTGGCGGGCCGGTCTTCCGGGGAGGTTCCAGACTAACAAGGTCCCAACGGTGTGTCGGTACGCCGCTAAGATGGCAGCCCCATCATCCGACTATCCTGCAGAGGGCCAACAACCCACTCAGGAGAAATTTATTGTTACGAAACCGACCAGAAGAAACCGGACTGCCCAAACCAAGACAAGACATAGGAACGCCCCTGACCAACGAGTACGGATTGACCTACGCCTGAAGACGCGCATTGCTACATGGAACGTCCGAACGCTTCTTCGGGCTGGAGCTCCTTCACTGCTGTCCTTGGAGCTCTCCCGCTACAAAATCACCATGGCGGGTCTGTGTGAATCAAGATGGCAAGGCAGCGGCGAAATTACAGCAGGAGAACACTGCTTCATATGGAGTGGCCCTGAAATCCGGACGGGCCTCCATGGAGTTGCGCTGGCCATGTCCAAACATACACGGCAATCACTTATCAGCTGGATCCCAATTAACGATCGACTCCTGTCTGCACGGTTCCTCCACCGACATGGCAAGATGACAGTCATCGTTGCTTACGCCCCCACAGATGTCGCCGATGATACAGTGAAGGACACCTTCTTCGACCAACTCCATCAGGTCGTCAGCCAAACCCCACCACATGACATCGTCATCATCCTCACTGACGCCAATGCAACCTTCTCTTCCTCCTCCAGAGAAGGACCATCTCACCAAACCCCCACACAACCCATTGGCACCACCTTTGTCGACAACACCACAAATGATAACGGCAAACGTCTGCTTCTCCTCTGCCATTCAAATAACCTCTGTATCACCGACACATGGTTCCCCCGCAAGCAGATCCATCACTGGATCTGGTATAGTCCTGATGGAAGAACCCGGAAGGCGATAGACCACATCATCATCTCCCGCCGCTGGCGATCCTCCGTCACCAACTGCAGGGTCTTCAGAGGAGCACAGTTGGGCAACACTGACCACCGCCTGTTGGTTGCCCAGCTACGACTTAAAATACGAGCAGACCCATCTATCAGGCCACAACCACGCTTAATGTCTTCCAGACTCGGCGACCCCACCACTGCCTCTGCATATCGCCGCTCCATCACCAATGCCTTCACCGCCTTGGCCGATGATGACATCGCGGACTGGGAGACTTTCAAACTAAAGGTCAACCAGTCTGCCCAGGATGTATTGGGAAGATCAAGGTCTCTTCCCAAACAACCATGGATCTCACAGCTGACCCTCGACATCATTGACCGTCGCCGTGCTGCCCGCCTGTGCGGTGATATCACAGAGTACCGGAGGCTGAATGCAGCACGAAATGCGGCAATTGCAACTGACAGGGAGAGATACTCGGGAGAAGAGGCTGAACGCATGGAATCAGCAGCACAGCGCAACGACCTTAGACAGGTCTTTCAAATGCTGCGCCAAGCCCGCATCGGACCACGCATCAAGACCGTCCTCATGAAGGATGCCAGTGGAAATCGCATCACCACTGAAATAGACTGCCTTGAACGCTGGAAAGAGCACTTCAGCAATCTCCTTCATCATCCTCCAGTTCCCACCGACCCCTGTCTTGTTACTGCTGCCAACTCCATCACCCCCAACCCCAACTGCAAAACTTACCCAGTCACAATCCACGAGGTCAGAGCAGCAATAAAATCACTAAAAAATCACAAGGCCCCAGGAATCTGTGCCATCACTCCAGAGCTGCTTAAAGAAGGTGGTGACTCCATGGCCCAGTGGCTCACCCACATCGTTAACCAAGTGTGGGTGGCAGAACAGCCCCCCACAGACTGGACCCGAGGCATCATCCTGCCATTCTGGAAGCGGAAAGGCGACAAGCAACTCTGCAACAACTACAGAGGCATCTCACTGCTCTCCATCCCCGCAAAACTGTTCACCCGGATCCTTCTCACCCGCGCCCTTCCCGGCATTCGAAGCCATCGCTGCCCCCAACAAGCTGGCTTCATGCCAACCGGTCCACCATAGATCACATATCCGCAGTTAGACTCATTGTTGAGAAGGTCAGAGAGTTTCGGAAGGACCAACATCTCTTTATAGCCTTGATAGATCTCAAAGCTGCCTTTGATACAGTTGACCACCTCTCCCTTTGGAACATTCTGAAATACCTTGGAGTGGCACCCAAAATAACCACATTGTTCCAGCGACTCTCAACAACTCAGAGAGCTGTGTTCGTGTGAATGGGAAGGACTCAGAGTGGTTCCCCATTAACAGCGGGGTCAGACAGGGCTGCGTGGCCGCTCCTGACCTATTTAACTGTGTCATTGACCACCTTATGATCCGAGTTCGGGAGCAAGTCTCAGGCATGTCGTTCGGCAACTTCCACCTGACCGACCTTGAATACGCTGATGACGCCACCCTGTTCAGCAACTCCTTCCAACACCTCAGCAGTGCTCTCTCCATATACCAAACAGAAGCAGCAAAGCTGGGCCTCCAAGTAAGCTGGCAGAAAACCAAACTTATGTATATCGGTGACGGACCCCACCCCTCCCCCCTGTTCTTTGGCACAGACGAAGTGCAATTCATCAATTCCATCATCTACTTGGGCTCCACTATTACTAGCAGCGGCGATCTCAAGCCAGAGATTGACCGCAGACGCGCCCTCGCGGCCGCGGCAATGCAGTCACTGTGGCGGCCCCTCTGGCGCCAGCACTCAGTGTCCCAAAAGACCAAGATGCGCATTTATAACTCAGCAGTTCTTCCCATCCTCCTGTATGGTGCAGAATCCTGGCCTTTGAACAAGACCCTGGCCAAGAGGATCGACGGCTTTGACAGCAGGTCACTCAGAACCATCTTGAACATCAGCTGGCACCTCCATGTTTCCAACTCAGACCTCCGAAAACGTACTCTTCAGCCCCCTGGATCCCGACTGGCCGCTCAGAGGCGCATCCGTTGGCTTGGACATCTCCTCCGATTACCCTCGGAACACCCAACTCGTGCCATCTTCTCATTTGATCCAGCGACAGCCGGCTGGAAAAGGCCACGCGGCAGACCCCACACCAGATGGCTTGATGTCATCAGAGAGGATCTCAAACACCAGGGCCTTACCCTAGAGGATGCAGCGGACCTGGCCCATGACCGTGGTCATGGGCGGGCCCTGGTGAAGCTGATCGGCTCTACGCACTGCGACGACCCAGCCGAATGAGACTGGGCCTCCGCATCGCAAGAGCATTTATTATTATTATTATTTATTTGTGCTCTCCTTTAGCACATGTGAAAGGGGGTGTATATTTTTAATAATAACCTACATTTTGCGAATAGATCTAGACCAGGGGTGTCAAACTCATCTTTGTCACAGGCCGCTTTGGGGTTACACCTTCCTTCGGTGGGCCGGTACGACGGTGAAATTAGATTAAATGGTTATATTTTATTAATTGTACAACTCAACTCAACTGTGTTTATAGAGCAACTTAAATCAACCATCGCTGTATACAAAGTGATGTACATGGAGTGAATATCAGAAATACAATGATGAAATCATTTACTAACATCAACATATGAATGAATTGCCAATTCTGAAACCAGTCATATTTTGTTCAATTATTGTTTGAGTGAGTGTTTAACAGGTAACATAATTATCACAAAATCTCGACATTATTTATATAGAATTTTGACATTTCAGTACAGATTTTAGCAGGGTTCATGGAAGTTGATGCGCGTCAATTGCTTTCACGGGCCGCATAAATTTATATGGAGTTTCGACTTTGACACCTGTGATCTAGATGATCTTGGGAAAAGAAAAGAAAAAAACACATTTCGGCACAAATTGTTGTATACATTTTTGTTTTGGAGGCAAAAGTATTTTATTTATAATCTATCTCGTCGATCTCATTATGAAAAATAATAATAATAAAAATTGAGAAGTGCACACACCAAGAGTGATAAAAAAAGAGCACGGCTTGTTTTATTCGGGTTTGTTTTGGAGGTTGAAGTGATTTATGTATTGTGCTCCTCTGTTGATGTTGCTCGGCTGAAATTGAATTTATTACTGTTTATTGATTTATTTCTAGTTCAAATGGTGCATTAATTTGGTCATAAGGGTTCAGATACGGATTTTAAATACATTTCATTGGTGATTTTATGCGTTTAGGATCTTTTCTTTGATGGTAAAAAGAAAAAAGAAAACAACCCGACAGTAATATAGTTATTCTCTGCTGAAAGTTGAACTATATTTCTTTCTTTTGTTATTTTATTTTTATTTTATGTTAATGCGGATACAATGTAATGCATTCGTGTACTTCTACTGATTTTGAAGGCAAATGATGATGATCGTGGCCGAGAGTTTTTCTTTTTCTTTGCGGAAAATCGTGAAAGAGCTCTGCTTTAAGGGTTGTCACTGGTGTTTGCGCATTGGTGTCACTGCTTTTACCAATGACTATTTTTCATCCACAGGAGAGGATATTTGAGATTCCACCTACGTTGGTGTAATTGGGGTTCCTCGTGGCGTACCAGATGAGTATAAATTGGTTAACCAGGTTGCTGCATGGTGGGGGTCCATTTTTGTAAACGTGCTCACGGGATCTGCTACCTCCACTACAGTGTCCAGAAGCTTGCAAATTATACTGTGGAAGCCTTTTTGGCGATTGGAAGTAAGACAACAATTGACAGTCACCTCTCTGATGGTGTTCCGGGACCGCATAGCGGTCAATGTGCTCTTGGCTGAGGCCAATCGAGCGTGTGCGGTATGTGGTGAGCGGTGCTGTTCAACCACGCCCTGAGGGCCCCGCACACTGAACCGGATCGCTCCGGCGTGACCACGCCTTTGTCATCAGAGTTATGGAGTAAGACCTTTGTCACGTCACATACTTGTGTGTTATGTCTTAATCTTTCAAATTATTTTCTCTCAGCTATCTCGACATTGTGTGGATTTGCTGTGGTACCTCTATAAAAGCTCTGCTTATCCAATTTATCACTACGGTTATGGCACCCACGACGTCTAATGTGAATGGACTGTACCCTCTGCTGTTACTTTTGGATGGCAGTGATTCTGATGTGGAAAACAACAGAACCATTTGAGTTCCTCCAAATGGGCCACCCGGACCACCTGGACTAGATGGGCCCCGAGGACCACTTGGACCCGATGGGCCACCAGGACCACCTGGACCAGATGGGCCACCAGGACCTCATGGACCACCTGGAACACCAGGACCATCTGGACCACCTGGACCACCAGGACCACTTAGTGCACCAGGACCACCTGGACCACCAGGTCCTCCTGGGCCACCAATAAATTATCCATATTGGCCTCACTTTAACCATGGGCAACCTCAGCCACCATGACCTTGGCCACCTGGTCCATATCCATATTGGCCACCTGGTCCACCACCATATTAGCCACATGGGACACTGCCACCACCACCTGATCCAAATTTTCTTTCGAATCATAAATCATAAATATCAGCCATCAGTGCGGCCACCAGTGCAGCCACCTGTGTTCCTTGATTTTAAAAAAAACACCCATCTGGACACTTAAATCTCAACCTACCCCTTGACTTGTTCCCGCTGCACCACCACCAGAACAACCCTTGCCATCACCAAATACTCCAGATAAAAACAACCCACCTGGACAAGCACACTGCCAACCTGGACCATCTTTTACTCCGGATGAAAATAAATCAATCTGGAAAATGACCTTTTCAAACCTGAACCACCATCGAGGTTGCCACCAAGACCTGCCTCGCCAACCGCAGTTGCTTCGGATGATCATGACCCACCTGGACCAACACCTTGCTCACCCAGACAACCTGTTACTGGCCAGAAACACACCCACCTGGACCAGAAATGGTACCGACATCCGGTCCACACCCTAGGCTCGCTGGGCATGTACCCCAGACCAAAGAGAGTTGTTTTTATTCTGAAAGAAAAGAAAAGCATTTGGTCCGAATGGTAATAATGATTGTGTGGCCGTTGATGAGTAATTGCAAGATTCCTATCCTTGCCACCTGCATTCAATTTAAATAATAAAGATATTTTGCCTTCTGCACAATTTAGTTGCTTGAATGTGACCTCAATTCAGACATTCGACAGTTTGTGTTCATAGACGCGATCATGCTTGCTGGGTTTGACATCAAATTGCCACCGCCTGCTGCTTTATCAACAATCATCAGCCAAATGTACGTCTTCCAATTACCGAACTCAACTCAACTTTATTTCAAGAGCACTTCCATTGTTGCATACAAAGTGTTCTACATGCAAAATTAGTCATACAACAGCAAGTCAGTGAAAACAAACAATACAAATACACAGACAGCAAAAAACGCGAAGACAATGCCGAGTCTCATGCTGAGTTGAAAGCCAGACAGTAAAAATGTGTTTTAAGACATGTGGAACTGGCGATCCCTTCTGAGCGACTCGGTTCCTCTGGTGTGTGTGTGTGTGTGTGTGTGTGTGTGTGTGTGTGTGTGTGTGTATGTGCGCACGCATGCGTGTGTGTGTGCATACGCCCACAATGGTGATTGTTTATTTCTTCTCCTAAAATGTCCTACTTTCCGTAAATTTCACCTGAAAGCGAAATATCACTGTGTATGTATACACACACACACACACACACACACACACACACACACACACACACACACGCACTCACCCAAAATGTTGGGGATATTTCACTTTCATGTGAAATTTATGGAAAACATAAAAACTTCCTGGGACAGTCTCATATCATGAAAGTAGGACATTTAAGTAGACGGATGCACTGGTGATTTTCTCATCTCAAACACTTCACTCAATCAAAAGTTAACAACAATGGTGGGGACACCACAACAAAAATGTCAATGTCTCAATAATTTGTCATGTGCCCTTGAGCATCAATTACAGCTTGACGATGACGTGTCATGCTGTTCACAAGACAACTTATTAGGGGTGTTCACACGGCAAGATTTGGTCCGGTGCTACGCTGGGGCTGCCCCAGTAGAGCGTTCACACGTGCAAATTAGCTCCGGCGTAGCCCCGGAAAACAGCTTAAACCGGACCAAATTTGATCCAACTCAGGGAGGTGGTTTAAAAATTTGCTCCAGAGCAAATGCTCGTTTGCGAAGCAGCACCGGTGTAAATTTGCACGTGTGAACGCAACTGGGTTAAATTTGCTCCAGAGCAAATGCTTGTGAAGAGTTTACATACGGCGAGAATGCGTTGCTTTCGCGCTCTGTCGGACCTCCGTCATGTGTTTGTTTAATAACGACACAAGACTTGACTGGTAACATCTTTCCTTTTGTAGGAGACTGGACTGTCTCAGAGTTGTTTGTGTAGTTTGTTCCTTTGTTGTGTGTTCACAACCCCCCGCCCCTATATAATTTATTTTGTGATTTCCTCTCTTGATTTTCTGTTTGGCGCATTAAGTGTTTGCTTTTCTGAGTGTCATTGAAGTCATCGTTGATATACGTTTTCGGGGGCGGTCACTCTCGAGCAGAAGGCACGGAGACCGAGAAGGAGAAGGACGTGCCTGTCCAGTAGTCGCTTGAGTTGTGTATACGTTTTAAAAAGGACCAACACGACAGCTCATTTGTTTTCTGTCGTTTTGCTCCGCTGCAGAAACTGCCGTGTGAACGCAAGTGGAGCTGCACCGACGCTGACATGGTCAGCGGCTTTGTACGTGTGAACGCTCCACACAATTTGCTGCGGTGCAAAATATATCGCAACAAAATACATCGGTGCAGCGCCGGAGCAAATGTGTGCCGCGTGAACACCCCTATTGTCTGGTGAGGCTTGTCATCCCACTCTTCTTGAAGGGTCAGTGAGATCCTGGGGTGCAGAGTTTCGAGCCGCTGCACGGTGACTCAGCTGATCCCGGTGGTTTTCAATATGATTCAAGTCTGGAGCCTTGTCAGCCGTTCCCTGATGATGTGACCTCGATGAGCTGGAGCATTGTCGTCAATGAGCATTAAATTAGCGTCTTGTTCATGTCGGGGCACAATCACAGGATGAATAATATTATTCAGGTAGTATGGGATGATGACTGTACCATTTACAAAGTGGAAGGCAGTTTTGTATCGACTGGACACACCTGCCCACACTGTAACACCGCCACCACCAAATGCTCGTCCACTTGTTCATATCCTGTCCAGGCATCCGGATGAGTTTTATAAATTAATGAAAATGTCTGGCTATAATTCTTTTACATGGTGACAAATAGCATGTTTTATTTCACTGATGCTTTGTGACAAAAGGATAAAAAATAATAAATAATTTCATAAATATGAGTGGCAGACTGCACCGTGTCCAGCATGTGGGACATCAAGATTGGCAGGGGAAGACCCGGTAGAGAAAGCAGTGGTACTTCGGAAAAGTGTGTGTGGAGCAGGTGCGTTCAGTTACAAGCGTGAGTGCCATCAAGAAGTGTTGGTTGCTAAAATTGGATGGAATGAAGCCCCAGTTAAATACAGAAAGCCATCCCTTTCATTCGTCTGTGTCTCACCACTCTGGTTGATGTCACTGGACCGAAAGGTGCGTTACGATTACGATTCGGGGGAGAGGACACCGACGTAAACGGTTACGGTGCGCAAAGCCTGTACGTATATATTTCAGTGTCTAATAAAAGATGAGCTCATGTGGACACAAAAAAAAAAAAATTCTCGATGAGGACAGGATCTGCAAAGTTGACTTAGTTCCTTAATTGTTCCTTTAGGAACACAGGTTGGAGAAGAGAACAATGATGAGGAAGAAATATAAAGATTGAAGTGACTTTTTTTCTTTGTTAAATTCATGGCCTTGTGAGTCAGATGCAGCCACATTGCGCCTCGCCTTCCAATAGGAAAACAGGGGTGGCGGTCCCTGAGGCAAGTTTCCCAGAAGCAGAGCACGGCAAACCGTGCACAGGTTTTGTTGGATCCTTTTGATCAGAAGAAGTTCATCCATCTTGTTTGGCAGAGAATGTAGATTAATCAAATGCATCGATGGGAGTGGTGTTCGAAATCCATGCTGACGTTGCAATGGATATAAAATTGTCTGGGTAGATCCCTGTAATTAGGTCAAGTCAAGTCAAGTCAAGTCAACAGTATTTATAGAGCACTTTCAAACAGTCATCGCTGCATACAAAGTGCTGTACATGGAGCAATTTAACATGCACAATAAACAGTAAGACAAATCGGTAATAAAGGCGGTAGAAAGCACCAAACAGTAAAACCAAGAACAAATCTAAGTCATGCTGAGTCGAATGCCAAAGAATACAAGTGAGTTTTGAGGAGGGTTTTGAAGATGGGCAGCGAGGAGGCTTGCCGAATGTTTAGTGGGAGGTCATTCCAGAGAGAGGGACCAGCAACAGAAAAGGCTCGATCCCCTCTGAGCCTCAGTTTAGTTCTTGGTACTTCTAATAAAGTCTGGTCCACAGACCTGAGGCGCCGGGCAGGTGTGTAGGGGCGGATGAGCTCAGAGAGGTAAGGTGGCGCGAGATTATTCAGAGATTTGAAAACAAATAAGAGGATCTTGAAAATAACTCTAAAATGAATGGGGAGCCAGTGAAGGGATGCCAGAGTAGGAGTTATGTGCTCCCTCTTACGAGTACCAGTCAAGAGGCAAGCGGCTTAATGCAGGACTGGCTGACTCCAAAGTAAAGGGCATTGCAGTAATCGAGCCGGGATATGACAAAGGCATGAATTACCGTCTCAAAGTGTTCATGTGAGAGGAGAGGTTTTATTTTGGCCAGCTGTCTAAGGTGAAAGAAGCTGGATTTAACAACGGCACCAATTTGCCGATCGAGTTTGAAATCACTGTCCAGTTTAAGGCCCAAGTTTGAGACTGTTGACTTAAGATAAGGAGACAGGGGGCCCAAGTCTACAAGATGGAATGTACAAGGGCCACTGGGACCAAACAATATCACCTCTGTCTTCTTTTCATTGAATCTCAAGAAATTTTGTGCCATCCAGGTTTTGATTTCTTCCAGACAGGATAGGAGTGGCCTTAATGAGAAGGCGTCTTTCTTGCTCAGTGGGACATAGATCTGGCAGTCATCTGCATAGCAGTGGAAGGGAATACCATGTTTCCTTAAGATGGAACCCAATGGGAGCAGATACAGCGAGAACAGCAGAGGCCCCAGAATTGAGCCCTGTGGAACACCACATGACAGGGGAGCAGTGCGTGACTCAGAGCAGCCAAGGCTGACACAGAAGGTTCTGTCAGCTAAATAGGACCTAAACCACTCAAGAGCACTGCCGCCAATGCCCACCAAGTGCTGCAAACGAGACAGCAGAATACTGTGATCCACTGTATCAAATGCTGCAGTTAAGTCCAATGAAACTAGACACACGTAGTCTCCAGTGTCATTTGCCAGGAGGATGTCATTAGAAATGCGTAACAGGGCTGACTCCGTGCTATGCATCGTCTTGAAACCTGACTGGAAGACCTCCAAGATGTTATGTTCATCCAAGAAAATTTTCAACTGCATGTGCACCACTTTTTCCAGAATTTTGGAAATGAAAGGCAGCTTGGAAATGGGCCTGAAACTTGACAGTACATCTGGATCAAGACCAGGTTTCTTGATCAAAGGTTGGACCACAGCATGTTTAAACTGTTGGGGAACTATACCAGAAGAGAGGCTGCTGTTGATGATATCCAAGACCGATGCGCCAACACTCAGGAGAACCTCCTGAAAGCAGTGCGGGGGAAGAGAGTCGCAGGAGGAGCCAGATGGCTTCGTCTGGCGAACTACATCCTCCAAAGGCGTCAAGGACACAGTTTCAAGAGAATTTAGCACAGCTGAACATGTAACATGGACAGAGGGGTCAGATGCGGTATTTGAGACCGGAGTCCTAGCTGTAGAGACCTGATCAATGAAAAACTGAAGGAATCTGTTGCACATCTCGGGTGAAGAATCCGAGCAAGTAGGCAGAGGGGGTTTGAGTACAGAATCTATTGTTTTAAATAGTGCGCGTGGGTTGTGACGGTTAGCTTGAATAAGGTCCGACAGATATTCTCTTTTGGCCTCTTTTACTGTGAGCTGGTAGTTACGCCAGCAGTCTTTCCAAATTTGATAAGAGACATGCAATTTGTCATTTTTCCACTTGCGTTCGGCTTTGCGACACCCCTGCCTAGCTGCGCGGGTAATGTCGTTAAACCATGGCTCGGGTTTAGGTTTTGGGAGCACAGTTTTTGAAGGAGCCACCAAATCCAGGATGGCACGGCATGATGAGTTGAACCAAGAGGTGAGTTCCTCTGTGTTAGACGAGGGTACGCAAAGGTTATTAAAGGCATCAGAGAAACGACCAGCAGTGCGAGGGTTAAAAATTCGGCGTTTAAAACTAGGAGCGGCAGATTTCACAGCAGCATGCGATAAGACTACGTCAAATAAAACTGCCATGTGATCAGAAATCCCATTTTCAAGGACTTCCAGATTTGACACCGGTAGACCATAAGCAAGGACAAGGTCTAAAATATGACCTTGTTCATGTGTCGGGCTGGTCACATACTGCACGAAATTAAAAGAGTCGATAAGTCTTAAGAGGTCCTTTGCTAGCGTTTTTTCCGGACAGCACACATGGATATTAAAATCCCCCATTAGGAGGATATGATCATATCTCAGCCTGATTTCCGCAAGAAAGGTTGAAAAGTCGCTTAAAAAGTCTTTGTTGTATTTAGGAGGACGGTAAATGACAGCACAGAGCACCGGGAAAACATGACCGACTTCAAAGAAGGTTGCTTCAAAGCTGGTGGCCGATGTGGTGAATGTGCACCGTTTACATTTGAAATTGTTCTTAAAGATGCTCACCGTTCCTCCACCACGGCCTGATGTCCTCGGGGTATCGAGGAAACCACAGTCGGGTGGCAACAATTCAAGCAAAGCGTTGTACTCGCCAGTACCTGCCCAAGTCTCCGTCAGACACAGGAAATCCAAGTCATTGGAAAGGAAATACTCCCTCAGAATATGGGTCTTGTTCGTCAGCGACTGGGCGTTTAACAACGCGATCCTTGTGGGAGTAGCAACGGGAGGGATTGCCTCTTCCGATCGCCGAGCCCGGGGGAATTCCCTCAAAAGCTTTCGCTGGATTCCTCCCCGAGAAAGGCGTGGAGGGTAGAAACGCCGTGGCGCGATGGGAGAGCCAACGACTGTTAGCAAGCACGAGGCGACGGGGTTGAGGGCACACCACGCCGGAGCGATCGAAGTGTGTCTCAGATCCCGTTTTAGCTTCATGAGCTGACCGCTACGTTTGCCGCGGCGGCGGCGACGGCGGCGGCGGCGCTTCTGTGAAGGGGGCGAGCGAACGCGGAAGAGATTAGCCGGCAGGTTAGCCAAGAACGGAGGTAGCGTCTTTTCACCACCGTCTTGCCAAAACGCGGCCGAATCTCCGACGTGTTGTTGAATCAATAACAACGATCGGCGATCATAAACCAACCGAGACGCTGTTAGGGAGGTAACAAGCATTGCGAAAAGTAAAAAAACCCGAAATGGCAGGAGCGTCGCCGAACACACTGGCGCACAAGCGGCCATCTTGGGCTTTTTTTCACAAGGTCACTTGTGTTTTGCTCATTGGTGTCACATGTTTGTAGCTCCACAACAAAGGAAATAAGTCTTTTGGTCTAAAGAAGCACAAGAACATTAGGAATATTTTGAAATTGAATAAACAGATCTTTTACAAAACATTTCATGAAGCTCTTTATATTTCCTTCGACAAATGTGCAATTTACTTTTATCATTCACATATATGCATTGCAACGGATCCCACCGATTGTACAAAGGCACAAAACTTTAACAAGTAATTGGTATTGAAAAATATAGTAATGCACTTTAAGATTAAACGAGATTCATAAGAAAGCAATTTTGAAACCATTTACACGTGCATATAAAATCGAAATGTAACTCTGCCTACACCTTTCAAACTAAGAAGAGTGCTATTAAATGTTGTTAAGAATAAAGTATTCACGTCCTTGATCGCGTTTGCTGTGTTGGGTCTGTCTCAGGGACAAACTGAGGCTGCGGTTGTCTTCTTCTCTGATCAAAACAATGTTGTCTTTTACTCTGATCACAACAATGTGTCCCCCTAGCGGATACTCCATGAATTGCACCCTATTAAAAATAAAATCATTCCGTGTCTTTTATGCATTTTTTCATTTTTAAATTATCCTGCGGGCCTAATCAAACCTCCTTGCTGTTTGACATGCAACAACAACAACAGCAACAACAATGTTTGACACCCCTGCCAGAGACGAATTGAAAAAGTCAGTCATGAACGATATGATCTCTTTTCCTTTTCAGCTCTGTTCAATTCTGGACAGTCTGATGATCTTTTTGCGGATTCTATTTTCCAACTCGTCTTGTTTCGCTGGTACAATAGCTTCCTTTCTCAGCAAGGTAAGCTCGCCGTCTTTTATGTTGCATTCCCTTGTCTTCTGTGAAACTCACTCTGTTTTCCGTTGTGGTCAGTCTCTCTTCCAGTATGTCAATTCTCCTCTTAATTTCTCTGACTCAAGCCCCCATGCGCACTTGAGACGAGAATGTCTCTTTGTGCACTTCTAGATTTTTCTTGAAACTTACGCAGCTCCGTTCGCATTTGCATTTCGTTACCGAATTTGAGTGAGCCAAGCAAGCATCCAGCATTAGCTTATTTTGGGTTGTCTTTTGCATTATCACTTTTCCCCAATTTAGTTGTCTCAACCTGGTGAAGAAACCAACCTGTCGGAAGCATTCAGGGCAGTGACTCAGTAAACGGCATGAATAAAAGGAGGAAGCCCTGAACCTCACTTGGCTGTGGTCTTAAGAGCTGTTCACGCGACACACATTTGCATCAGTGCTGCACCGATGTATTTTGTTGCGATATATCTTACACCGGTGTAAATTTTGTGGAGTGTTCACACATATGAAGCTGCTTCATAAAGAGAAGCGTGTTCACCCCAGTGCAACTCCCTTTTGCATTCACATGGTAGTTTCTGCGGCCGTGCAATACAGAAATAAAACATGCGCATGCGTATAGTGTACTTCCTTTTCCCCGCCTTGTTTGTGACATATCGAAAAACCATAGTTTATACTTCTCCAGACAAATCAACGCTGTGGTCTATCAGACAATGTAAAAAAGATAGTGGCCCTCCATGACTGGAATTTCCCACCACTGATGTATAATCAAATTACTAGTTTGACCCTGCAAGGACTTC
This sequence comes from Hippocampus guttulatus, assembly GCF_054856545.1. Lineage (NCBI taxonomy): Eukaryota > Metazoa > Chordata > Actinopteri > Syngnathiformes > Syngnathidae > Hippocampus > Hippocampus guttulatus. The sequence continues at coordinate 3,712,687 of NC_141264.1, forward strand.
ATTCACGGACAGGGTGTGCAATCAAAGTAGTATGTCATCCTGACGAGACCAGCTTCTTTCTCTTCTCAGCCTTGAAGATAAGATACCAGCCTCAGGACGGCGCGCCCATGACACATGCACAGCTGCTATCACAAACCAACCCTCAACATGATTCCTCCAATTATCTAGGAGTACATTGTGTGTTTCCCCACCCCTTGAGAAGTTTCTGTATTCAGACACTCCCTCGGCCAATAAACGTGGGGAGACCAGTGAAGTGTTTTCAGAACTGTTCGGAGATTGTAAGGGATTCCACTCATTAACTCTCCTTGTGCACAAGTTAAAAGACAACTCTGCTTTACTCCTCGTCTCTCTTGTGTTTTCATGTTTGTCTTCGGGGTCTGGTTGCCTGCCAGACCTGACACTGTCTTTGGCCAGTTAGTGGGGTACACCCTGAACCAGCAGGACACATCAAGACAAACCATTTGCACTCACAATCACACGAGGAACAATTTAGAGTGTTTGATTAACCTACCGTGTGTGTTTTTGGAATGTGGGAGGAAACAAGAGGACCTGGAGAAAACCCATACAGGCATGCGGAGAACATGTAAACTCCACAAAGGAAGGCCAGGGCCTGGAATCGAAACTCACAACTCTCCACTGAAGCGAACATGCTCAACAGTCAAACACCGCACTGGTTGATAATAATAATAATAATAAGAAGAAGAAGAAAAAAAAGAAGAATAATTTCGACAAAAACAATACGGACCTTACAGCAGTTACTACTCAGGCCTAAATTAAAATTAAAGTGAGAATGCTCTTTAACTGTTCAACCTTGATATTTTTTTCAAATCAATGTCGCATCTTGGTCTTGTCACAGTGCTGTCTTGTCTGGCTCTTGGTCTTGACTGGGTTTCAACATCCAAAAGTCTTGGTCTGGGGTCAAAAATTCCTGTTGTAGTGTGATCTTGAGCGCAACTATTGTATTATTACATGCCGCCATCCGCTCAGTCACCGGTGTTCCCTTGAACAGCCTCCACTCTCAACTCCATTGCATGGCCCTCTCATAGCTTATAGTGGCAAATTCACTGGTCCTTGTTTATCTGTAAAATACTCAACCCAATCTTTGCTGTCTGATGACTTTGCATACCACCATTCGTACGAACAGTTTCAGTTAGGTAAACTTATTCGTCACCCCTTGCTTTTCACTTGTTGCCTCAGCTCCTTGCTTCTCCATCCTCACCACTCACACCTGCATCATTACTTCTCAATCCAGGCTCCTTGTTCAACACCCTTGGCCCTCTCTCTTTTCATTCATTCCAACTGACAACAGAGGTTTTCTTAGGGCACTTACACTTTGATAAATGTAAAATTATTGAAAATAAAAGAATATTGAAAGACATAAAAATTATAAAGATTGATTGGTGTTGAAAGCAACCCTTGGATATAATTCACAATTTTTGTGGTTTCCGATCGTCTGGAGAGGCCGTAAAGGCAGCAGGAGTGAGAACATTTGAGGGCAGAGTGAGGGGTGAATAGACTGACTCTAAGCTATGCATTTGTTTCGCACTGTTGTTGTCTTGACATGGTTGCGATTGACAGGAATCTTTGTTAAATGTGTTTCTTGCTCGCCATTTGACCTGATTACTCTGCAATGCTCCACTGGTTTCAACAGACTGGCATTTGTTCTGGGTTTGCTCATTGGAGTGCAATGTGGTGAGTGCAATTGTGATGGCACCCCCTGATGTAGCCAACAGCATATCAAGATGCCAAAATATTCTGGTGAAACAGACTGCGAGGCTTTCAATGCCAATTTGAACTGTTGGTATGCGCGAGTGGCTGGTCTGAGAGGAATAAGGCCTGACAGCTGGCCATGTGCCTTGTGGAGGAAGCCTTGTCCTCCTTGTTACTGCATAGCCCAGATGAAAGAGACAGGAGAAACAGCTTTAGTTCGTCCACTAGTCCTCTGTTGCCGCGTTTTGGACAATTCAACGAGGCCAATATTCTTCACTTAGAGCTGTCTAATAGGCGCAAACAGGCTGATGAGCCAATCCGTGGCTCATGATATTGAAAACTTATCAAGGTGTGTATTTGCCCATTTGCCAACTCGTGTGCAGTGTGTCGGCCAAGGACCAGTTGATGCGGGCCATCACCCCAGGAGAACTGTGCTGTGCATTCTGCAACACCGGTGAACTCAAGCCAAGAAAATTCAGCATGGGCGGATGAGAGTCCTGAGCTTATCCGCGCTCGCGCCCCACAGTCACCATGCAGCAGTGCCGTTTCTCGCTGGGGCCCTCCAGTGTTTTGAGTGTACGGCCAGTCTGGCCACATCAGCATCACTGCGTGTCTTAACCGATCTTGAAGGAAACCTGATTCCAGAGAGTCTGAAACCAAGACAAGACCAAGACATTTGGAAATAGTGTCTCGGAAAAACTCAAGATCTTCAAAATGTGGTCTTGAATGTTACAACATGATACAATAATAATAACAACAATAATAATCATTTTGAAATACATGTTCAATATTTTCTGGCAGCACCCCTGATAAGCTCATCCCATGAGTTGGAAATCCTCGGAAGAGAAACGGCTTTGACCTTTTTGCAAAGCCACACTGTCCTTCATCAAAATGTATTTCTTTTATTTTTCTGATCACATTTACCAGGCTGCCCAGTAGTTCGGTCGTTAACACATCGACCTCACAGTGCAGCGGTACCAGTTTCAATTCCAGCTCCGGCCTCAATGTGTGGAGTTTGCATGTTCTGCTCATGCCTGCGTGGGTTTTCTCCAGGCACTCCGGTTTCCTCCCACATTCCAAAAACATGCATGGCAGGCTTATTAAACACTGTAAATTGTCCCTAGGTGTGACTGTGAGCGCGGATGGTTGTTCGTCTCTGTGTGCCCTGCAATTGGCTGGCAACCAATCCAGGGTGTCCCCAGCCTACTGCCCAGAGACTGCTGGGATAGGCTCCGGCACCCCCCGCGACCCTTGTGAGGATAAAGCAGAACAGAAAATGGATGGATGGACATTTCCCAGGCTGATTTCACTCAGGCCAGTTACGCCGGCCTTGCTCACGAGAAAATGTCAACGTGGCAAACAGACAAGGGTGTTCAAAAATCTGCTGATGGCAGATGCCTGTTGCTTTCTCTTCTCACTGAGTCTGGTAAAAGATAAATGACAACAGATATCTCAAACTCCTTGTTGTCGTGGGCCAGCTCGCAGTCATGGTTTCCGTCAGAAGGTTTATGACTTTGAACAGAAGTAAATGAAGAATCGCATGATGTTATTTCCTGCTGTTGTTGGACCGAAAACTTCCTCCAGAGTCACTATTCAAGAGACCCCACAAATGTTTGTTCAACCATCAACATTGCATCCTCAAAGACAGCAACCATTTTCAGCACTTGAGATTGGTGAAGAATTTGCACAAATAACACCCACATGTGAAGAATGATGAATAGTATAGATTTTTTAAAACCTATTTACCAAACTGTAACTCATGAGGTGTCAATGCCAACAATATACACAATAAATTAATGAGAAAACATAAGATTTTTAAATAAGAGGCCAGCAGTTTGTTCACATATAAAAATATTTATTTTACAATTGGAATTGGTGACATAAAAATTCTTGCAATATCTCAAAATGTTTAAACCTGGCATGTCCAAAGTCCGGCCCGTGGGCCAAATCCGGCCCGCGGTCGAATTTCATCCGGCCCTCGGCCTCTGTCATAAAATCAGTGCCGTCTGGCCCGCAGGTTGGGCGTAATGGGACACGTGTTGCACGGAGTGAGGTCTCGTAGACTGGTGAGTGATGTTTCATAGAGTGTTGCTTCCCTCTAGTGGCTAAATGAGTAATAGCATTCATTAAATGAGTAATAGCATTTAGACACTAGAGAGCAGTAGCACTCTACGAGACATCACTCACGAGTCTACGAGACATCACTCCGTGCACATATTAACCTCCCAGTTTACTAAAATGGCGACAATCAACAGAAAAAGGAAAGTTGACTGCGAAGGACGACGATTCAAGGATGGATGGAAATTAGACTATTTCTTCACTGAAATACGCAACAACTGTGTCTGCCTCATTTGCCAAGAGACAGGGGCTGTTTTTAAAGATTATAATGTCAAGCGACATTACCAAACAAGACACGCTGACTTGTACGACATGATTACAGGCAAGGAACGCACAGAGAAATTGAAGCAGTTTGAAGCTCGTTTAATCTCACAGCAGATTTTGCAAGAGCTCGAGAGTCAAACGAGAACGCCACAGCGGCGAGTCAAATGATAACAGCGGCGAGTTACGCGGTAGTAACGCTGATCGCAAAACGTTCCAAACCTTTCAACAAAGGTGAATTTATCAAAGACTGCATGATGACGATGGTGAAGAAAATATGCCCTGAGAAACAGCAAGAGTTTGCCAAAGTCTGCCTGGCACATAACACTGTGGCACGCAGGATTGAAGAACTCTTAGCGGACATCAAACGACAATTGGGAGACCGAGGAAAAGAGTTTGACTTTTTTTCGCTGGAGTTCCACTTGCAGCGGGAGCTTATTGAGTTGCAGTTGCACTTGTTTGGGTCAACGTACTTGTGTGAGAGGACATTCTCGGTTATGAACATAAATAAAAGCTGTGTGAGGACACGGCTAACGGACGATCACCTGCGAGACATTTTGCGCATCAATACCACTGCTTTTGAGCCAGACCTGCCCTTTGTGCTTCAATCCAGATCTCAATATCACCCGTCACATGAAGACAAACAAGTCATTTGTCAGCTGGCAATAAGTCTGAATAAATGTTTGTTAAGATCTACATCAGTCCTAAATTTCATTCCAGAGTAAAATTTTAAAAGTTCAATCAACATTTATACTGACTGATATGTCATATTTCAAATGATCCCTGCAGTTGTGAATATGTGTATTGGTTGTTCATTTCCCTGTTGTTCGAGTCAAAGGTTTTGTGAGTATTGAAAAGTCATAGTGATACATTTTATGTTTCAAATGTTGCAATTTGCACTCAGGACACTTCTGTTTAAGAAAAAGTCAAGTGAATATTCAGTTGCATGTGATATACCTGTTTCAAATGAACCAAAAGAAATTCTTAAGATTGTTGAAATTAAAATAAAAATGGAAATGTGAAATACAGACTGGCTTACTAAAATTTGTTTACCAATATTGTTGTTCAATGTAAAGAATGTCAGCCAAGGTCGGCCCCCGACATTTTACCACATAAAATCTGGCCCCCTTGGCAAAAAGTTTGGACACCCCTGGTTTAAACTGAAGCGGCACATAAAGTGATGTGGCAGTCCACATCTGGCCCACTGACCTTTAGTTTGACACCGGTCAATTACATTCTGTCAGTATGAGGGACAAATGTCAACTCTGCTAATTGATTAATTAAACCATGCAAGTATGAAGAACAAATGTCTCACGGCAAGACCAGCCTAAAAGAAACCAGCATTTGAACCTGCGTAAGAACAAAAGGAAATATCTATTCAAGCCTCATCAAGTGACGGTGTGACCTTTCTGATGGGCGTACAGAACAAGTTGCCTCTTTCATTTGCAGCTGCAAGGCAACATAGGCAACTGACTGATTCAGAGGAGACAAACTGGTTTGTTCTCTTTGCAAAGCCACAATACCCTTCATCAATGACACCACACAGCTCCTTGTTGCTTGACTTATTGAAAAAAAAATAAACATGTTTCCAGCTGTTTGAAGACATGTTAACGAGTCCACGTACCTGCGCATAAGATTCCAGTGGTGGTGACCTTTTGTGTGCTCTACTCATTTGAAAATGATTCAATTAACTGATGCCTTACAGCTTGGCATCATATCAAAGAAATACCGCTTGGCAATACCCACTGAATAGAAACCAGTGACTGTAATTGTGTGAAAACAAAAGAGAATAAATGAAATAATTCACCTTAACAAGGACCCCACCTTAATGGTGGCCGAACAAGTGATTTAAGCTCTCTTGCAACAACTGTGAGCGACAGAAGAGAGACGGAACCAGGACTGTCAACCACACAAGGCCTGAGAGGGTTTCCAAGAGCAAACTTGAGTGTGTGTGGTGAGTACTATCGCCATCCTGAAGTGTTTTCAGGAAACACAACATTAATGTTGGACATCTTTGGTGTTGCACTTTGTATACTCAAGGGATAAATATTCATTTTCACTCAGGTAACATTGGATCACACACTTCCAACCAGAACATATGAAAGAAATGTTTTAATTACGGGCAAAAGATGCATACCTGCAAAATATGTGCTCTCAACATATTTCATAACACATTTCTCAGTGAAGTCGTAAAATATCCAGCCTTCAAGAATGTTTGAACAATCAAAAATTAACCATCTAATGTGATTTTATTGGATTATTTTTTTTATTATTCCAGCACAAAGGGCTCTCATGTATAAAAATTACCATTCAAGGATGGCACAAAATGGATGAGAGCAAACCAGTGTACGGTGTAAGAATCCATGTCGTGCTTTTTTTCAAAATATCACAAATATTCTGATAATTTATTTATTGATTTAAATTAATCAGGGCATCCCAATGGTCAACTGGTTCGGGTGTCAGCCTCCCAGCAGTGCAGAGGTGCAAGGTTCGATTCTGGCTGCAGCCTTCTTGTGTGGAGATTGCGTGTTCTCCCCATGCCTGCGTGGGGTTCTCCGGGTACTCCGATTTCCTCTCGCATTGCAAAGACATTCGTGGCAGGTTAATGGAACACTCCAAATTGTCCATAGGTGTTAGTGAGGGCGCGGGTATTGTCTCTGTGTGCCCTGCGATTTGCTGGCGACCAGTTCAGGGTGTACCCTGCTGGCTGACCAAAGACAGCTGGGAAAGGTTCCAGCACGCCCCGAGACCCCTGTGAGGATAAAGCGGATTAGAAAATGGATGGATGAAAGTTAATCAAGAGGCCCCTTAAAGAGTGTGCTGCGTGTGCCCCTGGGCCACCAGTTGCCCATCCCTCGTCTAATATTTTTAATTAATACGTGAGACATTATTTCATGTTTCCTTCATGCAAACCATATTTGTACATTGGAACAATGCCTATTTTTTCATTTGTATCAAAGATGGAACATTTCCGTAACGCTGCATGAAGAAAAATGCTTTCATTACTTTTGGAATGATGGGCAATGCAGCTTGATTGATACAACGCAGAATTTCAACATTTAAAATAATTTAAAAATAAAAGAACTGAAGACACTTAAAACAAAGTTCAGAGACAAAAGAGAGAGTACTAAAATTACTTAGACAGTGGAAGAAACATATTTTTACAGCTGTATTTCAGTAAAAAGAATACTTTATAAGACCCCTTTATCAGAGCATAGTTTTTAACTTGAACTTGAAAGCAGTCACACTTGGGGCTGACTCCATCTTCCCAACAAATAACTGAGTCTTTTGGTGTTAAATGAATTTAATGTTTCCGGTTTATATGGCTAACATTGAAACATGTTTTGGACCCAAGTGATCTATCAATGACATTCTTAATGTCTTTGAGTCGGTGCAAGTAAAAACAAAATCATCTCTCCTCCTGACAAAGCTTGCTGTGGTGGTATGCTCCACGTTGTCAGCCAAATTATCCTGGCAATTGCACAAAAAAGCAACGTTATAATTCATCTTTGGCAAGCCGGAGGTAAGCACTGCAGAGTTAAGACCTCAGGGTGGGGAAAAAATTAAACTCTCCCCAGATTTGGGGATACATGAAACACACAAGAGTAGGCCAAAGTTCTCACGCTGTTGAGACTATGGATAGTGGTTCATCAACAAATCAAAAACAAAACTTAGATTCCACTTGACTTTTTTACAGCAAAAATAGAATTTAAAAAGTCACATATCAAAGGAATGTTCCAAGCGATATTACGAGAAACATTGTTTTGTGACAATTGCTTCGTGTCACACACACACACACGCACACATACACACTTTCTTGATGAGTTTGGTCACTGTTTCTAAGTTTAGAAAAGTTGTTTTAGAATGGAGACACTGTTCAGATGTTCGAGTCAGTGACGCAAAAATATTAGCATCGAAGTCTGTTCTTTTTAACAATTTGGCAACCAATCAAACTGGTCCCCAGCCTACTGCCCAGAGACGGCTGGGATAGGCTCCGGCACCCCCCGCGACCCTTGTGAGGATAAAGCAGAACAGAAGATGGATAGATGGACATTTCCCAGGCTGATTTCACTGAGGCCAGTTTCAGTGAAATCAGCCGGCCTTGCTCACGAGAAAAAGTCAACGTGGCAAACAGACAGGGGTGTTCGAAAAATCTGCTGATGGCAGACGCCTGTTGCATTCTCTTCTCACCGATTCTGGTGAAAGATAAATGACAGCAGAGGTGTCAAACACATTGCTGTCGCGGGCCACCTTGCAGTCATGGTGTCGGTCGGAAGGTTTATGACTTTGAAGAGAAGTAAATGAAGAATCACATGATGTTATATACTGCTGGTGTTGGGCCGAAAACTTTCTCCAGTCACTTTTCAAGAGACCCCACAAATGGCATGTTTGTTCAAGCATAAACATTGCATCCTCAAAGACAGCAACAATTTTCAGCACTTTAACTGGAAATACATTTGCAGAAATAACACCCACACATGTAGAATGACAGATATATAGATTTTTTAAAACCTTTTTACCAAACTGTGACTCATGAGGTGTCAATGCCAACAATATACACAATAAATTAATGAGAAACTTGAACAAGATTTTTTAAATAAGAGGCCAGCAGTTTGTTCAAATATAAAAACATTGATTTTACAATTGGAATTGGTGACGTAAAATTTTTTGAAATATCTCAAAATGTTTAAAAAATGAAGCGGCACATAAAGTGATGTTGCAGTCTACATCTGGCCCATGGACCTTTAGTTTGACACCATTAATTCTGTCAGTGTGAGGGACAAATGTCAACTCTGCTAACTGATTAATTAAACCATGCATGTATGAAAAACAAATGTCTCACGGCAAGACCAGCCTAAAAGAAACCAGCATTTGAACCTGCGTAAGAACAAAAAGAAATATCTATTCAAGCCTCACCTAGTGACGGTGTGACCTTTCCGATGGGCGTACAGCGCAAGTTATCTCTTTCATTTGCAGCTGCAATGCAACATAGGCAACTGACTGATTCAGAGGAGACAAACTGGTTTGTTCTCTTTGCAAACCTTTCATCAATGACACCACACAGCTCCTTGTTGCTTGGCTGATTTAAAACAAATAAAATTAACATGTTTCCAGCTGTTTGAAGACATGTTATGACTCCACGTACCTGCGCATAAGATTGCAGCGGTGGTGACCTTTTGTGTGCTCTACTCATTTGAAAATGATTCAATTAACTGATGCCTTACAGCTTGGCATCATGTCAAAGAAATACCGCTTGGCAATACCCACTGAATAGAAACCACTTCCTGTAATTGTGTGAAAACAAAAGAGAATAAATCATAAATAATTCACCTAAACAAAGGCACCACCTTAATGGTGGCCGAACAAGTGATTTAAGCTCTCTAGCAACGACTGTGAGGCGACAGAGGAGAGACGGAACCAGGACTGTCAACCACACAAGGCCTGAGAGGGTTTCCAAGAGTAAACTTGAGTGTGTGTGGTGAGTACTATCGCCATCCTGAAGTGTTTTCAGGGAACACACATTCATGTTGGACATGCTTGGTGTTGCGCTTTGTACACTCAAGGGAAAAATATTCATTTTGACTCAGGTTACATTGTATCGCACACTTCCAAACCAAACATATGACAACGATTTTTAAAATTTTGGACAAAAGGTGCATACCTGCAAAATATGTTCTCTCAACATATTTCAGAATACATTTCTCAGTGAAGTGGTAAAATATCCATCCTTCAAGAACGTTTGAACAATCAAAAACTAACCATGTAATATTATTTTTTTGAATTTATATATTTTTTATATTCCAGCACAAAGGGATATATAAAATAAACATGTATAAAAATTACCATTCAAGGATGGCACGAAACAGGTGAAAAGCAAACCAGTATTCAGTGTAAGAATCCATGTCATGCATTTTTTCACAAATATCGCAAAATATGATTGGCGTTTATTTATTTATTTAAATTAATCAGGGCGGCCCAATGATCAACTGGTTTGCGCATCGGCCCCTCAGCAGTGCAGAGGTGCAAGATTCGATTAGAGTTCAGACCTTGGGGGGAAAAAACTTAGTCTGTCCGTACTTGCGGATGCATAACATGCACAAGAGTCGGCCAAAGTTCTCACCCTGTTGAGACGATGGATGGTGGTTCATAACCAAACAAAAAACAAAACTTACATTCCCGTTGAATTTAAAAAGTCACATATCAAAGGAATGTTACAAGCAATATTACGAGAAACATTGTTCTGTGACAATTGCTTGGTGTCTCACACACACACACACACACACACACACTTTCTTGAGGAGTTTGGTCACTGTTTCTAAGTTAAGAAAAGTTTTTTTCGAATGGAGGCACTGTTCAGATTTCGTGTCTGTGAAACAAAAATATTAGCACTGAGGTCTGTTCTTTTTGACATGTTTATTTCATAAAAAGCTATTTTTCTCCAAAGTTTGTGAAAAGTGGATGAAATTTGTAAAATTTTGCTGGGTTCTCCTGCTGATTACGAAAGAACAAAAACCGCGAGAAAGGTAGAATCAACCTTTTATTGTCCACTGGTTAACGCAAAACATTCTTGAAAAATTGGTGATGTACTGCCAATCTGTATTTTCCACTTCAAAGGGGGGATGCTCCCACAAAAAAATGACTTGAAATTTGAAACAAATGATCTCCAAATAAGTGAGGAAACGTGAAACCGTCCGTCCAATGGAGACATTAAGATAAGCAGGGAATTATGACTCTTCTTCCCAGTCGCAGTCCAGGTTTCTCGTGGCATGGCATGGAACCTGGGCCACACCAAACTGACAGTGTCCAAGCAGCCAATTCTCCTTTCATGTTCACCCGATGGACCTTCTCTCGATGTATATTTAACATCCCTTTTCACTGTCTTCTTAGGACATCATCAGCCACAATGAGCATTCTTAAGGTGCTCACTGTTGCCCTTGTGCTGTTTGGTAAGTCATCAAACTCTCAACTAAAAAGTAACAGAGTAAGTGAAAAGTCACCATGGAACAAAGATGTCAACTCTTTTTTCACAGGAACCAGCAGTCTTTCTGCGAAAATCAAGAGACAACTGCCATCAAATGCAGGTTTTAGGCCATTTACAAGAGGACCACCTGGGCCACCAGGGCCACCTGGTCCACCAGGACCAACCGGACCACATGGCCCACCAGGGCCAGATGGTCCACCAGGACCACATGGACCAGGTGGTCCACCAGGGCTAGATGGCCACCCAGGACCACCTGGACCAGATGGTCCACCAGGGCCAAATGGGCCACCCGGACCACCTGGACTAGATGGGCCCCCAGGACCACCTGGACCCGATGGGCCACCAGGACCACCTGGACCAGATGGGCCACCAGGACCTCATGGACCACCAGGACCATCTGGACCACCTGGACCACCAGGACCACCTAGTGCACCAGGACCACCTGGACCACCAGGTCCTCCTGGGCCACCAATAAGTTATCCATATTGGCCTCCCTTTAACCATGGGCAACCTCGGCTACCACGACCTTGTCCACCTGGTCCATATCCATATTGGCAACCTTGTCCACCACCATATTAGCCACATGGGCCACTGCCACCACGACATGATCAAACTTTTCTTTCATATCATAATTCACAAATATCAGCCACCAGTGCAGCCACCTTTTTTCCTTGATAAAAAACACCCACCTGGACACCAAATTCTCAATGGGGTAGATGACTTGTCCCCACTGCACCACCAGCAGAACAACCCTTGCCATCACCAAATACTCCAGATAAAAGCAACCCACCTGGAAAAGCACACTACCAACCTGGACCATCTTTTACTCCGGATGAAAATAAATCAATCTGGAAAATGACCTTTTCAAAACTGAACCACCGTCTCGGTCTCCACCAAGACATGCCTCGCCAACCGCAGTTACTCCGGATGATCATGACCCACCTGGACCAACACCTTGCTCACCCAGACAACCTGTTACTGGTCAGAAACACACCCACCTGGACCAGCAGTGGGACCGACATCTGATCCACACCCTGGGCTCGCTGGACATGTCACCCCAGACCAAAGAGAGTAGTTTTTATTCTGAAAGAAAAGAAAAGCATTCAGTCCTCATGGTAAAAATCATTGTGTGGCCGTTGATGAGTAATTGCAAGATTCCAACCCTTGCCACCTGCATTCAATTTAAATAATAAAGATATTTTTTCCTCTGCACAATTTAGTTGCTTGAATGTGACCTCAATTCAGACATTCGGCCCTTTGTGTTCATAGGCGCGATCATGCTTGCTGGGTTTGGCTTCAAACAGGAACCGCCTGCTGCTTTATCAACATTCATCAGCCAAACGTACAGCTTCCACTTACCAAACTCAACTCAACTTTATTTAGAGAGGACTTTAAAACAGCCATTGTTGCATACAAAGTGCTCGACATGCAAAATTAGTCATACAAGACCAAAGGCAGTGAAAACAAATAATACGAATACAGCACACAGCATAAAACGCAAAGACAATGTCGAGTCTCATGCTCAGTTGAAAGCCAGGCAATAAAATTGTGTTTTCAGACATGTGGAACTGGCGATCCCTTCTGAGCTCCTCGGTACCTCTGGGGTGTGTGTGTGTGTGTGTGTGTGTGTATATGTGTGTGCATGTGTGAGTGTGTGTGCATAAATTTCACCGGAAAGCGAAATATCACTGTGGACACACACACACACACACACACACAGACACACACACACACACACACACACTCACTCAAAAATTTGGGAATATTTCACTTTCAGGTGAAATTTCTGGAAAACATAAAAAGTTCCTGGTACAGTGGTCTCATATTATGAAAGTAGGACATTTAAATAGAAGAATGCACTGGTGATTTTCTCATCTTAAACACTTCACTCAATCAAAAGTTAACAACAATGGTGTGGACACCACAACAAAAAATCTCAATGTCTCAATAATTTGTCATGTGCCCTTGAGAATCAATTACAGCTTGACGATGACGTGTTGTGCTGTTCACAAGACAACTTATTGTCTGGTGAGGCTTGTCATACCACTCTTCTTGAAGGGTCATTGAGATCCTGGGGTGCAGAGTTTCGAGCCTCTGCACGGTGACTCAGCTGATCCCGGTGGTTTTCAATACGATTCAAGTCTGGAGATCGTGCAGGACATTTCATTTGAGGTCCACCAGTCTGCAACAGCCGTTCCCTCATGATGTGACCTCGATGAGCTGGAGCACTGTCGTCCATGAGGATTAAATTAGCGTCTCGTTTATGTCGGGGCACAACCACGGGATGAATAATTTTAGTCATGTAGTGTGGGATGATGACTGTACCATTTACAAAATGGAAGGCAGTTCTGTATCGACTGGACACACCTGCACTGTAACACCGCCACCACCAAAAGCTCTTCCACTTGTTTATATACTGTCCAGGCATCCGGATGAGTTTTATTAATTCTTAAAAATGTCTGGCTTTCATTGTTTTACATGGGACCAAAGAGCATGTTTTATGAGACTGATTCTTTGTGACAAACAAGAGGCGCAGTGCTGTAAAAATAATAAATATGAGTGGTACACTGCACCGTGAGCGGCACGTGGGACGTCGAGACTGCCGTGGGAAGACCCGGAAGAGAAAGCAGCGGTACTTGGGGAAAAGTGTGTGTGGAGCAGGTGCACTCTGTTGTAAGCGTTAGTGCCATTGAGAAGTGTTTGTTGCTAAAATGAGATGGAATGAAGCCCCAGTTAAATAAGGAAAGACATCCCTTTAATTCGTCTGTGTCTCACCACTCTGGTTGATGTCACTGGACTGAGAGGTGCGTTACGATTGTGATTCACGGGTGAGGACACTGACGTAAACGGTTACAGTGTGCAAAGCCTGTACATATATATTTCTGTGTCTAATAAAAGATGAGCTCATGTGGACACAAAAAAAATTCTCGATGAGGACAGGATCCGCAAAGTTGACTGAGTTCCTTAATTGTTCCTTTAGGAACACAGGTTGGAGAAGAGAACAATGATGAGGAAGAAATATAAAGATTGAAGTGACTTTTTTTCTTTGTTAAATTCATGGCCTTGTGAGTCAGATGCAGCCACATTGCGCCTCGCCTTCCAATAGGAAAACAGGGGTGGCGGTCCCTGAGGCAAGTTTCCCAGAAGCAGAGCACGGCAAACCGTGCACAGGTTTTGTTGGTCCTTTTGATAAGAAGAAGTTCATCCATCTTGTTTGGCAGAGAATGTAGAGTGGTCAAATGCATCGATGGGAGTGGGGTTCGAAATCCTTGCTGACGTTGCAGTGGATATAAAATTGTCTGGGTCAATCTCTGTTATTATATCAAGTCAAGTCAAGTCAACTGTATTTATAGAGCACTTTCGAACAGCCATCGCTGCATACAAAGTGCTGTATATGGAGCAATTTAACATATACAATAATCTGTAAAACAAATCGGTAATAAAGACGGTAGAAAGCACCAAACAGTAAAACCAAGAACAAATCTAAGTCATGCTGAGTCGAATACCAAAGAATACAAGTGAGTTTTGAGGAGGGTTTTGAAGATGGGCAGCGAGGAGGCTTGCCGAATGTTCAGTGGGAGGTCATTCTAGAGAGAGGGACCAGCAACAGAAAAGGTTCGATCCCCTCTGAGCCTCAGTTTAGTTCTTGATACCTCTAATAATGTCTGGTCCGCAGACCTGAGGCGCCGGGCAGGTGCGTAGGGGCGGATGAGCTCAGAGAGGTAAGGTGGCGCGAGATTATTTAGAGATTTGAAAACAAATAATAGGATCTTGAAAATAACTCTAAAATGTATGGGGAGCCAGTGAAGGGATGCCAGAGTCGGAGTTATGTGCTCCCTCTTACGAGGACCAGTCAAGAGGTGAGCAGCGGCATGTTACTCGTGTTTCGCTCATAGGTATCACAAGTTCGTAGCTCCACAACTTTCTTCCCTTGAAACTCCACATTCTGATGCTTAAATGTCTGCTGAAACACATGTTTGACACTAAAATAAAAAAAATATATAAATATATTATTCATCAGTGGCACGGTTGACTTTGCCTTTCTTGCCAAAGCTCTGTGAGCGCTTTCAATCCAAATATCTAATCTAACTCTTCAGGCAACACAATAGACGAATTCAAAAAGTCAGTCATGAATGATATGATCTCTTTTCCTTTTCAGCTCCGTTCAATTCCGTACAGTCTGATGTTCTTTCTGCATATTCTATTTTGCAACTCGTCTTGTTTCGCTGGTACGATAGCTTCCTTTCTCAGCAAGGTAAGCTTGCTGTCTTTTTTGTTGCATTCCCTTGTCTTCTGTGAAACTCACTTTGTTTTCCGTTGTGGTCAGTCTCTCTTCCAGTATGTCAATTCTCCTCTTAATTTCTCTGACTCAAGCCCCCATGCGCACTTGAGACTCTACAATGTCTCTGTGCACCTTTAGATTATTTCCTGAAATTTACGCAGCTCCGTTCGCATTCGCATTTCGCGACCGTATTTGAGTGAGCCAAGCAATTAGCTTCTTTTGGGTTGTCTTTGCATTTTCGCTTTTCCCCAATTTAGTTGTCTCAACCCGGTGAAGAAGCCAACCCGTCGTAAGCATTCAGGGGAGTGACTCAGTAAACGGCATGAATAAAAGCAGGAAGCCCTTAGCCTCACTTGGTTGTGGTCTTAAGAAGTGTTCACGCGGCACACATTTGCATCAGTGCTGCACCGATGTATTTTGTTGCGATATATCTTACACCGGTGTAAATTTTGTGGAGTGTTCACACATATGAAGCTGCTTCATAAAGAGAACTGTGTTCACCCCAGTGCAGCCCCCTTTTGCGTTCACATGGTAGTTTCTGCGGCCGTGCAATACGTGATAATCGTAACAATACGGAAACAAAACATGCACATGCGTATAGTGTGCTTCCTTTTCCCCACCTTGTTTGTGACATATCGAAAAACCATACTTCTCCAGACAAAACAACGCTGTGGTCTATCGGACCATGTAAAAGGGAGGGATGGAAAACATGCAGGATAGTGGCCCTCCATGACTGGAATTGCCCACCACTGTTGTTTGATCAAATTACTCGTGCAGGGGTGGCCAACCAGTCAGCAGAGACAAAGAGCCATTTTATTTTACTGCATTACTGCAAAGAGCCACATCACGCACATTTACATGCACGCCCGCACTCGCGTCCACACACACACACACACAAGCAGGCACGCACGCACGCACACACACATACACCGAGATGAGCAACAGCCGGAACTTCATACGTAGAAAGTACACCCCCCATCCCCTCATTTCCTCCTCCCAACGCTCGCGCTCGACTTAGGACCCGTGTCCGCTGGCTCCTGATCGATCGCGATTGACGTATTGGTCACCCCTACCTTTAAAACTGACTAGCTTAGCGCTTAGCGCTGAGCACCGTTGTTTGAGCGGTGATTTAGTTGTCATCTGATTGGTTGCCCTGTATGTCAATCAAGTAACGGGGTTGATGATAGGCTGGCATAGTTAGTTCTGTGAATTTAGCGCCGTTGTTTGAATGGCAGCGCCACTGGCGAGGCGTTTTCGACGCTTGTCATGAGAAAGCCCGGGAGCAGCACTGAACCAGCCAAAGAGCCGCATGCGGCTCGCAAGCCCCGGGTTGGCCATCCATGTACGAGTGTGACCCTGCAAGGACTTCATTTATGAACAGGGTGTGCAATCAAAGTCCAGTAGTATTTCATCCTCACGAGACCAGCTTCTTTCTCTTCTCAGCCTTGAAGATAAGATACCAGCCTCAGGAAGGCGCGCCCATGACACATCCACAGCTGCTATCACAAACCAACCGTCAGCATAATTCCTCCAATTATCTAGGAATACATTTGTGTATTTCCCCACCCCTTTAGAAGTTTCTGTATTCAGACACTCCGTAGGACAATAAAAGTGGGGAGACCAGTGAAGTGTTTCCTGAACTGTTCGGAGATTGTAATAGATTACACTCATTCACTCTCCTTATGCACAAATTAAAAGACAACTCGGCTTGACTCCTCGTCTCTCGTGTTTTCAAGTTTGTTTTAGGGGTATGGTTACCTGACACTGTCTTTGTTCAGTTGGTGGGGTACACCCTGAACCGGTTGCCAGCAGGACACAAAAAGACAAACAACCATTTGTACTCACAATCACACAGAGGGACAATGTAGAGTATTTGATTAAGCAACCGTGTGTGTTTTTGGAATGTGGCAAGAAACAGGAGGACCTGGAGAAAACCCACGCAGATACGTAGAGAACATATAAACTCCACAAAGGAAAGCCAGGGCCTGGAATCGAAACTCGCACCTCTACACTGAGGCGAATATGCTCACCAGTCAAACACCGTGCCGGTTGATAATAATAAGAATAACAATAAGAACAAGATCCCGGATACAAGCGGCCGAAATGAGTTTTCCCAGGAACTCAGAAACTCATAATCTCTCCAGCGTGTCCTGGGAGAGATTATGAGTTTATGAGATTATGGGTGAGATTATGTCTCCCAGCTAGCCTGGGAACGCCTCGGGATCCGCCAGGAAGAGCTAGAAGAAGTGGCTGGGGAGAGGGAAGTTTGGGCTTCCCTCCTGAAGCTGCTGCCCCCGCGAACCGACACCGGATAAGCGGTGGAAAATGGATGGATGGATGAATGGATGGATGGATGGAAGAAGAATAATTTCTACAAAAACAATACGGACCTTGCAGCAGTTACTACTCTGGCCTAAATTAAAATTAAAGTGAGAATGCTATTTAACTGTTCAACCTTGATATTTTTTTCAAATCAATGTCTAGTCTTGGTCTTGTCACAGTTCTAGCTTGTCTGGCTCTTGGTCTTGACTGGGTTTCAACTTCCAAAAATCTTGGTCTGAGGGCAAGAATTCCTGTTGTCGTGTGATCTTGAGCGCAACTATTGTATTATACCACGCGGCCATCCGCTCTGTCACCGGTGTTCCCTTGAATAGCCTCCAATCTCAACTCTATTGCATGGCCCTCTAATTGCTTACAGTGGCAAATTCACAAGTCCTTGTTTATCTGTAAAATACTCAACCCTATCTTTGCTGTCTGATTACATATCACCAATCGGAAAATAATATTGAAATAAAAATATTGAAAGACATAAAAATGATCAAGATTGATTGCCGTTGAAAACAACCCTTGGATATAATTCACAATTTTTGTGGTTTCCAATTGCCTGGAGTGGCCGTAAAGGCAGCAGGAGTGAGAACGTTCGAGGGCAGAGTGAGGGGAGAGTAGACTGACTCTAAGTTCTGCATTTGGTTCGCACTGTTGTTGTCTTGACATGGTTGCGATTGACAGTAATCTTTGTGAAGTGTGTTTCTTGCTCGCCACTTGACCTGGTTACGTCTGCAATGCTACACTGGTTTCACTAGACTGGCATTTGTTGCTGGGTTTGCTCATCGGAGTGCAATGTGGGAGTGCAATTGTGATGGCACCCCCCGATGTACAGTAGCCAACAGCATGTCAAGATGCCAAAATATTCTGGTAAAACAGACTGCAAGGCTTTCCATGCCAATTTGAACTTTTGGAATGCGCGAGTGGCTGGTCTGAGAGGAACAATGCCCGACAGCTGGCCATGGCTTTATTGAGGAAGCTTTGTCCTCCTTGTTTCTGCATCGCCCAGATGAAAGAGACAGAAGAAACAGCTTTAGTTAGTCCCCTCTCGTGGCGTTTTGAACAATTCAACAAGGCCAATATTCTTCACTTACAGCTGTCTATTAGGCACAAACAGGCTGACGTTTGTGCCTATTGATCTTGAAAACTTATCAAGGTGTGTATTTGCCCATATGCCAACAAATGTGCAGAGTGAGTCAGCCAGGGACCAGTTGGTCTAGGCCATCACCCCAGGAGAACTGCGCTGTGCATGCTGCCATACCGGTGAACTATCGGCAAGAGAAACCAGCATGGGCGGATGAGTTGACTGAATTTTTCTGCGCACCACAGTCACCATGCAGCACTGGGTCGCTCCAGTGTGTTGGGTGTGTGGCCAGTCTGGCATTAATGCGGGTCTTGAAAGAAACCCGATTTCAGAGAGTCTGAAACCAAGACAAGACCAAAACATTTGAAAATGGTGTCAGGGACAAACTCAAGCTCTTGAAAATGTGGTCTTGAGTGTTACAACATGAAACAATAATAATAATAACAATAATAATCATTTTTAAATACATTTTAAATATTTTCTCGCAGCACCCCAGGCAATCTCGTCCAATGTGTTGGAAATTACCAGAAGACGAACGGCTTTGTCCTTTTTGCAAAGCCACAATGTCCTTTGTTTCCATTTATTTCTTTTATTTTTCTGTTCACATTTAACAGGCTGATTTCACGGAGGCAAGTTGTGACAGCTTCACTCACGAGAAAAAGTCAACATGGCAAACAGACAAGGGTGTTCGAAAAATCTGCCGATGGCAGATGCCTGTTGCATTCTCTTCACACCGATTCTGGTCAAAGATTAATGGCAGCAGTGGTGTCAAACTCATTGTAGTCGTGGGCCACCGTGCAGTTATGATTTCCGTCGGAAGGTTTATGAGTTTGAACAGAAGTAAATGAAGAATCGCATGATGTTATATACTGCTGGTGTTGGTCCGAAAACTTCCTCCAGAGTCACTATTCAAGAGACCCCACAAATGGCATGTTTGTTCAAGCATAAACATTGCATCCTCAAAGACAGCAACCATTTTCAGCACTTTAGATTGGGGAAACAATTTGCACAAACAACACCCACACATGTAGAATGACGAATAGTATAAATTTCTTAAAACCTATTCACCAAACCGTGACTCATGAGGCGTCAATGCCAGCAATACACACAATAAATTAATGAGAAACTTAAATAAGATTTTTAAATAAGAGGCCAGCAGTTTTTTCAAATATAAAAGCATTTATTTTCCAATGGGAATTGTTGACATAAAAATTCTTGCAATATCTCAAAATGTTTAAAAATGAAGGGGCACATAAAGGAAATTGCATGTTCTCCTCATGCCTGCGTGGGTTTTCTCCGGGCACTCCGGTTTCCTCCCACATTCCAAAAACATGCATGGCAGGCTTATTAAACACTCTAAATTGTCCCTAGGTGTGACTGTGAGCGCGGATGGTTGTTCATCTCTGTGCGCCCTGCAATTGGCTGGCAACCAATCCAGGGTGTCCCCAGCCTACTGCCCAGAGACGGCTGGGATAGGCTCCGGCACCCCCCGCGACCCTTGTTCTGGTGAAAGATAAATGACAGCAGAGGTGTCAAAGGCATTGCTGTCGCGGGCCACCTCGCAGTCATGGTGTCCGTCGGAAGGTTTATGACTTTGAAGAGAAATAAATGAAGAATCGCATGATGTTATATACTGCTGGTGTTGGGCCGAAAACCTTCTCCAGTCACTTTTCAAGAGACCCCACAAATCGCATGTTTGTTCAACCATAAACATTGCATCCTCAAAGACAGCAACCATTTTCAGCACTTTAACTGGAAAATAATTTGCAGAAATAACACCCACACGTGTAGAATGACAAATATATCGATTTTTTAAAACCTTTTTACCAAACTGTGACTCATGAGGTGTCAATGCCAACAATATACACAATAAATTAATGAGAAACTTTCATAAGATTTTTAAATAAGAGGCCAGCATTTTGTTCAAATATAAAAACATTTATTTTACAATTGGAATTGTTGACATAAAAATTCTTGCAATATCTCAAAATGTTTAAAAATGAAGCGGCACATAAAGTGATGTGGCAGTCCACATCTGGCCTCCGGACCTTTAGTTTGACACTAGTCAATTACATTCTGTAAGTATGAGGGACAAATGTCAACTCTGCTAATTGATGAATTAAACCATGCAAGTATGAAGAACAAATGTCACACGGCAAGACCAGCCTAAAAGAAACCAGCATTTGAACCTGCGTAAGAACAAAAGGAAATATCTATTCAAGCCTCACATAGTGACGGTATGACCTTTCTGATGGGTGTAGAGCAAGTTGCCTCTTTCATTTGCAGCTGCAAGGCAACATAGGCAACTGACTGATTCAGAGGAGACAAACTGGTTTGTTCTCTTTGCAAAGCCACAACTCCCTTCATCAATGACACCACACAGCTCCTTGTGCTCCCTACAAAACATCAGAGCACGATCAACACCATCCGGTGACTGGTGAGGCATTCATTCCCGAGAGTCCGATATACAAATATGAAGCCAAAATAGATGGGTGTCTCAAATATGGTCAAAACTGAATTTTTGATTGTTTGTTTTCAAAGCTTTTAAGTATGTTTCAAGTGATTCCACACTGTTAGACAATGTGACAGCAAGCAAAACAAGAGAATATTTCATATAAACTCAAGTTCATTGAAGTTTGGTTGTTGTTTCTTGGAGATCTTTTTGAATAAGAATAGCATTTGATCATCTGTTAATATGGAATATACACAATTATGAAAGCCATGATAACAAAAAGAACTGGGAGTCGCGGCTTGGAATTGAAGCGGATTTAAATGGGACAAGAGATGTGAGCCAATCTCTTTTTCGTTAATGGACATGTTGGGGGAAGAGCGGCCTTCTCTCTCCCGTGTGTTCGTTGAATTTTGGACGAGGAGAATGTTGGTCATCCAAATAAAGGCTGTAATCGATGAACAGTTCCTTTGAAGCTTTTAATAACGGAATATTCCGGTTACAGACAATGGCAGCGATGATCCCGAGTGCAAAGCAGGAAGAATATCACATCATTTTTATACCATCAGAATGGCGGTACCGAGACACAAGGTGTGATGTCATAACTTACGTTTCTCCTAAACCGATTCTCAGCTTGGCGCATTCCAAAGTTTGTGTGTCTTCAGCAGGGAGTATTCCAATTCTCAGGAATGATTATTCCAAGGATGCAAAGCGACACTACGGGCATGGGAAACGTATACAGTGTAACGATATATGAGCAGAATACAGACTTCAGACGCTCCCGCTTCTTGTTGCTTTCAAACCTAGCTTGTAGTAGACGTGCGCACGTTTCAGCATGACGTCTTTGATCCACTGGTGAAAAGAACACTTTGATTCGCTCCTCTTTCACGTATAACAGTTTCAAACTGGGTTCTGTTCAGGGAGGTTGCTGTGTTCCTCTCTCAGGGTCACCAGCCATTGTGCACTGCTGTTATGTGCGACCTCCTTCTCCCATATGCCTTTCCAGGACCTTTCAGTTTCCAGTCATGGTGGGTCTGCTCTGCTGTTAGAACCCTGCCATTGAGCGTACACTTTTGCAGGTTGTGTTGCGAACAGCCTGTTTATTCGTCTGGCCTCATTCTCTTTCGTGTACCGCTTTAGGTGGCTGGACAAGGCTTGGAGCCTTTGTTTGGCAGTTTCGAGTGCTTCAGGTATGGTCATCTGGATGTACCTCTCAGGTATCGGCCTTTTCATCACACCTCTCTGGGCCTCCGTCAATTGACTCACATCTTTCCGAGCCGCCTTGATCTTCGTCTCCAACCGTCTTTTCCATGGTGGGTAACGTGTCTCATGGCTCCGATGGTTGCTCTTGTAGCCAAGCATCTCTAGGATCACTGATGCTGAAGCGTGTATCAGCTCATTGGTTTCCGTGATCGTGATGGTAGGGATCGCCCTCAGTGCTGCATTCACACTTTCAACGAGACATTCAGGTGGTACTTCACATAGCCATTGTAATCAGTTTCTAGGTTGCCCAGCTTTCATTCTCGCCATGATCTTAGCTTTCAGGTCAGTTGCTGCCTCGCTCAGCATTTCATTCATTGGGGCTTGCCTCCCAATCTCTGGTATGACCTCCTCCTCTGATCTGGCAGCCTGGGGCCGTTCACCATGGAATCTGCATTGTACCTCGTCAATCTCAAGTTGTGACAGCAATTGCCGGTTGTGGATGTTGGAACACTGAGCTACTCGTTGTTTTGTGGTCAACTGTGACTGTGGGTTTCGAAGTAACCATTCAGCCTGCATTCTCTGCATGTAACCCCTCTGACGAGGGTTGCTTTAGTCGTAGCATTCCAACAGAGCCATGTTCTCGCATCTCGTCCATCTCCAGTCGCCCATTTTTCATCAAGGTGCTCTGGTTCCCTAGCACCTGATGCAGACCTTGTTTGGCCGGGCGACGTCTGATCCGGTCATTCGTTTTATTGTCTCTCACCATTTTATGAGGTAGGCATGAGCGTGAAGGGTCTTGCCCAATGACCCACACTGGATGGTGCTATGTGCTCATTTTTTTGCCCCAAGCTGGATTCGAACCCCCGTCTCCCATACGCCAAACCAGTGTTTTTATATATATATTTTTTTTTAGATGTAGCGGTCCCAAGTGATGGAAACATCAGAAAGAAGGAACACGAGAAACTCGAGAAATACCAAGGGCTCAGAGAGGAGCTGGAGAGAGCCTGGAAGGTAAAGGTGACAGTCGTGCCTGTGGTGGTCGGAGCACTCGGGGCAGTGACCCCCAAACTAGATGAGTGGTTGCAACAGATCCCGGGAACAACATCGGACATCTCAGTCCAGAAATGTGCAGTGCTGGGAACAGCAAGGATACTGCACAGAACCCTCAAGCTTCCTGGCCTCTGGTAGAGGACCCGAGCTGAATGAGGGACGGACACCACCCGAGGGGTGAGAAGAGGAAATTATAATGATAATAATTATAATTTATAAATTATATATATATATTAGAGCTGTCAGTTTAGCGTGTTTTTATTGGCATTAATTTAAATAATTTTTCACGGGATTAAAAATGTTCTCGCGGGATTAAATTTTCTCGCGAGATTAACGCGGCACCACACGTCACCGGATGTTGCGTCGTTCTAAAATAAACGCGCATATCTGTTTGGTCAGCCACAGTTTGAGCGGCAGCTTGAGATACGGAAAATGGATACTAAATCACTTTTGAATGGACAGTTTACTTTTAAAATGTTGCCAGATGGCTCAACTGACAAGACCAAGGTTGTCTGTGTGTTTTGCAGTCGCGAACTCAGTTATCATCGTAGCATATTGAGTTTGAAGTATCACTTAATGGCCAAGCACACGACCGATGTAAGTACTACGCCCCTCGTCTAAGCCAGACATCCATGGAGAATTTCAAAGAGAAGAAAATGGATAACGTGACTAAGAGCAAACTTACTCGAGCCATAGCTAACTGGGTGGCGACTGCATGCAGGCCTATTAACATTGTGGAGGACGAGGGTCTCGCTGAAATCATTCGAATTGCATCGAACAACTCCTACGAAATGCCGACGAGAGCCACCATTACAAGCCAGGTGCAGAAATTGTACGAAGCGGAGAAGGATAAAGTACGCCAATCGTTGGAGAAGACACAAGCAGTTGCGCTCACCGGGGATTACTGGACTTCCCTTAGTAATCACAACTACCTCAGAGTCAGAGCCCATTATTTTGACCAACAGTGGGAACTTAAGTCGCATTCTTTGACTGTTGCAAAGACAGAAGAGAGGCACTTTGCTGACACTGTTGCAAAGCACTTTGTGCGAGTAGCTAGAGAGTGGGAAATTGAACACAAAATTGTCTCATTAACCACGGATAGTGCACGCAACAGATAGCCTGACAGCTATGTTCAAAGCAAATTGAGAAAACGCAAGTATTAAACCATGGTTCAACTGCACTATAGACTGAGTACTAATTTCTCTTAAGTATGCACTTTATAATTTTATATTGCTCCGTTTTGAGCTGCTGTGTGACAAAATGTTTGTTTCCACTGTTATTGATGACAGTTATATTGTGTGAGAGATTATGTGCTCCAAGTGTGAATAACTGCTCCAAATGAAAAATGTTAATGTAAAATTTAAAATTGAAATTGCTGTTTCAATAAATATTTGCATTTTGTACAAAGAAAACGGATCCATGATTACATGTTGATGAGAGCATTAAAACGGGCAAAAAAATAGAACAAAAAATATAAAAGGAAATTCAGAAACGATAAAAAATGCGTGAGTAATCATGATTAATTTTTTAGTTCATTTGAGTTAATTATGACAGTTGCATTTTTAATATAGATTAAATATTTTAATCGTTTGACAGCTCTAATATATATATATATATATATATATACACACACACACACACACACACACACACACACACCCTCACCGACCACTTTATTCGGTACACCATGCTAGTAACAGGTTGGACCCCCTTTTGCCTTCAGAACTGCCTCAATTCTTTGTGGCATAGATTTAACAAGGTGCTGGAAGCATTCCTCACAGAGTTTGGTCCATATTGACCTGATGGCATTACACAGTTGGCGCAGATTTGGCGGCTGCACATCCATGATACGAATCTCCCGTTCCACCACATCCCAAAGATGCTCTA
This sequence comes from Hippocampus guttulatus, assembly GCF_054856545.1. NCBI lineage: Eukaryota > Metazoa > Chordata > Actinopteri > Syngnathiformes > Syngnathidae > Hippocampus > Hippocampus guttulatus. Next base: position 3,738,038 of record NC_141264.1, read on the forward strand.
TTGGATTGAGATCTGGTGACTGTGGAGGCCATTTGAGTACAGTGAACTCATTGTCATCTTCAAGAAACCAGTCTGAGTTGATTCCAGCTTTATGACATGGCACATTATTCTGCTGAAAGTAGCCATCAGAAGTTGGGTACATTGTGGTCATAAAAGGATGGACATGGTCAGCAACAATACTCAGGTAGGCTGTCGCGTTGCAACGATGCTCAATTGGTACCAAGGGGCCCAAAGAGTGCCAAGAAAATATTCCCCACACCATTACACCACCACCAACAGCCTGAACCATTGATACAAGGCAGGATGGATCCATGCTTTCATGTTGTTGACGTCAAACTCTGACCCTACCATCCGAATGTCGCAGCAGAAATGGAGACTCATCAGACCAGGCAAGGTTTTCTAATCTTCTATTATCGAATTTCGATGAGCTTGTGAAATTGTAGCTTCAGTTTCCTGTTCTTAGCTGAAAGGAGTGGCACCCGGCGAGGTCTTCTGCTGCTGTAGCCCATCTGCCTCAAAGTTCGACATACTCTGCGTTCAGAGATGCTCTTCTGCCTACCTTGGTTGTCACGGGTGGTTATTTGAGTCACTGTTGCCTTTCTATCAGCTCGAACCAGTCTGGCCTTTCTCCTCTGACCTCTGGCATCAACAAGGCATTTCCGCCCACAGAACTGTCGCTCACTGGATATTTTTCTTTTTCGGACCATTCTCTGTAAACTCTAGAGATGGTTGTGTGTGAAAATCCCAAGAGATCAGCAGTTTCATAAATACTCAGACCAGCCCTTCTGGCACCAACAACCATGCCACGTTCAAAGCCACTCAAATCACCTTTCTTCCCCATACTGATGCTCAGTTTGAACTGCAGGAGATTGTCTTGACCATGTCTACATGCCAAAATGCACTGAGTTGCCGCCATGTGATTGGCTAATTAGAAAAAAATGTGAATGAGCAGTTGGACAGGTATACCTAATAAAGTGGCCGGTGAGTGTGTATATATACAGTATATATATATATATATATATATATATATACAACATATATATATGTATGTATGCTAGAGCTGGGCGGAGGAGGACGGCGGCGGCGGCGGCGGCGGCGACGTCGAAGGCGGCCCACGGGGAGAGGCGCGGGGCGGGGGCACGTGGCCCCCAGCCCCCGCGGCCCGACCACGCGGTGCCGTCGGCGGCGGCGCTGGCGCACCCCGGCGCGCCCCGGCCTCCCGAGTCCGGAGTGGACAGATGCAAACAGATGGGCGGCGGCGGTGGCGGCGGCGGCGGCGGCGGCCCGCGGGGAGAGGCGCGGGGCGGGGGCACGTGGCCCCCAGCCCCCACGGTGCCGTCGGCGGCGGCGCCGGCGCACCCCAGCGCGCCCCGGCCTCCCGAGTCCGGAGCGGACAGATGCAAACAGATGGGCGGAGGAGGGCGGAGGAGGACGGCGGTGGCGGCGGCGGCGACGTCGAAGGCGGCCCGCGGGGAGAGGCGCGGGGCGGGGGCACAGAAATTCTACGAAGCGGAGAAGGCTAAGGTACACAGAGCGGGAGAAGACACTGTTTCGGGAGAGAAATAAGAGACTAGGTTGACGAGCCTCTGGTGAATAAAGAGCAGGTAGACTGTTGAATACGATGTATGCCACTGACGCGATTGTAACTTGTTTGGAACTATTTTGTGTGGAAGGTTACAGTGTTCCGTGTCCATATAAATAAAGCGGGTGGAGCTTCTCTGTGTTCGTCTCACAGTGACAGTGCGCTGAGGCATGTCGAGAGTTCAGCGGTGCAGTCGTAGCGACCAAACTGAAAATAAAACGTCTCCAGTGTTGTGCGTGCCTCGAACCAAGTGTAGTCATCTGAAATGATGTCTACACAAAACCATAGAGAGACTTCCGTGCAAGACGGACCAACAGAATCAACATAGCCTGACTGCTGTGTTCAAAGCAAACTTGAGAAAAACGAAGTTTGCAACCATGGCTTAAATCTGTAGCGACATCACTCGAGTGAAGCGCGACTCAGCAGTCGATAGTCCGCTGCTCTCCGCTGTGTGTGCATCAACGCGGACGTGTACGCACTCACGTCTTTTGGCTTCAACCAATCAGTGCTGACGCAATGGACGTTACACATCAAAGAGCTTTGATCTCTTTCAACAGCTAAGATAGACTAGCCACGACAACAGCTAAGCCTGAGAGTTGAGACGACACCATGCTCGAGGTCGGACGGACACGCTCTCCAGTCATTTGTATGTTCCTCTTCTTTTTCTGTCCAAATATATATATTTATTTCTACAAACCATAGCTGTCCTGTCCACGTCTTCTTTCGTCCCACTGGGGTTTAGCCAGTGTGGTTATAAAGAAACCAAGAATCTCTTTAAATCCACTATAGGCTGAGTAGTAGTTTACCTTAGATGTGCACTTTATAATTTTATATTGCTCTGTTTTGATTCCCTCAAAAGAACTGTTAAAGGAGCTGTTGTGTGGCAAAATATTTTTTCACTGTTGTTGATAGACAGTAATATTGTGTGAGAGATTATGTGTGAATAACTGCTCCAAGTGAAAAATGTTCATGTAAAATTGAAAATCGTTGTTTCAGTAAATATTTGCATTTTGCACATAGAAAACGAATCCATGATTCCATGTTGATGAGAGCATTAAAACGGGAAAAAATAGGACAAAAAATATTTGAAGAAATTCAGAAACGATAAAAAATGTGTGAGTCATCACGATTAATTTTGAGTTAATTAGAGTTCATTATAACATTTGCATTTTAAATTTGATTAAATATTTTGATAGTGTGACAGCTCTAAAAATAACCCTTGCATATATAATGAGTTTATCCACACAAGCACACCACAGGTGGTGACTGTGCAGCATTGCCCTTTCTCGCTGGGCTCCTACAGTGTGTTTTATGTGTGTGGCCAGTCTGGCCACATCAGCATCATTGCGGGTTAAAACCAGTCGTGAAGGAAACTGATTCCGGAGAGTTTGAAACCGAGACAAGACCAAGATAACAAACAAAATCTTGGTTGCATATTATATTCCATATATTTTTATATATTTATCTACATTTTGGTGTATGTCTGATCAAAAATACATGTTCAAAGATTTCTATTCCATTCCAAAAAACCCAATGTGCTCTCACTTTTGATTCAGAAAATCCTGAAAAGGATCGGATATTTTACATCTTAAAATGTGTTTGTCTACCTTTTGTCATAGGGTAGAGTTCGGTATTTCACCCTCTTTCCAATTACTTTACTGTATTCTTTGAAGAGAACTTCACTTAGACAGTGAAATTGTATTCGATGCGAGGGCACCTCTGTCAATTCATGTGTGTGCGTGTGTGTGTGTGTGTGTTGGGGGGATTTGTGTGTCTGTGTACGTGTTCTTCAAATTACATATTTTTGTGTTACTGTACACTGCACCTGAAGCAGCCTATCAGTTTAATTTTCACCAAAAAGAGTATTTAAAAAATACAATTTTTAAAAAAGCAGGTTACCTTTCACCTAAAATGGCACGTGATCTGCCACTCCGGAAGTTATTAGCGATCAGCAGTCTGCAATTGCAGTTTGGAATCAGAGCTGTTGTGATAGTTATTTATTTAATTCTTGTTCAAAGTTTGTTTCATCTGCAATTCACCAATGGCACCATTTGTGACGCAAGGAGAAGCATTTTAAAATCATACACGTGAGCTACAAGAGTGATGTACAGTACCTGCACTTAAGACGCTGCAAATGTACGTCACATGACTTTGTGTCAGGTCTCTACGAAGGCAGGTAGTGATTTATTTTTTACAAACTCACAAACTGTTGTATATTCTCTACTTTTCTGTTTCATTCAAATTAGGGGCTGTTATTGCTGTTGCTCATCATGGCATGCGTGTGTGACCTATAGCCTCAAGAAATCAGCTGAAGAAAAAGGAAATCTTTTGGAGGAAGAAGGTTAAAATAAGCAACTGAGGAAATGATTGTCTTGTCCAGGGAAGCCAAGACAATAAGTATTATAAAAAAAAAAAGGTTAGATTTATTTGAAAAAAACATGGAGAGACACCATTCACAGATCTGTCAAGGTAGCCTCCCCCCACGTGTTGCGCTCTTGTTTTACCTTGTTGGGAGGTGGTGAAGGTCAGCACAATCAGCATTTTGAGCAGCTATACAGAGTGCAAACTAGTGCATGAGCAGGCAACTTTGCTTATCCGCAAAATAACTGGTCAGCATTCAAAGGTACGGTCAGCCGTCAATCGTACGAACAGTTACTTCCATTTAGCGCTGTTATATGTTTAATTCCCATGACATGTGGTTGCACTTGCACACTCTCTTATAGCTGGGGATGTGGCTGTTTTCAGTGAACCAGGACACAGAGGTTCTGAGAGCAAGTCTGTGGCATGTTTGTTTGTTTGTTTGTTTGTTTGTTTGTTTATTGAACATAAAACATATATACACTAATAATAATACAGAAAATAAGGTAGATAAAAAAAGTAAAAAGAAAGAAATCAATCTTCATTCAACACAGTTATTATGTTCAAGGGAGTAGGAAGAAGTAAAAAACTTATCTAGTCCTACCCCGTTATGTGATTGTATCTAATAAATCATTTTTATATCAATCAGAAAAGAAAAAAGTAAGAAGAAAGAAGTCTCCATTAAGGCTCATACTTTACCCTTAACCATGATATTTTTACAACTTTTTGTTTGTATCGGGATTATATACTTCCACACCCTGACACTCTTGTGTCAAATTTCTATTGTATTCATAATGGATATTTATATACATACATATATCATGTAACCACAGCCACAGGGTCAGGTTACGACGGCGTGACGTCACAGCCGTAAAGTGGGCGGTTGCCGAAAAGTGTTGATATAAAAAGGTGATTACTGACAATAAACGGCAGTGAGCACAGAGTCAGACTCCACGCGTTTTATTGAACACAACATTGCAGACGAGGATGGAGCTTCCACTCTCGCCTCCGTTCCTCGCCCTGCCTGGCGAGCCGCCAGTCCCGTGGCCCCACTGATTGGAATCCTTTGAAACCTTTATTTAAGCCATCTGGCGAGCTGACGCTAGCGACGCGCGAAGGCAGGCAATGCTTGTCCATAGCCTGGGCTGTGAGGGCCAACGCATCTTTCGGACCCTCGGACCGGCCACAAAATTTGCGTGCCGTGTTGCATTGCTCTCCGGACACTTCGCTGCTCCACAGAGCGTCATGGTATGGCGGATTGTCTTCCGGCAGCGTCGACAACGGCCCGGTGAGTCCATCCACCATTACGTCGCCGACCTCCGGGGCCTAGCCAGCCTGTGCAGGTTCGGGGTTTTGGAGGACGAGATGATTAGAGACCAGCTAGCCGAGCACACGACGGACCTTAAACAGCGGGAGAAGCTGTTTTTATCGCCGGATGACACGTCGCTGTCTAGGGCGGTGGAAATGGCCTTCCAGCTCGGGTCTGCGGCCCTGTTCGCGTCCCAGCTAGCCGCCTCGGACCCAGCTCCAGCCCTTCCCCACCTCGCTCCACATCTGCCTCTTTCATCTCGTTTGTTGCTCTCACGGCCCCACTCCCCGACACCACTGCTCCTCTCGATGATCCGGAGGTTAACGTCGCAGGACGTCGAGGCGCCACGATGAGGCAACGTTGTGGGAACTGTGGCTCCTCATCACACTGCACGCGTGCGCCCGCGTGCCCGGCGCTAGGACAAAGATGCCAACGTTGTGGTAAGCTGAACCACTTTTCTAAAGTCTGCCACTCTGCTCCTGCGCCTGTGGACCCCCGGCCCCACCTAACCAACGCATCTGGCTCCGCCACCATCCACTCGGTGGGCGCCTGCACCAGGCCGTTCCAGTGGTACGCGGTCAAGCTGGACGGCGTGTGTCTGTCACTGCTGCTGGACACCGCGGCCTCCAAGTCACTCCTGAATGAGTCCACGGTCCGGCGACTTTTTCCAAGAATGGCTATTAAACCTGGCATGGAAGACTTGTTTGGTTATGGACACACCAAGATTGACATGGTTGGCACCGCGACTTATTCCGTGCGCTGTGGCGCTAGAACTCTCCCAGCTTTCACCTTTCAGGTGTCCCGCAAGGGCGCCAACCTCCTCGGTTTCGACCTGTTTTGTGCCCTGGGCTTCTCTATTACAGACAACATGGGTGCCACCATACAAACCGTAGCCACACCCCGCACCGCTGGCCCTCGCTGTTCACTGGACTGGGCTGCCTCACCACCTTCAAGCATCAGCCGCTCCTGAACCCAGAGGTGACCCGAGTCATCCAGCTTCTCCACCGCCTGCCCCTCGCCCTAAGTGCTGATGTTACAGCCGAGCTGCAGAAGCTTCTGGACGCTGGCATCATCGAATGGGTGGACGCATCACCATGGATCTCCAACCTGGTGGTGGCACGGAAGAAGACGGGTGGCCTTCACCCCTGCATCGATCTCAGGCAGGTGAACAAAGCAGTGATACCTGATAAATATCCTCTGCCCACGACAGAGGAGCTCTCGGCCAAGTTTCACGGCTCCACGGTCTTCTCCAAGCTCGACCTCCGCCAGGGTTACCTGCAGGTTCCGCTACACCCAGAGAGCCGCAACCTCACCGCTTTTGTATTGCACATGGGCGTTTTCAGATACACCCGCATGCCTGTTGGACTTAGCTCCGCCCCCAGCTGCTTCCAGAAGATCATGACCACCATCTTCGCTGGCATCCCTGGCGTAGTCGTGTACCTGGATGACATAGTGGTGCACGGCGCAACAGCAGCCTCACACGACGACCGCCTCACCAGGGTGCTTGAGGTGCTCACCCACCACAACCTCACGCTGAACGGGGAGAGATGCATCTTCTCCGCGCCGGTCATCGAATTTGTGGGGTTTCGCCTGAATGCCGATGGCCTCAGCCCGCTCCACTCAAACGTGGAAGCCATCCTACGCCTGCCTGAGCCCTCCTGCCCCGCACAGCTGTCCTCATTCCTGGGCATTACGGCGTTTCCCTGCATTTTCTCCCACACTACTCCGAGACCACGACGCCGCTACGCGCACTCCTCAAACAGGATGCTCCCTGGTCCTGGACACCCATGTGCTCCGCGGCAGTCCGCCAGCTGAAGACGCAGCTCACCTCCCCTTCAGTGCTCGCCCACTTCGACCTCCAGAGCCCTACGCTGGTGACCTGTGATGCGACCAACACGGCGATAGGGGCAGTCCTGTCCCAGCTACATGGGGGCATCGAACGTCCCGTGGCGTTTGCTTCACGATCTCTGACCCCCACGGAGCAGAGGTATTCGGTGGGGGAGATGGAAACGCTGGCCTGTGTCTGGGCGTGTGAGCGGTGGCACATGTACCTTTACGGGCAGCACTTCACGCTCCGGACCGACCAACAAGCACTCACAGCCCTTCTGGCCACGACAGGGTCGGGACACAAACCGCTGCATCTGTACCGGTGGTCAGAGCGACTACAAGCCTACAACTTCACGACAGTGTTCACACCCGGCAGAGATGTTGTGACTGTTCTGCTATCCAGGGGCACGCCCACCTCAGCGCCAGACACGGTCCCGGATGGCCCAGAGTCAGAGCTAATCCTCATGCTGCACGAGCCACTCCGAACAACCGTCTCCCTGCAGGAGCTCCAGACGACGTCTGCACAGGACTGCTTGTACAGCTCTGCATGTTTATCCAGGAGGGCTGGCCCGCAAAGGTGCCAGAGGACCTGGCGCCCTTCCACCGGGTCAGAGACGACCTTTCCTGCTGGAACGGTGACTGCGTCGCCCGGGGGCTCTGCACGGTGATTCCCAGCTCTCTTCGACCACGCATCCTGAACATGGCACACAACGGTCACCTGGGCATCATGAGAGTGAAGCAGTGCTGCAGGAGCCTAGTTTGGTGGCCAGGCATCGATAGAGACATTGAAACAAGGGTGAAGGACTGCACCACCTGCCTTACTAGCGATAAGACAGGCTCACCCCCGACGCCACCTTTCCAGCCCCTCCAATGGCCAGCGACGCCATGGTCCCACATCCAGGTGGACATCTGTGGGGAGCTCCATGGCACTCCTCATCACCAGCGGTTCCTGTTGGTGGCCTACGACCTCCACTCCAAGTGGCTGGAGGTCCTCCCCGTGGGGTCAGTAACCACACAGCAAATCACTCGCTTTCTTTCCTCCCTGTTTGCCCGCTGGGGTGTGCCAGACGCCGTTACCACGGACAATGGGCCCCAGTTTCTCTCGGCTGACTTCGCTGCCTTCACGTGGGAGAGAGGGATTAAACACACCAGGATGGCCCTGTACCACCCGCAGGCCAACGGTGGCGGGGGGGGGGGGGGTGGAAAGGTTCAACCAGACCTTTAAGAACAGCCTGAGAGTACATCTGACAGAAGGTCTTCCATTCAGTACGGGCCTGCAGAACACACTACTGCACTACAGAGCTACGCCACATGCCACGACAGGTAGCTCCCCAGCCCTTCTGATGCTTGGACAGGAACTCCAACTTCCCATGGATCGACTATGGCCTCCCATGGTAGATCCTCCAGCAGCAGCAGCTTTTCCTTTGCAGACTGGTCGGCTAGTTCATTCCCAGGGATTCCACAATGTCCAGGGCACCATGTGAAGGTAATACGGCAGCCCCTTTCATGCAGAAGAGCCAGGGATTAGAGGATTTCAGCTTCGTCCTCATTCAGCATTACGCTGGAAGGGGGTAGGATCTGAAGTCTTAGGATGCCCGACTGACTATTGGTTACAAGGCGGACTTCTTACCGCTTTGGTTCGTCTAGTAGAAGCTGCAGGGCGGCTCTGATTACCTTCTCCTCTGCCTGGAACGAAGAGCACCCTCTTCCGGCTGGCATCGCATAGGATTGGGGGACCGTCAGGTCACTCGGTGGGCCAGTAGTGGTTATGACACCGCTCCCGCCTATGGTGGTACCCTCCCGTGCTGAGCCATCCGTATAGACTGTAGCCTCGTAGTCTTCCCAGTTCTCCTCTCGTCGCTCAAGATGGTACATTCTGTCTGGATCAGCGGTCGATTTCTTTTGAAAGGACTTGTCAAATTTGGGATTACCGAGGTCTAGCCAAGGTGGCAATAGGCCTGGTTTAGTGGCAGGTGTTTGTTCTCCAAAGATCCTCTGCCTTACTCTCTTGGCTTTTGTACGCCAGCTCAATTTCTTTGTTCTCTGCGTGGTAGGTTTTACTGCCGTTTCATGCCTTGGGTTACTGGGTTCGCACCTGCGTGATTTTTCCAAGGCGATGACAGATAGTTGGGTGCCGCGGGTTTCAATGGAGGGAAGGTTGGCCTCAGCCAGAATCGCCTCCGTTGGGGTGGTCATGAGTTGCCCGGTTATCGCTCTTCCAGCATATCTTGGGCAGGTTTCAAGTTTCTGCATTGTGGTTTTTGAAATCCACGGCAGCCAGGCAGCACCGGCATACTCGATCTGCGAGCGACCTGTGGTGATGTACGTTGCTCTCAGTGTGGACTTATTATAACCCCAGTCGGTTGAAGCCAGTCCTCTCAGCGCTCTTGCCTGTCGCTTTAGCTTGTTCCCCACTATTGAAGCATGCAGGTTGAAGGTCAGCTGTCGGTCATACGTCACGCCCAGGAACTTCGGGTTAGTGTTGTCGTGCACCGGTTGGCCGTCTAGCTTGAGGTTTCGGCACCAGCTCGCCTCCTGGGAGTTCGTGCTGAAGAAGCTACATTCCGATTTCTGAGCAGACATGGTCATTTTCCACTTAAGGCTCCACTGGGACACTGCATCTAGAGCCAGCTGCAATTTCTCTTCAGCCACCGACAATCTTTGTCCTGGACTCAGATCGCCACATCATCTGCAAACATGCTGACTTGAGGTCCTCCTGGCCCGGTGTCTAGATCGTCGATGTAGAACAGGAAAAGCAGTGGTGAAAGGACAGATCCCTGCGGCACACCTTCCTTGAAGTTTTTCTTCTTGCTTTTCTCACCCTCTAACGTCACCCAATTGATACGGTTTGAGAGCCAGGCCTGGGTTGGTACCCCACTCTTCCACATCTTAAATAGGAGGGCGTCCCGCCATACTCGGTCATAGGCCTTCGAGTAATCAGTCAGAGCTAGGACTGTCCGTTGCATTGGAAGCCATCGCTGATAGACTGTGATAGGCGAATGACTTGGTCTTCGGCGCTCCTGCCGGGTCTGAAGCCAGCTTGAGATTCTGACAGTAGTTTTTGAGTCTCAGCAAGGAAGCGCAGTCGATTTGCAACAAGCCTCTCCATAACCTTTCCGACTATGGACGTCAGGGAGATTGGTCGATAGCTACCCAGTTTCATTTGGTCCTTTCCGGCTTCCGGCACTGGCCTGATGTCTGCTACCCTCCATTCTTGCGGGATCTGCAAAGTTGACCATGATAGGTTGAACATCTTACCCATCAATAACAGCCCAGTCAGTCCCAGGTTGTGGAGAAAACGTGGATGGATACGATCCTGTCCCGCCGCTTTCGAGGAGTTGAGATTTTTCAGCGCAGCTCTTCGCCGGTGGTGAAGGCCTGATCTGCTTCTGATACTCTTTTGTCCGCTCTTAGATTGGAGTTCAGCATTTTTTTCATTACCCTCTCACCTTTCAGCAGCCTGAGTGAGCTAACTGATTGGTACATTCTAGCAAAAGCATTTGCTTTCTGTCTTGGGCTGACATAGTTCTTTCCATCCTCACAGATCACCCGCGAGGGTCACTGGTTTTTGCCGTCGTTAAACTTCGAAATACCTTCCACATTTCACTCTTTCTTTTCGCCTTCAGTACCTTCTTCCAAATCTTAGAGTTTCTTTCTTTTATGGTAGACTTAAGCTTTCCATCGAGCTCTTTGAACTTTGAGGAGTGGATACCATCTGTCTCGTGCTTGATTTCTTTCAGTTTTCGAGCATTTGCCAGTCATCACTATGGCTTTTAAGCCTATATGCCTATATGCCTTCGCAGCCTTCAATATCGCAGCAGCAAGTGTCTCATACAGTTTCTTTACTTTAAGTTCGATGTTGAAATTTGATTCACTGATGGATTCGTCAACCGCTTCGGCGAATTTAGTCAGATTACCATTTTTCCAGTCCCATACAAGTTTTTTCTGGCATTTCTGTGTTTCCGCTGGGAAGTCTATGGTTATCAGTATGGGGGCGGTGATCAGAAGAAAGGAGATCTCTCGGCTCCCAGCCCCATTTGTCCTGAAGAGTCTCATGTACTATGGTACCATCCGGGGAGGAGAGTTGAGCCGTCGCCGGGTCTTGTCTCGTTGGTTGTCCATCATTCAGGAAGGTCCCGTTGCTGTCCAACATCATCTCAGCTAACACCTCTCCTCTTTCATTTGCTCTTGCTCTCTCATCCCAGACTCTGTCATGTGCATTGATGTCGGCACAGATTATCTCGTTTTCTCTGAATTCATACTGTAAATCGCAGTTCGTGAACCCCACCCTTTGAAGATAGTGTGAGTTCTCTGGCGTTAGGTACCAGTTACTGACTTTGAGCCTCTCACTGTCTGGTAGTGGGAGTTCTATTGAGAGTTTCTCGAGCACCGGGGAGCTTGAGGTAGTTTGGGAAATGACACCGGAAGGCAGGGCCTTTTTCACGTAGATCAATAGGCCGCCTCCTCTGGCTTCACCCTGGATTCTTCTGTCTTGCCGGATTGTCGCGTACTGGGACATATCTCGCAGCACATCGTTTGGTATTAGCTTTGTCTCTTGGATACATACTAGGTCAATGGAGTGTTCCACTAGGTAGTCTTTGAGTAGAGGCATCTCTCGGAGAATCCCGTAGGCGTTCCACTGCAGTATTCGGAGTTGCGGCTGGATTACTCCCTCAGAGGCTTTATCGAGGATGGGCATCTCGTGGAAACACTATTTAGTGGTTTCATTCTCTCTCTGCAGGGTCGGCAGCACCAGGTCGCTAGGCTTCTCTGGGCTTGGGACCCAATGGTTGCCATGCAGTTGAAATGGAAGTTGCCGTTACAGTGGGAACACACCAACCTGTTTACCCCTCGGCCGACTCTTCTCTTACATTCTCTGCACGGTGCCCCTTCAAGTTGGATGACCTCTTCAGATCCTCTTCCGTCTCTTTGGGTTCTTGAAGTGTGTGTGATGGGATGTAGGTGTGGAGGTGTGGTCAGGGTAGATGAGGTTTGGTTACTGGCTGTGGTTTGTGCATCGGAGACACTGCTGCTTTGGATGGGGGGTGGTGAATCATGTGTGGGCGTTGATCTTTGGATTGCTCTTCCAGGCAGGCAACAGTTCCAGATAGTCTCTTTGTCTCTAATCTTTTCTTGCTCTTGTCTCTTGAGTCCCGTACAGGCCAAATGACTCGATTACCCAAGAGCAACCTGTGCGACCTGTGGCGAGTTACATCTTATCCACTTTCTACATCTGAGACAGGTTTCTCTTTCTCTAGGTACTTGAAATTCACCTGGTGATGTCACAGTTGGCGGTGATGAGCAGCATGTCCAGGTCAGTCGTCCCGTTTTCAGCTTCTCTCTCTCCAACCTGGACACTTTGGTGCAGGCAAGGTGGGTCAGGCTCCGACACACATTGCAGATTGCTCTGTTTTGTGTTAGTCGGATGCAGTTTGTTGCATGGGTGCGGGATGAAGGCCTCTGGGTCGCAGTCGCTGCAGGTGAAGTTGTTCTCAACACACCGCTTCTCCACCGCTGACTTTGACAAGCCGGTACAGCTTTTGTGGCAGGAGTTATGGCACGTGATGCATCTTGTTCCTCTAGTTGACACCGCTCGATTGCAAGCTTGGCATCTTGGACACGGCCCCGGGTTCTGCTCGATGTCCCCGGCCCTCCACAGGAGGGAATTGATGACGGCGGCAGAGGTGGAGTCGCTGTAGATGGTTGTGGCCCTACTCAATCGGCCCAGGGTTGAGGGCCCTCTTGCCCCGGGCGGTTGAAAAAAAACCCTTGACTTGTGTGTGCTTGAAAGCCCATTCGGTACTCCGGTTGAAGCACGCGCCCGGCACCGCTGGCAGGTTGGCTCTCTGGTCGATGCGAAAGAATGAGGCAGGTGTACGGAGAACGAGGCGAAAAGGTCAACCGTGTGAAAGAGGGAACTTTGTCGAGGAAGGAGCAGACTAACGTTAGCTGACTACGAAGTGGTCATCATGTATTCAACTGCCCAAATATCCACAGGACCGCTGAAATGATCCCCCTGGACATCCTAACCACCAACCCTGGACTCCCCCTCCGGATCTGGGAAAGGTGGAAACAAAGGCCAGATTTACCGGAGGTGACGAAACCTGGGGGCACGAGCAGACAATAACCCTACAAAAACCCTGGCTTGTGTGCTTAACAACAACAACAACAACAGCAGCAGCTGTCGGCGATATGGTGGCAGAGACGCAACGCCGGATGAAGCACCGCTACAACAGGGCGCGTCGGGTGAGGGGACACACACTCATGGTGTCAGACGGAGTCAGTATCCGCCAGCCCCATCGGTCCCACAAGCTGCTATCCTTCTGGTCCTCACCCCAACAGATAATAGCACAATTGGGCCTAGTGACGTTCCGCCTGGCTGACGGCTCCCGTTGGCATGCCAGCCGCCTTAGGCACGTCAACCCACCGTCAGCACAACAACTGGCCGCCGCGGCTGATCCGTGCCACACTGCCGGAGACTGGGATTTCCCTCCGGTAGCCCCAGCAATCCCACCCGAACCCGAGGTGCCAAGTGACGCCCTCGGACCAAGGCTCCGCCCTGTTCGGGCTCGTCGGCAGCCCCTGTACCTCAGAGACTATGTCTTTAGTTCAGATTTAGGTTCGTGCATAGTCTGTTACGTGGCAGAATAAACCACATGGCTATGCGGGTAAACAGGGAGTCTACCGTTTACCCAGATAGGTTGGCCACATTCTGGCCTTAAAGTTATGTCCTATTAATATTGTTTGAATGTTTTTTTTGCACTTTAAAAAAGGGGGTGAATGTGGCATGTAACCACAGCCACAGGGTCAGGTTACGAGGGCGTGACGTCACGGCTGTAAAGTGGGCGGTTGCCGAAAAGTGTTGATATAAAAAGGTGACGACTGACAATAAACGGCAGTGAGCACAAAGTCAGACTCCACGCGTTTTATTGAACACAACAAAGTTCTCTGCTTTTGGGCTCCAAGTGTAGGCGACTGATTAGCACGTCCGCCTCACAGTGCAGAGGTTTGATTCTGGCCCCAGCCTTCCTGCGTACAGTTTGCAGTTCTTACCCTGCCTGAGTGGTATTTTTCCTGGTACTCTGGTTTCCTCCCACATTCCAAACACATGCATGGTAGGTTAATTGAACACTCTATAACGTCCCTAGGTGTGACTGTGAGTTTGAATAGTTGTTTGTCTTTGTGTGCCCGGCGTTTGGCTGGCAACCAGTTCAGGGTGTACCCTGCCTTCTGCCTGAAGAATGCTGGGAAAGGCTCCAGCATGCTGTGACCCTTGTGAGGATGAGTGGTTTGGACAATGAATTTATGGATTGATGGCATGTTAACTGGGAGTCAGCACACACCTGCCAAGATTGAAAATACCTCTGATTTACCTCAAATGTTCGAATCAGATTCTCCTGACATTTTTTGGCAACGTCTGACAGCAGAAACCATGGAGGCGATATCCTCCAACACAATAGAGGGAACTTTTTTGCTCAAAGGTCTCTGTCAGAGGAATGTTCTAAAAATCATTACAAGACATTAAATGTAATCTGAAACACAGTCAAGACTGTCATCATCAAGGAGAGGGGAGAAAATATGGCACTTCACTAAAATTAATGAGAACTGGATGTCCCTCCAAAATTGATGCAAAGATGAGAGGAAAAGCAGCGAGTGCAACCAATATGCCCACAGCAACCGTGAAGGAGCCACCAAGTCCACCAGGGCCACCATCTTATCCACCTGTACCACCTTGGATGCTACAAAGGAGAATAAAATTTGATGGCACCGGACAATTAGGATAATTTACAGAAAATAATATAAAATTGAACATACGCATGGCAGCATATTACGCTTTTCTGATCAAAAGGCATGTCATGATCCGTATTCGGCAGCAGGTGGCACGCATTCACTTCTGCCGCCTGCACACCTGCTGCCTATTTGCCAGAGATTGCACCTGCTATATCTAGGCGCTCCGGCGGTCGACCCATTGCCACGGTATTGCATGCCGTGCCACTGCTATTGCCTATGATTACACATATTGTTCGACACCATTCGCGGTTGGTTATATTATCGTCGTCCCACGGGAAGCATTATCTTAGCGTATGTAAATCAGTACTCGTTTAACATATTTTTCCTTGCCGTTGTTTTGCAAGCGTTCTCTGTTGTCGCATTTCCTTATTTCCTGGTGCTTGTTTTTACCAGCGCTTTCTGTTGTCGCGTTTCCTTATTTCCTGGTGCTCGTTTTTACCAGCGCTTTCTGTTGTGACGTTCCTTATTTCCTGGCTATCGTTCTGAGACCAGCGTTTTCTGTTGTTTTATTAGGCGGGATTTTTGTTTATAATAAATATTATTGTTTTATAAAGTCCTTGTCGGTGTCTGCTATTTCGGGGATCCGCTTGTTTTCGTTTTCTCCGTTACGTACGAAGCAGTTCTCTTTTCGTGCGTAACGTGACAAGGCATGCTTGGAATGAGTTTCCATTTTTTACTGATATAACCTACATGAAGCCCTCTTGAGGAAAAATAACCATTTTCTCCAAATCAGTCTTTCTAAAATAGTGGGGCAGAAGATGTCCAAGTGCATATATACTGTCACGTCTCGCTCGGGCAAGCCGAATAAAGTTGGGATCCCAGAAGTGTAGACACCAGACAAGGTCTCCGTAGCAAAAAGGGTTTAATATACAAAAATCGCACTGCCAAAGAAGTAACATAAAGTGCTGGTCAAAACAAGGACCAGAGGGCACAAAAACGAATAACAAAAAGTGCTTGCACAAAAGGCAAGGGAGGAAAATAAGAACCGCGAAGTCAAACAAAAAACAATGTAGCAAATACACGCAAGCAAAAGCCAAATCACAAAATAAAAACCATACTTACAAAATACTTGGTACCGAGAGTTCAAAAGTGAAACACGACGAGGTCTATAGCAAAAGCAGTCTATAAGCAAGGAAGCAGCAAGGCAAAGGCAATACTCGGACAACAGGTGCACAGCAGAGGGGTCCTTAAATACAGAGTGTACTAATCATAGATTGGCAGCAGGTGTGCACAGAAGTCCGCTCATGCCACCTGCTGGCTAGACCGAAAACAGAACCGTGACATATACATGGATTTGTGACACAGTGAATGGTTCATGAATCAGATATGATGCTCTGATCGTTTCACAGTGGCATGCAAAGCAAAGTAGATGGCAGGGGCAAAAGGTGAGCTTGTATGCTCCCCAAATTTTTTGATTCAATTATTTTTCTCAATGATGAATGCACATGTTAAAGTGGAATCCACGTGGGATACAGAAGCCATATTCTCCCCTCAGCACCCAACCCTATTCTCCCCCCCCCCCCCAAGGGTTCTGTAAAATGGATGCCAGCTAATTGTAAATGCTCACTTTGCATACCTTCGAAAAAGGTATTAACCCTTTCAGGGACAGTGGTCACTACAGTGGACAGCGATCATGTTATCAGGTTACAAGTTATCATTATTGGTGCATGAAAGGGTTAAAATGAGTTGGCTGTCTGACCGGAATTTTTGCTCAGAGATCAATGCTCTGCGCTCCCAAGCTGACAATATGGTTCGATCCCAAGTTGGGAGGTCACCGCGAGAGTAAAAATGTCACGGATGTTCACGGAGTTGATCGGTTAGTGTGACCTCTCCACAAAGAGCATCCTGCTTCTAATTGGTGAGCTGGAGATGCTAAGAGCACTGAGAAAAAGTGTTGTGATGAGCACACGATCATTGTCTGAAATCCCAGTTTTGATCAGAAAACGCCATCGTTAGGACTGCCAAATATATCATTGATATCTGCTCTAGAGTACTAGTATGCTGTAAGAAGTAAGAAAGGTCTTTAGTTTATCGAGTGGATCATCCAGCAACGGAATGAATGGAATCACAACTGCAAATGTGACCTTGGGCAAGACTCTGAATGCTACATTTTCTCCAGGTGAGCATTGTGAAAGACAAACTGTTCTCAATTGCTTCACCTGGTTAAACAAATAACACAGGAATATGGACTTCTCTTGGACCCTCCATGACCCGTTCACCACCTCTTCCAGTTCCTGCCCCTGTCCTGTTTGGTAAGTCATCAAACTCTCATCTCCCAAGTAACAGAGTAAATGAAAAGTCACAATGTAACAAAGATGTCAATTCTTTTTCACAGGAACCAGCTGTCTTTCTGCAAAGATAAAGAGACAACTGCCAGCCGATACAGATGCTCAACCAGATGACGATGTTCAGTCACTTCCACTACCAGCGAGGTCACCACCTGGTCCACCTCCAGGACCACCTGGGGGACCACCTGGGTTTCCATTCTTTAAGCAAGGGCCACCAGGTCCACCAGGACCAACTGGACCACATGGTCCACCAGGGCAAGATGGTCCACTTGGACCAGATGGTCCACAGGGGCTAGATGGTCCACCAGGACCACCTGGACCAGGCGGTCCTCCAGGGCCAAATGGGCCACCAGGACCACCTGGACTAGATGGGCCACCTGGACATGATGGGCCACCAGGACCACCTGGACCTGGTGGGCCACCAGGCCCATCTGGACCACCTGGACCAGCAGGACCATATGGACCACCAGGTGCACCAGGACCACCCCGACCACCAGGTCCTTGCCTGGCTATACCATCACTCAGTTAGTTAGTTAGTTAGTTAGTTCCGCCCGCTCCTATTTGGAACATTGGGCGACGAGCCTCCTCCATTTGTTCCGGTCACTGGCGACCCTTCTTGCTCCATGCCAGCTGACACCCATCTTACTGAGGTCTTCTTTGGCAGTCTGTCTCCACGTCTTCTTTGGCCTACATCTCTTCCTCTTTCCACCCTCTGGCATCCAGTCCATGGCCACACTTGCCGGTCTCTCTCTTGGCAGCCGGAGTACGTGGCCGATCATTTTCCTTCTCCTTTCAGAGACAATGTCTGACAGTTCAGCCACTCCTGCCCTCTTCATCACCTCCTCGTTGGTGATGTGGTCTCTCCATGAGATCCTCAGGATGGATCTCAGGCAACGCCGATGAAAGACATCTAACTTGTTGGTAATGTTGGCTGTCTTCATCCATGTCTCACAGGCGTAAATCGCTGTTGGGATAACCACTGACATATAGAGGCGTAGCTTGGTGGTCGTAGTGATGGCTTTCGATGACCAGATGTTGCGGAGGTGTTGGAACACTCCCGCAGCTTTACCAAGTCTACTGTTGACGTCTTTCTCCACACCACCTGTATTTGAGATGTTACTCCCAAGATATGTGAAGCTGTCAATGTACTCTATGTCATGTTGGTGTAGAGTGAGTGGTTGAAGGTGTTGGTGCTGTCCGACGGCCATGGCCTTGGTCTTTTCCTGGCTAATTCGTAAACCGACCTTAACTCCGTGCTCATGCAGATTGTTGGTCAACTCCTGGAGTGCGGGCTGGGTGTGACTTAACAGAGCCAAATCATCTGCAAATTCCAGGTCAGCTAGTCTGCTCCCTCCCCACTTGATACCAACTTTTTCCCCTGTGATGGACTTCCTCATCACAAAGTCAATTATGATGATGAAGAGTAGGGGTGACAGAATGCAACCCTGTCTTACACCAGTGACAATGTCAAAATCATCAGTTGTGCCACTGTTGGTTTTGACACAACAGGTTGAGTTGTGGTACAATGACCTGAAGATGTTGATGTACTTGAGGGGTACACCATACAGCTGGACGATCTGCCACAGTGACTCCCGGTGGATGCTGTCGAAGGCTTTCTTGAAATCGATATAGTTGATCATGAGTGGTGTCTGAAGTTCTTGGCACTGCTCTATGATGTTTCGAAGGGTAAAGATCTGTTCGGCGCAAGACCTTCCCTTCCTGAAACCGGCTTGCTCTTCCCTCAAGATGTTATCCACTTCATCTTTAAGGCGATGTAGCAGGACACTGCAGAATACCTTGCTGGGGATTGACAGCAGTGTAATGCCCCGCCAGTTATTGCAGTCTGCGAGGTTTCCCTTCTTAGGAAGCGTGACAATGACCCCACGTCTCCAGTCGGCAGGAACCTCTTCAGCATGCCAAATCAGGTTGAACAGGTGGGTAAGGCTCTCCACAACAGCGTCTTGGCCGTGTTTCAACATCTCGGCAGCTACCTCATCGAGTCCCGGTGCCTTGTTGTTCTTAAGGCCCTTGATTGCTTTGGCAACCTCAGTCTCGGATATCTCTTTCGATGTAATATTTAGAGCTGGAGCTGGTGTCTCTTGATCGAAATTGAAGAGCACAGGAGGCATTGGTTGGTTGAGAACCTCCCTGAAGTGTTCCAGCCATCTTGCTTCTTGCTCCTCGTCGCTTAGAAGTGTCCTGCCATCCTTGCTCCTGATTGGCACGCTAGAGCTGCTCCTGGAGTTGGTTAGCTCCCGCACGATCTTGTATAGGGTCGTCGTGTTGTTGTTCTCGGCTGCTTCCTGTGCCTCTCTTGCTTTCTCTTCTAGCCACTGTCTTTTATCCTTCCTGCAACTCTTCTTCACTGCCCTGTCCAAGTGCCTGTACTCCTCGTCTTCCATCCTCCAGCTCCGGAGCCTCCTCTTTTGTTCTCTTTTTATCTTGGCCACTTTCCTTTCATCAATCAACTTCCAGGTGTTGTCTGTTATCCATCTCTCTTTGTTGGTACCCCTCTTTCTGCTGATAACTGCTTCTGCAGTTTCAGCAATGGCACAAGAGAACATACTCCACTGCTCCTCAATGTTTGCAAGGTGTTGTGATACCTTGAGCTTCCTACTCAACTCCTCACAGAAGCTTTCTGAGATGTTGTTATCCTTTAGCTTGTCCACTGCGTAAGGTGTCTTGGGCTGCACCTTTTTCACCTTCTTCAGCTTCAGCTTGATTTTACTCACCACAAGGAAGTGGTCTGAACCCACATCTGCACCTCTGTGGGAGCGAACGTCGAGCAATGACGAGCGCCACCTTGTGTTGATGCAGATGTAGTCCAGTTCGTTCTGGGTCCCGCCACCAGGTGAAACCCAGGTTACTTTGTGGATCCGCTTGTGCTCAAAAAAGGTGTTGCCAATGCTGAGGCCGTTGGTACTGGTTAGCATCAACAGTCTCTCCCCGTTGTCGTTCGTGGAGCCTGCAGACCCATGTGGTCCAACTGTGGCATTCAGGCCCCTTCTGTCATTATCCAGTTTTGCGTTGAAGTCTCCAATCAGCATTTTGATGTCATGTCTGGGGATCTCCTCAAGCACGGTCTGGAGCTGGTTGTAGAAGGTGTCTTTATCGTCCGCTGAGGCAGCTTCGGTTGGGGCATAGACTTGTACGATGGTTACTTTGGCATATCTGGTGTAGAGCCTTGCTGTAATAATCCGTTCATTCACTGGCTTCCATCCAATCAATGCTTTTGCTGCACTATTGGAGAGGATGATGCCGACTCCATGGGAATGGTGGTCTTGCTTCCCAGAGTACAAAAAAGTTGCTCCATCAACCACGAGACGCCCTTGCCCCGTCCACCTCATTTCACTAACGCCTAAGATGTCCACGCGATAGTCCCTCATATTCTTCAGCACCTGGTCCATGCGACCAGACTGGAACATTGTGCGCACATTCCAGGTGCCTACTCTGGTGTTGGTTTTGGTTCCAAAGATCGGGTCATCAGGGGTCGGGCTTCCTGCTGGATTTCACCCGGCCCCGTCATAGATACATCCAAGGATGTGCCGTCTCTTCTTCGCCGTGGTTTACCGGAATGGCTTCCTCTCGTCGTTTCTGTAACAGGTTTTGTTTTACAGGGTGAGGTTGTTAACCTCACGCCCAACCCCCAACCTGGAGGACCAGTTGGATGCAGTTTAACGTCGTACCCATCACTCAGACCACATTTTATTTCATATCATAATTAGCCACCCGGCAAATAGCAGCCACCAGTGCAGCCACCTGTTGCCCTGGAGGAAAAATACCCACCTGAAGACGAAATAGTCAACCTGCCCCGCGACTCTCCCAACCTGGACCAGCACCCTGCAACCTGGAATACCGCCCGGACCATCTCTTCCTCCTGATGCAAAGAATATTCTAGAACATGACCTTTCAAGCTTGGACTGCCATGGTCCCCACCAAAACCAACCTCACCAAACCCAGTTCCTCCGGATGAGAACGACTCATGTAAACCACCACCTTGCTCATTCAGGCAACCTGTTTTTGGTGAGAGCCACAGCCACCTGGACCACCAACATCCAGTCCACAACCAGGGCTCCCTGGACATGTCAAGCCTCGACCATAGAAAGGGAGTTGTTTTTGTTCCAAAAGTAATCTTGTTTTTAAGCATTGAACCCTCATCGTAATGATTGTCGTGTGGTCGCTGATGCGTAATTGCAAGACACACTCCCACCCCATCTTTGCCACCCGTTTTGGATTCAAATAATAAAGATGATTTTTCTTCTGCACGACTGAGTTGCTTGAATGAGACCTCAAATCAGACATTCTGTCATTCATTTTCACAGACACAATCATGCTAGGTGGTTATGGCATCAGATTGCAACCGTCTACTCCCATATAAAGAATCGTCATCCATATGTACATCTTCCACCGACCGAAGTCAACTCAACTTTATTTGTCGAGCATTTTAAATCTGAATCAGAATCATCTTTATTGCCCAAACATGTAAAGTACGAAATTGGTGTCTGAGCTATCCTAGTATTGCAATAACAAGCAACTACAACAAGGAAAGATATGACATACAAGTCTAGAAAGACTTTCTTTAATGTAAGGGGACCCTTGTGCAGTAGTACAAGCCAATAATAGCTGTGCCTGTCACGTAGCGAGGTGGTGGTGGACCCCAAAAAGCAGGCAGGAGCAGGGTGTATTTGAAGAATTGTATTTAAAACAAAGAAAACTAAATCCCAAACACACAAAGTCCAAAGTATCAAACAAAACCCATGACTAAAGCTAAAGCATAACAATGAACTAAACATGACAGAAACTAAGAGCAAACAGCAACACACATGACAGTAGCAAGAGCAACACAATGACCCGACACCGAGTGTTCGGGCAGGAGTCCTTTTATACGACTAATTACCAAATGGCCAACAGGTGTGCAGCTGCCGGGCGAGCCCTACAGTGCCACCTGTTGGTCCCTAAACCGAATCATGACAGTACCCCTCCCTCAAGGGCGGATCCCAGACGTCCCAAAGTTGTCCAAAAGCTTGCCTCGCCGGGGAACAGGAACTAAAAGCGACGGCAATCCTTGCCTCGCCGCAAAACAGGAACACACGCGACGGCGACCTTCGCCTCGCCGAAATACAGGAACTATAAGCGACGGTGACCTTCACCTCGCCAGGGAACAGGAACAAAAGCAACGGCAATCCTTTTGGCTGGGCGTGGCCTGACGTGGACGGAGCTCGACGTAACGGGGGACATGGAACAGCCGGACGTGAACAGGGGCTCGGCCTGATGTGGGCGTGGACGTGGCACGGCTCGTCGTCAACGTGACTGCGACTCAGCTCCAACAGACACGTGACGAGCCTCGGCTCAACGTAGACGTGGCTCGGCCCACCGTAGACGCGGCTTGACGAGACGAAAACAGGACAGCCGCATCCCCAGCGCTGCCTGAAAGGGGAAAGGGGTGTCGGCCGCAGACGCGCTCCGCCAGGCACATGGTGGAACAGGGACCAATCCGTAGTACCTGCGGGGTCCAGGTGGTCGGGTCATTTTGTCACGTAGCGAGGTGGACCCCAAAAAGCAGGCAGGAGGGAGGAGCAGGGTGTATTTGAAGAATTGTATTTAAAACAAAGAAAACTAAATCCCAAACACACAAAGTCCAAAGTATCAAACAAAACCCATGACTAAAGCTAAAGCATAACAATGAACTAAACATGACAGAAACTAAGAGCAAACAGCAACACACATGACAGTAGCAAGAGCAACACAATGACCCGACACCGAGTGTTCGGGCAGGAGTCCTTTTATACGACTAATTACCAAATGGCCAACAGGTGTGCAGCTGCCGGGCGAGCCCTACAGTGCCACCTGTTGGTCCCTAAACCGAATCATGACAGTACCCCTCCCTCAAGGGCGGATCCCAGACGTCCCAAAGTTGTCCAAAAGCTTGCCTCGCCGGGGAACAGGAACTAAAAGCGACGGCAATCCTTGCCTCGCCGCAAAACAGGAACACACGCGACGGCGACCTTCGCCTCGCCGAAATACAGGAACTATAAGCGACGGTGACCTTCACCTCGCCAGGGAACAGGAACAAAAGCAACGGCAATCCTTTTGGCTGGGCGTGGCCTGACGTGGACGGAGCTCGACGTAACGGGGGACATGGAACAGCCGGACGTGAACAGGGGCTCGGCCTGATGTGGGCGTGGACGTGGCACGGCTCGTCGTCAACGTGACTGCGACTCAGCTCCAACAGACACGTGACGAGCCTCGGCTCAACGTAGACGTGGCTCGGCCCACCGTAGACGCGGCTTGACGAGACGAAAACAGGACAGCCGCATCCCCAGCGCTGCCTGAAAGGGGAAAGGGGTGTCGGCCGCAGACGCGCTCCGCCAGGCACATGGTGGAACAGGGACCAATCCGTAGTACCTGCGGGGTCCAGGTGGTCGGGTCATTTTGTCACGTAGCGAGGTGGACCCCAAAAAGCAGGCAGGAGGGAGGAGCAGGGTGTATTTGAAGAATTGTATTTAAAACAAAGAAAACTAAATCCCAAACACACAAAGTCCAAAGTATCAAACAAAACCCATGACTAAAGCTAAAGCATAACAATGAACTAAACATGACAGAAACTAAGAGCAAACAGCAACACACATGACAGTAGCAAGAGCAACACAATGACCCGACACCGAGTGTTCGGGCAGGAGTCCTTTTATACGACTAATTACCAAATGGCCAACAGGTGTGCAGCTGCCGGGCGAGCCCTACAGTGCCACCTGTTGGTCCCTAAACCGAATCATGACAGTGCCACAATTTGCTGAGTCATCCAGCAGAGATAAAGTGATCAGTGGTGCGATACAATACGATGAAGGTTCTGAAGTTGGTGCAAATAATCATTGCACCATTTTTAAGTGACTAGTAGCAGTAATTGTTGTGCAACTTGAGGTGTACTATTGTCAGGTTTATCCAATTTGACACTCAGGAATAAAACACGAGGAGGAGACAGGAGACTCAATTCTGGTACCAGGAGGGAACGAGGAGAAGCGTTCGGTTTCAGTTCTCGGCACGTCACCCCTCACGATCTCCCCCTTCCCTCCTCATTTCTTGAACTTGTTTGACTATGTGTGTGTATGTGAGTGTAAATTACGTACATGTGTGCAATTGTTACAAAAACATCACATTGCAGCTGGTGTTGATGGCTCCATTCACTGTCCAACCTTGCTCACTGTTAAGTCTTAACACTTAGCTCTTCCCAACCACGTCCTCGGAAAGGTAGTTGCGTCCCTAAACTTCCACACAGTGCACCAAGCATTCTTGATTATAAATGTGAGTATATAATGGATAAATGTGAGTACATAATGAAGAATATATAATGATTATAGTTGTGAGTACATAAAGAATATATCTTTGTTTAAATCAGAAGCGTTCTTCATTGCAGGCATCGTCAATTAATGATTGCAAGTATAAGCGTTCTTCTTTGCAAGCATAATCAATTTATCATGTCAGGCATAAGCGTTCTTCTTTGCGAGCATAATCAATCAATTAATCTAATAACCGAATGTATGATGACTAAAAATAATCAATCCATCAACAATTATGTCGAAGGTTTTTGAGCGCTTTAAAGTCTCTAGTGCTGTGGAAGATTGTAAAACAACCATTGTTGCCTACAAAGTGCTGTCCATGCAATAAAAAAAAAATGAGTCAGACTTAGTGTTCAATGATTTTTTTCAAGCCCAAATGGCTAACATTGAAACTTATGGATCCAAGTGTTCCATCTTAATGCCTTTGAGTCGGTGTAAAAAAATTATCTCTCCCAGTGACAAGTCTTGCTGTGGTGACATGCTCCACTTTGTCAGCCTCATTATCTTGACAATTGCACAAAAAAAACAACATTGCAATGAATCCTTGGCAAGCCCGAAGTAAGCACAGTTGAGTTCAGACCTTGGGGGGGGGGGGGGGGGGGGGGGAGACTGAAAGTCTCTCCATGCTTCCAGATACATGACCTGCACAAGAGTAGGCGAAAGTACTCACGCTGTGGGGGTTATGGATGGTTCTTCATAAATGTCAACTCTTTATCACAGGAACCAGCTGTCTTTCTGCTAAGATAAAGAGACAATTGCCATCCAATGCAGCTTTTACCCTAGATAGCAATAGTCCACCTGGAACACCTCCAGGAAGTCCACCTGGATCACCTGGCCTACCAGGTCCCCCTGGTCCAGCAGGACCAACTGGACCACATGGTCCACCAGGGCTAGATGGTCCACCAGGACCACCTGGACCAGATGGGCCACCTGGACTAGATGGGCCACCAGGCCCACCTGGAGCAGATGGGGCACCTGGAGCAGATGGGCCACCAGGCCCATCTGGACCGCCTGGACCAGCAGGACCATCTGGACCACCAGGTCCACCTAGTGAACCAGGACCACCCGGTCCTCCCGGGTGTCACGTTGCGAGGTGGTGGTGGACCCCAAAAAGCAGGCAGGAGGGAGGAGCAGGGTGTATTTGAAGAATTGTATTTAAAACAAAGAAAACTACATCCAAAGCAAACAAAGTCCAAAGTATCAAACAAAAACCATGACTCAAGCTAAAACATAACAATGAACTAAACATGACAGAAACTAAGAGCAAACAGCAACACACATGACAGTAGCAATAAGCAAACACACATGACAGTAGCAAGAGCAAGAATGACCCGACACCGAGTGTTCGGGCTGGGAGTCCTTTTAAAGCCTTAATTAGTTATGACCAACAGGTGTGCACTGCCGGGGGAGCCCTACAGTGCCCCCTGTTGGTCCCTAAACCAAATCATGACAGTACCCCTCCCTCAAGGGACGGATCCCAGACGTCCCAAAGTTGTCCAAAAGGGTTGCCTCGCCGGGGAACAGGAACTAAAAGCGACGGCAACCCTTGCCTCGCCGCAGAACAAGAACACACGCGACGGCGACCTTCGCCTCGCCGAAATACATGAACGATAAGCGACGGTGACCTTCACCTCGCCAGGGAACAGGAACAAAAGCAACGGCAATCCTTTTGGCTGGGCGTGGCCTGACGTGGACGGAGCTCGACGTAACGGGGGACATGGAACAGCCGGACGTGAACAGGGGCTCGGCCTGACGTGGGCGTGGACGTGGCACGGCTCGTCGTCGACGTGAATGTGACTCTGCTCCAACAGACACGTGAGGAGCCTCGGCTCAACGTCGACGCGGACGGGGCTCGGTCCACCGTAGACGCGGCTTGACGAGACGAAAACAGGACAGCCGCATCCCCAGCGCTGCCTGAAAGGGGAAAGGGGTGTCGGCCGCAGACGCACTCCGCCAGGCACATGGTGGAACAGGGACCAGTCCTTAGTACCTGCGGGGTCCAGGTGGTCGGGTCATTCTGTCACGTTATGAGGTGGTGGTGGACCCCAAAAAGCAGGCAGGAGGGAGGAGCAGGGTGTATTTGAAGAATTGTATTTAAAACAAAGAAAACTACATCCAAAACAAACAAAGTCCTAAGTATCAAACAAAAACCATGACTAAAGCTAAAACATAACAATGAACTAAACATGACAGAAACTAAGCGCAAACAGCAACACACATGACAGTAGCAATAAGCAAACACACATGACAGTAGCAAGAGCAAGAATGACCCGACACTGAGTGTTCGGGCTGGGAGTCCTTTTAAAGCCTTAATTAGTTATGACCAACAGGTGTGCACTGCCGGGGGAGCCCTACAGTGCCACCTGTTGGTCCCTAAACCGAATCATGACACCGGCCCACCAATACATTACCCATATTGGCCTTTTGGGCAAGGACCACCTTGGCCAGCAGCACCTTGGCCACCTGGACCACCACCATATTAGCCACCACCATCCTAGCCACCCGGGCCACCATCATGTTCAATACCTGGGCCACTGCCACCACCACCTTGATCCAACATTTTATGATCAACCATCTTCACAACCCGGATCACCTGGTGGCCCCCTGTTACCATGTATGAAAATGGCCCACCTTGCCAGCCTTGCCGGGCTATACCATCACTAGGACCACATTTTATTTCATATCATAATTAGCCACCTGGCAAATAGCAGCCACCAGTGCAGCCACCTGTTGTCCTGGATAAAAAATACCCACCTGAACACTAAATTTTCAACCTGCCCTACGACTCTTCCAACCTGGACCAGCATCCTGCAACCTGGAACACCACCTGGACCATCTCTTCCTCTTGATGCAAAAAATATTCTGGAACAGGACCTTTCAAACTTGGACGATCATCATGGTCCCCAACAAGACGTACCAAGCCAACCCCAGTTACTCCGGATGAAAACGACCCACGTAAACCACCACCTTGCTCATTCAGACAACCTATTTGTGGTTAGAGACACAGCCACCTGGACCACACACATCCAGTTCACCACCTGGACTACCTGGACATGTCAAGCCGAGACCATAGAAATTGAGTTGGTTTTATTCCAAAATAAATCTTGTCCCTAAGCATTGAGCCCGAATCGTAATGATCATCGTGTGGTCATTCCTGCGTAATTGCAAGATACCCATCCATCTTTGCCACGTGTGTTGGATTCAAAAAATAAAGATGATTTTTCTTCTGCACGACTGAGTTGCTTGAATGTGACCTCAACGCAGACATTCTGTCCTTCATTTTCACAGACATGATCATGCTTGTTGGTTATGGCATCAAATTGCAACTGTCTCCTCCCATATACTGTAAATAATTATCAACTCAACTTTATTCATAGAGCAATTTAAATCTGTATCAGAATCATCTTTATTGGCCAAATATGTAAAATAAGGAATTTGTGGATGAGCTATCCTCGTATGACAACAACAAGCAACAACAACAAGCAAAGATATGACATACAAGTCCAGAAAGACTTTCTTGAATGTAAGGGTACCATTGTGCAATCCTACAAGCCAATGACAGCTGTGCGACAATTTTATTCCTCTGACACCTGAAATGCTCTGCTCCTATTTTTCAGTGAAAAAGTCAATAAAATCCACCAGCACCCGGGCTCCTCTGTTCTCTTCTCCTTCTCCGACCTCCCCAGCCCTTGTCAAATGTTTGCCTCTTTCAAAATCCCCCATCCTCAATAATCTCAGACTTCATTGTCAAATCCAAGACTTCTTCATTTAAGTTCGACCCCCTCCCCATAGTCCTGGTCAAATCCTGCTAACCCTTCATCTCAGTCATTTTTCATTCTTCACTGTCCACTGCAATTGTTCCTATCCCCTTCAAAACTGCAGCTGTCAGTCCAATCCTGAAAAGAACATGTTCAGATGCCAATGATTTCAATAACCTACGCCCTGTTTCTCACCTTCCTTTCATCTTCAAAATTCGAGAAAAAAAATTGTTGCCTCTAAACTTCCCTCCCACCTCACTTATAAAACAGTTTCTACGATCAATTTCAATCTGATTTCCATCCCCATCACAATACAGAAACAGCCCTCATAAAAATCACTAATGACCTTCTCATGGCAGCAGACTCCAGTTTAATCTCCATCCTTATCCTCCTCTGAGTGCAGCTTTTGACACCATTTCTCACCCCATCCTCGTTAATAGACTCTGCACCATAGGCATCACCCACACACGCCT
This sequence comes from Hippocampus guttulatus, assembly GCF_054856545.1. NCBI lineage: Eukaryota > Metazoa > Chordata > Actinopteri > Syngnathiformes > Syngnathidae > Hippocampus > Hippocampus guttulatus. The sequence continues at coordinate 3,766,758 of NC_141264.1, forward strand.
ACGCTGGTTTCACTCTTATCTCACTGGCCGCTCTCGTTCATCCAACTCAATTCCTGCACTTCACAGTCCTCCCCCGTCTTCTGGTGTCCCCCAGGGCTCTGTCCTGGACACCTCCTCTTCATTATCTACCTTCTCCCCCTTGGCAATATTTTCCGAAATTTTGGTATACACTTTCACTGCTTCGGGGATGACCCCCAGCTCTTCCTTTCCAGCAAACCTGACGCCTCCCTCCCACCCTCCTCCCTCTCAAGCTTCTTCTTCTTTTCCTTTCAGCTTTTCTCTTCAGGGGTTGCCACAGCGAATCAGTTGCCTCCATCTAACCCTGTTTTGTGCATCCTCTTCTGAGGTAAGATCGGGCGGCCTGAGCCCGACCCGACCCGCAGTCGGGTCGGGTATAAAATGTCAATCATTGCTTTGGGTTCAGATCAGGCTGGGCTTCTTTCTTGCTGACTTTTTTTTTTCCCCCGTTTCGAGGCCGTCAATCGTTTTAGTCACGAGAGACCGTGGTTTGCAAAAAAAAACAAAAGTCGCCTCATCACAACACATACTGTACTAAACTCTTGCAATGACAATTCAAAGAACTCCTTCCTGTCTCTGTCTATTGTCCAGCCGTCATTGTTTTTCTTTGTCTCTCTCTGCTTCTCTCTCTTAAAGTGCCACGCTAGATTCTTCAGGACGTACTGCTGCTGTGGTTAATCGCACAATTTTCAAACCGTCAAAATGACGGACGGCCGTAAATTTTTCCTACAGCTCTTAGAAAAAATCCGTCAATGATGGAAAATTGTCGGTTTATGTACTCTCTGCAGAAACAGAAATACATGTTTAAAAGATTTTAATATTTATACAGACTTGTTTAACTTAGATTTTTTTGACTAAAAGACAGGCTTTAATTTGTTATCACAAATCACCCCTCCTCCTCCCGAGTCATCACAAATAAAATAGGAAATGTCGGGTTTGCTTCTGGCTCGGGCCTGCAAATAAAGTTAATTGGTCGGGCTCGGGTTGGGTCGGGTTTAAATACCAGCGGGCCGGGTCGGGTCGGGCTGCATTTTTTTGGCGCGGTCTTACCTCTCATCCGTTTCTTTCACACCAGCTACCTACATGTCCTCTTTCACTACATCCATAAACCTCCTCTTTGGTCTTCCTCTCGGCCTCATGCCTGGCAGTTCAAGACCCAGCATCCTTCTCCGAATTTATTCACTCTCTCTCCTCTGGACATGCCCAAACCATCTCAGTCTGGCCTCTCTGTCTTTCTCTCCAAAATCTCTAAGATGAGTTGTCCCTCGGATGGACTCATTTCTGATCCTATCCAACCTGGTCACTCCCAAAGAGAACCTCAACATCTGCATCTCTGCTACCTCCAGCTCTTTCTCCTGTCGTTTCTTCAGTGGCAGTTTCATACACCTTTCCTTTCATCTTAGCTGAAACTCTTCGATTGCACATCACACCTGCCACTTTTCTCCCGCCATTCCAGCTTGCCTATACACACTTCTTCACCTCTCTTCCACACTCTCCATTGCTCTGGACAGTTTAGCCCAAGTTCTTAAAATCCTCCCACCTTCTTTATGTCTTCTCCCCGTGACCTCACTCTTGTACTTGGGTCCCTCTCATTCACACACACGTACTCAGTCTTGCTGCGGCTTACCTTCATTCCTCTCCTTTACAGGGCAAACCTCCACCTCTCCAGTGTCTCCTCCACCTGTTTCCTGCTCTCACTACAAATGACAGTCATCTGCAAACATCATAGTCCATGGAGATTCCTGTCTAACCTCATCTGTCAGCCTGTCCATAACAATAGTGAATAAGAAAGGGCTCAGAGTTGACCCGTGGTGAAGTCCCACCTCCACCTTGAATTCCTCCGTCACACCTACAGCACACCTCACCACTGTCTTACAGAGATCATTCATGTCCTGTACCGCTCTAACATACTTGTCTGTCACCCCAGACTTCCTCATACAATACCACAGTTCTTCTCTGGGCACCCTGTCATGCGCTTTCTCCAGATCTACAAAGACACAATTCAGTTCCCTCTGACCTTATCTGTACTTCTCTAACAACATCCTGAAAGTAAATATAGTCAAACCTTGGTTTGTGAACGTCTCTGTTCTCGACCAAATTGGTTTTCGACCAAAAGTTTTGAGTTTTTCATGCCGAAAATCGGTTCTTGACCAAACTGAGCGCACTTGAATGTGCCACTCCACTCATCTTGCCTTCCTTACACGAGGAAGTGACGCTTCCTCCAGTAGACAAGAAAGTGCCACTTCCTCGTGTAGCATTTCTACAATCGCAGAGTCGTCAGAAGTTCTCTGACGACTCTGCGATTGTAGGCCTCATTACAGAGGGAGACGATCGGGAGTGTAAGAGACTGACGGAGGACTTTGTGGAATGGTGCCAGCAGAATCACCTCCAGATCAACCCCGGGAAAACTAAGGAGTTGGTTGTCGATTTCTGCAGGAAACAGTCCTCACCTGCACTGATGAACATCCAGGGTACTGACGTAGAGAGGGTGGCCTCCTACAAGTACCTGGGTGTTCTTCTAAACAATAAACTGGACTGGACAACCAACACGGACACCCTGATTAGGAAGGGACAGAGCCGACACTTCCTACTCAGGAAACTGAAGGCTTTTGGGGTTCAGGGGTCACTCCTTTGTCTGCTGGTCAGGCAGCATCTCAGCCCGGGACAGAAAGACACTGGAGTGACTGGTCAGGAGGGCCAGTTCTTTCCTGGGCTGCTCCCTGGACACTCTGGAGGAGGTGGGCAACAGGAGGATGCTCGCTAAACTAAAAGTTATGATGGACAGTCACTCCCACCCCTTCCAGCCCACCCTGACAACACTGGGTAGCTCCTTCAGCCAGAGACTGTTACACCCGTGCTGCAAGAAGGAGAGATACCGTTGCTCGTTCCTACCGACTGCTGTCAGGCTGCTGAATAAACATGCGTAAAAACCTGTAACCATTGTAAATAGCACAGCCACCTTACACTGTGTTTTCTATGCTATTGCTATTTATTATTTATGATTTTCGGCAAATATATTGCTTATGCTTAATTTATATTGCACTTAAATTGAACTGTGTAAAGTTCTTCTGAAACATTTATTTTGTGCAATGAAACACTTTATCCCCCCCTAGCCCCATCTTGCTGCTGTAGACTGCAAATTTCCCCACGAATAAAGGTTATCTTATCTTATCTCATCATCTGACACTCTTTTTACCTCTATGACATTCCAAGATAACTCCTACTCCATTTCTCTTCCTATCTACACCATGACAGAACAACTTGAACCCCGATCCTAAGCTTCGAGCTTTGCTACCTTTCGACCTGATCTCCTGGACACACAGGATGTCTATCTTCCTCCTCTGCATCATGTCAACCAACTCTCTGCATATTTCCACCTACGTAATATCAATCGTCTCCGTCCCTCTATCACCCCTCACACCACTGCTATCCTTGTCCACAGTCTCGTCACCTTGCGTATTGATTCTTACAATCACTCCTTTTCTGTGCCCATCACAAATTCCTCCATAAACCTCACCTGGTCCAGAATTCTTCAGCATGTATCGTCACTAAAACCCCTACTTTCAACACATTGTCTTGTCCAGGGAAACCAAGACAACGAAAGTCTTTCCAAAAAATGATGAGATTTATTTCAAAAAGAAAAAGAAAAGAATAAAGCATACAGCGCTCTAATTTTATCATGTTGGGAGGTGGTGAAGGCCAACGCAATCAGCATTTTGAGCAGCTACACAGAGTACATACGAGTGCAACTTTGCTTCTCTGCAAAATAACTGGTCGCCAGCCAATCGCAAGGCACATAGACAAACAACCATCCACGCCCACACTCACACCTAGGGACAATTTAGAGTGCTCAATCAGCCTGCCATGCATGTTTTTGGAATGTGGGAGGAAACCGGAGTACCCCGAGAAAGCCCACGTAGGCCCGGGGAGAACATGCAAACTCCACACAAGGAGACTGGAGCCAGAGTTGAAACCGGAACCTCCGCACTGTGAGTCGTGTAATCCACTGGACAACCGAGAGTACAGCGGTGAGAAAGTCAAAACATTTATCAGAGCTCTGTATGAACTGTCGGAACATTATGACTTTGGGATGCACAGAGAGGAACACATCAGAGATCGCAAAGTAGTGGGAAACACAGATGAAGAGATGTCTGGTAAACTCCAGCTACAGTCACAGCTCACACTAGCCCAAACTGTTTAGTTAGTTTTTTCCTGGTTCTTATTGACGAGCGATTTCCTTTCATACTTTGCTGGTGCGCTTTTGTTTTTGTCAGTAGATATTTTTTTTCGGTGTCTTGTTTGGTGTCTACGTGACTGGGATCCGAAACATTACTCGGAACCTGACATTCATAATTCGCCAATCATGACCATTTCAGAAACTTGGTGAAATCGCAAAATATCATACAATGAAACTCCCTAATTATGTGTTATATAGAGCTGATAGATGTCGCAGAGGTGTCGGTGTGGTCACATGCGTTGCATCCAGCCTTGTCTCTGAGCTAGTTGTACCACGTGTTGAACCAAATTATTTTGAATGTATTTTTGTTCAAATTATTCTTCATGAAAACAAATGTATCACGGTAGGTAATGTGTGTAGACCGCTGACGGCAGTGACTTGCAGGCAGGGGAGGCAAGGGAGGCTGTGCCTCCCCTTTTGTCAGGAGAGTGGAATTATTGCAGTGTGCAGCATAGTGTTTGCAGAGAAAGATGAAAAGTTAATGAGACACCTGGTGACATCCACTTATTCTGTCTTATCAAACAGAATACAGGATATTTAAATGAAGCAGTCGATGATGTGATCACAAATGACATTAAGAAAGAGATTAATGCAGCCCCATTTGTCGCAGTCGAAGCAGATGAGACAACTGATGTCACAAATAAAGCTCAGATATCTGTCATTTTATGTTACATGGCGACAATTACAAGTGACTTGGGTGAAGTAGCCTGTCAGATTAAGGAGTCATTTTGGGGATTTGATGATGTGAGTGATGATCGACGTGCTGCTTCTATGGCTGAGTAATTTTTGGGAGTTTTGGAAATGTACGACTGGTCGCCCAGACATATGATCAAGTGTCTGTGATGGCATCAGATCTTAATGGGGTGCTGGCTCAAATAAAAGAAAGGGTTCCAGAGGCCCCGTTTACCAACTGTTATGCACATGAATTAAACCTTGTGCTATCACAGTTGCAAAATGCATGCCTGAGTGTCGAACATTTTTATATATTTTTTTAAAACAGTGGAAGGACTCGGGTCATTTTTCAGCAAGTCAACAAAACGAACTCACTTAATGGATGAAGTTATGAAGCTGTATTTACCTCGAGCAGTGCCCACTAGATGGAGCTCAAATTCAAGGCTGGCGCCTCCCTTACCCCAACCATCACTGCATGTCACTGGCCTACAGCAACTGTTGATTCATCTAATTGTTTGCTTGCAACAATTATCTCAATAGATTGTAAGAATTAACTTATTATATTGTGTGACTTTAATTAGAATTGGCTCGATGGAGCGTCTTGTGGGGATAAAATGTCTTTCTCAAATTTGAATCCACCCAGTTAATTAAGGATCCTAATACACACCTTCATTTCCGACTTTGCTCGACTGGATTCTTGTGTCACATCCTACCAGAAGCGTAAATACAGGTGTTTTATCTGAATGTCGTAGTGATCATTCGACAGTTTATTGAAGATTCAGAATTAAATTTGCAAGATCTCCACCTAAATTCATTAGAATTAGGCACAACAAGAAAATGTATCACAATACTTTTATTTCTGATATTCTGAATTTAAATTTGGAACTACTTAGTTTGATTCCAAATGTTCAAAATGCATGGGTTTGTTTTTTTTCGAGTCACTTTATGATGGTAGTAGATAAGCATCCGTGGATTACTGCAAAGATCATAGTTCATTTTATAGAACCAGATAAAGCTTGGTCTAAATTCCATAAAACAAGTACTCCTGCCGATTGGGAAGTGTATAGAAAATTGAGAAACACTAGTAAAACTTAAGGAAAGCAAAACCTGACTATGATAGGGAATCTCTTCATCAATGTTCCCTATAAACTGCGCAACTGCGCACTGGTCGCACACTCTCAGCTCACAAGAAAACCTACCGACGCTAATGCTAAACCCTTATCATGGCAAAACGAGCGGGCAGTGAATGCGGTACGCCGACTCCCCAAACTGAAATAAAAATGAACAGCGGTTCTTTTAGGTTGGAATGGCTGTCGGAGTATGTGAAATTTTTTTTCTTATTTCATTGGGACAGTGCACATTAATCAACGAATGAAATTGAAGAACATGGGGTGAAATCTGGTGAGATCGTTACTTTTTCGAGTGAGAAAGTTCTGCTCTGCAAAAGTGCAAAAGAAGCTAAATTTGTAAGTTAATTTTCCGATGGAAAATATGGACTAAATCGAAGCTGGATTACCTCAAATGACACATTCAGCAGAAAAGTCATTTGAATGCTGAATTATACGAAGACTCAAGTGTACAACCATCTGAGAAGTGAGAATGACATACGTGTAAAATAAGGTAAAATTTAAGTCCGATTTGTGAAAATGTGAATGTTTTAGTGTGAACAATATGTTACGCCTGAAAGGTATGTATGTCTCATTTCTTGCAGAGCAAGACCCTCATCCAGGTCAAAACTGGACCTCACCGACCAAAGCCAAAGTTGGACTCTCACAAACAATCAATAAGTTTTGTCTTTTTTACTTTAAGTGGGCCAAATTAGTTATATTAAAAGTAAACTTATTGAAATTGCTGTCGTAATTTGATCCTTTTAATATAGTGAAAGAAGAAATGTTCATGCATTAACACAATTCCCATTCTACTGCCCCCCATACAACGAAAACCCCCCTGTTGCGTTATACGAAATCATTTTCTCTGCTCCAGCCTCGCGAAGACATTCACGACAACGAAGTCTTATCCAACAGCGACCTCTACTGCTTCGTTCAAAAAAAGGCAACAGCAACCACCACACTGGTTTACATAGTGAACGATGTTTATTTCGATCACAGCTGCGAGTTTCCTGGACTCAACATACTCATAGCTGCTCTGCCATTGGCTTACTGAGCATCATCCTGGCCTCTGATTGGCCAAGAGGGACCTCACTGTCTATGTGTGTAGATCCTGAAGCTAGATCCGTAGCATCCGATTAGCTGCTCAGAGTAAATTGCTTATGGCTCGACGGACATTCAAATAAACGAACGTTTCCTCGAATGCTTTACTTGTTATCATGCTAAAAACACCCACGGGACGCTTCGTAGTCCTCGATGGCCATAGTTAGCTCTCGAAGGCTAAAAACCTTACGCTAACTGGAGCGCTTCTCTCTCATTAGCGCTCCAGTTAGTGTAAGGTTTTTACACTACCGTCGTGAGACAGGTTAGTTTTACCCTACTGATGATGTGTTGTTGCAATAGCAATCCTGCTCAGTATGAGAGGAACCGCAGGTTCAGACATTTGGTGTATGCGCTTGGCTGAGGAGCCAATGGTGCGAGGCTACCATCTGCGGGATTATGACTGAACGCCTCTAAGTCAGAATCCCGCCTAGACGCGGCGATACCGTAGTGCCGCCGCCCCCGGTTGATCAAGGTTAGCGGGCGGGGGGACACCGCTCCCCGTCCGCGCAGAAGGCCATTCGACACTGGGCTGGGGTGGGCCAGGATGATTGGGGCCCTCTCTCTGGTTTATCACATCGCATGTTATGGAGAGCATGGTGCTAAATGCCCTAGCGATGCGAACTGCAGCGCTAATGAGAGAGAAGCGCTCCAGTTAGCGTAAGGTTTTTAGCCTTCGAGAGCTAACGATGGCCATCGAGGACTACGAAGCGTCCCGTGGCTGGCTTAAAAGTTCATTGCATGCCAGGAAGTATTTTGTGATTGTTAGATTCAGACGAGGATGGACGTTGCATTGCTAAAATGGCTACAAAACGGACGTTTGGATGTCAAGCAGCGAAGACAAGAAGAGCTCTGATGCTGGAAGAGAGGGTAAAAGTGATCAAAATGAAAGACGGAACAAGCAAAATAAAAGACATTATCCAAGAAATTGAGGTAAGTGAAAGTGAATGCTGATCGTAAATTTCGCAATTTCTTTCCCTTTTTTTCTTTCTACACTGACAGTATGAAGTGTCAAATAAGTGTGTGCTCATACCTATGTACTATTGGAATAAAAATAGAGTACACATACATTTGTGTGTGCGTGTACTTATACGATTGTGTGTGTGGGTGTGTGTGTGCTTGCACCTGAGATCAAATTTGCTACAGTGAAAACCCCCCTGTTGTGAAAAATTTCTTGCTGCAAACATGATTTCGTTGTAGAGGAGTTTCACTGTAAGCCATGAACTTTCTATGATCCCAGGTGTGATACTAGTGTGTGGCACTTCTGATGTTGCTCACAGTGGTCCTTTGTGTGCTGAGGGAGGTTGTGTGTTTGCCCAGACATATAAAAAAATTAGAGGAGACATTGTTCTTAATCATTTTTAAAAACCCTAAAACGTTCTGGAGGGAAATTAAAGATCTAATGAATACTGTACATCAGACACATCTTCAATTACTCAACTAACAACAACAAGTTGTTGATGCAATATGAAATGATTCACAATTCACTGCTTCTGCACCTCACAAACAGAAATGGGTTCTCCTCAAGTATGCCGACTTTCCTCCATTTTTCTATCAGGAGGTCAAGAGAAGCTTGAGCTTGCTCAAGAAGTAGGATGGGACCTTTCTCCCTCCCTTTGTCAGCTTTGGGTGCAAAACGGTCAGGATGGGATTCTACAAATGTAGACAAGGATAAATGTCAAACAAAAGCTTTATTAACAAAAATGCAAGATCGACAAAGTACAATAAAAAGTTTCTGTCAACACAGAGCCACTACAAAACTCAATAAAACAAAGTGCTCCGAATTGGCAAGTTGTCATGATTCGGTTTAGGACCAACAGGTGGCACTGTAGGGCTCCCCTGCAGCTACACACCTGTTGGTCATTAGGTAATTAGTGCTTTAAAAGGACTCCCAGCCCGACCACTCATTGTCGGGTCATTGTTGCTTTTTGCTGCTGTCATGTTTTTTTTTTGGTTTCTGCTATGGTTTTTGTTTGTTACTTTGGATCCGTTTTGTTTTCATGACTTTGTTTTGGATTTAGTTTTCTGTGTTTTATCAATACACTTCTTCAAGTTTACCCTGCTCCTTCCTCCTGCCTGCTTTTTGGGGTCCACCACCACCTTGCAACGTGACACAAGTAAATTAATAAACAGAAAATCACTTTCAACAAATTGGCACAGAAGCCCTGTTAAGTGAAACAAAATGTGCAATCACAACAAGACAACATAAACAATGAAACCATGGAATCTGAACATGAGCATCTCGAAAATTCGAACACTTGGAACTCTCAGAGTGAGCAATGCGAATAATCTGACAGTTGACTGCCAGCGTTAAGTCCTATTAAAGTCCATTGCGCGTGGCACGTGCGGCGCTGTGAGGGGAGCGTCCCCAATCTCAGCTTTACTGGATAATGAATGACTATGTGGCTTCTCTGGTGCACTGTTGCAGGATGACTGGGACCACTCTGTGAACATCTCATTGTTCACGAGACACCATTTGTAGTTTGCATCAGATCCACTGTCGCTGAATAAACAAGACTCCTCTGTGAGTATCTCATCTTCTCTGCATGGTGATGACGGTAGGGTTGCGAGCTTTCAGATCTGGAAATAAGGAACACTCCCCATGGCGTCACGGCAAAACCACGTGAGAGAAAGAAATTTGAGGGTTTAGCTCCCCAAATCCCTGAAATGCATAGAATCACATATATTTTTCTTCATGACAGAACAAAATGCTGTGCCCTGGGGTAACTTTGTGGTCAGTGAGGAAGGAGAAATCAAAAATAAATTTAGATGAAAATGTTGAAAATTGAAAGTGCTTTAATAGCAATGAACAATGTTACAGTATTTATTTGTTTATTTATTTATTTTATAGACTGAAGTAGAATCTGCGGATCGTCTTTTGGCTCTTAAAATGTGCTGTAAATTTTTAAAAGCCTATCTGGGGACCATTTGACTGAAAGAGGACAAAAGTGCTGTAAATGGGTATACCTTTAAGAGGAAGAAAAGAACTGAAACACTTGTAAACTTGTGTGTATGTACTGTACATGTTCTAGGCTGAATAGACGGAGCTCGGCTGAACTTGAGCATCCTGTATTACATGTACATACTGTCGAATGTTGTAGCAAAGCCTGTCTGGTGACACCTTCACTACAGTAAACATATCTATAATAATGATAACGAGAGCATTGCTAGGAAATAATCATGGCAGGCAGGGTAATGGGTCTGGGCTGCCTGCATGCACACAGAAAGACAGGATTTGGCACTGAGAAGAGAAGAACGTACCAGACGTACGCTACGCTTGCGGGTCCGCAGGAGGTCCTGCGTACCTCCCGCAAATACCACGTTGTTGACTTTAATATTTCCTGTCTTTTACTTTGTTCATTATTGTTAAATTCTGTGTTCACCTTTGTGTGTGACAAACGCATGGGACAATTCGGAAAATACAGAACATACCACGTCCCGTGTTGACCCAATATAGGGCGTAACATTCCATTCCCAATTAAAGGAACATTCCGTATTTCACGGGGCAGGTGGTAACTTGAGTCAAATAGGGTGTAGCAGGCTTTATCGGGTTCATCACTGGACCTCTCTTGAAGATTTGTGTTGACCTGATGAGGGTAGTTTTTCTTTTTAGCCTTCACAACAAGGCAGAAGAGGGCAAAAAGGGGCAAATGATCAATTATGCAGACAAATCAGTGCATGATTCAATGTGAGAAGGTCGAATTCACCATCTTGAAGTCCCGAGCAATGTCTTCCATTTACTTGTACTGAGGTAACTGTTTGGCTCCAAAACATTCATAACTGGTCAAATTCTTGACAGATTTTGACACAAATCGATTTGTGAAAAACATCAGACATGCAGTTATGATCCCAGATCCCGAGGTAAGCATGTAAAGGGGGCATATTAAATATTAATTCAAATGCTCTCCAAGAAACACCAACAACAAATAATGAATTTGACTTAATATTAATTATTTTATTTTTCTCTCTATCACAGTGTGGAATCACTCGAAACATAAAAGCTTTGAAAACAAATATTGAAAAGTAAAATTTTGACCATAATTGAGACACATTTTAATGAAGGTCAAAACTGATATTGAAGCAAATCTATTGTGGCTTCATATTTCGAAATCGGACTCCAGTGAAGTAGTGCCTCACCAGTCATGAACCGCACCGCAAGTCACCGGATGGTGCTGATCCTGCTCTGATGTTTTCAATTTTGCCTTGCAGCTGCAAATGAAAGCGGCAGCTTGTCCTGTACGCCCTTTGGGAAGGTCATGCCATCATTAGGTGAGGCATTTAATTTATTTTCCTTTTGTTCTTGCGCAGGTTCAAATGCTGGTTTCTTTTAGGCTGGTCTTGCCATGGGACATTTCTTCTTCATACTTCCATAATTATTCAACTACCAGAGTTGAGATTTGTCCCTCATACTTAGACAATAATATTTGAACAAACTTCTGGCCTCTTAATTAAACATCTTAGAGTTATTCATTAATTTATTGTTTATATTGCTGGCATTGGGCCGAAACAACTGGTCCCTGGCCTACTCACTCTGCACATCAGTAGGCATAAGGGCAAATACGCACCTTGATGCGTTTTCAATGTCATGAGCAAACAGTGGCTCATCAGCCTGTGTGTACCTTTGAGATGGCTCTTAGCGTGGAACATTGGGCTGGTTGAGTTGTCCAAAACACCACTATTGGGGATTAACTAAATATGTTTCTTTTCTCTGTTTCATATGGGCTAAGCAGGAACAAGCAGGACAAAGCTTCCTATGTCAGGCACATGGCCAGCTGTCGTGTCTTATTCTCCTCAGACCAGGCACTAGCCAATACCAAAGTTCAAATTGGCATGGAAGGCCTTGTAGTCTGTTTTAGCAGAATATTCTGGCATCTTGACATTGGAGGGTGCCATCACAATTGCACTACCCACATAATTCAATGAGCAAAACAAGCATTGAACGCCAGCTTCCTCGCAGTCCGCTTCAGGTGGGTTGCTCTGAAAAAAATTTGGGGTTCATATCACAGCCTCTCGCACCACCGGAAGCATTGTCGACCACTTCCTCTTTGACACATGGGCAACCGTCATCACTTAATTTTCACATTGTCATACCGTCGGCTTCTTCTGAAACCAGTGTAGCATTGCAGAGGTAATCAGTCCAAGTGGCAAGCAAGAAACACACTCAACAAAAATTACTGTCGAGCGCAAATGTGTCAAGACAACAACAGTGTGAACCAAATGCAAAACTTTGAATTAGTCTACTCTCCCCTCATCCATGCCTTCCAACATTCTCAATTCTGTTGCCTTAACAGCCCCTCCAGACGATAGGAATGATCACATTAATTTACTGTTCTTGAAAACAAAAGTCATTAAATTCAATGATCTTGGAGATCAGGGGTGCCCAACCTTTTTCGACCAAAGATCTACCTTTTGATCAACCAACCTCCCGCGAGCAATCGAACCGTTACCACACACTCATACACACGCACTTACACATGCATGCCCTGATGAGCAATAGCCATAATGGCCCCTAAGATGAACGAAATAGAAAAAAAAAGTTGACGCAAAAGTTTGTAAGTTTGTGAAAAGCAAATCAGAATCCTACCTGACGCGGAGGCACAGGACGCACTAAGTGTGTTAACGATCGTAGCTCATGTGTACGGTTTTAAAATGCTTCTCCCAGTACTCCAGATTGCCATTCTTTATCCGTGTCCTTGGACAATTGTACATGAAACAAACTCCGACTCAGAATAATAAGAACAATAAAAAATATAGTGCAACAGCTCTGATCGCGAGCTGCAATTCCAGACTGCTGACCGCTAACCACTTCCAGTGATGCAGGTCACGCGCCACCATAGGTTAAAGTTGACCTACTTTTTTATTTTATTTTATTGTTGAAATACTTTTTGTGAAAGAGAGACAGATAAGATGCTATGGGTGCAGTTCGTACTAACACAAAAATATATCATATTAATAACAAGGAAACAGACAGACAAATGTTTCGGGTTGTTTTTTTTTCCATCTACACCGCTCGCGACTTGAGACCAGTCTGCAAGCTCTCAGTATATCGCAATCAACATAAATGGCAACCCTGTTGTAGATTACCAAACAGCCCAAATATTTTTTCAGAGTACAACAGAATTCCTTGTCTTATAATATTCCAAAATATTTTCAATGTGATTTGGTGAACCTCCTTTCTGACACAGATTTTGGTTTTCCTGGTCACTTCTCCAGTCGTTTCTCAAGCCCTTGTCAGTTTTTGTCATGTTTCTCTGTTGATGATCACTTAGTGTCCACCCCAGAACCCTACTCGACAGACACTTACTTGGGCGCCTGATTGGCCATTTTACATGATGGCCAATGTCGGCTACCCCGGTGGTGGCTGCCGTCTGAATTTGCTCTGGTGAAACAGGCCCTGCGGTCGCCTTTCAAACCTTTTGATTTCTAAACGGACAGTGTGACTGCAACTTAAGGAAATACATACAAGTGAATAGCTGTGTTCTCATTCCAGCTGTATATCGTAAAGAAGTGACAACTTGATTTTGTGAAATTGGATAATTTTGACCACAACATATTATTATTTCAGGTAATAAGCCAAAGTATCATAATTGGTACTGACTGACGAAGAGGAGACAAACCTGTTTGTCCACTTTGCAAAGCCATAATAGCCTTCATCAGGTACACCACCCAGCTCGTGCTGGATAATTAAAAAACAATAATGAAAACGATTTGCTTTTTGAAGACATTTTAGGACTTCACGTACCTGCATATAAGATTCCACTGGCAATGACCTTTAATGTGCTGAATTCACTTCAAAGTGACACAATTAACTGATCAATTACAACTCTGGCAAATGAAGAAGAAATACCACTTGGTAATAGAAACCACAGACTGTAATTGTGCGACCACAAAATAAAATCAATGAAATGACCCAGCCTAATTAACAAGGCCCCTCCTTCATGGCAGCCGGACGAGTGATTTAAGCCCTCTGTTAACAACTGTGAGGCGACAGAACAGATACGGTAGCAGGACTGACAACGACGCAAGGCCTGAGAGGGTCTCCAAGAGCAAACTTGAGTGTGCATGGTGAGTACTATCGCCATCTTGAAGTGTTTTCAGGGAACACAGCATTAATGTTGGACATGTTTGGTGTTGCGCTTTGTACAATTAAGGGGAAAATATGCATTTTGACTCATTTTACATTGGACCACACACTTCCAAACCAGATGTCTGACAAAAATGCCATATTAAATCTGGACAAAACATGTGCATACATGCAAAATACGTGCTCTCAACATATTTCATTTTTCATAATACATTTTTCAGTGAAGTGGTAAAAGAATCAAGATTGCATGTGTCTAGTGTGGAGCAGGTGGAGTTTGCAGTGTGTCCACGAAAAAAGGAAAATACTCCATCCATCCACTTATCCCCACGAGGATCGCGGGCGTGCTGTCCTCAGACAGTAGGCGAGGTCCACGCTGAATTTCGTTGCCAGCTCCTTGCAGAGGTAAACACTCAATGAATTTAAATACTGAAGGCTTGAAACAATTTCTAGAAAAAAATCTTACAATTGCTGCAACCAAAAAATGTTAACTTCAAGTCATGTTTGTTAAATAAAAGCAAACCTGTTGTGTTAGGATGTCGTAATTCCAAATAATAATTAAGTCGGATTAATTGCATCATTTTAAGAATGCTCTCAGTTTAACCTGAAAGTGTTTCCTGTATGTAAATCATATTTGGACATTAAAACAAATTATAGTTTTGAATTTGTATCAAAGATTTCAAATTGCCATAATGCTGCGTTAAAAATGCTTTTCGTACTCTTGGACTGATGGGAAATGCAACTTCACTGTTACACCGCAGTTACAAGTACAACATTGAAAAGCATTTGAAAATAAAAGAACTGAAAACATTTAAAACATAGTGCCGAAATAAAAGCTGACTAGAATTACGAAGACAGTGCAAGAAAAAAAATTATGTAAACCGTATTAAAGTAAACACACACACACACATACAGGAATTTTAAGTGCCGAATTATATTTGAATTATATTTTATTGTGTACTGATGAATCCTTATGAGACACTCTTCACAGCAAAACAGAGTGTTCAATAAAACTTTTGGAATCTAAAAAACAAGAAAACACATTTGTGGCATTGAATATTTTTTTTGTTTCATTTAGGTGCCACTCACAGCACTTGTTTTTCAACATCAATTATTTTAATTATTTCAAAGGACATTTCAAAATGCTGTCACAGAAAGGAACCACAGTTCCGATGTTAGAGTCACAGAAGCGAAAATATGACCATCAAAGTCTCTGTTCTTGATGAATTTGCCCTTCGGTGTGAGTGTGAGCTATTTTTCTCCAGATTTTGTGAGAAGAGGGTACATTTCGGAAGCTTTTGGTAAGATCTCCTGCTGAAGAGATGGAAATAGCAAGAAAGGTAGAATCAACCTGAATTTTGGTCACTGATTCACCCAAAATTGGTGATAGACTAACAATTAGCATTTCCCCAAAAAACGGGGGATGGTTTTCAGTGCAAACCTTTGTCAACAAATGGTTTGTGAAGTTCAAGGCTTTTGCACCGCGAGGCTCTGTGTCCATAGACTTTGAAGTGCATGTTTGATGCTGGTACCATGTTGGTCAAAAAAAAAAAGAATCTGTCCAATGGCGACATTCAGATAAGCAGGGAGTTATGACTCTTCTTCCCAGTCGCAGTCCAGGTGCCTCGTGGCAAGGCATGGAACCTGGGCCTCAACAATCTGACAGTGTTCAAGGAGCCAGCTCTCCCATCATGTTCACCCGATAGACTTTCATTTACCCTTCCTTTTCACTGTCTTTTAGGGCATCATCAGCCACAATGAGCATTCTCAAGGTGTTCACGGTGGTCCTTGTGGTGTTAGGTAAGTCATCAAACTCTCAACGAGCAAGTGACAGAGTAAGTGAAATGTCACCATGTAACTAAAATGTGAATATAACTCTTTATCACAGGGACCAGCTGTCTTTCTGCGAAGATCAAGAGACAGGTGCCATCCAGAGCAGGTTTTACTGCAGATGAGTATAGTCCACCCGGAAACCCACCTCATCCACCCGGACACCCACCTGGACCACCTGGGAAACCACCTGGTCCACCTGGACACCCACCAGGTCCACCTGGGAAACCACCTGGTCCACCCGGACACCCACCTGGGAAACCACCTGGACACCCACCACATCCACCTGGGAAACCACCTGGTCCACCCGGACACCCACCTGGGAAACCACCAGGTCCACCCGGACACCCACCAGGTCCCCCTGGTAAACCACCTGGTCCACCTGGATACCCACCAGGTCCACCTGGGCACCCACCAGGTCCACCCGGACACCCACCAGGTCCACCTGGGAAGCCACCTGGTCCACCCGGGCACCCACCAGGTCCACCCGGACACCCACCAGGTCCACCTGGGAAACCACCAGGTCCACCCGGACACCCACCAGGTCCACCTGGGAAACCACCTGGTCCACCCGGACACCCACCAGGTCCACCTGGGAAACCACCTGGTCCACCTGGACACCCACCACATCCACCTGGGAAACCACCTGGTCCACCCGGACACCCACCAGGTCCACCTGGGAAACCACCAGGTCCACCCGGACACCCACCAGGTCCCCCTGGTAAACCACCTGGTCCACCTGGATACCCACCAGGTCCACCTGGGCACCCACCAGGTACACCCGGACACCCACCAGGTCCACCTGGGAAGCCACCAGGTCCACCCGGATACCCACCTGGTCCACCCGGACACCCACCTGGTCCACCCGGGCACCCACCAGGTCCACCCAGACACCCACCAGGTCCACCTGGGAAACCACCAGGTCCACCCGGACACCCACCAGGTCCACCTGGGAAACCACCTGGTCCGCCCGGACACCCACCTGGTCCACCCGGACACACACCAGGTCCACCTGGGAAACCACCTGGTCCACCCGGACACCCACCTGGTCCACCCAGACACCCACCAGGTCCACCTGGGAAACCACCTGGTCCACCTGGACACCCACCTGGTCCACCCGGGCACCCACCAGGTCCACCTGGGAAACCACCAGGTCCACCCGGATACCCACCAGGTCCCCCTGGGAAACCACCTGGTCCGCCAGGTCCACCTGGGCACCCGCCAGGCCCACCCGGGCATCCACCTGGTCCACCTGGGAAACCACCAGGTCCACCCGGACACCCAACAGGTCCACCTGGGAAACCACCAGGTCCACCCGGACACCCACCAGGTCCACCTGGGAAACCACCTGGTCCACCCGGACACCCACCAGGTCCACCTGGGAAACCACCAGGTCCACCTGGGAAACCACCAGGTCCCCCCGGACACCCACCAGGTCCACCTGGGAAACCACCTGGTCCACCAGGACACCCACCAGGTCCACCCGGACACCCACCAGGTCCACCTGGGAAACCACCTGGTCCGCCCGGACACCCACCTGGTCCACCCGGACACCCACCAGGTCCACCCGGACACCCACCAGGTCCACCTGGGAAACCACCTGGTCCACCCGGACACCCACCCGGACACCCACCTGGTCCACCCGGACACCCACCTGGTCCACCCAGACACCCACCAGGTCCACCTGGGAAACCACCTGGTCCACCTGGACACCCACCTGGTCCACCCGGGCACCCACCAGGTCCACCTGGGAAACCACCAGGTCCACCCGGATACCCACCAGGTCCCCCTGGGAAACCACCTGGTCCACCAGGTCCCCCTGGGAAACCACCTGGTCCGCCAGGTCCACCTGGGCACCCGCCAGGCCCACCCGGGCATCCACCTGGTCCACCTGGGAAACCACCAGGTCCACCCGGACACCCAACAGGTCCACCTGGGAAACCACCAGGTCCACCCGGACACCCACCAGGTCCACCTGGGAAACCACCTGGTCCACCCGGACACCCACCAGGTCCACCTGGGAAACCACCAGGTCCCCCCGGACACCCACCAGGTCCACCTGGGAAACCACCTGGTCCGCCTGGGAAACCACCTGGTCCACCTGGACATCCACCAGGTCCACCTGGGCACCCACCTGGTCCACCACATGAAATCACTGGAAGAGTTTGATTTATCCAACTGAGTGTAAACATATCCAACATATTTGGAAATACCTAAATAATTGGTGGTTATGTTCACATTCATTTTAAGGGCTGAAACATTGAAGGAATAATTGTTTGTAAAACATTTATTATCATGTTTTATTTGACATTTAATGATTGCTGTGTCGAGTTTGTTGGGTTTTGTGTGAAGAAATGTTTGCAGAGTTGGCAGAGAGGCTCCCAGCTGGTCACCGAAGATAAGAAGACCCAAAAGAGATGTGCTTATTCTGCTAGACTGACTGTGCTGAAATCTCTGACCTCGTTGGAACTTTCCACAGACATTGTGTGTGTACTTTCCTTTGATATACCTGATACCAAAATGAATAAAAGAGAGGGTTTAGGAGAGGCATCTTATTATAGCTGCGGGAATTGTATGTGTGCTGTCCTCTTCTATTCTCCTTGCAAGCAAAAACAACATACAGACGTCTTCTCTCATCTTTTTTTAAGTGCATAAATGTTATTTGAGCAATGAACCTGACCAACATTATATCTTTTTTGAATACATTTCTCCAGAGCAGAAAATAATTTGAGTTTCTTTCACCTAATTCCATTCATTTTGCTCTTCACTTTGTGTTAGAGGAATCTATGAGCAAAATTGTATCATGTTTAAAGTTTCATTTAATCTGGGCACATCTAGACGTTTGGGTGCGTATCCAGCACCCCCAAATGCCTGTGCACAAAGGTGCCGACCACCTGGCCGGAGGGCTGTTGAAGTCCACAATTAGCACGTCAATGCAGGTGGGCGATCATGGGGGAGAGGGTGAAACTCGGTCACAAAACTGAAATGAATAATTCGGGAACAGCGGTTGAACAACAAAAGACGAGAACACCCGTCCCGCCCAGGCGACATTGGCCATCCGCAAAGTCTGCAACATGTTAATTCGATGTAGATCACACAGAAAAGGCACCAATGTACTGGTGATTCAATGTTTAAAAACAGGTAACCAATCACTACCGAGGGGCCGGACCGGGGGTGCGGTATGCAAATATCGGGGGCAGTGTTTTCCTTGCATGTTACAATAAAAGTCTGAATTGGCAAGAAGGGAGCTAGAGTGTGTGATCATCGGAGCAACTAAACCGTCGTTCGCTCTCAGAGATCCGCTCCCACCGATATTGAAGACAATTTTCCTGTGTGCCGAGTCATTTCTTTAAAAACTTGGCGTTGTCGGTAGGATGATGCGCTTGTTCGATCGGATTTGAGCTTGCTTATTCGACTCTCCGATTTCCTCCGGTGGACGATCCGTGGCTGATAACGCGTTTTGCGCCGTCAAAGCCGACCAGACTCCGTGGAAACTTCTTCCCTGAAGGAGCCAGCCCCGCACGGACACCGTTAGGAGCGAGCAAGCGCCATCATCCAACGGACCTGGGTTCAGCTCGGCATCGGGACGATTGTCAGAAAAAATAAGGTCAGTCGGCGTGGTGGAGAAACCGTTGCATAGTCGGTTCTCTCCACTGAGTGACGGAATTAGACGAGTTAATGCCGAAAAGGAGTAGGCTACCTCGAGTACCGTTTTGTGGTTAGCGGTACGGGGGAAGTACGATTCCCATTGACACAGAGCCCAAGCGCGCCTGTGAGAGCATCAGCTCATTTAGATATTGTTTCTCGCTAAGCGTAAACGGTAAGGAAGCTTTGCCTTTCAGCAGAGGTTGACCACCTCGGCGTATGTTTGTGTTTAACGTTGTATGTGCATGTCACGTATTGTTTTGTGTTAGTGCGTAAGTGTGATTAGCGATCACGCTATTGGGGTAACGTATCCCATATAAACTTCGGCGCGGGCACGTACCGTTTCCTTTCGGGTAACGACCCAGATCTAGATCGCAATTTTTTTTTTCTTTTTGTAAAATACCTGCTTTCAGCTGTTGCTAGGCAACATGGCGACACGGAAGTCCTCGGGCTGCTGGCGATTGAGTGGAATGCAACAGACGGCAGCACGTCACGATGTAGAAGCGTTAGTCGAAAACACACGATTGGCTGAAATAGACTACAGAGGGTCAACACGATTCGTGAAAAAGTGGAAAAAGAAATACGGATTTTGGGAGACTTTAATAATTGCGATGAATTAGAAATAGTGTTAGGCAAATTATCGCTGAAAGACAAAGAAAAGCGAAAAAATAATGAATACGGAAAACAATGGTATAAGTGTAAAATCCTCGTTGAAAGGGCCAAACGAATACGAGCTAAAAACACGAACGACAAACGCCGAAAGCCGGATGAGGACGTAATTGCAGCTACTGCTGCTACACAAGCATTAACCTCTTCAGCGGCCGCCGTTTCGGGAGAGCTGTACCCGGCCCTCCCCCCACATTCGCAACCGACGAGAGAAAAGAATTCTGTATCCCCTCCGTCCTGGGGAACGACTCAAACTCCCGTAACAGCCCCCGATCAAACTACTAGACATTATTGGAGTAAAGATAACCCGGTACAAGCTTACCTCATGGTTGAGATGCCGGGGGCTGGGGGATTGATACACCTCTACCGGCCATTGACGCCGGCCGAATTTCGCCGATTTCTGCGTCTCTTCCAAAACCGAAGGACGACCCGGACGAGTTTGTGAGAGAATTATCGGATTTGGTCCACACTCACAGGCTTAACGCGAGTGAACTTTTAAAATTGCTCTCATTATCTACCAGTTCTAAGTTTGGCGCAGTTGTAGGCAACTTTAATGGTAAAAAAGCTGCGGGAGGTTATCTGTGTTATGATGAACTCACGCAGCTCGGGGGACCCCTTGACCAAATTCGTTGCGCCAGGGCATACCAGCGGACGCAAGATCCAAAACAAATTGCCACATGCATCCAAGAGGCTGACGAAACTACGGACGATTTTTTCCATCGTCTGAGAACAGTGTTCAAAATACACGGCGGTATCCCTGAGACACAGTCAGACTTGCTCAATTCGCATTTAAAACAGCATTTGCTAAACCAAGCACATCCTGATGTTACCCAAGATGTTAAGTCAAGTCAAGTCAACAGTATTTATAGAGCACTTTCAAACAGCCATCGCTGCATACAAAGTGCTGTACATGGAGCAATTTAACATGCACAATAAACAGTAAGACAAATCGGTAATAAAGGCGGTAGAAAGCACCAAACAGTAAAACCAAGAACAAATCTAAGTCATGCTGAGTCGAATGCCAAAGAATACAAGTGAGTTTTGAGGAGGGTTTTGAAGATGGGCAGCGAGGAGGCTTGAATGTTAAAAGACATACCGTATTTTCACGACCATTCGGCGCACCGTATTGTTGGGCGCAGTCTCATTAACGGGTGCTATTTCTGTATTTGACACATAGACAAAACGCACTGTATTATTGGGCGCAGTTTTACAGTGGTAAAACATACGCCAGCTTAAACATACGGCATGCATGGTCCTTGTGGTGTTAGGTAAGTCATCAAACTCTCAACGAGCAAGTGACAGAGTAAGTGAAAAGTCACCATGTAACTAAGATGTGAATATAACTCATACGGTAGCATGCCAAGACATACAGATACACGCTAAAAACACGGTTTTAAAAAGGCAACGGAAGCAAAACTGAGTTCGGTTGTATTTTATTTAGCCATCGTACAATGTACTCACGTTTTTCGATCAATCATCACCCAGAAATCCATCAAAGTCCTCATCTTCTTTATCAGAATTGAACAATTGTGCAAGTACCGATAATCCATCAAAAACGCCGGGTTCCCTCTCGTTGTCAGAGTCACTCTCTTTGCCATGTGGCTCCACAGAAATAATGCAGACTTTGCCAAAAGCTCAAACAACAGTGCAAGCAGACACGTTCGTCCAAGCAGCCACAATCCATTCACAAATTGTGGTGTAACTCGCCCGGCGCTGCCTCTCACTCTTTGTAAAGTTGTTTTTGCCATCGATCATCCATTGTTCCCATGCCGCTCGCAACTTTACTTTGGACGCCCGGTCGCAACTTTACTTTGAACACCCAGTTGATGTCGATGTCCAGCGGTTGGAGTTCTTTAGTCAAGCCTCCGGGAATGACGGCAAGTTCATTTGCTTGACTTGGTTTTTCACCGCTGCTGTGAGATGGGCACGCATGCCAAAAGCATAACCGATGGCTTGAAGTTTGAACTGAGCTTCGTAGGCGTGTTTCTTTGTCGGATTTATTTTCGGGGGTTCTTAGAAACCAAAACCGAAGTTGTTTTGCAATAATGCACATAGCCACACTTTATTCAGGTGTTGGTACCTGCTAGGGCCTTTAGCGTCCACTTACATGCCCACCCTTAATTCATTGGCGGACTTCTTTGCCGCATGGCTGTCTACACTCACTTCCGCCTTTTCTCTATATAAACAGCGTGTCGGCTGTCAGTCAGGTTTTGGAACTCAGCGCATACACAAGACGCTCCGCATTATAAGGCGTCCTGTCCATTTTGGAGAAAATTTAAGACTTTTAATGGCGCCTTATAGTCGTGAAAATACGGTAATTTGAATTGGCCAACATGTCCGATCGACGAGGTTTTGAATTAAGCACGGAATTTCGAGCTACTCGAGAACAAGAAAAAGAAGAATGAGAGTCACGTGACCAACATTTATTACGCCGCAAAAAACCCACACGCACACAGGAAAACCCCGGGTTCTCCTTATAAAGGTAATAAACAACTAAGGTCATTTGCTCCCTTCAAATTAACCCCTAGGGACCAAAAACGTTTTGTTGAAGGCAGATGTTTCCTTTGTGGGCAAAAGGGTCACATGGTGAAAGAATGTAGACAACAGCGGAAGATCAGGCGCGTGCGGGACAGTAATAGTAGCACGGGGACCTCCTCATCAGATGAGG
Organism: Hippocampus guttulatus; assembly: GCF_054856545.1. Classification (NCBI taxonomy): domain Eukaryota; kingdom Metazoa; phylum Chordata; class Actinopteri; order Syngnathiformes; family Syngnathidae; genus Hippocampus; species Hippocampus guttulatus. The sequence continues at coordinate 3,789,782 of NC_141264.1, forward strand.
AGGATTTACGACCAACACGGAATAAAACAGAGGAGGTAGCTATGACAGCGGTAAAGGCCTCTGCGCCTTTGTTCGAATCACCTACTTCAAGTGAGGACGAAGGCGACATTTTAGCCAGTAGCAATCATGTTTTTGACACAGAAAACTACCTGCTGAGATGTCAAACCTCGTCCGTAACTAAACCGGAAATGACGTTGTTGGTCGAAGGAATCCCGACCGTCTTCCTTGTTGACACGGCCCCGATATCACTGTTCTCGGTCGTTGGGATCGCGATACTGTGAAGCCAGGCGACAGCAAAATCCGCATGAAAGGAGCACATGGCTCCGTGCAGCCCCTGACGTTATCGCAACCATCACTTCCATCACTTCCCCCACAAATCCAGACCGGAAGGCACTCGTCGAAGCTGCGTTAAACCCTCACTCACCGCACAATTTATTGGGACGAGATGCTCAAACACAACTCGAGATTTACACCATCGTAAATCACAAGGGCCAGGTTGAAGCCTGCATGGGGAATAGTCAAGATGATGCTCGCTATTTTTGGACGCTCGATTTACCGAACGATGACGTAACTCGGAGTTCCGAATGTCTAGTTCGATTGGCAGGTACCAAATTAAAGCCAGGAGGTAACGTGCAAACGGTGAACAACCTGCACGTGACCATAAGACGTAAGCAGACACCGGGACCAGACCCGGACTACACGAAAGTTTTTCTGGGCCTGGAACCCCAGGGTATCGTCATTGAACACGTGTATTGGAAAGATCAGTGGTGTTTCGCAACTGCGCGGGTGGGAAGGGCGGTCAAGCCCCTCCTCTCACCCGGGCAACACATTTACATACCGCTCGGTAAACCAGGGCAATGTGAGTGGAAAAACATGAATAACCTTGCCAGCTCCATTCCAAACCACCTGTGGAGCCCCTCCACCGCCAATCCGGGGTGCGAGGAAACATAGGATGGCAGGGTGCGTCAATACATCAATTGGAAAGTGATGACTACTCTGGCCGTTCAATTCAGCTGACAAATTGCAGTAACACGTGACGTACTAGCAATAGAGGCACAGAACACAACACATGATGATTTGAAATCAAGACAAATTTTAGCACCTCACACAAAACGAAAATATTGCACAAATAAGAGAGCACAACCGGATGACACAGGGATAGAGAAATTGGAAGACGGGAAACGTTGGCTTCCAGTCTCTCTCTTCGAGTGCGCCGCGAGGTTGACACATGGCTTGTCACATGTGTCAACAGGGGGGATGATAGCGATGATAGCACAGGTGCACCAATATTATCATACACATGGGATTATGCATTTTTCAAAAAAATTTTGAAGACGTTGTGTAATCTCTTTGAACAAAACACAAGGGAAACAATACTGTCTTGTCATTGTTGATGTGTTTTCAAAATGGGTTGAACTGTCTTCGAGCGCTCGTGATGATGTGGGAACTGTCGTGAAAGCATTGGGCGAATTGTTGGACATTGATTTGAAGCGACACTGTGCGTACCACCTGCAATCGGCTGGATTTGTGGAACGCACTCACGGAACTGTCAAAGCCAGGCTCATAAAGACAATGAGAGAGACTAAAAGATTATTTGATCAGAAAGAGATGCATAGGCACAATGACTTGCCAGGGTGTTCTGCTCCACAGACTTGCCAGGTCCGGAGTGGTGATCAGAATTTCCTCAAGGTGCTGAAAAGACTTCTCTGGGACAGTGAACGCTGGAATGGCCCCTCCCAAGTGATTGCAGCAACAAAAATTGCGGTCAAGATCGAAGGACGTGACGGTTGGATCCACCAGTCCCAGTGCAAGCTTCTTCGGTTTGAGGTTGAGGGGCCTAGCGACGCCAGTCCCAGGAAGGAGAATCAGCACCTAAGTCCAAGTGCGCTGACCTTGCGTGCCGCCGAAAGACCACAGTGGGAGAGAGTGTTTTCCGTGTTAAACGCGCCCCTCTCAAGAAAGACCACAGGAAGGGCAGTCAAGCGTTGCCGATGCATCATCAGCATCATCGGCATCGGCATCATCCTCATGGGCCGAAGAGAAGTCACGGCGGGCACACAGGCCCACGAAAGGAGTGTCTTGTCTCATGGGATTCGACGTCGGGAGGCAGGAGACGATTGTTGATATATTTTTCTTGTCGTTTTCGTGTCGCTTGCGCGATCCCACTGGTCAGAGGTTGTGCTGCCAAATTCATGGATGCTATCAAAGTGAAGTGGCGGCTCAGCTGACTGTGGCCATGTCGGAGTACCAACAGGTGCACAGGAGTCTGACGAAGATTATTTTAACACTGATTTTGGTGATTGATTTACTGTAACCTTATGTAAGCCCGTATGACGACTTCACAGAAAAGCATTGCAGATGTGAATTTTTGATGTTCTTGGGTTGGCTTACTTTGTAAATAGTGGTTAGTTAGTTAGTTAGTTAGTTAGTTAGTTAGTTAGTTTTGTCAGGTTTTGATTTTCATTTAACGTGTGTTTGGATTAGATTTTGATTTTCATTTAATGTTTAGCCATTGCCCGGGAAAGGTTTTCTGTCCTGATCTTGTTACACCACCAGCCGCCCCCCAGGACAGTTTTTCCTTCCACCCGTGCAATTGCATATCAATGTCACCTGGGCGTTTGACGAAACTTTAATTATGATACAGAGGTGGGAATGTCAGAGGAATCTATGAGCAAAATTGTATCAAAGTTTCATTTAATCTGGGCACATCTAAACATTTGGGTGCGTATCCAGCACCCCCAAATGCCTGTGCACAAAGGTGCCGACCACCTGGCCGGAGGGCTGTTGAAGTCCACAACTAGCACGTCAATGCAGGTGGGCGCTCACGGGGGAGAGGGCGAAACTTGGTCACAAAAGGGAAATGAATAATTCGGGAACAGCGGTTGAACAACAAAAGACGAGTTGAGAACACCCGTCCCGCCCAGGCGACATTGGCCACCCGCAAAGTCTGCAACATGTTAATTCGATGTAGACCAGACAGAAAAGGCACAAACGTACTGGTGATTCAATGTTTAAAAACAGGTAACCAATCACTACCGAGGGGCCGGACCGGGGGTGCGGTATGCAAATATCGGGGGCAGTGTTTTCCTTGCATGTTACAATAAAAGTCTGAATTGGCGGGAAGGGAGCTAGAGTGTGTGATCATCGGAGCAACTAAACCGTCGTTCGCTCTCAGAGATCCGCTCCCGCCGATATTGAAGACAATTTTCCTGTGTGCCGAGTCATTTCTTTAACTTTGTCCGAGAAAATCTCTGACACTTTATAAAAGCTCCTTCAAAGACATGTAATCGTTTTCATCTTTTTTCCGATTAAAATTAGTTATTGTATTCATGGCATTGATTTCTTTAGTTGAAATTGCTTTTTTTATTTCTTTACTTTGTCCTATTTCTATTTCTCTAACTTTGAATTTAAAGTAATGCATCTTTGCAATGGATTCATTTCAATATAAAAGAGTATCTGGACGGCAGGTTTGTTGACCATGTTACAATTCATCATTCAACAGGTTATTATTGACATAATTTCCAGAAAGCACATAATTTATTATTTTTTAAAAAATAATGTTAATTTAATCGTGATTCCAAAATAAATTGCAAACACGATGGTGAAACCAATCATAAGTCAATTGGTTCTCTTGGAATTCAGGAATCTCCATGTCACTATGACTGAGTTGTTCGCTAATTGAAAGCAGTGATCTTAAATCTTTTGTGTTGGCATGTTTTTTTGATAATTGATCAATAAGGTCATCAGGAATATCAATATCCCCCAAGTATGAATTGTGCCTCTTTATATTTTGCACTTCTATACGATATGTGTGGCCCTGTGGATCAGTGGTTAGCGCGTCGACCTCACAGTGCAGAAGTACCGGGTTCATTTCCAGCTCTGGCCTCTCTCGACACCCCTTCCCGGACATCACTCTCCTGCCTCGCCGCAAATACATCCACCGTGGGTCTCCTCAGGCCTTTGACCTCAATGGCTCCAAAGGCATCACCTCCTTTTGGTCATGCTCCCGCCGGCCGCCCAGAAACACTTGCCGGTCCGTGGACCATAGTGTTGGCCGGCCTGGCTAGGTCGGCTAATGGTCCTCGCAACAGCGATATTGCCGGTATCAACTTCGGACTACTCAACATCCGTTGGGAAGGGATATCTTATCAGGATATCCTCAATGACAGTATGCTTGATTTCCTTTGTTTGAATGAGACTTGCCAAACTCCTGGTTACTTTTCCTAGCTCAATGACTCTACTCTTCCAAGATTTGTTTACTTATCCAAACCCCACAGCTCGGGTCGCGGATGTGGTTTCGCAATATTATTCTGTGAGAAGTGGAAAGTCCTTCCAGTCTCTCTCCCTGCACTCTCCTCGTTTGAATGCCTTGGCTGTCAAATATCCGGACCCACTCCCACAATCATTGTCACAGGCTACCGTGCCCTCAAACCTCATTGTGACTTTTTAAATGAATTGTCTGCTATCCTCACCCATCTCTCCTCTCTCTCAACAAATATAATTATACTGGGTGATTTCAATATACACATGGATAATACTACCCTTCCTCTTACCATGGACTTTCCTTCTTCACTTGACAGTTTTGGTTTCCATCAGTTTGCAGACTTCCCCACACACATTAAAGGTCACACCCTGGATCTAATTTGCTGCTCTGGTCTTACCCCCTTCAACTGTACTGCTGATGAACTTCCGATAATGGACCACTTCCTCATTTTATTTATTTATTATTATTATTTATTTATTTTATTTGCATACCTAAGAATCGGGCATTAAAGTGAGTCGGCGGCCCAGAGTTTTAGTCAAGTCAAGTCAAGTCAAGTCAACTGTATTTATAGAGCACTTTCAAACAGCCATCGCTGCATACAAAGTGCTGTACATGGAGCAATTTAACATATACAATAAACCGTAAAACAAATCAGTAATAAAGACGGTAGAAGGCACCAAACAGTAAAACCAAGAACAAAACTAAGTCATGCTGAGTCGAATGCCAAAGAATACAAGTGAGTTTTGAGGAGGGTTTTGAAGATGGGGAGCAAGGAGGCTTGCCGAATGTTCAGTGGGAGGTCATTCCAGAGAGAGGGACCAGCAACAGAAAAGGCTTGATACCCTCTGAGCCTCAGTTTAGTTCTTGGTATTTCTAATAATGTCTGGTCTGCAGACCTGAGGCAGGTGTGTAGGGGCGGATGAGCTCAGAGAGGTAAGGTGGCGCGAGATTATTCAGAGATTTGAAAACAAATAAGAGGATCTTGAAAATAACTCTAAAATGTATGGGGAGCCAGTGAAGGGATGTCAGAGTAGGAGTTATGTGCTCCCTCTTACGAGTACCAGTCAAGAGGCGAGCAGCGGCATTCTGGACCAGCTGAAGGTGCTTAATGGAGGACTGGCTGACTCCAAAGTAAAGGGCATTGCAGTAATCGAGCCGGGATGTGACAAAGGCATGAATTACTGTCTTAAAGTGTTCATGAGAGAGGTGAGGTTTTATTTTGGCCAGCTGTCGAAGGTGAAAGAAGCTGGATTTAACAACGTCGACTGTCGACTGTAAATTTCCCCAATGTGGGACAAATAAAGGATATCTTAATATGTTCTACAGATGTTTTAAAACAAACACATTTTGTAAAATAAAAACAAAGCAAAAATGGATAATGGATAAAAGAGATTAAAACAGGTGAGTTTTAAGAAATGATTTGAGGGATTGGAAGTCAGTACAGTTGCGGATGTGTTGAGGTACCTTTCCAGAGAGTGGGGGCGGTGACAGAGAAGGCTCGGTCCTCCAAGTTTTGAGCTTGGACAAGGGGATGGTGAAGAGGTTTACATTTGAGGAGCGGAGGTTGCGGGAAGCAGTGTATGGGTGAAGAAGGTCAGAGAGGTAGGAGGGTGCCTGATTGTGAAGGGCTTTATAGGTGAAGAGAAGGAGTTTTGCTGGGGAATGGGGAGGTTTTTCAGGATGTGATCACAGGTGTGGGTGTGGGTGAGAAGGCGGGCAGCGGCATTCTGGATGTACTGTAGTTGATTGAGGAGTTTGGAGATTGTACAGGAGCGGAAGCTATTGCAATCATCAAGGTGGGAGGTAATGAATGGCATGGATTAGGGGTTGAACAGCGTTGAAAGAAAGTGAGGAGTGGAGGCGAGAAAGCAGTTTTGGTGATTTGGTTGGTGTGTTGGTCCAAAGAGAGATTATTATGAAAAAGGACACCAAGGTTATGACAGTAAGAGGAAAGGGAACAGTGTGGAGTTGTCGATAGTGAGGTTAAAGTTCTTAATAAAGAAATGCTTCTGCTGTTAATAAAGATATACTTATGCTCTTAACTCATTGAATACCACCCCTTTTCACTGGAGCAACCCCCTCAATCCCTCACATTTTACTGAATTTTGACTGATTTGCAAGGCCCACAGAATTTTCTGTTCTATGGCTATATATACATGCAACCTGTCAAAAGAAAGGTGAGACTCTCTTCTTTCAGCAGAAAAAAAAGTATGTTTCTATCTTTCTCCGTTCGTTGGCAATCAGCATGAGAAAACTGCTAAATTTTAAGGAAAAGGCCGATTTTCTGCAGAAATCCAGAGAAAATGAGCTTTTTGTTAGTTAGTTAGTTAGTTAGTTAGTTAGTTCCGCCCGCTCCTATTTGGAACATTGGGCGACGAGCCTCCTCCATTTGTTCCGGTCACTGGCGACCCTTCTTGCTCCATGCCAGCTGACACCCATCTCACTGAGGTCTTCTTTGGCAGTCTGTCTCCACGTCTTCTTTGGCCTACCTCTCTTCCTCTTTCCACCCTCTGGCATCCAGTCCATGGCCACACTTGCCGGTCTCTCTCTTGGCAGCCGGAGTACGTGGCCGATCATTTTCCTTCTCCTTTCAGAGACAATGTCTGACAGTTCAGCCACTCCTGCCCTCTTCATCACCTCCTCGTTGGTGATGTGGTCTCTCCATGAGATCCTCAGGATGGATCTCAGGCAACGCCGATGAAAGACATCTAACTTGTTGGTAATGTTGGCTGTCTTCATCCATGTCTCACAGGCGTAAATCGCTGTTGGGATAACCACTGACATATAGAGGCGTAGCTTGGTGGTCATAGTGATGGCTTTCGATGACCAGATGTTGCAGAGGCGTTGGAACACTCCCGCAGCTTTACCAAGTCTACTGTTGACGTCTTTCTCCACACCACCTGTATTTGAGATGTTACTCCCAAGATATGTGAAGCTGTCAATGTACTCTATGTCATGTTGGTGTAGAGTGAGTGGTTGAAGGTGCTGGTGCTGTCCGACGGCCATGGCCTTGGTCTTTTCCTGGCTAATTCGTAAACCGACCTTAACTCCGTGCTCATGCAGATTGTTGGTCAACTCCTGGAGTGCGGGCTGGGTGTGACTTAACAGAGCCAAATCATCTGCAAATTCCAGGTCAGCTAGTCTGCTCCCTCCCCACTTGATACCAACTTTTTCCCCTGTGATGGACTTCCTCATCACAAAGTCAATTATGATGATGAAGAGTAGGGGTGACAGAATGCAACCCTGTCTTACAGCAGTGACAATGTCAAAATCATCAGTTGTGCCACTGTTGGTTTTGACACAACAGGTTGAGTTGTGGTACAATGACCTGAAGATGTTGATGTACTTGAGGGGTACACCATACAGCTGGACGATCTGCCACAGTGACTCCCGGTGGATGCTGTCGAAGGCTTTCTTGAAATCGATATAGTTGATCATGAGTGGTGTCTGGAGTTCTTGGCACTGCTCTATGATGTTTCGAAGGGTAAAGATCTGTTCGGCGCAAGACCTTCCCTTCCTGAAACCGGCTTGCTCTTCCCTCAAGATGTTATCCACTTCATCTTTAAGGCGATGTAGCAGGACACTGCAGAATACCTTGCTGGGGATTGACAGCAGTGTAATGCCCCGCCAGTTATTGCAGTCTGCGAGGTTTCCCTTCTTAGGAAGCGTGACAATGACCCCACGTCTCCAGTCGGCAGGAACCTCTTCAGCATGCCAAATCAGGTTGAACAGGTGGGTAAGGCTCTCCACAACAGCGTCTTGGCCGTGTTTCAACATCTCGGCAGCTACCTCATCGAGTCCCGGTGCCTTGTTGTTCTTAAGGCCCTTGATTGCTTTGGCAACCTCAGTCTCGGATATCTCTTTCGATGTAATATTTAGAGCTGGAGCTGGTGTCTCTTGATCGAAATTGAAGAGCACGGGAGGCATTGGTTGGTTGAGAACCTCCCTGAAGTGTTCCAGCCATCTTGCTTCTTGCTCCTCGTCGCTTAGAAGTGTCCTGCCATCCTTGCTCCTGATTGGCACGCTAGAGCTGCTCCTGGAGTTGGTTAGCTCCCGCACGATCTTGTATAGGGTCGTCGTGTTGTTGTTCTCGGCTGCTTCCTGTGCCTCTCTTGCTTTCTCTTCTAGCCACTGTCTTTTATCCTTCCTGCAACTCTTCTTCACTGCCCTGTCCAAGTGCCTGTACTCCTCGTCTTCCATTCTCCAGCTCCGGAGCCTCCTCTTTTGTTCTCTTTTTATCTTGGCCACTTTCCTTTCATCAATCAACTTCCAGGTGTTGTCTGTTATCCATCTCTCTTTGTTGGTACCCCTCTTTCTGCTGATAACTGCTTCTGCAGTTTCAGCAATGGCACAAGAGAACATACTCCACTGCTCCTCAATGTTTGCAAGGTGTTGTGATACCTTGAGCTTCCTACTCAACTCCTCACAGAAGCTTTCTGAGATGTTGTTATCCTTTAGCTTGTCCACTGCGTAAGGTCTCTTGGGCTGCACCTTTTTCACCTTCTTCAGCTTCAGCTTGATTTTACTCACCACAAGGAAGTGGTCTGAACCCACATCTGCACCTCTGTGGGAGCGAACGTCGAGCAATGACGAGCGCCACCTTGTGTTGATGCAGATGTAGTCCAGTTCGTTCTGGGTCCCGCCACCAGGTGAAACCCAGGTTACTTTGTGGATCCGCTTGTGCTCAAAAAAGGTGTTGCCAATGCTGAGGCCGTTGGTACTGGTTAGCATCAACAGTCTCTCCCCGTTGTCGTTCGTGGAGCCTGCAGACCCATGTGGTCCAACTGTGGCATTCAGGCCCCTTCTGTCATTATCCAGTTTTGCGTTGAAGTCTCCAATCAGCATTTTGATGTCATGTCTGGGGATTTCCTCAAGCACGGTCTGGAGCTGGTTGTAGAAGGTGTCTTTATCGTCCGCTGAGGCAGCTTCGGTTGGGGCATAGACTTGTACGATGGTTACTTTGGCATATCTGGTGTAGAGCCTTGCTGTAATAATCCGTTCATTCACCGGCTTCCATCCAATCAATGCTTTTGCTGCACTATTGGAGAGGATGATGCCGACTCCATGGGAATGGTGGTCTTGCTTCCCAGAGTACAGAAAAGTTGCTCCATCAACCACGAGACGCCCTTGCCCCGTCCACCTCATTTCACTAACGCCTAAGATGTCCAGGCGATAGTCCCTCATATTCTTCAGCACCTGGTCCATGCGACCAGACTGGAACATTGTGCGCACATTCCAGGTGCCTACTCTGGTGTTGGTTTTGGTTCCAAAGATCGGGGTCATCAGGGGTCGGGCTTCCTGCTGGATTTCACCCGGCCCCGTCATAGATACATCCAAGGATGTGCCGTCTCTTCTTCGCCGTGGTTTACCGGAATGGCTTCCTCTCGTCGTTTCTGTAACAGGTTTTGTTTTACAGGGTGAGGTTGTTAACCTCACGCCCAACCCCCAACCTGGAGGACCAGTTGGATGCAGTTTAACGTCGTACCCAGGACACGAGCTTTTTGTAAAAGCATGCATTTCAAGCATCATTTCAAGTTTTACACTATTTTTTGCTTTTGTGACAGCTCAAATACCTCAATAATGTGTTCCTCCTACAAAAGAACATTACAAATAATGTTTTTGTAGCAAAATAATTTATTTGCACACAAAACTATGAAACTATGAACAAAAGTGCAAATTGAACAATGAACGAAAGTGCAGCTGTGGAGAGGATGGTTTTTGGCTTCCATCCAGTTTGTCACCACATCGATTCATCCCACCACATCCAGATGCACGACCTATAAATTATAGAAACATAAAAAGTTGCAAATATACTGTATCTTGCTGCAGAGTGAGGTACAATAATTTTATTTACCTTTCTTTCCACCACCAAAGCAAGGAGTCGTCATCTTTTTGCTCCTGGTTGGACAATCTGTAATTTATAGAAGTATGTACAATTACTACACTTTTATTTTTCTATTTTTTTATTGTTGCTTTCCACTTACATTTCAACATCTCTCACACACACATACGTGCTCGCACACTGCTATTTACACCATTCATTCCACGTTGCTCAGCATCCAATTTGAAATGAAATGGAATATGAATTTAACACTAGTGGTTTTAGCAGAGCTGAGTGGACCAAATGTGTCCTGTTTTTTTTGTTTTGTTTTGTTTTTTTATAACCTATGGCGACACGCAAGTCAGCACATTTACGGCACATATTTTCATCCACATCTACGAGACGCATCAACCGTACATAAATGATTAGTGTTACTGGCAACTTTATAGTATAGCGGGGAATGTAGCGTTGCATAAAAGTGACTGATGAGGCATAAGAAGTGATGAAGTTTTGAATGGGAACTTGCAAGCTAGTCAACAGTTATCTCCTCGTTCCAGCGGCTCTGGCGAGAACTCTCAGCTGCTTTCCGTTATGTCCGAAGGCACGTATTCATCCGACAGATCGGGATTCAAATCGCTCTCCAATTCATCGTCTTCGCCGTCGTCATTACGAGATGATTCCAGCGAATCGCTGACGTGTGTCCGGCGTCGGCCATGCGAAGGAATGCGGCCTCTTTGCCGTCATCGCTGGAAGTCGCCGGGGAGATGATTTGTGGGCGATGTGAGCCACGGGAGGCACAAAATGCTCTGCCAAGCGATGGTCCCTGACGTGGAGCATGTTCATCTTCATCAGATGAACTCGAAACTAGGCGTGAGCTATGCGGGCCACGTGTAGCACGCCATGTTTGCGCAGGCTGACATTCGTTTGACGGGTGCTGCTTTCGATTACATGACAGAAGCGTCATCTTCTCTTCCACTCAAACACCATCTCCTTTGTTGTTTTGTTTCGAGGACACTTTTATACTGACAAAAAAACAATCCTTTTTAGTTAGTTGTTTCCTTTTCTCCATCGTTGTTAGTTGCTAATGTTCTAATCCACTATCCACATACGCCCCTCCTCCACTATGCACCCTTTCTACTACTTCTGCGGCATGATCCTGGTGGATTTTTGCACCACTGCCACCCGATGGCCATTTATTTTGCTATTTAACATTGCCGTCAAGCCTAATCCTTTGGTGAGAAGTTGCATCAGTCTCTCTTGCACCCTCCCCCATGAAAAAACGTGATTGACGTATTAATACGTAATGGGGAGGGAGCGGCTATGCGCTAATTGACGTATTTATACGTCAAAGGGTGTAAATGAGTTAATAAATAGATGCTCAAACTTATAATAAAGAATGCTTAGTGAACTGTGTGACAGTTAGGGGATGCAAACACCTTTCCGAGAATGTGGTTGAAAAGACATAAGGTAATAAGACAAAACAAGAGCATGGTCAGACGTGGATGGAGCTGTCAACAGCAGTTGCAAGTTAGTTGGTGTTTTTGTAATGATTGCACACGTGGACATAATTTTCACTCACATACACACACATAGTCAAACAAGTTCAGTGTGTGTCTTCAACAGCCCTCACTCTTTAGGATGGACTCCCAATGAGAAATAAATGAGAGTGCAACCGGGGAGATCCAAGGGTAACGTGCAGAGAACTGAATCCTAACGCTTCTCGTTCCCCCCTCGAGTGATTGGTACCAGAATAGAGTGTCCTGTCTTCTTCTTGGATTTTTATTATGAAAGTCAAATTGATAACTCTGACAGGTAGGCAGTGATTTCTTTTACACAAATTCACAAACTCTTTTATTGTCGGGTGTCCGGATGATTCGGGACAGAATCGGATCCAAAAAACACAATTTAAGACACATTTGTATCATCTTGAATTTTGTTCAACTGCATGTTGGCCTGTTTGACTCCTGCTTCCTCTGGTGGTCCTTACCCCTCCTCCCTGATTTGGTGAGGGGGCTAGGTGATGATGAACCAATTGGATGTCAGTGTACAAATTCTGCTTCGATCAAGATGGGCATGATTTCCACCGACTGAGCTGGTCAAGAGCTGGGTTGGCCACTCTGAGGCACTGTTATGAGAATTTATTCATCGACCAATTGGTCTGTGTTTAGAGGAGGACCCACCACTCCAAAGGCGTTTTCATCTTGATAAATTGAGTTTTATGGAATTGGAACAAACATTGTTTCGGACAATATTGTGTCAAGTGTTGTCCACTCTGCATCCATTGTAGCCTAAGGGGTGTTCACACAGCAACATTTGCTCCGGTGCTGCGCCGGGGGTACCCCAGTAGAGCGTTCACACGTGCAAATTTACACCGGTGTAGCCCCTGAAAACAACTTACTCCGGAGCAAATTTAACCCACCTCAGGGAGGTGGTTTAAAAAATTGCTCCGGAGCAAATGCTCGTTTGCGGGGCAGCACCGATGTAAAATGGAATGTGTGAACGCTACAGTGTTAAAAATTTGCTCCGGAGCAAATGCTCGTTGGGGGAGGGGGGGGGGGGTAGCCTCGCCACGCATGAGAAGAGTTGATTACATACGGCGAGAATGTGTTGCTTTCATGCTCTGTTGTACTTCCGTCAACTGTTTGTCTAATAACAACACAAGACATGATGGCGTTTGACTGGTGCTTTAGTAGATTGTAGAATGGCACCTTGCCTCTTGGGTTATACCATCTCAACTAGAACGGGGGGGATAGTCCCCAAACATCATCTTTCCTTTTGGAGACTGGACTGTCTTGGAGTTGTTTCTGTAGTTTGTTCCTCTGTTGTGTGTTCACAGCCCACCCATAGAATTTATTTTGTGATTTCCTCTCCTGATTTTCTGTTTGACGCATTATATGTTTGCTTTTCTGAGTGTCATTGAAGTCATCGTTGATTTACGTTTTCGGGGGCGGTCATTGAACGCCTCTCAAGCAGAAGGCACGGAGACCGAGAAGGAGAAGGACGTTTGCTCCGCTGCACAAACTACAGTGTGAACCCAAGTGGGGCTGCACCGGTGCTAACACGCTCAGCGGCTTTGTACGTGTGAACTCTCCACAGAATTTGCTCCACTGTAAGATATATCGCAACAAAATACATCAGTGCAGCACCGGAGCAAATGTGTGCCGTATGAACACCCCTCTGGTCATCCTGGAAGGGGATTCTCACATCTGTGGCCCCTTTTTTTCTCTCTCATTTTTCCCCAAATTATTTTTTTTTTGTTTTTCCTTGCCCTCCTGGGGTTAAGGTGGCAATGGAGTGTGGATGTCCTTTCCGTGCCTGCATGGATTTTCTCTGGGCATTTTGGTTTCCTCATTCCACATTCCAAAAATGACACGATGCATAAATGGACCAGAGGGTAAGCGGATCCCACAAACGCAGACTCAGAAAAATGTCCCCACCCCCCAGAAAAACAAAGGACCGACAAAGTCTAAACAGAAAGCACTGGAAACACAGAACGAGGAAAAGACAATTTGAACAACAACAACAACAACAACAACAAATGCTTGCAAATGGTCAGGTAATCTTGAATCCCAAAAACACACAAAACAAAATGGCAAAAGTTGAAAAATACAAAACTTAAATCGTCCAATAATAACAAGAAATCCTACATACTTATAAAACATGAAACTATTGAAGCAAGAGCGACTACAAACATGAATGTGGTGTCGAGAAAATATCTCTTAGGCAAACAGCAAGCAAGGTCAATAATCCAATGAAGACTTGGAAACTTGACAGTCCTTAATACAAATACAAAACAAGGCTTGACTGTGAATGAGAAACAGGTGCACCGCTGAAGACACACGCCCTCCACTCCACGGGTGCTGAAAATAAAGACAGAGCAGAACATGAAAAAAAAAAACATGCATGGCAGGTTGATTAGGCAGTACAAATTGTCCCGAGGTATGATTGTGAGTGCCAATGGCTATTTGTCGATTTGTGATTGGCAGGCAACCAGTTCAGTGCCTGAAGACGGCTGGGATAGGCTCCAGCATGCACGTGACCCTTGTGAGGAAAAGCAGATTAGAAAATGGATAGATGGTGGACAGGGAATCTGTGCATTTCCTTATGGCCTTCCTTGGACACAGGTTATTTTCTTTCTCTATAAAGTGGAATAACGACCAACACCATGCAAGCTTTTCTGCAGTTTATCACAACCATTTGGGAATCAATTCAGGCTTCTGAGAGTCTCAGATTTTGTCAGGAAGGGCCGAAAAAATACAGTCACAAGTATGTATAGAGACAATATGATAATGAGAGGAACGCAGTTATGCCTTCATACAAATCCTGGAAACAAAGAAATTAACACGTCATCTGATCTGGTGTGGCCGGACAAAAGTTGGGAGTGATGGGGTGAGACCAGACCACCACTACCCAGTCAGCAAATGCATCTGGCCCGGATTCGGCATGAAGCTGGCACAGCTGGCCTTGTGTCGGCACTGGCATAATGCATGTGGGCCGAACACGGCCCAGGAGTGGCATAGGAGGCACTGGCTTGACTCTGGCAAACCAGATGTGGGCCAGTTGTGGAGTGAAGTGTTTGGGCCAGAAATCAATTTACAACTCCGGCCAGTAAGTATATGGCCAGCCAGTATTGAGCCAACTTTAAATGCAGTTTCAGATTTATTTTTTTTCGACACAGCCTTGTTTTATAATTGCAGACCTATGCGTAATTCCATTCATCACCGCAAACGTTAGCTATAACCCGCCAATTAAGAAGAAGAACAAGAACAAGAACAAGAAGCAAGAAGAACAGCGCTCACAGCTTCGCGTGGTGGGATGCCTCCGAGTGGCGCGAGGGGGGAACGCCGGGGGTCTTGGGCCCCTGACGCGGTTAAATGTCCACCAGCCGGCGATAAACGAGGTGGGGTCCCACCGGAAGGTGAGGCGTCCAGTGCTCGTCCCGCCGGAACGGAGGGGAGTTGGAGTAGCCGGCTAGCCGCCCCACAACCCTCCTGAAGCAATAATCAGGCGAGGGCCCTGCCGGGGCCCTCACTGGGTGTGAACCTCGCGAGGCACCAGCCGATTGCCCAGGAAGAGGAGGAGGACAGCGCTCGCAGTTAGCGACGACGCTCTTTGCCCACAGTTGACCATGCACACTTCGGTGAGACATCCAGAAAAGACGTGGTGAGTAAATTTATTTCATGCTTAGGTTAACATTTGTTCTTTGTGACAGTATACTGACAGTTACAATACAAAGACAATTCTGTCTAGAGTTTAGCCTGAATTTTGAAGGGCGCTAATAATGACGATTAGCATTAGCCCGATATGGGGGGGGGGGGGGGTTATGTGCTCCAAGCACAGATATGACTTCTTTATGGTGGCATAGGGAAATATTAAAAATATATTGTGCTACAATTTAAGGGTTATTTACATGTATTTTTTTTCTAAAATTGTCACCTGCTGTATCTAAATTGAGACTGAAGTGCGCGAAATTTGAAAATAAACCGCTCAGCTATGTCACAGGCAGGCTGGGCGTGAATCTGCTGCGTCACAGTTTCCGTGTGTATGTGAGTTTAGTGAAAATGTAGGTGATTGAACAGTCAGAGGTGCTGCCAAAAAAGAACCCTGTCTGCACTGAAATACAATGAAATTAAATTGGATTCAGTATGCTGTGATACAAACCGGATACTTCATACTTGACCATAAAATTAATTTAAAACTTATTACCTCAATTCAAAAATAAAATCTGACGTTGAAATGAAAAGTTTTGTATTTGTAAGACTGAATATGAAAATAAACAGATTTTAATTTTCAGTGAGGATCAAATACAGTTTCAAAGAAAAAAAGTCTGTCCTTTCAAATTCAGATTGTACAATTCAGATTCAATTATTCAATATGATTCAGAGTAAAATATACAATTCCATCCATTATCCAAGCCACTTAACTTCAATTCATGTAATTAATTCAAATTCAGTATAAACTATTTATAAGTTATTCGCGTTTCGTTTTGGTGGCAAATATTCAGCCCCACAGTGTCACACCTTGTTAAGAAATTTCAAGGGTTATTTTTACTGACCATTCATTGGTCATGACATGTACAAATGTTTGTTTTCCTAACACACTGTCCATCCTTGTTTTCTTACAGTTCTTACAGCCGCCGTGAGACCTAACAGCCTAACATCTTGGGCCTCAGACCAGGAAATTTATGTCACAATCAAAAGATGGCTACATCTGGCTCCTGATCGGGATGGTGACAGGAAGGAGTGCCTGGGAAGAAAAGAGGGCATGGAGAGCCCAATTTGATGGATAGAAAAATGCCCTTCAAGAGAAAGCTGCATCCCAATTTGGACTTTGTGTTCACTGTTAAATAAAGAAAAGTGCATTTTTCCAGTGTATGTGGAGTTATATGTGAGGTTCACAAATTATGACAATAAACATTTTTATAACAGTCGTTTTTGAGACTTTTTTTAAAAATGTCAAACATGGCTCATGAAAGATGTGGCTTAGTTAAGGTTGAATTAAGGCTGATATCAGGAACCTGTTCTGGCCCAGCGTAGGGCCGGAGTAGGGCCCGATATGGTTATACAATGCGGCTCAGATCTGGGCCTCATGCGACCGACATCATGGATGCCAGACGTGGGCCACTGCAGGACCGTCATTCATTGAGGTATGTGGGCCGAGTGTATGTGCCGTGTCTGCCCCAGAGCTGGGCCAGACCAATTTTGCTGACTGGGTACCCCCTATTGTCTTCGGTCTGAGCTTTGATGTGATGGCAGCAACACACATATTTGAGACAACGGTTCCTCTCTTGATGTTATACATATTCTCTCGAGGGGTCCTGAAAATGGCGGGGGTGAAGGGGGCACTAAAGGCGATTGTAATCACAGGAAGCAGGATATACCTTCAACAGCATATTAAATTCTTTCTTTCAAGTCTTTGAACAGATCCAGCAACGGAGGGGGTAGAAAATCACAGTAAAGAATAAATTCCTGAACAATGAAGTCCTTTGAGACTGTTTGTGATTTAGGGGTCTATAAATAAGATAAGATATCCTTTATTTGTCCCGCAATGGGGAAATTACAATCAGACTTCAGAAAGGAAAACGCTGGGTAGGGAGAGGGAAAAAAACCCACGCTCGAACTATCCTCTTCTGAGGATAATTTAAGTCCAGGATAAAAAAAGACCCTAGCACATAAATAAGCATATGACAGTTACAACAAGTCACAAGACATAACATGTAATAAGGGGGAGGATGAATGGGACGGGGGGGGGGGGGGGGTGACCGCGACGCGGCCGTCCTGACCAGCTGCACGGCACACGTGCGCTCTGCAGATCGAACCACGTCACGGGGGAAAAGAATCGGAGCGATGAAGACGGTGATAACAAGGATGTGTATGCGCGTGTGGTTGTCCAGTTGTGTATGTGTATGCGTGTACAGGTCATCGCTGCTTCGTCGAGGTCTGCTCATCATGAAGACAGTCCCGGCTTATCAGTCCATGGCCGAGAAGGAGGGGGGTGATGGTGGGGGCCCTAGATTCCATGCGTACTTCCATCCAGGGGAAAGGCCAGATAGCGTTGATTGTTTTGGAGGGACGGCCGCCAACAATTCCAGACAGCCTTGAGTCCGTGGTCTGTATCTCTTCACTGGCGCCGATCAGCCCGAATCCGAAAACTCTTTCCGCAGCGCGGATTCCAACTTCTCCATGTTGTTGTCGATCGCGCGGATTCGCTCCAAAACCGCAACAATATTGCGGTTGAGCTCAGTCCCCGCTTGAGTCTGAGTGTTGGACATTCGCGCCAAACCATCCAGAGTGACCGGCAGCCTCTTCACTTCCAATAAAGCCGCTCCCGTCGGTTGAATTTTGCGATAGAACAGAAAGCTGCCAACACCAAACAGCAGCATACCTGTTATCAAAAGGCCAATAATGTAGATGTCTTCCACATCCTCCACGGACAGTATTGCCAGGCACACCGGTCTCCACTTTCTCCATGGATCCAGGGCGTATCCGGCAGCAAATGTCCCCGGAGGGCAAGCAGGCTCCCCACTGCCTGCTCTTTCCGTCGAAAAAATTTTGTCGATTGCATCGAGAGACCAGCCAACTAATTCCATGGTTAGTTCTTCGGATGAAAATACGGTAGGAGGCTAGGAAAAAGTTAGACAAAGACAGCACAAAGACTAAGTGGCAAGCAGGGAGAGGGTGCGGGGTGGGGGCAGGAGCTGTGCGAAAAAGCGTCCGCCTTCGTCGAGAGCAGAGCAGAAAAATAAATGTGACTTCACGACGATGGAGGGCAAATTTTGACTGTACCAGTTCTTTTTTATTTTAATTAATGCGCATGTTGAAGTGGAATCCACTTGGAATGGAGAGGTCATATACTCCCAGCCGTTAAACCATGGCTCGGGTTTAGGTTTTGGGAGCACAGTTTTTGAAGGAGCCACCAAATCCAGGATGGCACGGCATGATGAGTTGAACCAAGAGGTGAGTTCCTCTGTGTTAGACGAGGGTACGCAAAGGTTATTAAAGGCATCAGAGAAACGACTAGCAGTGCGAGGGTTAAAAATTTGGCGTTTACAACTCGGAGCGGCAGATTTCACAGCAGCATGCGATAAGACTACGTCAAATAAAACTGCCATGTGATCAGAAATCCCATTTTCAAGGACTTCCAGATTTGACACCGGTAGACCATAAGCAAGGACAAGGTCTAAAATATGTCCTTGTTCATGTGTCGGGCTGGTCACACTGCACGAAATTAAGAGTCGATAAGTCTTAAGAAGTCCTTTGCTAGTGGTTTTTCTGGACAGCACACATGGATATTAAAATCCCCCATTAGGAGGATATGATCATATCTCAGCCTGATTTCCGCAAGAAAGGTTGAAAAGTCGCTTAAAAAGTCTTTGTTGTATTCAGGAGGACGGTAAACAGCACAGAGCACCGGGAAAACACGACCGACTTCAAAGAAGGTTGCTTCAAAGCTGGTGGCCGATGTGGTGAATGTGCACCGTTTACATTTGAAATTGTTTTTAAAGATACTCACCGTTCCTCCACTACGGCCTGATGTCCTCGGGGTATCGAGGAAACCACAGTCAGGTGGCAACAATTCAAGTAAAGCGTTGTACTCACCAGTACCTGCCCAAGTCTCCGTCAGACACAGGAAATCCAAGTCATTGGAAAGGAAATACTCCCTCAGAATATGGGTCTTGTTCGTCAGCGACCGGGCGTTTAACAATGCGATCCTTGTGGGAGTAGCAACGGGAGAGATTGCCTCTTCCGATCGCCGAGCCCAGGGGAATTCCCTCAAAAGCATTCGCTGGATTCCTCGCCGAGAAAGGCGTGGAGGGTAGAAATGCCATGGCGCGGTGGGAGAGCCAACGACTGTTAGCAAGCACGAGGCGACGGGGTCGAGGGCACACCATGCCGGAGCGATCGAAGTGTGTCTCAGATCCCGTTTTAGCTTCATGAGCTGACCGCTACGTTTGCGGCGGCGACGGCGGCGGCGCTTCTGTGAAGGGGGCGAGCGAACGCGGAAGAGATTAGCCGGCAGGTTAGCCAAGAACGGAGGTAGCGTCTTTTCACCACCGTCTTGCCAAAACGCGGTCGAATCTCCGAGGTGTTGTTGAATCAATAACAACGATCGGCGATCATAAACCAACCGAGACGCTGTGTGGGAGGTAACAAGCATTACGAAAAGTAAAAAAAACAGAAATGGCAGGAGCGTCGCCAAACACACTGGCGCACAGGCGGCCATCTTGGGCTTTTTTAGAGCACTTTCAAACAGCCATCGCTGCATACAAAGTGCTGTACATGGAGCAATTTAACATATACAATAAACAGTAAAACAAATCGGTAATAAAGACGGTAGAAGGCACCAAACAGTAAAACCAAGAACAAATCTATGTCATGCTGAGTCAAATGCCAAAGAATACAAGTGAGTTTTGAGGAGGGTTTTGAAAATGGGCAGCGAGGAGGCTTGCCGAATGTTCAGTGGGAGGTCATTCCAGAGAGAGGGACCAGCAACAGAAAAGGCTCGATCCCCTCTGAGCCTCAGTTTAGTTCTTGGTACTTCTAATAATGTCTGGTCCGCAGACCTGAGGCGCCGGGCAGGTGTGTAGGGGCGGATGAGCTCAGAGAGGTAAGGTGGCGCAAGATCATTTAGAAATTTGAAAACAAATAAGAGGATCTTGAAAATAATTCTAAAATGTATGGGGAGCCAGTGGAGGGATGCCAGAGTAGGAGTTATGTGCTCCCTCTTACGAGTACCAGTCAAGAGGCGAGCAGCGGCATTCTGGACCAGCTGAAGGCTGACTGGCTGACTCCAAAGTAAAGGGCATTGCAGTAATCGAGCCGGGATGTGACAAATGCATGAATTACTGTCTTAAAGTGTTCATGAGAGAGGAGAGGTTTTATTTTGGCCAGCTGTCGAAGGTGAAAGAAGCTGGATTTAACAACGGCACCGATTTGCCGATCAAGTTTGAACTCACTGTCCAGTTTAAGGCCCAAGTTTGAGACTGTTGACTTCAGATAAGGAGACAGGGGGCCCAAGTCTACAGGATGGGATGTACAAGGGCCACTGGGACCAAACAGTATCACCTCTGTCTTCTTTTCATTGAATTTCAAGAAATTTTGTGCCATCCAGGTTTTGATTTCTTCCAGGCAGGATAGGAGTGGCCTTAATGAGAAGGCATATTTTTTGCTCAGTGGGACATAAATCTGGCAGTCATCTGCATAGCAGTGGAAGGGAATACCATGTTTCCTGAAGATGGGAGCAGATACAGCGAGCACAGCAGAGGCCCCAGAATTGAGCCCTGTGGAACACCACATGACAGGGGAGCAGTGCGTGACTCAGAGCAGCCAAGGCTGACACAAAAGGTTCTGTCAGCTAAATAGGACCTAAACCACTCAAGAGCACTACCGCCAATGCCCACCAAGTGCTGCAAACGAGTCAGCAGAATACTGTGATCCACTGTATCAAATGCTGCAGTTAAGTCCAGTAAAACTAGACACACATAGTCTCCAGTGTTAAGTTATCCAAGTTAAGACAACAATTGGACTCATGTCTGCCTCATTCAATAACACGACAAGGAGGGTGGGATTGGGCTTGTCCGAAAGCAGCAGCACGTCTCTTTTCACCTGCTCCTCATCAATACCAATTAATTGCCTTATCATAAACACATCGGCTGCGCGGGGATCGCGGGCCAGGAGCTAGCTGGAGGCTAACGGTGGCTACACGGTCAGAGCTTAGTGTGAGCCGCCTTCTACGCCATCAACACAAGTCTCTTCACCTCTCTCAATTGGCAATGCTAATGAATATCAATTATTGTACAGGGGTTTATAATTAAAGATTTAAGTATACACATGTACTGCTGTAGTCTTTGTCTCACATATATAAGATATAATCACTGTTTACATATTCTAAATATGCTGGTACCCACAGACACTTACACAAAGATTCCAAGGGAGGAAAACCCTCCTTCGCGTTTTTTCATTCATCGCAGCCGGGTCCCCGTTCCCATGAACTGCGATAAGTGAGGGAACACTGTGTGTGTGTGTGAGTGTGTGTGTGTGTGTGTGTGCGTGTGTGTGTGTGTGTGCGTATGCGTGTGTGTAGTGACAACTTGATTTTGGTAAGTTAGATCATTTTGACCACAACACGTGATTATTTCAAGTAATATTATTGGTATTTACAAACCGGTTTGCCCTATATTACAAAGCCATAAAAGCCTTCATCATGGACACCACCCAGCTCCTTTTTAAAAGAAAAAGTAAAAAAAACGAAACATGTATCCAATTTTTTTCAAGGCATAAGACTCCACGTACCTGCACATGAGATTCCAGCGGCAGTGACCTTTATTGTGTTCAATTTACTTCAAAGTAACTCAATTAACTGATCAATTACAAATTGGCAACATGAAGAAGAAATACCGCTTGGCAATACCGACCAAATAAAAACCACCTCCTGTAATTGTGTGGCAACAAAAGAAAATAGATAAATTGACCCACCCTAATTAACAAGGGCCCCACCTAAATGGTGGCCAGACAAGTGATTTAAGCTCTCTGCTAACAACTGTGAGACGACAGACGGGAGAAACTGACAACAACGCAAGGCCTGAGAGGGTCTCCAAGAGCAAACTTGAGTGTGCATGGTGAGTACTTTCGCCATCTTTAAATTTTTCAGGTAACACATTAATGTTGGACATTTTTGGTGTTGCGCTTTGTACAATTAAGGGAAAAATATGCATTTTGACTCAGGTTACATTGGACCACACACTTTCAAACCAAACGCATGACAAAAAGTGCATTATAAATATGGACAAAACATGTGCATACGTGCAAAATACATGCAACATATTCCGTTTTTTTTAATACATCATAAAACAATCAAAAATTAACCATCTACTGTTTTTTTGGGAGTTTTTTTCCCAGCGTAAAGGGACCTCATGCATAAAAGTTACCATTCAAGGATGGCACGAAACGGGGTGAACAGATGATCAATATTAGGTGTCAGGTCTTGCATTTTTTTACAAATATCACCTCACTTCGAGTTGTAATATTATTGTAGTATTATTGAGGTATATATATATATGCATATATTTTATTTTTGAAAATTACCACAATCAAGAGGCCACTTTGAGAGGGTGCCACTTGCGGCCACGGGCCAGGAGTGGCCCACCCCTGGTCTACGACAGTGAATGAATGTTTGTGACATTATTTTCGAGATTGTATGTGGGCAGTGTGGAGCAGGTGGAGTTTGCAGTGTGTCCACTCAAGAAGGAAAAAATTCCATCCCTCCATCCATTTTCTAATCCGCTTATCCCCACGAGGGTCACGGGTGAGTGTCGTCAGACAGTAGGCGAGGTCCACACT
Organism: Hippocampus guttulatus; assembly: GCF_054856545.1. Taxonomy (NCBI): domain Eukaryota; kingdom Metazoa; phylum Chordata; class Actinopteri; order Syngnathiformes; family Syngnathidae; genus Hippocampus; species Hippocampus guttulatus. The sequence continues at coordinate 3,812,706 of NC_141264.1, forward strand.
GAATTTCGTTGCCAGCCACTCGCAGAGGTAAACACTCAACAAATTTAAATACTGAAGGCTTGAATCAATATTTAAAGAATCTTCCAATTGCTGCAAACGAAAAATGTTACCTTCAACTCATGTTTGTTAAATAAAAGCAAACCTGTTGTGTTTGAATGTCGTAATTCTAAGTAATAATTAAGTTGGATTAAATACATCATCAAAAGAATGCGCTCGGTTTAACCTGAAAATGTTTCCTTTATGTAAACCATCTTCGGACATCGGAACAAAGTGTATTTTAGAATTTGTATTAAAGGTTTATCATTGCCGTAATGCTGCATTAAAAATGCTTTTAATACTTTTGAATGGTGGGAAATGCAACTCACTTATAAAGCACAGAGTGACAAGTACAACATTGAAAAGCATTTAAAATAAAAGAATTGACAAAGACATTTAAAACAAAGTGCAGAAATAAAAGCTGACTAGAATTACTGAGACAGTGGAAGAATTTTTTTTTTTAAAACTGTATAAAAGTTAAAAAATGCTTTCTAAAAGCCCAGTCGTAGGCATGGGAAACTAAACTTGGTTTTTCAACTCGAACACGAAAGCATTCAAACTTGGGGGTGACTTCATACGCCCAACAAATAACTTAAAAAAGTATTTTGGTGTTCAATGAATTTTTTCCGGACCATATGGCTAACATCGTACTTCAAATGAGAAGAGAACCTTGTTTTAGACCCAAGTGTTCCATCAATAACAAAGAATCATATGCCCATAAAATTTAAAAAGTCACAAATCAAATGAATCTTACGAGGGATATTTCAGAAGTAAAATTGTTGTTTTCTGACAATTAAAACATGTTGCTTCTGTCATATTATTCACACACACTCACACACGCACACACACACACACACACACACACACACATTCACACACACACACACACACACACACACATTATTTTGAAGTTCCGAATTATATTCATTCATTCATTCATTCATTCTCCGAACTGCTTGATCCCCACCAGGGTCGCGGGGGGTGCTGGAGCCTATCCCAGCTGTCTTCGGGCAGTAGGTGGGGGACACCCTGAATCGGTTGCCAGCCAATCGCAGGGCACACAGAGACGAACAACAATCCACGCTCACATTCACACCTAGGGACAATTTAGAGTGTTTAATCACCCTGCCATGCATGTTTTTTTGGCCTGCTAGGCCCGGGGAGAACATGCAAACTCCACACAGGGAGGACGGAGCTGGAATTGAAACCGGTACCTCCGCACTGTAAAGCCAATGTGCTAACCACTGGACTACCGGGCCGCCGTTCCTAATTATATTTGAATTATATTTTAATGTGTGAAGCACTTATGAGACACTATTCAGAGCTTAACAGGGTGTTCAAGAAAACCTTTAGAATGTAAAAAACAAGAAAACACGTTTGTGGCATTGAATATTTTTTGGGTTTCTTTTAGGTGCCATTAACAGCACTTGGTTATGAAAAACATCAATTATTTAGCTGACTTCAAAGGCGATTTCAAAATGCTGTCACAGAATGGAACCATGGTTGCAATGTTAGTCACAGAAGCGAAAATATTACCATCAAAGTCTCTATTCTTCTTGATGAGTTTGTCCTTCGGTGTGAGTGTAAGCTATTTTTCTCCAGATTTTGTGTGAAAAGGGTATATTTTGGAAACTTTTGGTATGATCTCCTGCTGAAGAGACTGAAATAGCGAGAAAGGTAGAATAAACCTGAATTTTGGCCATTGGTTAATCCAAAGCATTCTTGAAAAATTGGTGATAACTCACATTTAGCATTTTCCCCCCAAATGGGGGATGGTCCCACAAAAAAAGTATGTAAAATTTCAAAAAATTAATCTCCCAATAAGTGAGGATCTGCGAAATGCTGTGTTTGACAGTGCAAAACTTTGTTGACAAATGGTTTGTGAAGTTAAAGGCTTTTGCACGGCAAGGATCTGTGTGACGGTGGACTTTGAAGTGTATGTTTGATGCTGGCACCATGTTGGTCAATGACAGGAAAAAAAAATCTGTCCAATGGCGACATTAAGATGAGCAGGGAGTTATGACTCTTCTTCCGAGTCGCAGTCCAGGTGCCTCGTGGCAAAGCATGGAACCTGGGCCTCAACAAACTGACAGTGTCCAAGCAGCCAGCTCTCCCATCATGTTCACCTGATGGACTTTTTCTCGATATACATTTACCATCCCCTTTGACTGTCTTTTAGGGCATCATCAGCCACAATGAGCATTCTCAAGGTGTTCACTGTTGCCCTTGTGGTGTTAGGTAAGTCATCAAATGCTCAACTAGCAAGTAACAAAGACTAAGTGAAATGTCACCATGTAACAAAGATGTCAACTCTTTTTCACAGGGACCGGCTGTCTTTCTGCTCAGGTAAAGAGACAGGTGCCATCAAGAGCAGGTTTTACTACAGATGAGCATAGTCCACCCGGACACCCACCGAGTGAGCCAGGGCACCCACCAGGTACACCCGGACACCCACCTGGTCCACCCGGACACCCACCAGGTCCACCTGGGAAACCACCTGGTCCACCAGGTCCGCCTGGGAAACCACCTGGTCCACCCGGACACCCACCAGGTCCACCTGGGAAACCACCTGGTCCACCAGGGAAGCCACCTGGTCCGCCTGGGAAGCCACCTGGTCCACCAGGTCCACCTGGTAAACCACCTGGTCCACCCGGACACCCACCAGGTCCGCCTGGGAAACCACCTGGTCCACCAGGTCTGCCTGGAAAACCACCTGGTCCACCAGGGAAGCCGCCTGGGAAGCCACCGGGTCCACATGGTAAACCACCTGGTCCGCCTGGGAAGCCACCTGGTCCACCAGGTCCGCCTGGGAAACCACCAGATCCACCCGGACACCCACCTGGTCCACCCGGACACCCACCAGGTCCACCCGGGCACCCACCAGGTCCACCCGGACACCCACCAGGTCCACCCGGACACCCACCTGGTCCACCTGGGAAACCACCTGGTCCACCCGGACACCCACCTGGTCCACCTGGGAAACCACCAGGTCCACCCGGACACCCACCTGGTCCACCCGGACACCCACCTGGTCCACCCGGACACCCACCAGGTCCACCTGGGAAACCACTTGGTCCACCAGGTCTGCCTGGGAAGCCACCTGGTCCACCCGGACACCCACCAGGTCCGCCTGGGAAGCCACCTGGTCCACCAGGTCCACCTGGGAAACCACCAGGTCCACCCGGATACCCACCTGGTCCGCCAGGTCCACCCAGTCACCCACCTGGTCCGCCAGGTCCACCCGGTCACCCACATGGTCCACCTGGACACCCACCTGGTCCACCTGGGAAGCCACCCGGTCCACCCGGAAAACCACCTGGTCCACCAGGTCCACCTGGGAAGCCACCTGGTCCACCAGGTCCGCCTGGGAAACCACCTGGTCCACCCGGACACCCACCAGGTCCGCCTGGGAAACCACCTGGTCCACCAGGGAAGCCACCTGGGAAACCACCAGGTCCGCCTGGGAAACCACCTGGTCCACCAGGGAAGCCACCTGGTCCGCCTGGGAAGCCACCTGGTCCGCCCGTCAAACCACCTGGTCCGCCTGGCAAACCACCTGGTCCACCAGGTCCGCCCGGCAAACCACCTGGTCCACCAGGTCCGCCCGGCAAACCACCTGGTCCACCAGGTCCGCCCGGGAAACCACCTGGTCCACCAGGTCCGCCTGGGCACCCACCTGGTCCACCACATTAAATCAGTGATGCACGATTTTTATTTATATAACCGAGTATAAAAATGACATATTTGGAAATACCTTAATAATTGGTGGTATGTCATCATTTATTTTAAGGACTGAAACATTATTTCTGTTTTATTATGTTTCTCCATAGCAAAAAAAAAGATAATAACGTTAGTTTCCCTCACCTAAATCCATTCATTTTGCTCGTGAACTATAAAAGCTCCTGAAGGCATGTTAATATCAGCAACATCTATTTCCTCTTTCATCCGTTTCCAATTGGAAAAAAAAAACATGGATTCATGATATTGATTTATTTAGTTGAAATAGCTTTTTGAAAATATTTATTTCGTCCCATTGCTATTTATATAACTTTGAATTTAAAGTATTACCATCTTTGCATTGGATTCATTGCAGCATTCTGGACTCACTTGACTGTAGTTCTCTTGACCATACAACAAAATATTTTATCAGTCAACAGGTTATAATTTAGTTTCCTGAAAACACGTAATTTATTATTTTTACAAATAATGTTAGAATAATAGTAACAAGTTTATAATCAGACAGTGGTGCAACATCATGTCTATGACTGAGTTGTTCGCGGGTGAAACAGGGCTTTTAAATCTTTTGTGTTGGCATGTTCTATAATCGATGTATCAGGTCATCAGGAGTATCATTAAAATCTTCCCCCAAGTATGAATTGTGCCTCTTTATATTTTACTTTGAGTGTTTCAAATTGGCGGCCCGGTAGTCGAGTGGTTAGCGCATCGACTTCACAATGTAGAGGTTCGATTCCAGCTCCGGCTTTCCTGTGCGGAGTTTGCAGGTTCTCCGTGTGCCTGAGTGGGTTTGCTCCAGGTCCTCTGGTTTCCTCCCGCATTCCAAAAACATGCATGGCAGGCTGATTGAACACTCTAAATTGTCCATCGGTGTGACTGTGAGCACGGATGGTTGTTCGTCTCTGTGTGCCCTGCGATTGGCTGGCAACCGGTTCAGGGTGTCCCCTGCCTACTGCCCGAAGAGAGCTGGGATAGGTTCCAGCACCCCCCGCGACCCTAGTGAGGATAAAGCGATTCAGAAAATAGATGGATGGATGGTGTTTTAAATTTTTCAAATAGCTTTGTGCACATGGCTTTGGCTTGATTATTGTTGTTGTGGCTGTACAAATTACAAACAATGAAAAAGAAGGTTATCCACAAACCCTCATCCGAAAATAAAAGTCTCCAAAATGTTAGCTTTGAATTTATGAGACAGAACTATCATCTCTGGCGTATTTTACACGACCATTTCTTCATCAGGCGGTGACAAGTATGGCAGCCTTGGTTACACGCTCCCTAGTATTAGCCCTGTTTTTGTCATTTTCGCCTTTTTGGCGACCCTACGCGGCTTACTTACACGAGGGAAAAGTTGCTTAACATTGGGAAGTCTACACTCTGACTTTTTTCACCAGCACACGAAAATCCACAAGGTTTTTCAGAGCGAATAGCGAGCGGAGCGGCTGCGCTGTACGGAGCATGGGAGGAGGGAAGCGAGCCGGTGTGCTAGTCAAGCTCCGGTAGCGTGGATTTCGAACTTCGCTCCCATCGATCCATCTTGCTAATCTACGTTCTCTGCCAAACAAGATGGATGAACTTCTTCTCCTCACAAAGACCAACAAAACCTTTGCACGTTCTGCTGCGCTCTGCTTCACTGAAACCTGGCTCAGTGACCGCCACGGATTCAACGCTACATCTACCCGGCTTCCGCCTACTCCGAGCCGATCGTGACACGGAGCTATCAGGGAAATCGAAAGGTGGTGGAATTTACTTCTATATCAACGAAGAATGGTGCAGTGATGTCACGAAGCTCGACGCACACTGCAGCCCGGACCTGGAGTCGCTGTCTTTATACTGCAAGCCATTCTACCTCCTTTGTACTAGTCAGTGTTTCCATTGCGCCACAAGCTAATGTTAACACGGTGATACAAACGCTAGCTGAACAAGTAAAAAGTAAACTCGAACTAAAATACCCAGAGTCACCCCTGATCATTTTGGGCGATTTTAATAGAGCACATCTTAACCGTGAACTTCCCAGATATAAGCAGCACATCGACTGTTTCACCAGAGAAGGCAACATTCTAGACCAATGCTATATAACACTCAAAAATTCATACCGCGCAGCATTGGGTCTTTCTGACCACAATTTAATACACTTAATACCAACATACAAACAGAAACTCAAATGTGTTCAACCGGTTGTTAATTAGAAATGGACCAATGAAGCAAAGCTAGCTTTACAAGAATGCTTCGACTGCACTGATTGGGGCGTCTTTGAAACTTCAACGGGCACACTGGATGAATACACAGACACTGTAACCTCATACATCAGTTTCTGTGAGGACATGTGTGTACCAACGAAGTCCTTCTGCTCCTTCAACAATAACAAACCATGGTTCACTCCCAAACTCAGGCAACTTAGAAAAGAGAAAGAGGCCGCACTTAAAAGTGGAGATCAGGCACTGTACAAACACGCCCGAAACCAATTGACAAAGGAAATTAACATCGCAAAGAGAAGCTATGCAGAAAGGCTGAAAAAACAGTTCTCTTCTCACGACTCTGCATCTGTGTGGAATGGCCTGAAAGCAATCACAAACTATAGAATGACATCCCCCCCAAGCAGTGAACAATAAGGGTCTGGCTGATGAACTAAACATGTTTTTCTGCCAATTTGAAAAGGACACCCCCATTTCCCACAGACACCCACCTCTACCAGAAACTACTCTATCTACGCACCCACCCTCATTCTCTCCCCTACAGATCCACAAACAGGACGTGAGACGGCTCTTCAAGCAGCAGAAGATCAAGAAAGCTGTGGGGCCCAACAAAGTGTCCCCCTCCTGCCTGAAAGTTTGCACTGACCAGCTCGCTCCGGTCTTCACACAAATCTTCAACAGATCCCTGGAGCTGTGTGAGGTCCCATCCTGCTTCAAGCACAGGGACCTATGCAAGGATCCTGTTTGTGGATTTCAGCTCTGCGTTCAACACCATCATCCCGGAACTCCTCACCCCCAAACTTGTCCAGCTCGGTGTGTCCTCTACGATCTGCCAGTGGATCCTCAGCTTTCTGTCGGGATGGACACAACAGGTGAGACTGGGAAGAAACAACATCATCAACACGCACCACTAGCACTGGAGCCCCACAGGGATGCGTCCTCTCTCCACTGCTCTTCTCCCTCTACACAAACGATTGCACCTCAACAAGCCCAGCTGTCAAACTCATAAAGTTTGCAGATGAGCCCACGGTCATTGGTCTCATCAAAGACGGCGACGAGTCTGCGTACCGACAACAAGTGGAGCAGCTGGAGCTCTGGTGCAGCCGACACAACCTAGGGCTGAACACGCTCAAGACTGTAGAGATGATCGTGGACTTCACCACAGCTGCCCCTCACACTATCTAACTATCCTATGTCAACCGTCGAGACCTTCAAGTTCCTGGGAATCACAGTCTCCCAGGACATGAAGTGGGAGGTCAACACCAACTCCATCCTGAAAAGGGCCCAGCAGAGGATGTACTTCCTGAGGCTGCTGAGGAAGCATGGCCTGCCACAGGAGGTGCTACGTCAGTTCTACACGGCAGTCATTGAATCAATACTGTGTTCTTCCATCACGGTTTGGTTTGGGGTCACCACAAAAAAGGACAAAATCCGACTGCAACAGACAGTTAGGACGGCGGAAAAAAATCATTGGCACCGCCCTACCCACTCTTGAGGAATTGCACACTGCAAGAATCAAAACAAGGGCACAGAAAACCCTACTGGATCCACCGCACCCTGCCCACCACCTTTTCCAGCTACTCCCCTCAGGCAGGCGCTACCGATCCATGAGCACCAAATCCAGCAGACACTTAAACAGCTTCTTCCCTCTAGCCATTAAATACCAAAACAGTCACTGACGTATACTCCACCGCTCCAGACACTTCAAAGCGCTCAAGGACATCTGCACAATTGCACACTTCTTGTCCGACAAATACTGCTACTGGTCACTTTAAAATGGTTCAATGATTTTCTTCACCAACTGTCCAACTGTTATCGTATTGTATTCTCCCACTGATCACTTTGGCTCTGCTTGATAATTTGCACATTGTCTCACAGTTGTCAGTGGGTGGTACCACCGCACTACGGTTCACTTCCATTACAAAATGTCCTTCCATACTTAATTTTTCATACTTATTTGTCATGTCCTTGTTTATGATGATACTAATGCAGCGTGTTATGCCGAAGACAAATTCCTTGTGTATTCTACATACTTGGCCCATAAAGATGATTCTGATTCTGATTCTGATTCTGAAGCTTGGAGAAGCGTTTATTCAGCTTGTTTATAGCCTTTAAAAGATAGGTGTTAAACTCAGGTCCTGGAGGGCCGCTGTCCTGCATGTTTTCCAAGTCTCCCTGTTGCAACACACCTGATTCAAATGAACAGGTTCAATAGCAGGCTTCTGCAGCGCTTGCTGATTATCTAATCATTTGAATCAAGTGTGTTGCAAAAGGGTGATTTGGAAAACATGCAGGACAGCGGCCCTCCAGGACCGGAGTTTGACACCTGTGCTTTAAAACATCAGGATTGGAAACAATATCTTCTTTTTTAGTATCTGAAACTGTCATTTTCAATCCAACCTTTTTTTTTGCCTCTCTTTTGGCCATTCCGTGAGCACAACTGCTGTCAGGAACACAAGCTAACAAAGCGCAACTTCACAGATGCAATGTGAAAATACTTCTGTGCCGTCTTCCTTGAAATACCGTCCCCACAAACAATACACAAATGATAAGTACAGTAAATATTCTCTAGTACGGACTCGTGTTTGCGCTGTCCAATTTGTCCTGATAACAGAAATTCCTCATTTGGGAAATGAGCATGAACCTGCAAGTATGTTGACAAAATGCACGTGTAACAACACAATCAATAAAATACAAAAATATACTGTCCAAAAACAGTTTATATAACAAAAACTGCAATACAGGTGTATCCCAAAAAAAAATCACAACAGTAAAATACATACAGTATTTGAATGTTTATTTTTTTCTGTCTTGGGAAAAAAATGTGTATTTTGGACTGTTTTGTTGGATGCATTCTTCGGTTTATGACAATGTTTGCCTGCGTGTCATACAGTTTTCTTGCTAGTTGCAAGTAACTGTCCCGTTGATCACTGATGTCTGGTAATTCTTGTGCATACTGAAGGATTTTTGTTGCCATTTGCACTGCTTCCTTGCTGGATGGTGGCTTGTCATCAGGAGTTGAATCGATGCCTTGTTTTTTAAAGTTTCGTCAATTTGCGTCTTTCCGACTCCAAGTGTCTGCTGGATCTTTTTAACTTTGTGTCCAGCCTGCTCAAACGGATGCATTTCACTCGCTCCGCTCCAGTCGTTACAGTTCTTCTACGTTTCGATGCGATGATCTACACGACGTAAGTGAATAAAGTTAAAATCTTTCGCAATTACAGTAAAACGCACGCCAATAAAAAGTTGCTTACATGTCTTCGTTTCGAATCTGATGAATGAAAACGGCGAAGCGAACACGTTTCTTCGGTCATGTCGAGTGGGTGCTGCTTTTAAGCTAGTGCCGCGTTCTCCAGGACGTAAGTGAATAAAGTTAAAATCATTCACAATTACAGTAAAACGCACGGCAATAAAAACTCACTTGCACGTCGTCGTTTAGAATCTGATGATCGAAAAACGCGAAGTGAAAACTTGTTTCAGCGTTGTCTTTTCCGTCGCATCGGGTGGGCGTTGCGTGTATTTAAGCTCCCGCGGCATTACACCTCCATCCGGGTTACGGGTAGTGGAATTTCCGGTTACGCAACTTCCGGTAACATGTAATATCGTAGTCAAAATGTTAATGCATAGATTTTTATTCCGGGTGAAGGATATTCCTTTCCGTAGAATTCCGGGATGGGAATATTTACTGTATCTTGTTTCAGCTTTCAAATAACATTGCTTAAATACATTTGTTTTTATTCATTTTAAAGGGTATTATTCTCCGGTACAAAAAATGTGGAATAAAATAACACAGTAAACCATTAATAAATGGACCAATCAAGAATAATAAACACGCCTGACAATGTAAGCATAATAATTTTTCAGTTATGATCTTACATATGGCGTTAGCATCATTGCTAATTGCAAATTTAGCTTCATCCGGTGGCTGCCGGCTCGTTATTCGTGACGAAACGGCTATGTTTATGTGGGCAAACTCCTCTCGGATTTTCAAGCTTTCCACTTGATCACTTGGGTGTTGCTTGTTCAAAGGATTGAACGGGTTTCTTGTATTGCCTTGATTTTAACGGCAAACCATCCACAACAGCTTCCTCCTCCACTACGTCGCTCTGGAGATACCGCTCCGGGAGGAGCTTCTCTTGTCAAAATAACGTCATTTTCGGAAGTCATGGCTGCCCATCAACTGCGCGTTTAGCCTTCCGGTTGGTCAATTTGGAACGTATTACTTTTTGTTTCCAGCTTCTTCTTTCATTGATTGTCAGATTCTGTTTATTTCAACTTGTACGCCAATGTTAGAAGTGGGGACTCCAATTACCTAGACTCGAAGACGTTTCCGCCACGTCTGATGGAGTAAATTTGCTTACAGCTCGCAGGTCTATGTCTGTGCGACCCGGTCCCAAATGGGCTGGGGCCCGGTCCCAGTCGGTTGACCGGTAGTTGGGGACCCCTGCTCTTCCTGGCGATCAGGTGCTGGCGCTTTCCCGGGATAGCATGAGGCGATCCCTCAGAGGGACAAACACACAGAAAGCGGCAGGTCCTGACAACATCCCTGGCCGTGTCCTGAGAGACTGTGCTGAGGAGCTCACAGATGTCTTCACCGACATCTTCAACAACTATTGAGCCAGGCTGTTGTCCCCATATGTCTCAAAGCCACCACCATCATCAATGATTACCACCCGGTCGCATTCACCCCCATCCTTTTGAAGTGCTTCGAGTGTAGTACATCAAGTCTGCCCTCCCTCCTCCCTGGACCCCTACAAGTTTGCATATCGGTCTAACCAATCGACTGCAGACGCCATCTCAATTGCCCTCCACTCAGCCCTCACCCACCTGGAGACCAAGGACTCACACATCAGAATGCTGTTCATTGACTTCAGCTCAGCATTCAACACCATAAACCCGCAGCAGCTCATCCACAAACTGGACCACCTGGGGCTCACCACCTCCCTGTGTAACTGGCTGCTGGGCTTCCTGACGGGGAGACCACAGGCAGTTCGGGTCGGCAGCAACACTTCCAGCTCCATCATGATGAACACAGGGGCCCCCCAAAGATGTGTGCTGAGCCCCTTCCTCTTCACTCTGCTGACCCACGACTGCACTACCTCATCTAGCTCTAACCTCTTCATTAAGTTTGTGGATGGCTGTTTCAGAAAAGAACTGTACACAGTTCAATATAAGTGCAATATAAAATAGAGCATTAGCAATATATTTGTAGAATAAATATAATAAATAAGCAATAGCATAGAAAACAGCGTAAGGTGGCTGTGCTATTTACAATGGTTACAGGTTTTCACATATGTTTATTCAGCAGCCTGACAGCAGTCGGTAGGAATGAGCGGTGGTATCTCTCCTTGCGGCGTGGGTGTAACAGTCTCTGGTTGAAAGAGCTACCCAGTGCTGTCAGGGCGGGCTGGAAGGGGTGGGAGGGACTGTCCATCATAACCTTTAGTTTAGCGAGCATCCTCCTGTTGCCCACCTCCTCCAGAGTGTCCAGGGAGCAGCCCATTTAGAGTGTTCCATGAACCTGCCACGCATGTTTTTGGAATGTGGGTAGAAACCGGAGTACCCAGAGAAAACCCACACAGGCATGGGGAGAACAAGCAAACTCCACACAGGAAGGGCACGGCCAGGACCTCTGCACTCTGTGCTAACCAGTCAACCACTGTGCTACCAGTTTATTTCTTAGAATTAAGTTCAGCATCTTTTGTTCCTAATTCTTTTTAAAAAACGTATTGCAAATTTTCCTTTATACATGCTTTCTCTATGCCCTGTGTCATCCATGGCTTATTCAAGACTTGTTGCTTCCTGGTCACTGCTCTTGGTGGAAAATGTTTCTCATAGAGTTAAGTGAAAAGTGACAAAGATACTTCATATGCGAGATTTGGATCTTCATTTGCCACAAAAAGAACCGTGGGGTCAAAATGAGCATGTCACGTTCCGTATTTGACAGCAGGGGGCAGGCGTTCTTGCTTGCCGCCTGCACACCTGCCACCCATTTGTTGACGATTGCACCTGCTATATTTAGGCGCTCCGACAGTCAGCTCACTGCCGGAGTATTCCACGCCATGCCATTTGCTATCGTCTATTCCTTCTCGGTTAAGACTGACTTATATGACCATTGACTATTTTTGCATGCCTTGATATTCCTCTCGTGTTTGATGAGTATTTTACTTAAGAACTTTCTCCTTGCCATATTTGTTTCACAAGCGTTTTCTGTTGCCTCGTTGTTATTTCCTGGTCCCCCTTTTTTGACCAGCGTTTTCTGTTGCCTCGTTATTATTTCCTGGCCCTCTTTTGACCAGCGTTTTCTGTTGCCTCGTTATTATTTCCTGGCCCTCTTTTGACCAGCGTTTTCTGTTGTCCGTTTATACGGGGATTTCTGTGTTATAATAAATCTCATTTTTTATGACAAAATTCCTTTTCTGTGTCTGCTATTTCGGGGATCCACTTACCTCCAGTAGTTGTGCACGAAGCGATTATTCTGTCGCTTCGGGCTCAACGTGACAGAGCATGCATGATGTAACAGAATAACCATGTCTAATGAAGTGATGAAAGGATGTGTTGCCAGGCAGGTGGGCATTGAAAAAAAAACACATTCCATTCACCGAGGGTACTGGCAAAGAATGGGAATGTGGAAGCATTTTCAACGGTGCGCGTGAGCTACAAGAGTTAACACGCTGCAAAAGTGCTTCCCATGCCTTGTTCATCTTAGGGGTCGTTATGGCTGTTGCTCATTATGGCATGCGTTTGTAAGTGTGTGTGTGTGTAAATGCGTGTGTGCGGTAACGGGTCATTCGTGGAAGGTTGGTTAAGTTAAGAAAAGAAAAGTTAAGAAAACCTTTATTAGTCTCGCAATGGAGAAATTCCCAATTCACAGCAGCAAAGTTATGAAAGGAAGAAGTAGAACAACAAAATATAGGAGCTGCTGGAAAGGCAGCCACTCTCGCGGCGCCATTTTGAAGTCAAAATAACAAAAATAACACAACACATAGGACACAGACAGTCGTGCAATCTTCACCACTTTTCTGCATACACTTTGTTGTCTGAAGCAGTTCTAGATGAAAGAGGAGAGGATCAAAGTGTCCTTTCACCAGTGGATCAGAGACGTCATGCTCAAAATGTGCACACGTCTGCTACAAGCTAAGCTTTGAAAGCAAACACGAAGCTGTAGCGTCCATTGACGAAAAGAGATTAGTTCACTTCTCCTGTCCCACGTAATCCGCTTCAAACTCCAAGCCGCGACTCCCAGTTCCAAATCTGTATCGGCGCTCCGCGCTAACGCTCCTTTCTTCTCATCGTCGGCTCCTCAAGACTTACATCCATCCAGCCGCAGACCGTTCAACAGCACCGATCTCTCCGCTGAACAAAGCGGGGCTGTGAAAAATGCTGCCCATTAAAGACGCAAGACACAAGCGCCCTGGGACTGTCCAGCAATGACAGTCAAATGGCGCCGACATTCCTCCCAGTCAAAAACAGTGCTGCTATACCCATGCTGCCGAGAAGGCGCAACCACCGAGCACAGAGTCTCCTCCTTGATGAATGTCGTGGCCAAAAAATGCTGAAAAAAGTCCACATCTGGTCCACACGACGTAACAACAAACACAAAGTGACAAAACAAACACAAAAACAACAAAAAAAAGAAAGGCTCATGAGAGCACTTGCTGACGGCTGCCTACTCGGGCGCCATCTTGACTAAAAGTAGATCTTCCATCAACAAAGGGAGGGCATCCCAGTTCTACACTGCAGAGGAAAAACATTTAATCATGAATAATCATTGTGTATTTGTCACCAACTTGGTCATTTTGATAGTCGGCTAATATAGCTAATATAGATAGATAGATACATACCACATGTGTTGCCTTCATTATAATGCTTATATAAGGCTTTTTATTTTATTTTATTCTATTATTATTATTTTTTTGCGTCTCTAGACATATTTGTTTTTTGTTTTTCTGGTCCAATATGGCTCTTTCAACATTTTGGGTGGCCCACCCCTGATTTAGACCCTTTCAAACTTGTAATGTTAGTTTTGACCACTAGAGAGAACTCGCCAGTGCATTAGAATCGTAATTTTAGGTTTAACCACAAGATAGAACTAGAGAGAACCACATTTGAGATAGCCCTTGAAATAATGGTAATTTCAGAATTATACACTAGAGTGTGGCGGACTGAGGTACAGCAGCTGAAGTAAGTACACAACGTCACACATAAACTTAAACAAATTAAAACACAATCTCACACAAACTAAATAACCAAATATGTTCATGCTTGCTGACAACTACTTTTTTATATGATGTTTGATCATCATCTTGCCAAAAAATGTATTCAGAAACAGCTTTTACTGAATATATTAGAAGATTTGCACATGAACATATTCCCTCACAGGTATGTTTCATATGGTTGAGTATAAAAAATGGTTGTGCCGATCATTACAAATGAGATGAAAGGAGTGGTATGTTTGATAATTTTAACATTTAATCTTTAAATATATAAATGATTAAATGTTCACAGATGATTCATTCAAAAGTGTTTTGCCCATGAAGCATGTATTTTACAGTATGTTTTATGTCTTTGAGGTAACAAGTGTTTAAGCCTGTCATTACATGTGAGAGAAGTAATATTTTTTGGATTGACACGCACACACAATCAGCTTTGCTTTTAGTAAAAGTATAATGATGATCATGTATTTTATAAATGTATTCAAAGTGTTTAAATCAGCATTTTAGTTGTATTAAATTTATGATCACCAAAGAGCAAAAGTGAAAAATTACAGAGAAAAAATGGTTTTCTTGCTGTCTATGTGAGAGTCAGAGGAGATAGAAACATTATTGTTTTTCACTGGACGTAGCTAAAGCTTTTGTGGAGGATAAAACATTAACTAGTTCACTAGTTTAAGACCCTTAAAGCCTCGATATCGAACTAGTGAGTCCAAAAATGTTACTTGCCAACGAGTGATGCCCCAAATATCCACTAGTTCCACTAGTGCAACATTTTGACCTCATTAGTGCGACATTTTGACCTCACTACTAATGAAGTCAAAATGTCGCACTAGTGGATGTCACCCTACTCACTAGTCAACTAGTGAGTAGGGTGACGGCCAATAGGAGGTCAACTCCTATTGGCTCCCTTATAAGAGCTTAGCTATGACGCGCTGCTTGGCCATCACTGGTGGCAGATGATCACATAACATTGCTTGTCCAATCAGCGCTGTAGGAAATTTAATTGGCTTAGTAGTCAACATTGCGGACGTTGTATCGGTCTGTCGTGGTAAAGAAGGAGCTGAGCCAAAGGGCGAGGCTCTCAATTTACCGGTTGATCTACGTCCCAAACCTCATCTATGGTCACGAGCTATGGGTCGTGACCGAAAGAACGAGATCCCGAATACAAGCGGCCGAAATTAGTTTTCTCCACAAGGTGTCCGGGCTCTCCCTTAGAGATAAGGTGAGAAGCTCGGTCATCCGGGAGGGGCTCGGAGTCGAGCCGCTTCTCCTCCACATCGAGAGAAGCCAGATGAGGTGGCTTGGGCATCTGATTCAGATGTCTCCTGAACACCTCCCTGGTGAAGTGTTCCGGGCATTTCCCACCGGGAGGAAACCCCGAGGAGGACCCAGGACACGCTGGAGAGACTATGTCACCCAGCTGGCCTGGGAACGCCTCGGGATCCCCCGGGGAGAGCTGGTAGAAGTGGCTAGGGAGAGGGAAGTCTGGGCTTCCCTGCTATAGCTGCTGCCCCCGCGACCCGGCCCCGGATAAGCGGTAGAAAATGGATGGATGATAGTCGTCAATATGTGTAGTCAACATGTGACTGTCGTGATAGTACATTGCACAATTTTTTAAAAAAAGTATATTTTTCTCTTGAAATGTTATTAATTTTTTTCTGTTTTTAATAAATGCATTTTTTTAATATCTTAAATTTGTAAAAATAGATATATCGTTTTTTCCGCACTAAAAGGCACACCTAAAAGCCTTCCATTTTCTTCAAAGCTCAAAGCGCGCCTTAAAATCTGATGCACCTTGTGTATGGTCATTACGATAATATTTCGACCCCCCCCCCCCCAAAATGGCTCGCAAGAGACATGCTTACAACGCAGAGTTCAAACTTAAGGCAATCGGTTATGCAGTTGAACATGGAAATAGAGCAGCGTCAAGAGAGTACAACGTTAACGAGTCAATGGTGCGGGAGTGGCAGAAGCAACAAGACGCCCTGCGCCAGGTGAAGAAGACTAAACAGAGCTTCTGAGGAAACAAAGCACGATGGCCACAGTTGAGGAACTACTCAAACAGTGGGTTGTTGAGCAGAGAGCAGCAAGTATGAGTGTCTGTACAGTCACGATTCGAATAAAGGCAAAAGCGCTGGTCCAGAGACTGAAAATAAATGGATTAAGTGGTGGTCCTTCTTGGTGCTTTCGGTTTATGAAAAGATGTCATCTGTCTATCCACACACGAACTACTGTTTTGCAGCAACTGCCTCAAGACTACAAAGGAAAGCTTGCCACTTTCTGCGCAAAAATCTGTGAAAAAAAGATCCGACTAGGGCAGGGTGTGAATATGGATATTAACGTTTGAACAACGCTGAGTTATTGTTATTGCTTTGCACTATTTTGCGCGACATTGTGCTTGCACTTTCATTTGATTTACCGTCACGATATGAGACTGTTTCCATTACGTGATCAAATGTTGCACTGTTATAACTTGCTGTTGGTTAAGTGAACTGTGTCGCTGCTTTATGAAAAACGTTTTCCTGACATCTGATCGTTCTGTTGGTATTTCCTTTAGCATAGCTCCATCTAGTGGATGCATTGTAGATTGAGTGTTATAATGCAGCACACCCAATATATGAAAAAAAAAATTACAAAATAGCCCATTCATTGAAGGTGCGCCTCATAATCCAGTGCGCCTTTTAGTGTGGAAAATACGATATATATTTTTTTCACTCATGAAGGGTTCGGTGAATGTGCATATTAACTTGTTGGGTTCGATACCTCTAAAAAGTTTAACAACCAACATGTCGACGGCCCGGTAGTCCAGTGGTTAGCACGTCGACTTCACAGTGCAGAGGTACTGGGTTCAATTCCAGCTCCGGCCTCCCTGTGTGGAGTTTGCATGTTCTCCCCGGGCCTGCGTGGGTTTTCTCTGGGTACCCCGGTTTCCTCCCACATTCCAAAAACATGCATGGCAGGCTGATTGGTCACTCTAAATTGTCCCTAGGTGTGGGTGTGGGCGTGCATGGTCTCTGTGTGCCCTGCGATTGGCTGGCAACCAATTCGGGGTGTCCCCTGCCTACTGCCCGAAGACAGCTGGGATAGGCTCCAGTACCCCACGCGACCCTAGTGAGGATAGAGCAGTTTGGAAGATGAATGAATGAATGAGTTACAGTAATAACAAAATCATGTTCCAAACATTAACTTTAACTCTTTTTTTTCATACCAATTAGCTTGTGAGTAATAAGCCAATATGTGACTGTCAGATAGAGAACTGTCAGAGCAAGCAGCAGATTTTAGAAAGTCCTGCCGACATAAAGCTGCTCCCGGCTGCGACTTTCAGCGTTGAACTGCTGCCATTGCTGTCAAAGTCGGACACATCTCCAAAATCGTTGGAGCAAATTTTTAAGCAGGCTTCATCTTGATAAATTGACCATATTTTTGACGTTTACACAATTACTTTACCGCCTAAAATCATCATAAAACAACATTTTATGTCACAATAGGAGTAATATTTACCCCGAAAGCTTTCAATGCACCTGAAAGTTTTCTCCTTGGCTTTTGTTGCTGCTAGGCACGAAATGCATCATGATTGGCTGCCCGAAGTCCACGTGTCTGTCGGATGTACTCTCATTGGTCTACAATACATTACGAATGAGAGCACGTCGGATGAATAAATGGACAAAGGGCTTTCCATGGAAAGCCCTTTGTCCATTTATTCCATATTGCCCACTAGTTCACTAGTGAACTGATTTTGAAGCTTTGTTCGGGAGAGAGTGGCCTTTCTCTTCCTCCACGTGTTCGTTAATTTCGGTTGATGAGGATGTTGGTCATCCAAATAGAGGCTGGAGACGATGAACACAATCCTTGAAGGTTTTTTTTTTTCTGCAGTTTACGAATCGATCCGGGCTCCTGAGAGTTTCAGGTTTCGTCAGGAAGCGTAGAAAAAACATAGTCATGAGAATATATAGAGACAATATGATAATGAGAGGCGGGCAGTTACGCCTCCATCCCGGAAACAAAGAAAGGTCGATGCAATTTGATCTTGGCATGTTGGGAAAGTCCAGACCTCTCCCGCTGTGAGATAAACATGTCCTCTGGAGCGGTCCTAAAAGTGCTGGGGGTGAGGGGGCACTAAAGGTGATTGTAAATACCGTATTTTCACGACCATTCGACGCACCGTATGGTTGGGCGCAGTCTCATTAATGGGTGCTATTTCTGTATTTTACACATAGACAAAACGCACTGTATTATTGGGCGCGATTTTAAAGTGGTAAAACATACGGCAGCTTAAACATACGGCATGCATGCGCGCACGCTAAAAACACGTTAGCTTGTAGCATACGGTAGCATGCCAAGACATACAGATACAAGCTAAAAACACGTTTTTAAAAAGGCAACGAAGCAAAACGGAGTTCCGTTGTATTTTATTTAGCCATCGTACAATGTACTCACGTTTTTCGATCAATCATCACCCAGAAATCCATCAAAGTCCTCATCCTCTGCATCAGAATTGAACAATTGTGCAAGTACCGGTAATCCATCAAAAACGCCGTGTTCCCTCTCGTTGTCAGTCACTCTCATTGCCATGTGGCTCCACAGAAATGATGCCGGCTTTGCCAAAAACTCGAACAACAGTGCAAGCAGACACGTTCGTCCAAGCAGCCACAATCCATTCGCAAATTGTGGCGTAACTCGCCCGGCGCTGCCTCTCACTCTTTGTAAAGTTGTGTTTGCCATCGATCATTCATTGTGTTCCCATGCCGCTCGCAACTTTACTTTGAACGCCCGGTTGATGCCGATGTCCAGCGGTTGGAGTTCTTTAGTCAAGCCTCCGGTAATAACGGCAAGCTCAGAGTTCATTTGCTTGACTTGGTTTTTCACCGCTGCTGTGAGATGGGCACGCATGCCAAAAGCATAACCGATGGCTTGAAGTTTGAACTGAGCTTCGTAGGCGTGTCTCTTTGTAGAATTTATTTTCTGGGGTTCTTAGAAACCAAAACCGAAGTTGTTTTGCAACAATGCACATAGCCACACTCTATACAGGTGTTGGTACCTGCTTGTAGCGTCGCTTTAGCATCCACTTACACGCCCACCCTTCACTCATTGGCGGCCTGCTTCCCCGCATGCCTGTCACTCACGTCTGCCTTTTCTCTCTCTTTCTCTCCATATATGTATATATACACGCCCACCCTTCACTGATTGGCCGACTTCTTTGCCGCATGCCTGTCCACAGTCACTTCCGCCTTTTCTCTATACAAACAGCGTGTCGGCTGTCAGTCAGGTTTTGGAACTCAGCGCATAGACAAGACGCTCCGCATCATAAGGCGTCCTGTCCATTTTGGAGAAAATTTTAGACTTTTAATGGCGCCTTATAGTCGTGAAAATACGGTACCTTCAACTGCATTGTTTCTTTCAGATCCAACGAACAGAGAGGAATAATTCCTTAACAGCTTACTAGTGAACATGTATGCCAAAAAATGCCCACTAGTTCATTAGTAAGCTCATTTTAGAGCTTACTAGTTGACATGTAAGGAGATAAATGTGTGCACTAGTTCACTAGTAAGCTCATTTTGAAGCTTACTAGTAAACATGTATGCCAAAAAATGCCCACTAGTTCACGAGTAAGCTCATTTTAGCGCTTACTAGTTGACATGTAAGGCCATAAATGTGCGCACTCGTAGTGGAAGTGCCACCACTTAAATTACATGCAAATAAGAATGATTACGAACGAATGCATGCAACGGTTTCCTATTGACTGTCTCTTTAAAAATACAGTGGTACCCCTACTTATGAACGCATCTTCATATGAAATTTTCAAGTTAGGAAATGCCTCAACATGAAAATATTGCCTCTTGTTATGCAAGAAATTTCAAGACACGAAAGGTAAAAATACAATATGGATCGCTCATCACAGCTTTGAGTTTCATGAACACAATATATTTGTAGCTGCTCTGCCATTGGCTATTCTAGAGCATCATCCTGGCATCCTGGAAAAATTGCCTAAAATTAATCCGGATATTAGTTGACAACATTGAACGAACACACGTTTGAGTTTGTTGTTTTGCTTTCGCGAGTGTAGCCATGTTGAGGCACGAACACTAGTAACTGTAACACCCCTCCCTTCGCATTCTCATGTCTCATATCTCGGAGATTTCGACATTTCGGCGAGGACGGAAGCCAAAGCCACAAAGGGTGCATGTGTGCACACAAAAGGCAGATTAATCATTCAACGTCGAGTATAGTGTTTTGTGTAAACTACTTCATGCGTGATCGGCCAGGTACGGTGCCAGGGCTATGTTCAAACAGGTAGACTGGCAAGCTGGCATACGTGCAATAGACACGAGTGTTAGGAACATGTTCAAGTGGTCATGGCTTGAGGAAAAGGACTTGAACATAATTTCTTTTTGTCCAACTACATTAGAAAGGTCGACAAACCTGGTAAGTCAGTTAAAATCATTATATATATATATATATATATATATATGTAGCCGAGTCTCTGGAAGGACTAGACTGGAACACAAAATAATTTTTATGTGGGCTTTATTCCAGACTGAACAATGAGAAATTGTACAGCTTTAAGATGAAAGTCTGAGATGTAAACTGAATTTTAAAAGAGTTCGAAAAGGGATCTAAGAGATCAAAGAAAATCATCGAACAGATTAAAGACAATTACGCCACAATAGACAACAGCAGTGGCTTGCTTAATAGGGAAACAGAAATAAAAATACATTATTTCCAAGCCACAATACTTCTTAGTGCAGAACAAATAATCATTACAACCCAATGTTTTGAGATGCAGCCACACTTACTCGATATGTTCCGGTGTGTTGGGTGTGTACAAAGCTCGTGGACAAACACAAATGATCTCCCCTCTAAAGAACAGATAACACAGTTCATATTTACATCTTATAACATTGCGAACACTTACGCTGTACAGCTGTTCACACGACTCACTAGTGGTAGATTTCAAACTCCAAACCAAACCACTCCAGATATTGTGCTCTACAAATATCATTCAACTAATTAATCATCTGTCCAAAATTAACACCTAACATGCATCATGGTAAACTAGTTACCAATTAACTGAATATAGCCAGGGTTACGACGACGATCATGGGTGTATCAAGTTGGGACAAGCAGTGGGCACAGTTCAGCGACTACCCTCCTTCACGTGCATGTCACCCTTACTGGTCTGATTCTCACACGCTGCATATGTTCCCGCGTGTTTTGATCTAGTGTGGCTCTTAAAGTGACAGTGCTACATTTGTTAAACAAGGAAGCCTTCACTACAAGCGTCTAAGTAAGGTTCACCTGGTTACATATATATATATATATATATATATATATCCATCCATTTTCCGAACCGCTTGATCCTCACTAGGGTCGCGGGGGGTGCTGGAGCCTATCCCAGCCGTCTCCGGGCAGTAGGCGGGGGACACCCTGAACCGTTTGCCAGCCAATCGCAGGGCACACAGAGACGAACAACCATCCACGCCCACACTCACACCTAGGGACAATTTAGAGCATCCAATCAGCCTGCCATGCATGTTTTTGGAATGTGGGAGGAAACCGGAGCACCCGGAGAAAACCCACGCAGGCCCGGGGAGAACATGCAAACTCCACACAGGGTGGCCGGAGCTAGAATCGAACCCGGTACCTCTGCACTGTGAAGCCGACGTGCTAACCACTGGACTACCGGGCCGCCCATATATATATATATATATATATATATATATACTGTATATATTTTTTTTTTCCAGGAAAGTCCACTTTCATCTCTAGTTATAGTACCTTATAACAGATGAGAGCAGATGACATTACAGTATTCGCACCACCTGCTGGAGACAGACAGAACACAGTCATGACACACCCACTGGTCATTATCCATCTGCACACTCAAGTGCACACTCAAGTGTTTATCGACTGTCGTATCACATTGGAGAAATTAGTGACATATATGATGAATGTATTTTGAATGTAATATTTAACTTCATAATTAATACACAATAAGTATTTTGTGTGTTTTCTATTTTCAAGCTAAGATAAGATAACCTTTATTTGTCCCACACTGGGGAAATTTGCAGTCTACAGCAGCAAAATTGAGGGGGGGGGGGGGGGGTGTAGAAAAGAAAAAACAAAGTGTTGCATGTAAATATAAATCAATGTTTCAGAGAAATAAGTGTACACAGTCTAGAATGCAATATAAATATAAGATATTGTGGAAATTGTAAAAACTCGAAGAAAGCGACAATTTCTCACCTTCGCACACCAAGAGAGTGTGTCGTTTTTTTATTAGCACACCAAAAAAACTCCCCGCGCAAAACGAGACCCGCCGAAAGTCAGTTTCCATAGAAACAAGCAGACTAAACATGGCGGTCCTTAAACGGACTGCAATTATTTCTACCCCATTATCAAATGATCGTGAACTCTCTGACAAGCATATGAAAACATTGCATTCACACCTTTGCAGTTGGTGGTGAATTATGTATATAGAAGTCACTACACACGTCCCCCCAGAATTCAACACAACAAAAATAGACACTCTAAAGTTCAAGTCGTGGGGGGCGAATCCGGCGGCCGTAACGGCTGCGCAGGACGAGGAAGCGCATCCCCAGGGGGGCGGGCGCGGAGGAACAGTAGAAACTGGAGATGGGGGAGGCACGAGTAAGGGGTCAGAGGGGAGAAGGCTAGGAGACAAGCGTCCGGTAGGAGGACGACCCCGCCTTGGCGGGCGAGCCACTTCAACCGGCCCGGCCAAGTCAAAGTGAGCGGTCCACCGAGACCCGCTCGGGTTTACCCCCATGTCAATGACAAAATTTTTCTGTCCCGCCTCCAAAACCCAGAAGGGGCCCTCATAAGGAGGGTGCAAGGGCCCTCTGTGCCCATCAACGCCAATGAACACATAACCAGCTGACAGGAGGTCCTTGGGCAAGTGAGAACCTGGAACACCGTGGCAGGAAGTGGGCAGAGGGGGAAAATCCCCAGGCACCCGCAGAGGCTGGCCATAACCCAGCTCCGCAGAGGAAGACCGGAGATCCTCCTTAGGCGCCGTCCTGATGCCCAGGATGACCCACGGGAGTCTGTCAATCCAGTTGCCGTCCTTCAAGGTGGCACGAAGAGCAGCCTTCATCAACCAGTGGAAGCGTTCGCAAAGGCCGTTGCCCTGCGGGTGATACGCTGTGGTGCGGTGGAACTTCACCCCTAAGCTGTCTGCCACTGCAGTCCAAAGCTCAGAAGTGAACTGCACGCCGTGATCCGAGGAAATATCCGAAGGGGCACCAAAACGGGATATCCAGGTGCCAATAAACGCCCGTGCCACGTCGACTGATGTAATGGACGACAGCGGGGCGACCTCCGCCCAACGTGTGGTGCGGTGGACCATAGTTAACAGGTGAGTGTACCCCAGAGAAGGGGGGAGGGGGCCAACCAGGTCGACGTTAACATGGTCGAAACGTCGCTCAGGCACGTGAAAGTGTTCCAAAGGGGCCTTGGTGTGGCGGTGCACCTTGGCCCGCTGGCACTCCATGCAGTCACGAGCCCAATCCCTGACATCCTTCTTCAGGCCGTGCAACACGAACTTGGCTGCCACCAGTCTTTGAGAGGCCTTGGGCCCCGGGTGAGACAGTCCATGGACAGCATCGAAAACCGGGCGTCGCCAGCTCAAGGGCCGAGGGGTGCCTGTGGAGACGTCACAGAGCAATGTGGTGCCGGAGCTGCCAAAGACCATGTCCCTCAGCTGCAAACCTGTCGTGGACGACCGGCACTGCTGCACTGTGGTGTCGGTAGCCTGGTCCTTCGCCATACTACAGTAGTCGAGACCCAGGTGGACCGCTCCAGCCATGGCTCTGGAGAGGCAGTCAGCAACACAGTTGTCTTTCCCCGCCACGTGCTGAATGTCTGTAGTAAACTCGGAGACATAGGTCAGCTGGCGTTGCTGTCGGGCGGACCAGGGTTCTGTGGCCTTGGACATGGCAAAGGTCAAAGGTTTGTGGTCGTGTGAACTGTAAACCGGCGGCCTTCCAGCATGTGTCGAAAGTGGCGGATGGCGAGGTACATCCCAAGCAGTTCACAGTCGAAAGTACTGTACTTCCACTCAGGGAGGCGTAACTGCCTACTGAAAAAAGCGAGAGCCTGCCAGGTACCATCCACCCACTGTTCAAACACCGCCCCCACCGCGTAGTCCGAAGCATCTGTGGTCAGTGCCACAGGGGCAGAAGAGGAGGGATGTGCCAGCATCGTAGCTCGTGCCAAAGCTGCTTTAGTGTCCATAAAAGCCCTGACTCTGCTTTCAGTCCAGTCAACCGTGTGCTTGGGCTTCTTGCCTTTAAGGGCCTCATAAAGAGGCCGCATAGTGCGAGCCAGGCCCGGGGATGAAACGATGATAGAAGTTCACCATGCCAAGAAATTCCTGCAGGGACTTCACGGTGACTGGGCGTGGGAACGCTGCGATGGCTTCTACCTTAGACGGGAGAGGAACTGCGCCTGCCTCCGTGACCCTGTGCCCCAAGAAGTCTATGGTGGAGAGGCCAAACTGGCACTTCGCTGGGTTGATGATAAGTCCGTGTTGACTGAGCCGTTGAAAAAGGGTTCGGAGGTGTGCCATGTGGTCTGCCGTGGAAGAACTTGCTCCCAGGATGTCATCAAGGTACACGAAAACAATGGGAAGGTCCCGCAGCACAGAGTCCATCAGACGTTGGAAGGTCTGAGCAGCGTTCTTAAGTCCAAAGGGATGCGCAGAAACTCAAATAATCCAAAAGGTGTGATCACTGCCGTTTTAGGGATGTCAGGGGGGTGAACGGGCACCTGATAGTAGCCCCTAACGTGGTCGACCTTGGAGAAAATCACCTTGCCGGCTAGGTGAGCTGAGAAATCCTGGATGTGCGGCACAGGGTAGCGGTCAGGCGTTGTAGCGTCGTTGAGCCGTCGATAGTCTCCACAAGGGCGCCAGCCGCCACCGGGTTTTGGGACCATGTGGAGAGGAGAGGCCCAAGGGCTGTTAGAGCGGCGGACAATCCCCAGCCGCTCAATGTTGTCGAACTCGGTCTTGGCCACAGCCAGCTTGGCCGGGTCCAGGCGCCGGGCGCGGGCGTAGACCGGTGGGCCCGTGGTGGCGATGTGGTGTTCCACCCCATGCCTGGCAGTCGCTGAAGTGAAGGTGGGCTGTGTGAGTGCAGGGAATTCAGCGAGCAGGCGGTGGAAAGCGTCTGTGAGGGGGAGTATGCTGGAGAGGCGGATGACGTCAGCCGGTCCGAGTGTGCATTCGTAAGAACAAAAAGTGGCAGCATCTATTAAACATTGATTTTTCACGTCCACTAAAAGTCCATGAGCGCACAAAAAATCCGCCCCAAAAAGAGGTACATCGACACGCGCTGTAACAAAGTCCCAACTAAAGCGCTGCCCACCGAAGCACAGTTCCACGAACCTCATGCCGTAGGTGCGAATGGGGCTCCCATTAGCAGCTGCCAAAGGAGGGCCGTGGCTGTCAGCTGCCATGTCGATCTGCGATGCGGGCAAAATGCTGCGCTGTGCCCCTGTGTCGCAGAGGAAACGCCGTCCAGAGATAGAGTCGCAGATGAAAAGCAGCCCGCCAACGTTACCGACGCTCATGGCCACTAATGAGCACCGACCGCGGCGTTTCCCGGCCCGCCGAACAAGCACGGCGAGCGGCACTTCTTTGCCTTAGTTCCAAACTTGGCGTGGTAAAAACATAAACCAGTAGCCGGCCGCGGGTGAGGGACAGCCGTCGAATTGCCCAGCAGAATTGCCCAATACCAACGTAGGAGTATTTCGTAGTATCCGCAGTGATGTCGCATAGGGCGAACTGGGCCTCAGTCTGAGCGAACCAAGCAGACGCAGATGATTCCCAAAACTCGGGGAGCTTGAGCGAAACAGCGTTCACGGACATCTTCGCGGTCTGGAATCGTCCAGCAAAAAACGTTGAGGGTCACCTGTGTGGAAATTGTAAAAACTCGAAGAAAGCGACAATTTCTCACTTTCGCAAACAGAGAGAGTGTGTCGTTTTTTTATTAGCACACCAAAAAAACTCCCCGCGCAAAACGAGACCCGCCGAAAGTCAGTTTCCATAGAAACAAGCAGACTAAACATGGCGGTCCTTAAAGGGATTTCAATTATTTCTACCCCGTTATCAAATGATCGTGAACTCTCTGACAAGCATATGAAAATATTGCATTCACACCTTTGCAGTTGGTGGTGAATTATGTCTATAGAAGTCACTACAATATAGATACAGTATAAGCATATATGAAGCATAAGGTGGCTGTGCTATTTACAATGGTTACAGGTTTTCACGCATGTTTATTCAGCAGCCTGTCGGAACGAGCGGCGGTATCTCTCCTTCTTGCAGCGCACGTCTAACAGTCTCTGGCTGAAGGAGCTACCCAGTGCTGTCAGGGCGGGCTGGAGGGGGTAACTGTGTACCCACTTTTGCACCTCACTGTATGAGAGGGAGAAAGACAGAAAGATTAATCAAAAGTATGAACTGTTTTTATAAAATCACTGCTTTCTTTTTCAAGTATTACGAGCCAAGATCTTAAGGGTTAGAGCTTTAAGACTGAATATCTTTTGTCTGAATATTGACCAATCAAAATTCTTCATTTGCATGCAGTCCACTTGTGAACATGTTGATGTTTGAGTCACAATTGAGACATGAATGATCACATGTTACAGTTCACATGTTCACTAGTAAGAGCCAAATGTCCACTGGGTACACCAGTTAAGAAGGTGTTCTCGCCTTAGCAGTTAACTTGTCAGTTTAAAAATTGACCACTAGCTCACTAGTAAGGCATATTATGTCCACTAGTTACACTAGTTGGATCGTCCCAACCTTACTAGCTGACTAGTGAGGTTCAAAATGATAACTAGTTAACTTGTAAATCCAACAATATCCACTAGTTACACAAGTTGGTCTCATTTCGACCTCACTTGATAACGAGTGAAACACGTTTTCTTTCGAGTAAACTAGTTGAGTCCAGAGTGAGTCACTAGTTAACTAGAGGCACTCCTGTTGATTAAACTAGTTAACTGGTGAGAGGCATTTTGTCTCACTTGTCATAACAAGAAATGAACTGGTGCAAGATTTGACTGAACACATGTGACATTTTTCCTACATGTTGGGCTTTCTTTTCACTTGTTGATGTTTATGGATGGATGGATGGATAGTTGACACGTGTGCACAACTAGTGAACTTGTATTGTTTTGTAACTGGCAAACATGTAAACTTGCCAAATTTGATTATTTCACTAGTAAACCAGTTGTGTGCACATGCCACCTAGTGCCCAATTTTGTCACACATGTTCAGTCAAAGTCTATACAAATTCAGCAATAGGCCTGACAAGTGAGACAAAATACATTCCACTACGTTTAAGTTGCCCTTAAACCGAGGGCAACTTTGCCAAAAACGCCAATGGAAATGTGTACCCAAAGTAAATTTGTAGCTGTTCTTGAACCATTTGGAGTATCAGCATAGCTTTGGTCTCTTTTTGAAATACAGTATTCAAAATTGTATTCATTATGATTATTTCTCCCATACAGGAAGAATCTGTGTAAAGTGCTGCTGTCAGTGAACTATGGATGTTCAAAAACTGAAAAAAAGGCAAATCTTATGTTCGTCTAATTTCTTTTCACAAAATCTGCCTTTAAAATGGATTTAGAATGTTGATTAGGACTTGAAAACACTACAAGATCAAAGCTTGAGGTCTCCCCAAGTTCCGGTTCAAATTCGACAACTGGAACATGTAGGGTACCATTCAAATCTCCAGAAAGTCAGCTTTTAAAAGATGTATAACATTTTCACACATGTACTCAGCTGACGACGTGCATCAGCGATTTCTTTTGACAGATGACGGAGGGCCCTTCGGTGGGCCCTCCTAACTTTAAGGGTTTAACTAGTGATATGAAAATCTGTGTCACTAGGTAACTACTGTCTCACTCTGAACCCAACTAGTTTACTGCTGAGTAAACATGTGTATCATTAGTTAACAAGTAAAGTGAAATGGAGCCCAACTCGTGTAACTAGTGGATATCTCTAAATCGACTAGTTAAGTAGTTCACATTTTGAAACCGTCTAACATGTAAGGTCAAATAGATTGTCACTAGTTTGGATTTCTAGATTCACTCGTCGACATGTAACCAATAACGGGCATCCTCTAGTGAACTAGGTGCAAATCCTCAGGACAACCTGTAAACTAGTGTAAACCATGCAAATAAAGTGGGTGTGATTATGACAAAATCTTAATCCTGATTTGTGTATTTTAACTTCAGATCCAAGAGGAATCTTGGATCCACACGTCTGCCCCACCTCCTCATTATTTTTTGTGTAACTAGCGTATTCGTGGGCAGGTTGGCATCCACTAGTTCTACTAGTGAACATTTTAGACCTCACTAGTAGAACTAGTTAAGTTAAAATGTCACACTAGTGTAACTAGCATATATTTGGGTCATTACCAGTGAACAAATAACATTTTTGGCACAAACATGTTAGATATGAAGGCTTCAAGGGGCTTAAACTAGTAAACTAGCCACGTTTTTATCCGCCAATAGTAAACTAGTGAGTATTTCAGCTCTCACTAGTTAACTAGTGCAGGAAATCAAGGTTCACCAGTTAACGTGTTAGAATAATCCATGATTGACAAGTTAACATATTGCTGAAAATGAATAACTAGTCAGAGTTTGTATGCAACTAGTATGACAAAGTGCATCGCGAGTGTGGCTGAGTGTCCAACTAGTACTGAAAAAGACCGAACTAGTGTCACACACTAATGTCTGATATCAGGGATGTGGAATAAATGGTCAAATGGCTTGCCATATGTGCGGGAGGGAGTGACTTCAATTTGCTTCAAACAGACGAGAGGAGGAGTGCTCGTCCTCCGTATAAAACAGATTACACTTAGCCAGTCAGTGACTGACAGTGCTTGTTTTGGCAGCTAAATGCTATCTTGGTTGACACTTAAACAGTTGCAAACAATGCCCGAAGTCAGCTGGGATAAGCTCCAGCACACTTGAGAGGATAAGCATAGAAGATAATGGATGGATATCCTATGTCTTTAATAAAAAATATAATTTGTTTGGAATTTAACAGTATTATCACGTATAGCCTGACCGACTTGCGTTTGCTTTGACTCAGGGAAAAAAAAAAAAATCTTTGGCCCTTATTTGAGTCTGTTGGTTAACGCCTGCTGTCAAAATCCAAAGCATGATGTGATAATACAAAACCATACACAACATTTTTACACCACCAATCAATCCAGTGAAAATAATGGGTGGAGCTAGAGTAATCTATCAACAGGCGAAAGAAGGATTTGTTATTTTAACCAGTAATGTAAAAAAAGTATTAAAGAACCCTTCCAAACCTGAGTATCCCAACGGCACCACAATTTGACACATTTTGATTTTTTTAATTTGTTGTTTTGTTAACTTGAAAAAGCTGGAGAAAAACAAGATTTTTTGTGTGTGTCAGAGGCGTGACAGGTGGGAGGAATGTACACGAGGAGGACTGAAAGTCAGACAAGCTCAACGACATTCCAGACTGCGATGTTTTGACAAGAAGGAATGTTTGTTAATCATGTGACCAATTCTTGTTATTTTTTTTCTCAAAATAACCCACATGGCTTTTTTCAAAGCATCCATTCATTTATTTTTTGATTTTTTTTAATTTTTTGAAAATGTGTGCATACATCCAATTACGGTTCGACACAGTTTTAACTGGGGTGCCGAGGGGGTGGCAGCAGGTTCAGTTGGGCGGACACACACAACTGCATTCCCTGGCAGATTTTATGCATGTCAATCTAATGCAAGGAAGAGGATTTGGACCCAGAAAGAGACAGGAAATGAAAGTGGTACAGTAAAAGTCTAAAAATTCAAAGTAAAAAACAGAGCACATTTGGATACAGCAGGGCATGGAAGGCTAAATGTTCTGATGTGTAACTGAGTAATTCAGGCTTACATGCAACAAAACATCAGGCAGTACCCAACCCTGTGTGACCAAATAAAGGCCAAAGCAACTAGCAACATCAAGGGCCCAGTCAAAACAGGCAGGTAAATAACATATCTTAATGTTGATCACTAACCAAGGTTGTGTAGGCTTTGCAATAACAATTCTCAACTAGGCGTGCCACAAGATATTAGTTTGCTTGTCCCCTAGTCACAGATCCATCCATCCATTTTCCGATCTGCTTTATCCTCACAAGGGTCGTGTGTGTGTGGGGGGGGGGGGGGGGGGTGCTGGAGCCTATCCCAGCTGTCTTCGGGCAATAGGACACCCTGAACCGGTTGCCAGCCAATCGCAGGGCACACAGAGACAAACAACCATCCGTGGTTCCGTGCTCACACTCACACCAAGGGACAATTTAGAATGTTCAATCAGCCTGCCCTGGATGTTTTTGTAATGTGGGAGGAAACCGTAGTACCTGGAAAAACCCACGCAGGCTCGAAGAGAGAACATGCAAACTCCACACACGGAGGCTGGAGCCGGAATCGAACCCTGCACCTCTGCATTGCGAGGTCGACGCGCTAACCCAGAGGTGGGCAAACTACGGCCTGCGGGCCGGATTCGGCCCGTCTGTCTTTTTAATCCGACCCGCCGAAGGTTGGTACAGCACACAATTAAGGTTCGATGTAAATGATTGCATTCATTTCATTTGGACTTGTAAGGACAGGCATTTCAACGCCAGGTGGCGCAGTT
This sequence comes from Hippocampus guttulatus, assembly GCF_054856545.1. Taxonomy (NCBI): domain Eukaryota; kingdom Metazoa; phylum Chordata; class Actinopteri; order Syngnathiformes; family Syngnathidae; genus Hippocampus; species Hippocampus guttulatus. The sequence goes on from NC_141264.1 coordinate 3,843,569, forward strand.
ACTTGAAGTTGTAGAGCACAGGGAGGGAGGGGGAGATGATACGGAAGCCCGCGGTAACGCAAACTCAAGTAACTCCCGCTCAATACGATGGAATAATCATGACCGCACCGGTATTTTCTATCATTGGATCCAAAACGGCGACATGCAAGTGACTCTTGATTGTAGTGAGTTTTACTGCAATTGCGAACATTTTTACGTCCTGTAGATCATGGCATCCAAACGAAGAGGAACAGTTATGGCCGCGGAAGAGAAAGTGAAGTGACTGATCTGATTAAATGAAGCGGATTACAAAGTGTGAAACTTTCAGGAGACGCTTGGAGTCGGAAAGACTCAAATCTACGAGACTTTGAAAAATGAGGAAGTGATTCTTGCTCAGTCCGATTCTGGGTGTTTCCATGCTCAGAGTGCATGTCTGTCGAGTATATAAACGTTTCCTGGAATGGTTTGACTGTTATCGTGCTAAAAACGTTCCGCAAACTGGACTGCTAATAAGAGTGCAATCGAGTTCCATAGCACTATGGGCATCGAAGACTTCGAAGCGTCCTGTGGCTGGGTTCAAAAGTTCGTTGCACGACATCAGCTGAGCAACGCTGTCTTGTGTGGTGATCGAAGGGAGGTCAAGGTCGAGACAGTGAGTTGTGGAAAGAAAGCCACCAGGTCTTTTACTCGTCTCATTTTGTAGCAAATAGTCTGAACTTTGTTATAGTTTGTCATATACCTGTACTGTATACTGCAGTTTTTGGGCAATATGTTGTTGCACTTTGTTGCTTGTGTTGTCACACATGTACATGTATGTTGTTAACCTGGACGTTCATACAGGACATATACCACAGTTGCTTCACTGTTCTCATTAAAAAAAGTATGGTAATGCTTTAATGCTATTGTTCTGTTGATGTTTGGTATGGACTGTCAACATATACAGTTTTTCATATGTCCCGTATCTTGTGCTAACCCGGCCCACCTGTCATATTTAGAAATCAATGTGGCCCCCGAGCCAAAAGGTTTGCCCACCCCTGTAACCACTGGTCCAACGGGCGCCACTAGTCACAGATAGCAATTGCAATTAGTCGAGTAATCAGATCACATGTAAATGGCAGCATATTGTACCAGCAGTCAGCTCCTCTTATATAAACATCATTAGTGTACAGTTTGAATTATTTAAGGTACGGTGTGTAAAATGCACTTGCCATCAAGTGGTGAAGTGATAGAACGACCTAAGTTCAAAATGCATGCATTTTAAAGTACGTGCACTACGGTACCTCAGAGAGACCACACTTCGCAAGCCTACCACCAATTTCTCCAGCAGAGGTGCAAGCAAAATGGGTTTCGATTTAATTCTGTTTTTGTCATGACTTCTTCGGTTCAGGACATTTTCTTTCAAGTGTGGTAAGTGACCTCAAATGAGTGGAAAAGGTGTGGTCAACCATTTAAATTTTACACTTTCAGAGATAAAAGAAATTCCCAAAGCGACCATCATGCTCAATGGTGATACCTTTCACTGCTCTCTGTGCAGACAGGAAAGTCTTACTATTATTATCCTGGGTCGTCCGCGGGGCCTCTTGCCATTGGGACATGCCCGTAACACCTCACCAGGGAGGCGTCCAGGCTGCCGACTCACCAGATGTCGGGGCGCCTCACCTTCCGTTGAGACCCCTGCTCCTTCCCGCTGGCTGGTGGGCATTTAGCCGCGTCTGGGGCCCAAGAGCCCCGCCATTCCCCCCATCGTGCCACTCCAGTTGCCGATCAGATGCTTACAGCGCATCATCATCACCATCATCATTATTATTATTAGGGCGGCTCAGTTGTCTCCTTGTTCGTGCCTCGGCTTCACAGTGCAGTGGTGCAGGGTTGGATTCCGGCTCTGGCCTTCCTGTGGGAGTTTGCATGTTCTACCCGTGCTTGCATGGATTTTCTACGGGGAAAATGGTGTGTTAATGGAACACACGAAATTGTCCCCGGGTATGATTGTGAGCGTGGATGGTTGTTCGTGTATATGTGCCCTGCGATTGGCTGGCAACCAGTTCAGGGTGTCCCCTGGCTACTGCCCAAAAACAGCTGGGATAGACTCCAGCACGCCTGCAACCTTCGTGAGGATAAGCGGATTAGAAAATGGCTGGATGGGTAATATTAATATTCGTGGCACAGGCGCTCTTCGGTAAACACCAACGTCTGCACTGTGAGGTCGACGCGCTAACCACTCGTCCACTGGACCAGCCTATTTTAGTCTTTCACCACAACATTCCATCTTGTCGAAGAACCGATTAGACCATTCTTTCAAAAGCCTTTTTAAATCACTTGAATCTTGCACTTTTTGTTTTTAATCGTTGATTTTTCTGTTTGAGTGTGATTAATTTTTGTAAGTGTGATTTCTCTTGTTGCTTTGTTTGAATATATTTATCCTATCGTAAGTCCATGCAGCTTCCTGATCTGCATTGAGTCCTGTGCTGATAGCAATCAAATCCTTTGGTTTATACTTGTTTGTACATTTTAATGTCATTTTGTCCATTTCTGCAGGTTGACGAGACAGAAAATCAGCATCTCAGTGGACTGAGCTAGGTCGGTCCTTTAGAATGAAAATCTGCTAGTTCAGACACCCATTGATGCCCTACAGTAGGCATGCTCAAAGATTTAGCAACACGAACAAGCAAGCAAGTGATCCACTACCTCGGATCTGCCTGCCCACCAGCACACACGCACGCATTCACACAAATACAGAGGAGCTCGCCAGATTCACTCTCAGAAATCTCAACCAAAACCTTTGTTGTGTACATGGTGGCTTCTTTTTTAACTTCAAGCCTTTGGGGATAGTTTAATTGCCGGCACTACTGCCCTTGTATTTACTTGGCGTCAGATCGATATGCAGGGTCGCATCCCAGATAATTGTCTCTATGCAATTACTGTAATGGGGCGTCTTTCTCCCTTTGAAATATTTGGTTTAAACTGTATCTATACATTTCTGAACCACTTATCTTCCCCAGGGATTTCGGTTATTTTGGTTAAGGTGAAGACTTCCTCCAAGGGATTGTGGTTCTAGTACACTCACCTGTTGTTAATTTTTATCCACACAGCCTAATACTGAGCATTTCAGAGTAACTTAACAATTAATTTTAAAAATTGGCTCGTCTCTTTATGTCATTTTTTTAAGAGTTGTTAGGTTTTGCAATTGGCATGAAAATGATCAAAACGACAAAGACATCTTTGAAATACTCAAAAACTATTTATTCAAAATTAGCCTCTTAATTGCTTACCTCATTCATTCCCATTGACAGCTGGACTACATATGTCAAAAATTACCTAGGAGGGCAAGCGGTATATTTAACAGTGATGTGTTCCTCGAGCCGATCCTTGGCCTCGAGGACTGGCTCGAGGACCGAAGGTCGGTCCTTGGTCCTTGGCCTTGGCCTCGGAGTCAAGTCCTTGGTCCTTGGCCTTGGGTTGCCGGTCCTCAGACACAACAAGGGATTTGAGCCTCTAATCCTTCGTCCACAGATATAAAGGGGGCCCGGGGACTGCAATACTCATGAAGAAATCAAACGAAATCCATCCAGAGAAACCCATGTTGATGACTTTATCTGGCGTTTTAAGAGGGGTGGGGCTACCACTGACATGTGACAGTCAGTGCAACGTGTAAAGAGCGGCATCACAGTTAGTTTCAATCACGGTTCGTTCCGTTCGCGATCGGCAGTTTAAATAGCGTGTAAAGCCTTTCTATAACAGTGGTGTCTTTTATTTAGTTATTTTTGCACAGTCGTCAGTTTGTGCGGTCGCACTAGAATGTTTGTTTGAACCAAGTAATTTGCGTTACAGCTGGAGTCAATAATGCCGGCACTTCACTTCCGGGTTTGGCCGTTGGGATTTGGAGTCCTTTTGCTCGATTCCAGTTATGTTTGCTGAATGCTTTCTCATGTTTGGAATAATGAATATTGATAATACCAGTGGCGGTTCTGGGGGGGGCCAACGGGGGCCAGTGCCCCTGTAGCACCGATTCTGGCCCCCCCTGTGGCCCCCCCTCCGAGCGCAGATTACGCAGTCGTGCCGAGTCGCCGACGCGAAAGGTGGAACCAAAGTGCGTGATTTAACATTCTAGTCGGACCCTTTAGTGCGCTGCGCCACTTGAGCGGTAAAATGAGAAGCAGTCCGCAGAGAAGGAAATTACCACGACACGAGTGCTATTTTCGTGTGTGTGTGCGCGTGTGTGTGTGTGTGTGTGTGTGTGCGCGCGTGTGTGTGCGTGTGTGTGTGCGCGCGTGTTTGTGTGCGTTTGTGTGTGCGTGTGTGTGCGCGTTTGTGTGTGTGTTTGTGTGCGCGCGTGTTTGTGTGTGCGTGTGTGTAACTTTTTTAGTCTCCCGTTTTATTTTAATTTTTATTTAACAGGATCAATATATAAGACATTGCCTTTTAAAATTTGGATAATTATATGCATGTAAAACATCTAGCTTCAGTGTATTTGCAATTTTTGTCCCCGGCAGGCTGGTACCATATCATCCCCTGGCTTGAATATTCTCAACAGATGGACACGGCGTATTGTTACGCTTGCAGACATTTTAGCCCTGCTAACACTGTTTTTTTCTCATCACTGTAATGTTATGACTACAATTTCAAAGTCTGAAGAAATAAAAAGTCAAATAAGATTTCGAATCTGTCTTTTTAGCCCTGGGTTGAATGTGCCCCCCCATCAAAACCCCCAGCCCGGCCCCCTCAGTGAAATTGATCCAGAACCGCCCCTGGATAATACATAGTTTAAAATCATGGTTGATTTAATTATTTATTATTATTGTGAAGTTGAAGGTATTAAATTAATTAATGTAGTATTCGTGGTAGTGGTAATAATAGTAGTACTCAGAGAATGTTTAGAGATCAGCCATCTCGTTACCTCTGCGTCCCGCGTCCTTGACGCATAATTTTCCCACGGGACGCACAGTTCCAAATAATGTGCGTTTTTGGGACGCAGGGAAATTTCTCAGTCAAAACAAACAAACAAACAAAAAAAACTATGGCAAGCCTGAGGATTTCACGGTAACAATCGTTACCGGTAGCGTGTAGTGTCCGTGGCGTCATTTTCACGGTACCGAAAAATAGTTTAACTATTATATATACAGTATATATTATATAAAAGTCACCGCACACGAGTTGACTGTGTGATCAACACTGGGATTCCCAGAGATTTTGGTGCTCCCTAATTTTAGCAGTGGACTCCCTTTTTGGGACATCACATCTTTGCCTGGATGTTAGCCCTTATACTCTGACCACAGTGGGATAGTCTTGGGGGTGATCCCAGGGGGAATCCCAGGGGGAATCAAACAGGGATGACCTTGGGTGTTCATGTTTAAGACATATGACTGATGACAGACAAAATAGAAATTACAAGCTTTGACCTGGAAACAAATATAAAAGAAATATTCAATTAGCTCTGTTTACAAAGAAAAACAACAACAACAACAAAACACATTTGCATTTGAACTCTTATTCAGTTGAAGCGAGAAAGTGGAGTCGACTATAACTCAGACTGTTTTACTGAGACACTTCGGATAACTATACTTTTTTCAAAACTCAGTGTGCTGTAACATGATGTGAGGCCTCTGTCTGGCGCAACCGATAATCCTGCCACACACAATGGCAAACAAAACTAATGCAGTTATTTATAAATAGACAGGTCCACGCATGATTGCTTTAGGTATAATTGCAATTGTTTCCATCTTAACAGTGGGTGTTCATTTTATTCATATTGGCCAGTCAGTGCCAATAAGAAACCACAGGGAGGATTTTTTTTATGTGGCTGGATACTGTAGCTTAAATTGGGTCCTGACTCCAGCATCACGTCTATGGTCAGTGCTTGGAACTTGTGTCAAAGCATGTGACTCCTTAAGGCAAACTTAGATCAACTTGGAATTTTGTTCAAAAAAATTGAACCTTGATGCAGGGGATCATAATGATATCTCACAAACACTTTTTCCTCCCCTCACCTTTAACCCTGACAAACATACCATGTAAATTTAGACACCCAAGCAGAGTAAAAGAACCTGTTCTTCAACACAGCCCCTGTCACACCTTGACACAGAAACATGGCGCTGAGGGGGGTGTTGGGAAAATAGCTAACATAGCACAAATACTGTACATGAGACACCTGAGGAATGTGAAATTACTTCACACAGTTAAAATAGATGTAATTGTGTCCTAAGAATGTCGGTGACTGTTGATTTATGTATTTTTATTTTTATTTTTATTACATATTTAAAACAACACTCCCTCTTAAATATCTACCCCACGACACGCACACGCACGCGCACGCGTGCACAGGTGTATTATGGTGTTGAAGGCAATTCTCCGAATAGCAGGGTTGGCATGGCATTGTTTTGAACGTTTTCCATCATGCCCCGCCCTCCGTCGGCACCCTTCTCTGATTGGAGGTGGATCCACATCGGTGACTCGGCTCGCCTCGCATCACGTACACGAAAATTCAGAAGATTCCACCTGTCTCGAAGCCAATGGATCTTCGCTCATCACCTTCTGACACAATATACGTCGAAAAGCCAAAAGGCGTGTGGTATGCTAAGTGAATTTGGCCAGTGGTCTCCCACGCCTGTTCGATGTTGGAATTGCTTTAACCGGAGCGGACAAGGAAAACAACATTCACATTGCTGAGTGATTTTAGCCGCAGTGCCGCAGTTGATCATCCAACCCGAGGGAAGAATGTCACGACACCAACAGCAGACGTCGTTCAAAGCCACGGACAGCGTGGTGGAGGTCAAAAGTAAAGTGAGTGATTGGTCAATGACGTCGGGACACCTTCGATATTTGATGATATCGAAGGAAAATGGTTTGATGCACTGATTGCTCGTCCTTACGGTTAGTCAGAAAAGATGGTTGTTTGTAATTTGCTTTTATAAACAGTAAACACACAACACGTTTTCCTATCGGAGGCAGGTATTTTGAGCGTATTATGATGACATGTCGCAGTCATCATCGTTTATTTACAGTATTTATTTTCACTGATTCCACTGCCTTCTACATTAAAAAAAAAAAGGCACGGTGCCCAAAAGGAGCGAAATGTTAAGTATTTTTGAATTTATAGATAGTTTCATTGTATCAGTGCATAGTTTTTAGTTCAATTTTAAAATGGCTTAAACATTTACAGCAAACAATAAAAAATAATAAGGCTACAGTTTCACCTGAAGTTTGAGTTGCATCATCATTTATAAACATCTCAGGAATGCTGGTACAAGCTGCCACGTACAAGAAAAGTTGAATGTACTCTCATCTTAACTAAATATATTTACTGTATATATATATATATACAGTATAATGCAAGCTCTAAGCTAATGGTGGTTATTACAAAAGCAGCTGCTTGCTGCTACGATTTATATTTGATCAGATTTACCGCGCCTACTGCGGTGATTAGTCAAATAGTAAAATAATTGTTTGTGGCAGCCCTTTAGTAAGTGTGTACTCTACATATTGCACAGTACTACAGTGCCTTAAACATGCCAAGGCGTGCACATCAGGAATATGCGGTGTTTTTTATTTCTTATTATTTCATTCATTTATTTGTCCTTTTAACATATTTTTATTTTACATTGTTACTAATTCATTTTCTGGTTGTCCTTTCAAGTTATATTCAAAGTTGAGTTTTCAAGGGTTGAAGGAATATTTATTGTCATTTGAACAAACAATTACACATGATATGGTACATAATACAAGACCTGAGATACCAGGTTAGCACAGTAAGTCCCAGAACTTGTGAAAATAAAAAAACAAACAAAATAAGGTAAAATGAATATTCAAGGTTTGAATGTGTGCAAAGATACAATGCAAAATTGTGGCTGCAGCCGAATGAAAAAGCACCAGGCTTGACTTTCACATGATATTTATCAGGTCATTTTGTACATGACAAAAAGAATATCAGTGTTCAAGAATAACTCTCCACAGCTGCAGCACGTGGTGGCCAACTTGGACATTCATCCATCCTTCCATTATCTGAGTCGCGGGCACGCTGAAGCCTATCCCAGCTCTCTTTGGGCAGTTGGCGGGCTACACCCTGAACAGATTGCCAGCCAATCGCAGGGCACACATAGACAAACAACCATTCACACTCAAAATCACACCTAAGGACAATTGAGAATGATCAGTTAACCTACTAGCATAGGTTTGGAATGTGGGAGGAAACTAGAGGACCCATAGAAAACCCACGCATGCACGGGAAGAACATGCAAACTCCACACAGGAAGGCCACGGCTGTAATCGAACCCCAGACCTTTGCACTTTGAGGCAGCCCTTCTCAGCAGTCGACCACCAGAAACACTGCAGCCCAAATAACACAAAGCATGTAATATTTCGTGGAAGAAGCATTTTTCAGGGTGGTGAAACAGATTTATGGTTAACACTGTAGTGCTTGAAATTAGCCAGGTTAGTACGACCAAGTAACTTGTAATTGCAGCAGATAGCTACTGATGGAATGAAAGCCCTCACAATACATATGCAGTGAGGGGAGGGGCAACTCATGCCAGGGACCGCATTTTAGCTAAACCCTGAAAATCCCGACAACTGAGAAGTTGTGAAAGAGTTAAAAGCTGTTGGCCTTATTTTTGTGGCCAGCACAAGTCTCACTCAAAGTGCTTTCTAGCTATATGCCTCAATGGGGTTTCTTTCTTTTGGTATTTTTCATAAATGGGCGCAGTTAGGAATGGGTGTTTGCATCATTGTGGGAGTGAACATGCCCAAGTTGATTACCGGCCAAAACGGCTCCTGTTATTCCCTTTAAATTCAGCACAGATGAGGCGCGCGTTCCACATGGTGGCAGGCATTACAGATTCGCTAATTGGAGTCCATGCAGGAGATCGGTGCACGCAAAGTGCGTTTATGAAGAACTGCAATAAAGTCTCCTTGTGCGGATGATATTAAATTGGCCAATGTAAAATGGGAACTTGGAAAACGCTATCCATCCCCGACCATGCGTCTCTGTGAGTTCTAGTCCACCTTCCGTCACCAAATTGCCAGGCACGTCAGGGGCGTGTAATAGAAAATGCTCTCCGTCTACCGGAATGCCCAGCGAGGCATTGCACGGTCTGCCAAACTTCCCAAAACTTGACTTGCCCCGGCCGACTGCACGTGCGCCTATCTATGAAAATAGAGCCTTCAAACTCAACAAATCAGGACAAGGCAAGGCAAGTTTATTTGTATGGCACATTTCACGTACAAGACAAATCAAAGTATTTCACGTAAAATATTTAAAGCATTTCAGAAAGATAAACACAATTATTGAAACATTGCAAAGGGATCATAATAAAAAAAATGTAATTAGTTAAAAAATTAAAAGAAAGCATAAGTCTAGATAAATTAAAAGACAGCATACAAATGGGAATTAAAACGATAATAAAGATAGATTAATGAGAATGCTGCAGTAAACAATGTTTTCAACCCAGATTTAGGTGAACTGACAGCTTGAGCAGACCTCAGGTATTTGGGGAGTTTGTTCCACAGGGGAGGAACATAGTAACTAAATGCTGCTTCACTTTGTTTGGTTCTGGTTCTGGGACCACGCAATAGACCTGTCCCAGATGACCTGAGGGGTCTGGATGCTTTGTATTTTGGTCCAAGACCATTGAGAGATTCATAGACCAACAGCAAGATGTTAAAAATCTATTATTTGACTTGGTGTGGTTCAATATCCAGGGGGTTCTAAGGACTCTGGCAGCAGAATTTTGGATTAGCTGCAGCTGCCTGATTAATTTGTATGTTTGTTTTTTTTTAAATCAAGACACCATTATGTAATGTAGCCTTCTGAAAATAAAAGCATGAACAAGTTTTTATGTGTCTGGTTGAGACAGAAAGTCCTGAATTCAATCTATGTTTTTCAGGTGGTAATAGGCAGATTTAGTAATGGTTTTTAAAGATCAACTGTTAAGTACTTTTAGGAAAATCCCACTTTAAATATTTTTATGTCACAAATAAGTTAATTCAACAAAATACACTAAATAAAGCATGAAAAAACAATTTCTATTTCGTAAATTTGACAAAGTAATCGCTTACCCAAAATGAGATCCTGATGAGCATCAAACCCGGAAGTGTGACGTCACTTAAAGACAACAATAGCAGGGACCATTATGGAAAGTGTACAAAGTCAGTCATACATTGATTCATAAAGCGACGTTTCAAACATATCTGAGGGGATGCAGGTGTTTGAGAAGTTGGAGATAGAGGACCAGACATGTACGAGGCGGATGCTCAGAATGCGGAAAATGTGCCCGAATCGCTGGACAGGGAGTGGAGGCGAGACCCATTGGGATTGGAAGAACTGTAAACTATATGGGCTGCAGTTATTCAGCTATGCAGTTATAGCCGAGCGTTATTGTTTGCAAATCGATGCTGTACCGTGCTATAAGTTGCGCACGATGGGTTTACATACCTGTCAACTTTTCGGAGCGGCAACCTGTATAAACTACCAAAAAAATCCTTATAAAGAGCAAAAAATCCTTATAACATACCAAAGCATTTTATATGTCAAAATAACGGCAGAAAAAAACCCACGAAATTTTCAATGATATTTATTGTAGATCTCCATAATACAATGTCTGGTTAATGTCTAATCATCATTCTACTTAGTGGCATTACTGTGTTCAGAGTTGTATTCCTGCGTTACTTTTTTCACCAGCTCCAAATGCTGACCCATCGGCTCGAAGTTACAGCATCCATTCATATTTACTTTCGAAATGAAAGCATTCGAGTAGACTATCACCATTCTGGGCAAAAGCAAACGGAACTACCTGTTGGGGGGGGCGGACGGAAATTTTCAGAATCCGTATGATTTGTGCGATACGGCCATATACGTAAGATTCACCACAAAATCCGTATGAACTATGGCTAAACCATATGAGTTGACAGGTATGGGTTTACCGACTTGGTCCATGTATTCCCGCAAGCTGTGAGAGAAGACATCACAGTGGGTTGGTGTCTTACATTGTCACTGCTAAGGTAGATCTGTTGCGTTGTAGGCCACATCCCACATGTTATTGGCAGCATTATTAGTTGCAACCATGACAGAGGATTGATTCTATCTGTGCACTTGTTTGAATGTTTGCGTACAGGATTACATCCATGTACACATGTAATACTTTGAAGTGAATGTTTACAACAGCCTGTTATTCCTTGATTTGTCGTGATGGGACGATGATACCTCAAGGAGTGTATTGACATACTACACAAACTGTGTCGGCACTGTATTGATACTGTGTTGGTCACCCAATAATGACCCCTGCAGTAGTTATAAAATCATTACAGGTAAAGAAATTCCTTCCTTGTATAAATGCTAAACTGAGTTGTTATGTAAAATACTGTCTAGCAACTTTGAGTTACAATCCATAGTTACAAATTTTAACTCATGTAGAAAAGTTATATTCACTGTTAAATCATGAAATAAAAGGCAAAAAGTGATTAGTTTATACATTTTTATTGAGGAACAAAAGCTTTTGGAGTGTCTCTGCTCCAAGGCGATTTTTCCTCTTAGACACCAGCTCCCCAGACTTAGAAAATGCCCTTTCACATGGTACAGATGACAATGGTGAGCAGAGAGTTTTAAGTGCAAGTTGATGCAAATGTGGATATGTTTTCTGGTTTCATTTCCAATATAATAGTAAAGGGTCTTGGTTGCTGTGTGTGTTTGCTTCTGCCAGGTAGCGTTGGACTTCAATTATGGAGTCAGCTGTTGCATTCGAGGTCTTCTGGGTCTCTGCAACTTCCATAGCAAGTGTTATCCAGAGATTGTGCCCTAAAAAATAGTTAACCATTAGTTTAATATCACATGACACAGTGCCACAGAAATATACAAATAAACACAAAGAAATGTGTTTTCATACCTGAACTGGTCATGTTGACCACTGCCTCATCCACTGCTTGCTTGTTAGGAACTGCAAGCCAACAGGAAATATCTTGTCAAAAGCTTCACAAAAGGACTGTAATTTTTACAAGTACATAAAATACATATCAAGCAGACATTAGACGACACGGTGGAAGGTGGTTAGCACTGTCGTCTCACAGCAAGAGGGCTGAAGGTTCGATACCAGGCCTCGGGCCTGTCTGTTTGCATGAATGTTTATTTATTTTTTTTTAAGCACAATTTTTCGAGAGAATTTCAACATACCTGGGGTACTCTCATAAGTATCTGCCAATTCTTCATTGCCATGCCGAGCTCTATAATGCCTCAGCATTGATGAATTGCTCTAATTTATGTAAGATAGCTCTGTGGAGCAGAGCCAACACTTCACTTACATTAACATAAAAAGTTAATTATTCTGAAAACAATTAAAACCTCTTCCCAGAACAGAGCAAAAACTAAGGTGGAGCATTGCATTCACTTGTTAAGAAAACAGACACCCTCTCATGATTTCGAGATCAGGATCTCGTAATTACGAGATAAAATGAATAAAGCAACTGCAAGGTTCTTTCTCTGGCGATTATATGTATCACAGGTTCACTTGATAAACTGATAAAGTGAGTGCAATGTGCCACCATAAAAAATAGTATTGTAAAATCTGTCGTTCTTATTTGTGTGTTCGAGGGCTGGGTAAGTTGAGTCACGGGTGACGTCATAGGGAGGGGAGGAGCAAGGTTGGGAAAATATCGGCTCCGGCAGTTAGTCTGGAGTGCATGGGCGTGAGTTGTGGCCAATAGCAGCTCCTGTGAGTGTGTATTAATTGCTGCCTTTTTTTGTTTATTAAAAAGCAACCATATTGCATCAGCGACTGAGCGCATGCTTGATCACATTGAAGGGCATTAAAGTATATAACATAAACAATGCTCAAAGGAGAAAAAGATGTACCTTGTTTGTCGCCACAAGATCAAAATTATTCCACACTGGGGAAAACTTCTAAGAACGATCCATAATTACGAAAAACTCCATCCAACAAACCCATGACATGTTGATACAGTTTGTTTCCTTATAAACACACTTTGACGCGGCACATCCAAACGGTGCAGTTCCTGTATCGGTCACGTGATTCTTTCTGAAAGCAATACACGCACCGATACGGGGTTTCACTCTTGAGCTCTCGGCACAGTGCTGATGCACCGGTGTCACTCATCCCATCACTACTGATTAACACACCTACCTTTTCTGCAAATCCATTTGAGAAAACAGAGGTCGTCTAAGTGCTTGTAAAAAAGAATGCTCATCGAGCGTGAAATTCATTGGCTTTGCGAGGACAAAATTGTATCATTCCAATTTTCTGGGCCATTTGCATGCCCTATTCTTTTCTTTTGGCCCCTCAAATAACTGTTTGGCTGAATGTGAACAGTGCATCGTCACACAGCAAAGAGGCATTTCGCCGAATAACTCCATAACAGTGGCAAAGACCAGTTAACAGGACAATCAACAATGCATCACAATGGCTGACTGGCGACGTGGCATTCTGTAGATGATGTCACTCACCGGAGATGGCTGAACAAAAAAGCATTTCCCTTGTTAAGCACGTTGCTATGGATCTAACTAATACCCTATGTGGGTTGCATTAAAAAAAAAAAATAACAAAAGTATGTTTCAAATAGTTTTAAGTGTACTCCAGAGATGGTTGACCAGGTTTACTTCACACCTTACCATTAAATGATCTGAGTCAGTAATTGCACCAAGATTTATGGCTGGATTGGTATTTTTCAATGACGCAAAGTTAAGCGCACATCTTGGATATTTTATTTTTACAGCTAAAAACTATCACTTCTGTCTTTTTGTAGAAAAGTCTGGTCCATCCACTCATTGATTGATGAATACAGTTAATGGGACTGTAGTCATGTGATGACGTTGAATTGAAAACTTGCATGTCATCTGCGTAAATATGAAAAAAGATGTAGTGATGCTCCACAATCTGAGCATGTAGATATTAAATAGAAGTGGTCAGAGAATGAACCATTGTTGGAACCCAAAATTGTTCTTTCTTTGCACATTTTTTCAGCACTTATCTTCAAACATATTTAATGTATTTACTTTGAAACAAATCGAGAAAATGACGTTATATGGTCTTAAAACAATCGAATAATCCTCTTTGTAGGCATCAATGAATCTTGGTCCGCTGTCAATCAGAGTCATTTCCTGTTGCCGCATGTTTGGAATTGAAACAAGTAGGGATAAACAAAAGTGCGATGATGATCTTTTTGGGGTGGGGCCTTCTGGTCTTGAACTTATTCCTCTCAGCTTGTAAATATATAGACAAACCCCAATTCCAATGCACTTGGAACATTCTATAAACTGTAAATAAATACAGAATACAATGTGACAAGTTATTTTCATTGATTTTTGGGAGAAATATTTCTGCCCTTTAAATGTCTCCTACTTCTCCAAAATGACAGATATGATGACACTTGGACCTGTACTAATTAGTGGACTACTAACTACAACATTAAGAATGAAAAGGGTTGTTTTAATAGATTTTTGATAAATATTTGTGTCTATTTATGAATATTTTTATGATTTAAATGTCTCTTACTTCTTGAAAATGACAGATATGATGTGGCACCTAGAGCTGTACTGAGTAGTGGCCTGCCGTTGCCAACTATGGTATTACAGCAATCAGAATATGAAAAGTGTTTGAACTGATTATTTTTGTCAAGTTATGAGAACTTTTCTGACTTAAATGTCTCTTACTTCTCCAAAATGACAGATATGATAATACTTTGACCGCTAGGAATTCATGAGCTACCACTGCCACCCACTACAGCAATGAGAATGAGAAAAGTTGTAAAAATAGATTTCTGGTGAATACTTATGCCAATTTATTTCATCCGATTTCTCCATACTGAGAGATATTAGCAAGGCCTTATGTGTAGTCTGCATATCTAGCTCCAACAGAAGTCAGAATGAAAAAAAATTGCACTTGTTTGCATTTTTTAAAAATGCAAAAACAAACAAGACCAGTTTGAGACGTAGAATCCAAATATCTCATTTGTTTTTCACATTATGCTCTTGGTTTTATTTTTTGTGTTTTTTTTTCCAATTTAAATTTTTCTATTGAGCGTACTCGGCAACCTTTTTTTTTGGAGGGTGGGCGAGGGGGGGGGGGGGTGGAAAGTTTTTAATCATATTAAAGCAGTGCAGGGGTAGCGGTAGATTGTATTTATTTGGCATAATCACTTTCTTACTTTATGAAAGGGTGCACATCGACATTTAATGACAGTTTTTCAGTTTCTTCATGTAATTGGACAGTTTGTTCATGCACTTCACACACACATACTGTATATATTCAGATAAGATAAGAAACCCTTTATTTGTCTCACAATGGAGAAATTCCCAATTTACAGCAGCAAAATTATGAAAGGGAGAAAGTAGAAGACAAAAAGTATATAAATAGAAATATAAATAGAAAATATAAATACAAGCATATTAAAAATGGGTGAATATATAATTTTGCTCATCTCACCCCTCGGGTGGTGTCAGTCCCACATTCAGCTCGGGTCCTCTACCAGGGGCCAGGAAGCTTGAGGGTTCTGCGCAGTATCCTTGATGTTCCTAACACTGCGCTTTTCTGGGCTGAGATGTCCGATGTTGTTCCTGGGATCTGTTGCAACCACTCATCCAGTTTGGGGGTCACTGCCCCGAGTGCTCTGACCACCACAGGCACTACTGTCACCTTTACCTTCCAGGCTCTCTCCAGCTCCTCTCTGAGCCTTTGGTTTTTTCCCACTTTCTCCTGTTCCTTCTTTCTGATGTTCCCATCACTTGTGATCGCTACATCCACTACAACGGCATTCCTCTGCCCTTCATCTATGATCATGATATCTGGTTGGTTCGCCATTACCATCTTGCCAGTCTGTATCTGGAAGATCTTCGCTCGGTCATTCTCCACCACCTTTGGAGGTGTTTCCCATTTTATCCTTGGGGTTTCCAGTCCATACTCCGCACAGATGTTTTGGTAGACTATGCCAGCCACCTGGTATGGCGTTCCGTGTAGGTTTTCCCTGCCAGCATCTTACACCCTGCAGTTATGTGTTGGATCGTCTCAGGTGCCTCTTTGCACAACCTACACCTTGGGTCTTGACTGGTGTGGTATATCTGGGCCTCAATGGCTCTGGTGCTCAGGGCCTGCTCCTCAGCAGCCAGGATGAGTGCTTCTGTGCTGTCCTTCAGGCCAGCCCTCTCTAACCACTGATAGGACTTTCTGAGATCAGCCACTCCAGTTATGGTCCGGTGGTACATCCCGTGTACGGGCTTGTCCTGCCATGATGGTCCCTCTACCACAGGGGTGTCCAAAGTCGGTCCTCAAGGGCCGCTGTCCTGCCTGTTTTCCAGCTCTCCCAGGAGCAACATACCTGATTCAAATCATCAGAATCGTTCTAATGCTGCTTCAGAGCTGGCTGATGAGCTAATCATCTGAATCAGGTGTGTTGCAGGCGGGAGAGCTGGAAAACAGGTAGGACAGTGGCCCTCTAGGCCCGGAGCTGGACATGTCTGTTCTACCAGCACCTCATCCTCTGTTCCCCATTCTCTGAGTACGTCATCCGTTGGAGCCTTCTCTTTCATGTATTCATGGAGCTTGGATGTTTCATCCTGGACAGTGGCTCTCACACTCACTAGTCCCCGGCCTCCTACTTTATGGCTTGCGTACAGTCCCATTGTGCTGGATTTGGGAGGGAACCCTCCATGCATGGTTAGGAGCTTTCAGGTCTTAACATCCGTGGTCTGAATCTCTTCCTTTGGCCACCTTATTATTCCTGCAGGATATCTGATCACTGGCAGGGCCAGCTGTTTATTGCCTGGGTCTTGTTCTTGCCATTGAGCTGGCTTCTTAGGACTTGCCTCACCCACTGGAGGTATTTGGCCAGAGCCGCTTTCCTTGTTGCCAGTTCGAGCTTGCCATTGGCTTGTAGTATACTGAGGTACTTGTAGCTATCCTCAATGTCTGCTATTGTTCCTTCAGGGAGTGAGACCCCTTCAGTGTGGACTACATTGACTCTCTTAGTCACCATCTGATGTTTGGCTCCTCTGGTATCTCTACCATTGCCCTTCTGTGCTTCGCTCATGTATTGATCCATGTGTACACTTATGTTAGCCGCAATGATGCCTGACATGAGCTTCCATGTTGTGGAGAGACAGGTTATTGGCCGATAGTTGGATGGGACTGCACCCTTTAAGGGATCCTTCATGATCAGGATCATTCACCCTTTGGTTTGCCATCCTGGGTGAGTCCCATCCCTTAGCAACTGGTTCATTTGTGCTGCTAGGCGCTCGTAGAGTGCAGTGAGTTTCTTCAGCCAGTAGGTATGGACCATGTGCTGTCCAGTTTTTCATATCTGAGACTCTTTCCTGTATGTCTGCCACTGATATGGTCATTGGTTTCTGTTCTGGGAGGTGGCTGTGCTCCTCTCTCAGAGTCACCAGCCATTGTGCACTGCTGTTATGTGCCACCTCCTTCTCCCTTTCCAGTACCTTTCAGTTTCCAGTCTTGGTGGGTCTGCTCTGCTGTTCGAACCCTGCCACTGAGCGTACACCTTCGCAGGTTGTGTTGCGAACAGCCTGTTTATTCGTCTGGCCTCATTCTCTTTCGTGTATCTATTTAGGGGACTGGACAAGGCTTGGTGCCTTTGTTTGACAGTTTCAAGTACTTCAGGTATGGTCATCTGGATGTACCTCTCGGGTATCTGTCTTTTCATCACACCTCTCTGGGCCTCCGTCAATTGACTCGCATCTTTCCGAACTGCCTTGATCTTGGCCTCCAACCGTCTTTTCCATGGTGGATAACGTATCTCATGGCTCCCATGGTTGCTCTTATAGACAAGCATCTCTAGGATCACTGATGCTGAAGCGTATATCAGCTCATTGGTTTCAATGAGCCCTCAGTGCTGCATTCATGGTTTCCATGAGACTTTCCGGTGGTACTTCACATAGTCATTGTTATCGGTTTTTAGGTTGCCCAACCTTCATTCTCACCATGATCTTAGCTTTCAGGTCAGTTGCTGCCTCACTCAGCATTTCATTCATTGGGGCTGGCCTCCCAATCTCTGGTGTAACCTACTCCTCTGATCTGGCAGCCTTCA
Source organism: Hippocampus guttulatus (assembly GCF_054856545.1). Taxonomy (NCBI): domain Eukaryota; kingdom Metazoa; phylum Chordata; class Actinopteri; order Syngnathiformes; family Syngnathidae; genus Hippocampus; species Hippocampus guttulatus. The sequence goes on from NC_141264.1 coordinate 3,861,581, forward strand.
CCATGGGATCTCATCAATCTCATGTTGTTATAGCAATTGCCGTTTGTGGATGTTGGAACAATGAGCTATTGGTTGTTTCATGGTCAACCGTGACTGTGGGTTTCGAAGTAACCATTCAGCCCACATTCTCTTCATGTAACCCCTCTGACTAGGGTTGCTTGAGTCGTAGCATTCCAACAGAGCCCTGTTATCGCAGCTCGCCCATCTCCGCTTTGTTCCAGTAGCCCATTTTTCATCAAGGTGCTCTGGTTCCCCAGCACCTGACGCAGACCTTGTTTGGCCGGGCGACGTCTGACGTCATGTCATTCATTTTACTGTCTCTCATCATTGTATGAGGTAGGCATTAACGTGAAGGATCTTGCCCAAGGACCCACACTGGATGGTGTTATGTGCTCATTTTTTGCCCCAAGCGGGATTCGAACCAGCGTCTCCCGTATGCCAAACCGATGCCTTACCAACTGAGCTATCCAGCCGCTGTGTGTGTGTGTGTGTGTGTGTGTGTGTGTGTGTGTGTGTGTGTGTGTGTGTGTGTATATATATATATATATACACACACACACACACAGTATATATACAATGGTGACCCCAAAAAAAAAACGGGCCCCGTGTACACTTTATGTGATATCTCCTTTATTTATTCACCGATTGCCCTTATTTTACAGGACATGGCAGAATCAACGACTGTGAGTACACCAAGACCCCAGTGGGAGCTGGGACAAAGAATACACTGTGTTAAATTTTACTACAAGACAGGCTCGTTTAAAAAAAAACAGGACAGTTTCATGCATCAGTTCGAATGTGAAAAGGCTCCATCCAAAAGCAGAATTCAGAACTGGGACGGAGCAAGTTCTCACACCTCAAACCTGTCCCGAGATTGGCTGAAAGAGAACTTCGGAGGCCGAGTGATCAGTCTCAAGACTGATTTTGAGTGGGCACCCCATAGCCCGGACCTAAGCCCCCCAGATTTTTTTCGTTGGGGCTATCTCTCTCTCTCTCTCTCTCTCTCGTATGAGGGCAGCTTTGCGATGTTAAATGTCCAGACGTTGCAGCCATTGGACAGTGGATTCATTAGGTGCTGTGAGGTTCAAGTTGCCATCTGGTGGTCGATGAATGGGACAATAGTAGATGAGGTGTTCTGCAGTTTGGAGTTCTGGTCCACAGTCGCAGAATGGTGATTCGACGAGACCCCATCGGAACATGTTGTCATTGAAACGGCCTACCCAAGTTCTTAGATGGTTGAGTCGTACCCAGACTTTCCGGGGTAGCGTTGAGCCAGGTGGGGGTTTGGTGTTAGGTTGGACCATGAACTGGTTGGGTCTTGCAGTTTTATCCCAACGACTTCTCCACGCTTCCAGGATGTTAAAGTTGGAATCATGAAGTTCTGCAGCATGATGAGGAAAAGGATGGCGAGATTTTAGCCTTTGGCGCTTTCCAGGTTGTACCTCGGCGATCAACTGGTTTAGGGCATGGTTTTTGTCCAGCACAGCATGTTGAGCAAGGCAGTGGGTAGCTTTTTCTCTACGTAAGCTGGGTGGGGCAGTGCCTGCCAATACTGGTAGGAACTCCGTGGGGGTGGGACACAGACATCCGGTGATTATCCTCATGGTGTCGTTGAGGGCAACATCGATCTTCTTTGAATGGGTACTTCGGCACCACACTGGTGTTGCATATTCAGCTGTGCTGTAAGCAAGCGCAAGAGCACTTATACGGAGTGTGTGAGTGCTTGCACCCCAGGACGAGCCAGCTCGGCGTCTCAGCAGATTGTTTCGAGTTGTTACTTTGGCACGAAGAGCATCTATGTGCTGTTTATATGTGAGCTGTCGGTCGAGCTTCACTCCTAGATACGTGGGGGATGGGTTATGTGGGAGTGGAGTCCCATTCAGGTAGACAGAGAGTTGGCGCTTGGATTCCATGTTGTTTAGGTGGAAAGGTGTGGTGGTAGTCTTTGCCAAGCTCAATTTAAGTCTCCACGTTCTCAGGTATTCCGATATCAGTGCCATATCAGCAGTTAGTGATTTTTCCACCATGCGCCAGCTTTTGTGGGAGTAGCATAGTGCAAGATCGTCAGCATATCCATATTGATGAGACTTGGTTTTGGGCATATCGCTGATATAGATGTTAAAAGGCATAGGCGAGAGGCATGATCCCTGTGGTACTCCATTTCTCAAGCGGCGGGGTCGACTGCGTTGTCCATCGCTGGTCTTTAGCACAAAGCTTCGGTTTGCCAGAATATTGCTCAAGAAGCGTACCATTTGCTTGTCCGGAATCATCTGGAGAAGCTTCAGTATCAGTCCTTGATCCCATACAGTGTCATATGCCGCAGTTAGGTCAACCAAGATAACTCCAGCCTTGTTTCCCTTCTCGAAGCTATCTTCAATATAACTGGTCAGCTTGATTATTTGCTGGGTGGTACAGTGTCCATGTCGGAAGCCAGCTTGTTCTTTAGGCAGCTGGGGGTCAACCACTGAGTCAAGTCTGGTCAGGAGAAGTCGTTCTAGGATCTTATACGGAACACATAGCAGTGAGATAGAGCGGTAGCTCCTTGGGTCATCGGGAGGTTTATGTGGTTTCAGCAGGGAAACCACAGTAGCTTTCCGCCAGATCTTAGGTATAGACTGGTGCTTCATACAGGCCTAGAGGTATTTGCATAGCCAGTTCATGCATTTTGGGCCACAGTATTTCAAGAACTCAGGTGGAATATTATCAGGGCCTTGAGCTTTGCCAGTCTTGATCTGTTTGATGACAGAGGTTAGCTCTTTGGTGGAAAAGGGAGCTGAGAGGAAGCCATCAACGCTTGGAGCATTCCATAATCTGGTGCATTCTTGTTTCACTCGGAGGTCATGGACTTTGTCAGCCTCTTTATACTTTCCATTAGCTAATAGCTGATGTGCAATCGAGTTGGCAGTGACAGGGCAGCGTTTGGGTTGAAAGCTGCGTCCTGTGAGGCGATTGAAGGTCTTCCAAGCTACTCTGCTGGAGTGAGTGAAGTCTATGCTTTGGACCGTGTCTTCCCAACGTTTCTTACGCTTCGCGTCGAGGCATTGCACTAGATCGGTGGAAGTCTTGGTTGCTTCTTCACTGGTTGCGGCAGACAGGAAGTCTTTGTAGTGGCTGTCACACTCCTCGTCCCATGTTGGTATGAGTTGGTGACGGTAACCGCGTGGGATTGTTCTTTATGCGGCTTTGTATAGGGCTTTACAGAACGACATATAAGACGTATTCAGGTCTGCTGATGTTGAGTCTGGTAGGTGGCAGATCCTGTTATCAACTAAGAGCCTGAATTTAGGCCAGTTGGCTTTTCGAAAGTTCTATCTCTTCACAGCTTTGCTTGGTATTGGCCTGATTGGATTAGCCGGGAGTATGAGTGATGGTCTATGCTGTGACTTGGGAAACGGACTGAGGATCAACCGCCCTGGAATGGGTCCATTAATGTCGACAAAAGCCAAGTCCGGGTTAGTTGTTGTGTTCCATCTTCTGGAGTGGAAGCTGTCCAGTTGTTTTGGATCATAGAGCAGTTACAAGCCAGCGGCTGAGGCCCAGCTTTCAAGTGTTTCACCATCTGGATTAGTGGTTTGATAGCCCCATGTGGTGCTATGGGAATTGAAATCTCCGCTATATATGCAAGGTGAGGCAAAGGCAGGGATGGAATTGCCTTGCAGTTTTGTGCTTGGTGGTTTGTACACATTGACTACGGTGGTGCCTTCAATTTCCGTTGCCGTCCATTCCACTTCATTGTCACTTTGCGATGAGTTGATCGAGTTCCAGGTGGCAGAGTTCTTCACAAAAGTGGCTATTCCATGTATGCTGCTGTTAGTGCAAGCAGCGAGGTTCTAACCAGAGATCTTGAGTTTGGAATGATCCAGTGAGTGGGTTTCTTGCAGGAGGACTGCTGTTGCATTGTGCTTTTCCATAAGGTGTTCTATGATTGCACATTTTGCTTTAGTAAAGCCTTCCACATTTAGCTGCATTATTGTCACTCCGGCCCATGCAACAGATGGATTTGCATGCCCTGATAAGGGCACATGCTCTGGGCCGGTTCTTCTCACGGCTCTCCAGGGCCGAGGGTTTATCCTTTTACCACCCCGGAGGGGGTTCCTGTCTCTGATTGTTGACATTCGCTCTACAGATTTGTAGATTACCAAGGGTCACCACGTGGAAGTTGTCAACGTGAGCCCCGTTGGGGCTATCTTAAGGACAGAGTCTCCGCAGGGAAACCCAGAACCATCACGGAACTCAAGAAAGCCATCAGGGAGGAGATGAGAGCCATTACCAATTCAGTCTGTAAGAACGTCATGGACAACTTCGTGCTGCGCCTCAAGAAATGCACGGAGCTAAATGGAGGCCATCTAGAACATATGCTCTAGAACGGAGAAAAAAAGGCCAAAGACCCAAGTGTTATGATGTGATGTTTTGAATATAATAAACTAGTTATGGCCAAAGTTTCATTTCATTCGGACAAAACACTAAGAAACGGGGCCTAATTAGAGTTAGGGCCCGTTTTTTTTGGGTCACCCTTGTATATATATATATTTATATATATATATATACATACTGTGGGCGGCCCGGTAGTCGAGTGGTTAGCACGTCGACTTCACAGTGCAGAGGTACCGGGTTCAATTCCAGCTCCGGCCTCCCTGTGTGGAGTTTGCATGTTCTCCCCGGGCCTGCGTGGGTTTTCTCCGGGTACTCCGGTTTCCTCCCACGTTCCAAAAACATGCATAGCAGGCTGATTGAACACGCTAAATTGTCCCTAGGTGTGAGTGTGAGTGCGCATGGTTGTTCGTCTCTGTGTGCCCTGCGATTGGCTGGCAACCGGTTCAGGGTGTCCCCCGCCTACTGCCCGGAGACAGCTGGGATTGGCTCCAGCACCCCCGGCGACCCTAGTGAGGATCAAGCGGTTCGGAAAATGAATGAATGAATATATATACTGTATATATACACACACACACACGAATACTAAGTTGTAGATGTTAGTCGTAGTAGTTAGTAGTAGCTAGCTGGTAGCCTAGTAAAAGGGCCATGTTAAGTTGATTCACGAAATCAGTGGCTCTCAATCTGGGTTTGATCCAACCCCAGGGGTTTGGTGAATCGGTCTCAGGGTTTCGACGGAGCCTCTGTCATGGAGGTTAAGACACACCCGACTCAACATAACAATTAGTTATGACACGCCTGCTTGGCCATCGCTGGCTGCAGATGATCACATTACGTTGCTTGTCCAATCAGTGCTGCAGTAAATTTAGTTCGCTCAGTGGTCACCTTGTGACTGTCGTGATCATACGTCATACAATAAAAAAAAATATATAGTCCATGTAATTTTCATTTACTTTTTTCTGTTTTAAATCAATGTGTTTTTTTAATGTCTTGAATTTGTAAAAAATCATTTTTTTTTTTTCACGAATGAAGAGTTCGGTGAACGTGCACATGAACTGGTTGGGTTCGGTACCTCTGATTAGGTTAAGAACCACTGCTCTAAATTGTCCTCAGGTAATGGCCACGAATGTGATCAGGATTAGAAAATGGATGGAAAAGTAAATATTACATTATAATCCATTGCGAGACTAATAAAGTTTTTTTTCTTATAATTCATAATCTTAATAATACATGGGTTCAATCTGCCATGCATGCATTTCAATTGTTTAAAATAGCATTTCTTACTGTTCAATGTCTTGTTTGCAGTTTGATGCAGAATACCGTCGCTTTGCTTTTAAGAGGAACTGCCCGGGTGGCTTCCAAGAGTTCTATAGCCTCCTCCAGACCCTCCATCACATCCCAGAAGTAGACATGTTACTGGGATACGCAGATGACCATGGAGACCTTCTTCCAATCAACAATGATGATAACTTTCACAAAGCTGTTTCATCAGCAAATCCCTTGCTCCGCATTATCATCACCAAGAAAGGTAAGGATGGGGTAGTAATCACATTCTGTAGATTGAAACTTTTTTTAAATGACAGTTGAAATTTCATGGAGGCTGTCAATGAGAGATGTATGTATGGAAAAAAATCCTTCCTAAACCATGGAGTGAAATCAACTATTGTAAAAGGAATACTCTTGAAGAGATGAAGCGATACCATTTTTTCAGACTGAGTTCGACTACTTAATATTTTATTCATTCTCTGCCATTAGCGAGTACCAATACTGCTGTCTCGCTCTCTCTCGCTGCCCCGGTAGCATGCATGAACGCTAAAACATACGCTAGCATGCAGCGGGAGCAAAAGTAAGTTTGCTTGTACTTTTACTTGTATTGAAGTATTTAACAATGTACTCACGTTACTTTTCTTTGGCTCAATCCTCATCTACAAATCCACAAGTCCTCATCTTCTCTCTCCCAAATGTACGCTGGGCAAGTTCTCCATCAAACACGCCAGGTTCTCTCTCATCATTGTCATCTTCCTGCTTGCGAACTATGCATTCGTTGATCTTGAATTTTCTGGCAGTTGCTTGATTCCCATGTTCCTCGACGTAACTGATAGCTTGCAGTTTAAACTGTGCTTCATAAGCATGTCTCTTCATCGGTGCCTTTTTCAGGGGTCCTTAGCCAAACCAGTATTGTTTTGCGCAATGCAATACCATATACACTTACTGGGGGTGTGCCTTCAGGGTCCTCTTTCACACGCACCTGTCCCCCTTTAACATCCGCATCCTGTCCTCAGTCACATCTGCCTTTCTTTTATATAAGCAGCGTGTTGGTAGGAAATGCTCCCAGCCAGTCAAGCAGCATGCTCATCAATGTCACTCAACATTTTCAGATTTTGGAACTCGGTGCACACTTAAGGCGCCCGGCATTAAAAGGTCCGGTCATATAAGCCGCACCGTCCATTTTGGAAAAAATGTAAGGCGCCCGGCATTATAGGGCACCCCGTCCATTTTGGAAAAAAAAGTAAAACTTTTAAGTACTTTTAAGTATGCCTTATGGTTGTGAAAATACATAAAAAATATCATCAAATTAAGTGTTAATTAAAGTTGTTTTTTAAATTCAACATGACCCTTTGGTTTCTATGACTCTTCTCTGATTGGCTGACAAGTTTTTCACTTGCACTAAAAATTCCATCTGAATAGCGAAGATGTTACATTATTCCTGAGAAGAGCAGCGTAGGCAGTAAAAGAGGTACTTTACTTGAGTTATCAATTGGTCCTTTTTTTTCCACTGAATTCATTTCATATGGAGCATTTCACTGATGTGTTTTTTTTTCTTCAAATTCCAATAAAGACGGCAACCCATTCTGACGTGGCGCTAAAAATAATACCAGTTTAGCCGAACCAAACCAACCTGCCTACTGTTTTCAAAGCTCCTCGCATGTTCCTGGCTGGCTTGTTCGCTCAGTGAGTTTAAAAACACTGCCAATACAATCAACAACAGTCTGACCACTCTTACAATCGAATGAGATCCAGAGATGGGGTACTTGAGGCATATGAGTTGACTCGAGTTGCTATTTTTACGACTTGCAACTTGTTTAGTAATAATTTGGAATGGCTTGACTTGGGACTTGGTATCTAAGTGACCCGAATTGACTTACAGTTGAACTGCATCAAATTTATAGGATGAAATCTGCATCTTAAGACAGTTTGTCTTTTTAGGAAGGAAAGCATGAGCAAAAAGAAAAAAAGAGGGATTTTCTTTCATTCACGACAACCTAGCAACCCAGTCAGTGTCACTTGTCAGTGTTAAGTGATGACCTCAACACCAGCATAAAATTAACTCCAATGATCATGTATTTGAATTTATGGATTATTTTGTCAATGACGTTGGTAAAGATAGGATGGCAAAAGGCATGGTTTGCATTTCACTGAATGAATACACAACAACGACAAAGTCTAACTTGATTCGTCTTTACAGGTAAGCTAACATCATAGTTTAGCGAGCAATACGAACCCTTGTTTGGGACCATTAAAAAAAATATGATTGAGAACATTTAAGTACATTTTAGTAATGTAATTGCAGGGATTAAAGGGAAAAAAAATCATTTGACCGAAAACTTTTTATGCTTAAAATAACTGTGGTCAATTTACCAAAATTGTTCAGTGCAGTACGGCACACACTAATTGTTTTTAAATAACATTGTATCTGACAAGTGTATATCTTGTCCAAATGTTATATTATTATATTATTATTATATATTTTCAAAAACGAAATATGAAGGCAGAAAATAGTGCAATGAGACATAAAAATAGGTTTGGCAGGGAGGTATTCATTTAACAATATGGTCATTGTTGTGGGTATAATTTTTCTGTGGTGTGAAACTACAGTCCAATGCATTATAATGAGCTGTATCTAATATTTACATTCCCTCAATTATTACAAGTCATTCTAGAACATTTATGTCAAACTCAAGGCCCGGGGGCCAGATCTGGACCGCCACATCATTTTATGTGGCCTGCGAAAGCAAATCAAAGATGACAACTTGCATGATGCTTGCTAAAATCTCAACCAAAATTTCCAATTCTCATTTGTAATAAATAAGAGTGATACTGTAAGCATTTTACCAAACCCCTCATTTCAGTAACTTACAATAGATGAATAAACCGTTAGTCTTGACTTCTTTATATGGTTTCAGTCATAACGGCTCTCCAGGGGAGACTGCAACTAAAAGCTGTCCCGTGACAAAAATGAGTTTGTGTCAGAGATGTTCGCTCGGACAGTTGAACAGAGGCTCGACGCGGGAACAGATCGACTTTCACTGCCGGCAGGAGGCGCAGTTTTCTATGAAGCCGCTCTGTGTGCACTTCTCAACTGACACCCAACCTCTGCAGCCTCTGCCGGCTTTTTATTGATCGTGTATGCAAATTACAAGTGATATATCAGAAAAACACTCCCTTCTTCATTTACATACCACTCCGCTGGACGGCCCCAATGGGTCGCCCCTCAGTGGACCCCTGAAGGCCAAGGCATTCCCCTGGTACACGCAGCAACATCCATAGATCAACAGATACATAGACATTTTAATGAGTGGCCTTTCCACAAACTGAAACATCTGTAACCTGGCTTGGTGACCTTTTCTCATGATGGAGCGTACCGAGTACTCCCTTTCGCCCGAAATTAAATCTTCCTTTCCAAGTTGTCCGTTAACAGGCTTCAAATTGACCCCTGATTCTCTGTGCTCCATTGTGTACAAGCTGTATGAACACATGCGTTCGAGGTCAATCAAGCATGTAACAAAATGAAACTTTTAAACATGATAACATTGTGTTTGTCAATTCCCCATCAGTTTGACACCCCTGTTCTAAAATAGGAACAGCATGTTTGTCTTTTTTTTTTTAACCATGAGTCAATTGCCACCATGAACATAATTTTAAATGCTAATAACTTTTCTCCCCACTCCCCCCCATCTTGTTCTGTCTTAATAAAGAGGATGAACCTGTAGTTTTTGCAACTAACTCCCTCCAGAGGCGGAAAAAAGGCCTGGGTTTGACAGGACTCCGTACCCCTGCCTCATTGTCTACCCACTCAAAGAGCAAAATGGGTCTCCTCATTGGCCGACCACAGAACTTCCGTCAAATTTCATCAATTATTGACGTGGATATCCTACCTGAGACACATCGCCGTGTACGGCTCCACAAGCACGGTACCCATAAACCCCTGGGCTTCTACATCCGAGATGGCGCCAGTATGCGAGTTACACCTTATGGTGTTGAAAAGGTAGGACTCATCATTTTATACGAACATATTAATAACGGGGTGGCCCGGTAGTCCAGTGGTTAGCATGTCGACTTCGCCGTGCAGAGGTACCGGGTTCAATTCCAGCTCCGGCCTCCCTGTGTGGAGTTTGCATGTTCTCCCCGGGCCTGCGTGGGTTTTCTCCGGGTGTTCCCTCCCACATTCCAAAAACATGCATGGCAGGCTGATTGAACTTGTATTTAAAATGTTTCTGAACTCCTCTTCTGATATATTTTTCAGTGATTTCAGAGGGGATGTGAAAAGGGGAATTGTACAAATGAAAAGGATATTTTTGTTTTCATGTTTAGTATTTATTTTGGTAAAATTAGTATTTTGTTTTGTTTTTGTTAAATTAAGGGAAAAAAAGACAACTACTGTTTAACAAAGTTAAAGTAAAAATGTCTTATTTCCCTAAAAGGGCTATTTCTATTATTAAGCAGGCACATCTTAACAAAATAAAAGAGTTCCTGTGCCTCAACACAATACCTCTCATTATTTGCTGTGTACTGGCAAAGTGAATAATTGTTATTTTCATGCACCCCATTATTGGTTGGTGTGAGGAGTGTTGATTTGTATAAGCTTGGCTTTACCATACTAAATGGGCATATGGCCCTGCTCCCCATGACCGCCGTGCATGGGATCGGACCTTGGTCTTATTAAAAAAAAAAGTGGACCTACAGCATTTCTAGTTGAGGACCACCGCTCTAAATTGTCCCTAGGTGTGATTGTGGGCGTGCATGCTTGTTTGTCTCTGTGTGCCCTGCGATTGGCTGGCAACCAATTCGGGGTGTCCCCCGCCTACTGCCCAGAGACAGCTGGGATAGGCTCCAGAACCCCCGCGACCCTAGTGAGGATAAAGCGGTTCGGAAGATGAATGAATGAATGAATATTAATAACATATTCCAATATGGCCAACATTTGAAGACATTGTTGGGTGCTTCTTAACTTAACCCTCCAATGGCTTAAGCCTGTATCCCCCCGAGGGGTGAATGTTTGCGAGTGTTTGCCAAGGCAGCAAATGTTGTGTTCTCATTAGGGTTCGTTCAAGGTTGCAAATGTTCACAAAATCACGTTTGCGTGGATATTTCTTGTCACAAGGGAATTTTGATCGTGTTCAAGATTTCATTGCGAACAAGAAAAATCCATTCAAATGGTTGGCGGACATCTGGAGATTGTTTGGCGAACGTTTGTGAGCTTGAACAAACCCCGACGTTAACACGCATTTGCTGTCTTTGCCAGCACTCACAAACCTTCGCCTCTCAGCGGGATTCGGTCTTGAGCTGTGGACGTGCACTTTGGATGTTATTCACAGATGGAGATTGATTTATACTGTACATTCGTATTCTTACTGTTTTATTTACTTTATGCATTTCCCTACCATAGGTTCCAGGAGTGTTCATATCCCGCCTTGTGCGTGGTGGTCTTGCAGAGAGCACCGGGCTCTTGGGCGTTAACGATGAAATTCTAGAAGTCAATGGGATTGATGTTACCGGAAAATCATTAGACCAGGTAATTACGTTTCATAACACAAAATTATTCAGATACCATCCAGCCTTTTTCTTTTTGGATTTTGTCTCTTGTACTCATGCCTTGGCCACATGTGTTGATGAGTGGTTCACAGTGATCCCTTGCTATATCGCATTTCATTTATCGTGGCTTCACTACATCACATTTTTTGGAGCTCCCACAGTAACCACGGCTGTTAATATAGTTTCCTCAGAAAAGATGAAGGAACCAGGACAAGTGCTAAGATATCAACAAAACTAATGATTAGTGTCAAGCGTACCCATGCTAAAACAAGATTAAACAAGAATTGTAATTTATTTCTCACAAACGTGATTTCATGAACACACATTCTCTCTCCACCTATTCGATTGCCCAGCCAGTCACAAATCACACTCGGTTGGTTGTCTTTAGGATCTCACAGACAATGACAGAATTGATGAATAAACATTGCAAGTGTGACAATATTCAATGATAATTTTGTGTACCACCTGAGGGAGCCCTGTACCACCCTTTGAGAATCACTGGTCTTCACAATCAATCCAAGCAATGCACGAGTAAATGGATTCATTTTCATCTCTGCGACAGTATGAAAGATTCATCACAAAAAAAAAAAAACTCTCTTAAGATCATCCAAATTCCAAAAGGACACAGTTTAATGTTATCAGCTTTAATGCTGACTGCTAAGTCTGATATGATGGCCAATCTGGAAGTAGATGTCCTGGCCAACAAAGACTAGTCAACATCAATCAGTCCCAGAAGTACCTGGCATGTATGAAGCCATTAACATACCTCGTCAATACTATCAATAGTTCTGCACAACAACAGCAAAAACTGCAAGCAAACTAACATCAATTGGTGTTAGATAGTAGTTGCGAATCCTAATCTAGCAATTGGCCAACTACACACTCTTTCTTCAGAGTACAATTTGCTTTTCTAATTAACATCTATTGTGGCTCCTCAAACCAACATTCAAGAATGCCCACTGCCATAGATAGAGGTTTTATCCAGATTCATCTTTGCCCAGCAAAATATTGCCCAGCTCCTCACAGAAACTTTGATCGGATGTGTACAAATGTTCATATTGCAGACACAACAGAAAAAAAATCTGAATTAAACTATTCACGCTGCATGAAAGAAATCAGATCGATATGGGAATAAATAAATAAATAACACTTTTAAAAAATCTGAATTCAGCTGCAGTGAGAACATAGCCTTACTCAACCCTTTTTCTAAGCCACCTTATCATTAAAGCAGTGATCGTTAAACAGATGGATAGATTGTCAGATAGATGGATGGGACAGACAGACAGACATTGTTACACGGATTTTGCACCGACCGACTGGGACAAGATCTGAGGTGCACCACCTCCTTAGAGTTGCTGCTTCGGAGATTTTGGGATTGACTAACCGGGACTCTTGTGACTAAGGGCTGCAAAAATATTGACTTGACTTGACAGACAGACTTAAAGACTGACTGACTGTACATTTGGAACACTGCACCATGTCAGTAACCTTCCCATTATAGTGAAGGCCCAAGTGGTGGTCCTTGGTCTCTGTCCACAACTGGCTTCTGAGTTTGCTAATGTTGACACAGATGATCCCTGTTCCTGTCCATCCTTAATACATGACATCACCACAGAGTCATCAGGTGACATGGTACAGTTTTCTTCAAAATCCTAGGTGTTAGGCGAACAGAAAGGGAGATGCCCTTGTGCTACTCTAACATCACTGACATCATTATGCAACAGGGTGCACCTCGAGCGCACTGGCTGTGGCCTTTCCGATAAGTAATGTGTGATCTAGGACAGGGGCCCCCAACCGCCGGGCCGCGGTGATGAGCAATAGCCTGACACTGAGGCATGCGACGCACTTAGGCAGCCTGTTAACGATCGTAGCTCAAGCATACAGTTTTAAAATGTTTCTCTCAGCCCTCCGGATTCCTGTTCTTTGAATTGTACAAAACAAACTCTGAATGAAAATAATGCTAACGATAAAAGATATAGCGCAACAACTCTGATCACAAGCTGCAACTGCTGAGAGCTAACAACATCCGGTGATGCAGTCACACGTCATCGTAGGTTAAAGATTACATGCTTTATTTTAGGTTTTTAAAATGCTTTTTGTGAAAGCGAGACTGGTAGAATGATTAGGGTGCAGTGTGCATTAACACAAAAAATATATTACTAACATGCAGAGACACAAATGTTTTTTTTCCCTCCTCTACACCCCTCGGATCGACTTGGGACAAGTCCTTGATCTACTGGTCGATCGCGATCAACGTAATGTGCCCCCCTGGTCTACAGTATGTCACTCTTGACGCAGGTGAATGTGCGCTTCTCAGTCACGAGATAGGAAACGAAACCCAGGAGCTAGCAAAATGAATAAAAAACTGTCTTTGAAAAGTCTTTTCGGGAAGGAGAAAAGGCCCAGCCAGGAGACAGAAGAGAAGCCTATGACTTTCAAGAAAGAGAAGGCTACATTTAATGGACACTATCAGGAGTCCTATTTCAAATATGGCTTTATCTCAACGGGAGATTCACACGCACCAAGCCTACTCTGCATAATAAGCGGCGATGGAGAGTCGTATTTTTCATGCACTTTTTATTTGCGGCGTATATTATTTTGAAGGCACGTTTAAATGTTACCATAGCGACCAGAGAATGTTGCGGCCAGATAGGACATTCCTCGTGTCTTGATTCGTGTTTATTATTATGTTTTGAAAATACCACATTTTTCATGCAGGTCAGTAGTAGTAGACACAGGAGTCCAAAACAGAAAACAGGACCAACAAGGTGAGATGGGATTGAAGGCACTGGAGAAGTCAAAAAGCCACAACAGGCGCAGTCCGTCCGCTGCCACCCAGTTGTGAGTGAGCATGCTGCACTAAAAACTAGACTCAACTAAAGGAAAAGATAGATTGGTGGGAGGAGCAATGTGAGCAGTACACAGGGTCAGGTACTTTAATCAATAATTCGATACGATTATCATAAAATCACAGTGGAAAGAGTAACGCGCATTCCGAAAAATGCCAAACCTGTTCAGCAACAGTCATATGAGTATACTTCTTTGTAACTTTAATTTGAGACCTTGCAAACGCCCCCCCCCTCCCCCCTATATCATTTCAGGTGACAGACATGATGGTGGCCAACAGCCACAATCTTATAGTGACAGTGAAACCAGCAAACCAGAGGAACAATGTCATTCATCGAGGGAGTAAAACAACAGGAAATTCTGGTTCTTTTGGCTCAAATGGATCGACAGGCTCCGCTCTGTCTCATGATTCGACGAGTCCTGCCTCTCACAGCACACCTATCACAGCAAGGTTTGACATGTCATGCGTTAATATACAGAATCAGGATTGGTGCTTGTCCACATTTATAAACCCCAGCCCCAATGAGGTTGGGACAATGGGTAAAACAGAATACAATGTCAATACAATGTTTGCAAATCCTTTTCACCCGCTACGATATTCAGTTCAAACGGATAACCTTGATTATTTGATAGTTTTTGGTTGTTTTGGAGATATGGCTTTCACTTGGCATGAGAGTTTGAGCTTGCACTTGTCTGTGTAGCGATGAATTCTGTTAATTGACAATGGTTTTCTGAAGTGTTGTTGAGCCCATGTGTGGCACTCTTTTTCCAAAGTGATGCCATTTTTCTTTTTCATGCAGTGCTGCCTGATGGATCGAAGGTCACATGCATTCAATGTTGGTATTCAGCCTTGCTGCTTACGGTACATGCAAATAGGCCTCCAGATTCTCTGAATCTTTTGATGATATTATGGACTGAGGATGATGAACTCCCTAAATTGCCGGGAATTGTATGTTAAACGTTTTTTTTAAAGTAGTGTTTGAAGTATTTGCTTACGCATTTGTTCCCAAAGGGGTGAACCTGACCCCATCCTTGCTTGTGAATGTTTTAAAGTTGATGACAATGTGTCAGTAAGACCCCATTCATAACTTACAGAATGGAAAAACACTCAATAGTATAAATTAACAGTTGCTAGAAGCAGCTGTGATTCCCAGATATCAAGTGGAAAGCCTATTGAGCCACTTTATATGATTGAATTAACTGAAGAAAAATCATAATATTCACTCAAATTGCACACATAGACAAAAAACTCACACCTTGGGACAATTCGGAGGGCCCAATAAATCACCATGCATGGTTTTGGAAAGTGGGAGGAAACCGGAGTGCCCAGAGAAAACGCACACAGACACGGGAAGAACATGCGAACTCCACACTGGAAGGAGCCTGGAATCAAACCCTGCACCTCTGCACTGTAAGGTCGACGCACTGACCACTCGACCACCGGGCCTGTGGCCCACAGATTTATTGGAAAAAAATGAATATAAACTAAATACAACTTGCCAAGAAAGGAATGACCCAACTTAATATTTTGTTCCACAGCATATTGTGGTGAGAACCGTGATTTCCAGCAGTGGAAATCTTGGTCTCAGCTGCAGGTGATGGGTGCTTCAACAGAATATAACCTCAAAAAGTGTCGCGAAATCACCCAAGAATGGCTAAAAACAAAACATACTGAAATACTCTTCTGAAGTGGTATACTGTGGTTACTGACATAGTTCGTACGAAACATCCGTGGAAGGAGCTGAAACATGCAGACTGGAGAGCCACATTTGAGACTTGCTCTTTGCGCTCATGTCAATAATATGAATCATGCAAAATATCTGTCGACCGCTACAGAAATCTCACTGAAAGTTACAGAAATTGTTTGACTGCAACAATTGCTTGAAGCGTTTGTGCCGCAAAATATGAATTTATAATTAATTAATTTTAATTGGGTCGACTGCTGCTTCTTGCCTTTCACCGCTGTGGCCTGCAGATGGTCATCGCTGAGGTCCGCGAATTGATCTCACCGATTTTCTCCATCAGCGTAAACAGTACTTGATGGTAAGCAAAAAAATGTTAATACCGTGTATGTGAAGACGCAAGTACCGTTGTTGTCCACTTGAGGTCGCCTTCCTCACATGAGCAGTGATATTTTAGTTTCAATGTGGAAAAAGCTGTTCTCCTTCCATGCTGATGAATGAGGCATGTTGTGTGCTACAGCAATCTATTCCCAGTTTTTTGATCCGGGAGACAGATGGATGTGATACTGCTGCTCAGTACCAATCTGCCAACTCTGACAATGACAACTGTTCAGACTTTTCATTCTGGTTCAAACTTGTCGATAGATTGGTGAAATGAATTTTGCCCTTCCACCTGTTTTGTTGAAGCCAAACAACTCAAAGTAATTCAACATTTTCTTAAAAATGTATGATATAATACATATAATTTTGCAATATAGTTTTATTGACTGTTTTTAACTATTGGTATTATTCTGAATACAACTACAAACTAAATTCCAATCTAGTTGGGATGTTGTGTTCAACCTAAATAAAATCAGAATATAATGATTTGCAAATCATTTTCAACCTACATTTAATTGAATACACTACAACGACAGCATATTTAATGTTCAAACTGATACACTATCATTTTTAGCCAACACTCACTGACTTTGAATTTTATGGCTGCAACACGTTCCAAAAAAGCTGGCACAGGCTCATGCTTACCACTGTGTTACATCACCTTTTCTTTTAACAATATTCAATCAATGTTTGTCAACTGAGGACACTGATTGTTAAATCAGTGGGAAACCTGATTTCGTGGGAATTGTTTCCCATTCGTGCTTGCTATATGGCTTCACCTGTCGAACATTCTGGGTTCGCCATTGTCATACATTACGCTTCATAATGCGCCACACATTTTTAATGGGAGACAGGTTTGGACTGCAGGCAGGCCATTCTGGTGCCCACACTCTTTACAACATGTTATGATGTTGTAACATGTGCAGACTGTGGTTTGGCATTATTTTTATGAAATACGCAGAGGTGTCTATGAAGAAGACGTTGCTTGGCTGCATAATGTCCATAATTTTTAAACGCAATTTGAAATGTGGACTTGTCAGACCACGGACCACTTTTCCACTTTGCCTCAGTGTATTTACTGACATTGTTTTTCAAAACTGTTGCTGAGGCCGTGTGGTGATATCCTTGACACATGGATGTCAGTTTTTGATGCAACGCCGCCTGAGGAATTGAAGGTCACGGGCATTCAATGTTGGTTTTCGGCCTTGCCGCTTACATGCAGTGATTTCTCCAGATTCGTTCAACATTTTGATGTTATTATGGACCATAGATGATGAAATCCCTAATTTCCTACAATTCTACATTGAGGAGCATTGTCCTGATACTGGTCGACTATTTTCTCATGCAGTTCTTAAAGAGGTGAACCTTACCCCAACTTTGCTTGTGAATGACTGAGCAATTCAGGGAAGGTCCTTTTATGCCCAGTCATGGCATTCACCTGTTCCCAGTTAGCCTGTTCCAAGCAGGTGTTTGATGAGCATTCCTTAACACTCTTTTTTTTTTTTTTTTTTGCCACTTGTCCCAACAAGTACTAATTCTAATGATTATTTGCTAAAAACACTGAAGTTTATCAGTTTGAAGATGAAATATCTTGTCTTTGTAGTGTATTGAATTAAATATTGGTTGAACATGATTTGTAAATCATTGTATTCTGTTTTTACGACCCCCGACCTAATTGGTACAGTATTGGGTTTGTAGAAATGTGCCCCCGCTGGGGGAGTGGGGGGGGGGGGGGCAATGGGATAATACACAATCAAGTATGCAGTGACAAAAGGAGGCTCGTGGCCTGTATTGTGGGTGACTGCTATTATAATTCTTGTTCTGTATTTTGTGCTCATTTTAACTCCATTTTGTGTATGCTGCATAGTTCTGTTAATGATGTGTTTGAAATGTCATATGTTTCAGTAACAGCATCGTAGAGGGTGACAGCGATGAAGAAGAAGATGATGACGGTGACCTCATCCTGGAAAATGACTGTTTGACATTATACCAATCACATAACACTACGAACCTCACCAGTGAAAGATTGCACAGCAGCCCTGTGGTTAGAACCCTTCCACAGAGCGTTTCCATGCCTGAATACATGGCATCAAACCTGAGGTCTGGTCAAAACGGACATCCAGGTCACAGCATTCAGCGGAGTATGAGAGAGGGTGGCAACATATTAACACTGTGAACACAGCCATGTGTTTTCCTGACTGTCAAATAACATGGTAAAGAAGAAAAAAAAGAGGAAAATCTTTATGGGTGCCTGCGGTTGATTCGCTGATACCTATTACAATTTCCAATACATGTATATAATCAGCAGCAATATTGATTTCTTCAATTACCATGGTGGACAGATTGCATTATGAATTGATGTGACTTGACATCACTCTTCGCAGCCGTTATTGATATACAGTATATGGTTGTTAAGAGATGTTTATACTGCCATACAGAAGTATAGACTGCATTAAAAATATGGAAACTGCAGTGAAGCAGGTAAAATACATATACAGTGGACCCCCTCTATTCACCGGGGATTTGGGACAGAGCCGACCGCGAATGGCAAATGGTTGGTTCCCGAAAACTGAAATGATCAGGAGCGTCAAATTTATTTTTGTCATGGGCCACTTCGTCATTAGGGTTTCCTTCAGGGGGCCGTTTTAACTGTGAACACCAATTGCCTCATGTTTCATTAACACAGGAAGATGATGACTAACTATACTTTTGCAATCAGGGGCCATTTTTGTTCAAATGTTATTACATTTATTTTAAAAGAGGGATTGGTAACAAAAAAAAAATACTTGAGATATCCAAATGCTTTTAAAATTGCTTTGACGGGCCACATAAAATGATGTGGTGGGCTGGATCTGGCTTGAGTTTGACACCTGTGACCTGTATTAATACTTTAACCCACAAAGTATGATCCCCATACATTTTAAAGTGTACCTCCAATGGCCCATTTCTAGGTATTGATGGGGAAACATAGCAATATTGAAAAATATCCGGTGTGCCCATCTTTGTGTCTATTTGCCAAAACAGTACGCCCACAATTCCCCTGGTTAATTTGAAAGCAAGGCACCATTTTCGGAATGGATGTGACAGCACGTCGTTGACTGTGTCTTCACTTACTACTTGTTACTATTGAATGATGCGCCACATCATTGTTGTCATAGATATTGTGATATATCGTCTTTAGGAGATAGACTCGTACCTCAAGTCTGCGATTGCTGTTCGTTAACCATTTAACCACTGAATCCCGAATCTATTTGAATGGATTACTAATTGTACATTTGCTAAAAAAAAAAAACATGTTGTGGAGTCCCCAAAAAATCTAACATCCGATTTTATGAAAAGTGATATATAAATAAAGTTTGATGGATTGATTGATTTATCACGATGGTAGTGAAGTGCGCTTTTATTATGCTTTATCGACAAAATACTTTTTTTTTTGAAAACGTCATTTACATATGCGTTGACGACAACCCAGCATCAACCTTTAGCTTGAGATACTTGATTTACCGTATTTTCTGCACTATTGGGCGCACCAAAAAGTCTTCAATTTTCTTAAAAGCTCACCGACGCCTTAAAATCCGGTGCGTCTTTTGTATGGTCATTACGGTAATACGTCGACTCCAAGATGGCTCCTTCCTGGAGACATGATTCCAATGTTATAACTTGCTGTTGGTTCAGTGAACTGTGTCACTGCTTTATTAAATAAGTTTGTGTTGCAGCTCCGAAAAAAGGAGAGCTGTGGTGTTATTTTTTTAAAACAGTCTCACCAAATACAGGTCCCGGTACGTCTTTGTCTGTCTCCGTGTCTTCTTCCGTTCGACTCGAGAGACGTTCAAAACCGCCTCCGAAAAAACGTAAACTAACGATTACTTCAATGAAACTACAAAAATTGAAAATAATCCATCAAAACTGAAAAGCAAGCGAGGATATCACAAAATAAATTTGATAGCCGCCCCCCTACAGAAATTATTTTGTGATTTCATCATTTGTGAATACACAACAAAGGAATAAATAACTATGACTGACATCTTCTTGTGTTATTTTGACTTCAAGATGGCACCGCGAGAGAATTTATTTTGTTCTTCTACTTCTTCCTCTCATAACTTTGCTACTGTGAAGTGGGAATTTCTCCATTGTGAGACTATGAAAGGTTTTCTTATTTTATCTTATGTGATTGTACTCTTGGAGCTACGATAAAGGAAATCCCAATGGGTTTTTCGGAGGCGGTCATGAACGCCTCTTGAGTTGACCGGAATAAAAGAAGGGAAGGAGACGGACAAAGACACACCTGAGTTTGTTGAAAAAAATGAGAGCTGTGGTTGTGGTTTTATTATTTTTTTAAACGCAGACTTTTCTGAATGGTTTTCACAGGCTCAACAAATACAGGTACTGGTACGTCTTTGTCCGTCTCCGTGCCTTCTCTTCCGTTCCACTCGAGAGTCGTTCATGGCCGCCTCCGAAAAATGTAAATTAATTCTTACGTCAATGAAACCATGAAGAAAATCAAGCGAGGAAATCACAAAATAAATTCTGTAGGGGGGCGGCTATCAAATTTATTTTGATGCATTATTTTCACTTTTCGTAGTTTCATTTAAGTACAGTAATAGTTCATTTACATTTTTTAGAGGCGGTCATGAACGCCTCTCAAGTTGAACGGACGCCTCTCGAGTTGAATGGAAGGAGCGTAGCACCATCTAGTGGAGGCATTGTAGATTGCGCCTTTTAGTGCGAAGCGTCTAATGTATGAAAAAATTTTTACAAAATAGCCATTCACTGAAGGTGCGCCTCATAATCCAGTGCGTCTTTTCTTGCAGAAAATACGGTACTTTAATCCCAAAATCTCCCGTCATACACATGTTGAACAGCACAACTCAGGATGTTCTTCCAACCATCCATCAATCCATTTTCTGAAGCGCTTATCCTTTTCCCCTATAAAAAATGGACAATCCGTAAAAGGTGGCAGCTCTGCATAGGCAAACGCTTCCGTGTTTTGTCCTCGAATGCAACCCCCAAACATATGTCAGACATAGACATGAACACGGATGACTCCAGGATTTTTTCTCTCCCTGCACTAAAGGCGGGCTAGACCGATTCATAGCGGGCCTGAGAAAATAATTTATCAATATATTTTAGAATATCAAATCAAATGCTGGAGGAGCTCAAGCTGGGCTACACAGATTTCTGACAGGGCTATAAACAACCCCCACCACCACAGTGTAGCGCCAACCCTATATATATATGTGTGTGTGTGATAGACTCACCTTTCAACGAAAGGAACAAGTATTGTTTATCTGCGAACTTAGATGCCATGCGTCAGATGCGTTTCGGTAAGAAAGGTGCCGTGATCCATTATAATTTTGCTTTAATACAACCAGTGTATCCAAAATGCATTTGAATGCAAATTTGTTTGATTAAACCATATATATCTTTCATTCTCACCACCACAGGTTTTAACAGCTGTTCAAATGCTTATAAACATTATTGTACCTTAAGAAAAAAAAGTATACTGAACAGCACATGCACAATGTACAGTAGCTGTACATGCACGACAACAATGATAATGATGATGAATTACCCTATCTGCTGCAAGCCGGTGTAAAACAATGAACATTTTTCACTGCACAGAAAAAGTACAGGAGTTACATCGATGGTGTCGATGCTCCCGGGGCCGTCCACGCCGGGACCAAAGTCTACTCAGCCGATGCATGAGTTAGCGCTCCGATGTCTACTGAGACAAAATCACTGGATCCACGCAGTCGTAAATGGTTTAAGTGATGTTCTGCTGGGCTGTTGTTATAAGTTCGACTGGTTTTGAAACCATGTTTGTTGAATCCTTGTTTGTCTTAAGTATGACCCAAAGCAGCAGACATGGGAGCCACCATTATAGTATCATTAACCGTTATGCCCCTTCTCCTCCCACTTCTCTCCCCCCACTGACTGTATATCTCAAATATATTATGACTCTTTCAGAGTTGTGACTTAGTGAGTGTGTGTATGTCAGAAGTTCTGCCAAACACATAACCGCCTTGTGATTTTTAGCTTTCTTATGGTAGAGAGTAATCATTGTCTCATTTAAAGAGACACTTCAACACGCTAAATCAGAAGTGCCCAACCTTTTTTGACAGAAGATCGAATTTTGAAGCGACCAACCTCCCGCGATTGACCTGATCGCGAGCGTGCAAGCATACACACACACGCACACACGAGGGTGTGTAACAATGCCCACGCGCACATATGCACACACGCATGGCACGATGAGCAACAGCCGTAACGGCCTCCAAAATGAATGAAACCGAAACCTACAAACACACAAATCTTTTTTTCCCCCCCATCTCCGTCTCCCACCCCTCGCGATCAACTTGGGACCAGTCCGCGGGCTACCGGTTGATCAGCACTCCTGCACTAAATCATACTTACTGTTCATAGTATTTTTGTTTTTTAAAAAAAAAATCTGTACATTTTGCATTTACTTTTTTTTTTTTTTTTTGTCACATCACTGGCGAGTTCTTCTGTAAATAATGGGATAGGTGAATTCTCATTTGTCTAACTACAAATATGCTCTGGTCCACTGTATTATTTTTATTTATTTATTTTATTTTTAAAGGAGGGAGATCAAAGGGGAAAAAAATCATGACGTCAGTATACTGTGTCATTTGAAGAGATTGCAAAAGCCCATAACAAGCGCCGAGACTACAGTAAATATTCCCATCCCCGGAATTCTATGGAAAGGAATATCCTTCACCCGGAATAAAAACCTATGCATTAACATTTTGACTACGATATTACGTGTTACCGGAACTTGCGTATGCGGAAATTCCACTACCCGTAACCCGGATGGAGGTGTAATGCCGCGGGAGCTTAAATACACGCAACGCCCACCCGATGCAACAGAAAAGACACAACGCTGAAACAAGTTTTCACTTCACGTTTTTCGATCATCAGATTCTAAACGACGACGTGTAAGTGAGTTTTTATTGCCGTGCGTTTTACTGTAATTGTGAATGATTTTAACTTGATTCACTTACGTCCTGGAGAACGCAGCACTAGCTTAAAAGCAGCACCCACTCGACATGACCGAAGAAACGTGTTCACTTCGCCGTTTTCATTCATCAGATTCGAAACGAAGACGTGCAAGCGACTTTTTATTGGCGTGCGTTTTACTGTAATTGCGCAAGATTTTAACTTTATTCACTTACGACGTGTAGATCATCGCATCGAAACGTAGAAGAACTGTAACGACTGGAGCGGAGCGAGTGAAATGCATCCGTTTGAGTGAGGCTGGACACAAAGTTAAAAAGATCCAGCAGACACTTGGAGTGAGAAAGACGGAAATCTACGAAACTTTAAACAACAAGGCATCGATTCAACTCCTGATGACAAGCCACCATCCAGCAAGGAAGCAATGCAAATGGCAACAAAAATCCTTCAGTATGCACAAGAATTACCAGACATCGGTGATCAACGGGACAGTTACTTGCAACTAGCAAGAAAACTGTATGACACGCAGGCAAACATTGTCATAAACCGAAGAATGCATCCAACAAAACAGTCCAAAATACACATTTTTTTCCCAAGACAGAAAAAAATAAACATTCAAATACTGTATGTATTTTACTGTTGTGATTTTTTTTGGGGATACACCTGTATTGCAGTTTTTGTTATATAAACAGTTTTTTGATAGTATATTTTTGTATTTTATTGATTGTGTTGTTACACGTGCATTTTGTCAACATACTTGCAGGTTCATAAAGGACATGTACCATGTTCATTTCCCAAATGAGGAATTTCTGTTATCAGGACAAATTGGACAGCGCAAACACGAGTCCGTACTAGAGAATATTTACTGTATTTGACTTTCATAAGTTGTTTGAGTCAATCACCCTATTGTCCATTCATCCATTTTCCGATCCGCTTTATCCTCACAAGGGTCACGGGGGGTGCTGGAGCCTATCCTAGCTGGATTTTAGTTAAAAAATGATAATTAGTGAATAGAGGAACAAATCATCAGTCCCATTAGTACGATGCAGGGTTGAAGGCCTTGCCTTTTCTTCTCCAAGCACAGCCAGAATCCATATGCCCAAACAACTTCACTTTGGTTTCATCCAATAAAAGGACTGACTTCCCAAAACTCATCCCTGTTTCAGATGTTCTCTCCAAACGTCAGTGCGGTTTTGATGTGCCATCGTGAGAGAAACGCTGTCCATTCAGGATGATGACTACAGTACATTCTTGATGACAAAGAACCCTCACGACAGGCTTTCGTTTCACATCACGTTACTTTCAAATGAAAACGTCAACGTGATTATTGCAGAGATCAGCATCATCTCACTGATGGCATATCTGTGATATACAGTATGATACGTTCTCTCCAAAGTGTTGGATATTGATCATCCATCGATCGATCGGAGCATCCCTAACATGTACCAATTGGGGAACTAATAAAGGTAAGTCTGAACTGAAACACAACTGTTCCAAATAACTCCAGCCACAGTTTTATGAAATGCAAAAGTACAGAATGCATTCATTGGTTATCAAAAGTAACTAATTTGGCTCCTACACCCTCATCTTTACGTCTAAAATGTGTTTTTATCATGGCTTTGGTTGTTCACAGAAAATTGCGGAACAAACCTGTCTTAGGTAGGTACACAGTCCACTTTGTTAGGTTTCTTGTACATATTCATTGGGAATGTCTTACAACAGGAGAAAATTGTTGAAGACAGGTTTGGCTCAGATGATTCCCCCCTCCCCTTTTTTTTCTTCTTAATGAGATGGTCCTTCAAAGAAAACGAGCTATTATGTTTCCAAATAACACATAATCACACTTACGATCTAATTGGTATTTCCTTTTGAAGGTGACCTAAATGATGAGTTATTAAGTGTAATTTGCACCAAAAGTGGGTGAGAGCATGACGTAAATAATTTCAGGGCAGACTTTTTTTGTGACATTAATATGCTTAGAGTTGGATTGCCAAGTGATGCATTTACACTCAACACATTTCTGAACTCAGTGATTCTCAACCACTGTGCCATGGCACATTAATGTGCTGTGTATATATATATATATATATATATATATATATATATATACACACACACACACACACACACACACACACACACACACACACTGTGTGTATAGCGGCTGGATAGCTCAGTTGGTAAGGCATCGGTTTGGCATACGGGAGACGGTGGTTCGAATCCCGCTAGGGGCAAAAAATGAGCACATAACACCATCCAGTGTGGGTCCTTGGGCAAGATCCTTCACGCTAATGCCTACCTCATACAATGATGAGAGACAGTAAAATGAATGACATGCCGGCTCAGACGTCGCCCGGCCAAACAAGGTCTGCGTCAGCTGGGCAACCAGAGCACCTTGATGAAAAATGGGCTACTGGAACAAAGCGGAGATGGGCGAGAAGCGATAACATGGCTCTGTTGGAATGCTACTACTCAAGCAACCCTAGTCAGAGGGGTTACATGCAGAGAATGTGGGCTAAATGGTTACTTCGAAACCCACAGTCACGGTTGACCACGAAACAACTAGTAGCTCAGTGTTCCAACATCCACAAACGGCAACTGCTGTCACAACTTGAGATTGATGAGGTACAACGTGAAGGGCCCCAGGCTGCCAGATCAGAGGAGGAGGTCATTCCAGAGATTGGGAGGCAAGCCCCAATAATGCAGATGATGAGATTGGGAGGCCAGCCCCAATGAATAAAATGCTGAGCGAGGCAGCAACTGACCTGAAAGCCAAGATCATGGCGAGAATGAAAGCTGGGCAACCTAGAAACCGATTACAACGGCTATGTGAAGTACCACCTGAAAGTCTCATGGAAAGTGTGAATGCAGCACTGAGGGCGATCCCTACCGTAACGATCACGGAAACCAATGAGCTGATACACGCTTCAGCATCAGTGATCCTTGAGATGCTTGGCTATAAGAGCAACCATGGAAGCCATGAGATACGTTACCCACCATGGAAAAGACGGTTGGAGGCTAAGATCAAGGCGGCTCGGAAAGATGTGAGTCAATTGACGGAGGCCCAGAGAGGTGTGATGAAAAGGCCGATACCCGAGAGGTACATCCAGATGACCATACCTGAAGCACTCGAAACTGCCAAACAAAGGCTCCAAGCCTTGTCCAGCCGCCTAAAGCGATACACGAAAGAGAATGAGGCCAGACGAATAAACAGGCTATTCGCAACACAACCTGCGAAAGTGTACGCTCAGTGGCAGGGTCCAACCAACCCCCTGACCCACCAAGACTGGAAACTGAAAGGTACTGGAAAGGCATATGGGAGAAGGAGGTTGCACATAACAGCAGTGCACAATGGCTGGTGACCCTGAGAGAGGAGCACAGCAGCCTCCCTGAACAGAACCCAGTTACCATAACAGTGGCAGACATACAGGAAAGAGTCTCAGATATGAAGAACTGGACAGCACCAGGTTCACACCTGCTGGCTAAAGAAACTCACAGCACTCCATTAGCGCCTAGCAGCACAAATGAACCAGCTGCTGAGGGATGGGACTCACCCAGGATGGCTAACCGAAGGGCGAACGATCCTGATCATGAAGGATCCCTCAAAGGGTGCAGTCCCATCCAACTATCGGCCAATAACCTGTCTCTCCACAACATGGAAGCTCATGTCAGGCATCGTTGCGGCTAAGATAAGTGGACACATGGATCAATACATGAGCGAAGCACAGAAGGGCATTGGTAGAGATATCAGAGGAGCCAAACATCAGCTCCTGGTTGACGAACAGTCGCACAAGACGTACCAACCTGTGCACAGCCTGGATTGATTACAAGAAAGCCTATGACTCGATGCCACATACATGGATCACACTGAATGCTTGGAGTTGTATAAGGTGAACAGGACCCTAAGAGCCTTCGTTGCGAACTCGATGAGGATGTGGAAAACCACACTTGAAGCCAAAGGCAAGCCACTTACCCAAGTGTCCATCAAATGTGGCATATACCAAGGTGATGCACTCTCCCCACTGCTGTTCTGCATAGGACTGAACCCCCTAAGCCAAGTAATCACCAAGACAGGCTATGGATACCGCCTCAGAAATGGAGCTACAATCAGTCACCTCCTCTACATGGATGACATAAAGCTGTATGCTAAGAGCGAAAGGGACATAGACTCCCTGATCCACACAACCAGGATCTACAGCAGCGACATCGGGATGTCATTCGGGCTTGAGAAATGTAGTCGGATGGTGACTAAGAGAGGAAAGGTAGTCCGTACTGAAGGGGTTTCACTCCCTGAAGGAACAATAGCAGACATTGAGGACAGCTACAAGTACCTCGGTATACCACAAGCCAATGGCAACCTCGAACTGGCAACAAGGAAAGCGGCTACGGCCAAATACCTCCAGCGAGTGAGGCAAGTCCTAAGAAGCCAGCTCAATGGCAAGAGTATGACCCGGGCAATAAATAGCTATGCCCTGCCAGTGATCAGATACCCTGCAAGAATAATAAGGTGGCCAAAGGAAGAGATTCAGACCACAGACGTTAAGACCCGAAAGCTCCTAACCATGCATGGAGGGTTCCATCCCAAATCCAGCACCCTGAGACTGTACGCAAGCCGAAAGGAAGGAGGCCGGGGACTAGTGAGTGTGAGAGCCACTGTCCAGGATGAAACATCCAAGCTCCATGAATACATCAAGGAGAAGGCTCCAACGGATGACGTACTCAGAGAATGTCTCAGACAAGAGGAATTATATATATATAAAATTCCTCGTCTCACCCCCCCTCGGGTGGTGTCCGTCCCTCATTCAGCTCGGGTCCTCTACCAGAGGCCAGGAAGCTTGAGGGTTCTGCGCAGTATCCTTGCTGTTCCCAGCACTGCACGTTTCTGGACTGAGATGTCCGATGTTGTTCCCGGGATCTGTTGCAACCACTCATCTAGTTTGGGGGTCACTGCCCCGAGTGCTCCGACCACCACAGGCACGACTGTCACCTTTACCTTCCAGGCTCTCTGCAGCTCCTCTCTGAGCCCTTGGTATTTCTCGAGTTTCTCGTGTTCCTTCTTTCTGATGTTTCCATCACTTGGGACCGCTACATCCACTACAACGGCTTTCCTCTGCCCTTTATCTATGATCACGATATCTGGTTGGTTCGCCATTACCATCTTGTCAGTCTGGATCTGGAAGTCCCACAGGATCTTCGCTCTGTCATTCTCCACCACCTTCGGAGGTGTTTCCCATTTTGACCTTGGGGTTTCCAGTCCATACTCCGCACAGATGTTCATGGTTGATTTAATTATTTATTATTATTATTTTGAAGTTGAAGGTATTAAATTAATGTAGTATTAGTGGTAGTGGTAATAATAGTAGTACTGGTTAGAGATTCAGGTTAGAGATTCAGCCATCTCGTTACCTCTGCGTCCCGCGTTCTAGACGCGGGACGCATAATTTTCCCACGGGACGCACAGTTCCAAACAATGTGCGTTTTTGGGACGCAAGGAAATTTCTCAGGCAAAACTAACAAACAAAAAAAAAAACTACGGCAAGGCCTGAGGATTTCACAGTAACAGTCGTGACCAGTTGCGTGTCGTTTCCGTGGCGTCATTTTCACGGTACCGAAAAATAGTTTAATTATAGTCACCGCATTTGAATTGACTGTGTGATCCACGCGATTTCACTGCGCCTGTATGTGTGTTTGTGATGTGATGTGGTGTGTGTGTGTTTCTTCTAATTTACTTTCGTTTTGTTTTGTTTTGTTTTGTTTTCAGTGTTGGGGGGGGGGGGGGGGGACACAACAGATGACGTTATGTGCGCATGCGGGTTGTTATTTTAGTCCGCAAACTGAGGAATCGCACCGATGAAAGTTTGAGATGGCGGCAAAAAACACTCACCAAGGTCTACTAATTACGATATTTAAGAAATGGGAATGCTTGTCTGATTTTTCGTATGAATCGTCCAAAGGACGTATCACTAAACTCACCTGTGACGTATGCACAGAACGCGAGAGCGAAATACGACGCGAGGCACGTATTGGTTATTCTATAATTTACTGGTTGTAGCATGGAAACTTTATGAATAAAACATTCGTCACAAGGTGTAGTAATGCTAATGTTCACTGTTGGTAGAACTCATGATGACGTGTGTCAAATTGATCGTAGTTTACACATGCATCGTCTTGGGAAGAGGATGTCAAGCCACATCAATACTTACCTGTATTAATGATTACCAGTCAATTAATCTTTGCTGTGTGAGATTGGAAAAAATACTCTGATGATGCCACATGAGTACACCAGTTTTTGATCCATTTATTTTTTGGAATAAACCTGGAGTACACAGCTGCTGATGTAATGTTCATTGTTAATGCATAGTTTTCAAACATTGACCCTTGAAACATTATACTTTGGAGTTTCGGAATTCTTGATTATCAATATCAGTCAAAATAGAAAAATGGGTTCCCATGATGAACGTTTACGGAACCCAACATTTGTAATCATGGTTTCCCATTGGGTAATCCGACGGAACCGAAAAACGGTTACCATGAATTTCCGAAATCCTCAGGCCTGCTCCTGAATTATTTAAATTTTTGCAGCATTTGTTTATCATTGTATGTATATGTTGTTGTTTGTGTTATTATCATATGCAATTGAATAAGTAGACCCTTTCAGAATTCGAAATTTGGGACTCTCTCAATCCATAATGGCACTTGTACTTTTCTGATCAGCGAGTCCCTGGGACTCGCTGCCGGTAAACTGTAAAATTATCACTGAGAGATTACCGCTTTTTCTGCAGTCAGTGATTGACTTCTATGCAAAGTCATTTCTCAACTTGTGTTCCGTGCCACGTCATGCCTGTTGAGTGTTGATTTACTTCATATTAAGAAACTACTGCACTAAAACATTAATTCATAAATGTATACCATATGATTTTATTTTTTTTTCTCAGTATAAATAACACGAACCCTGACTGTTCTACTCTTTGAATAAAAACACTTCATTCAAGCGTTAGGGAGTGCAAAGGGTTATGATGGAGGGGTGTTGCAAATCATGAAGACCTGCCAAGTGGTATGATAGCATTGTTTTATACATGTCCTCGGCTAGGCTTAGTTTCGAAATCAGTCCTTGGTCCTTGGCCTTGGCCTCGGAGGCAAGTCCTTGGTCCTTGGCCTTGGCCTCGGAAAATTTCTCAAGTCCTTGGCCTTGGCCTTGGCCTCAGAGTCAAGTCCTTGGCGGTCCTTGGATACAACACTGATAGATATACATAGCTTTCGATAGATAGATAGATAGATATAATTCTATGGACGTCATTTACGCAGCATAAGGAATGAAGCACAGTCGGCACCAAACAAGTGATCAGCGTTCACTTTGCAACAAACGTAATGCGTACAGCTGAACTATGCGCTGTCCAAATCCTTCCAACTCACGCTCGAGAAAACACAAAGGAAATAATGCGTGCAACGAGTGTGAACATTTTTTTCTATTGATTTGATTTAACTTGCCATCTCGTACAGTATGCAGTCGTGATGTCACCAAATAACTTGCTCGTCCTCCTCTAGTGAATCAGAGACAATCCTCATCTGTGGGCCGTGACACATTAAAAAATATATGTATCATTTT
Organism: Hippocampus guttulatus; assembly: GCF_054856545.1. Lineage (NCBI taxonomy): Eukaryota > Metazoa > Chordata > Actinopteri > Syngnathiformes > Syngnathidae > Hippocampus > Hippocampus guttulatus. Next base: position 3,892,256 of record NC_141264.1, read on the forward strand.
TATTTTTCATGTTAACTCGTTTTTTTATTTTTTACTTTTCGTAGTAACAGAGATCGTTGAGATTCTCTACATCCTCTTTGCAATGCTTTGGATTTCTTAAAAGAGTTGCTGATATTCTATACGGGATATAAGAGGCGGTTCTTAATGCAAATAAGGGTAAATGTGCGCAACCGTGGCAGTTGAGAATACATTAGTACAGTCTTCTTCAACTGGCGGACCGCGATCCACGACCGGACCACCGACCTCCTCTGTCCGGACCTCCTCTGTCCGGACCCTCGGCAAATTGTATAAAATAAAAAATTATAAAGTGATTTTTACGTTATACATTTTATATTTTTGGACTATAATCTGCGCATTCCCGCGATCGCTTGTTAAAATTATCCGTTGTATTCTTTGCGTGCACTAACAGATGTAATGCAGAGGACCGCACCAGCGCGACTTTGTGTGTATAATGCTTCTGAACTTAAGGTTTGCCCATACATAAGCGTCACGCATTCAAAATGGATGATTGTGTCAGGAAACAGACGCATGCGCGATGCCACAGTGTGCTCACACTGTACTCTTCAGCACAGGAGAGCCGCACACAGACAATTAGACAAGACGAATCGCGGGAGGTTTCGATTGTGTGCAGTTTTGCTCCCGTCTACCCGGGGATCTTTGCAGCTGTTTAACAGCAGAACACCGCAACATGGTAAATGAACATCCCAATGGCGTCCTCAAAGAATATTTGCATGCCTCAGACATTGCATTCACCTTTAGTGGAAGAACAGCACTGCACATTCCTGTGCTCCCTTGTGTCAGCATTTAAAATGGTTCTTAACTCCTCTTCTGATATATTTTTCAGTGATTTCAGAGGGGATGTGAAAAGGGGAATTGTACAAATGAAAAGGATATTTTTGTTTTCATGTTTAGTATTTATTTTGGTAAAATTAGTATTTTGTTTTGTTTTTGTTAAATTAAGGGAAAAAAAAGACAACTACTGTTTAACAAAGTTAAAGTAAAAATGTCGTATTTCCCTAAAAGGGCTATTTCTATTATTAAGCAGGCACATCTTAACAAAATAAAAGAGTTCCTGTGCCTCAACACAATACCTCTCATTATTTGCTGTGTACTGGCAAAGTGAATAATTGTTATTTTCATGCACCCCATTATTGGTTGGTTGTGAGGAGTGTTGATTTGCATAAGCTTGGCTTGACCATACTAAATGGGCATATGGCCCTGCTCCCCATGGCCGTGCCTTGGTCTTATTAAAAAAAAAAAAAAAAAGTGGACCTCCAGCATTTCTAGTTGAGGACCACTGCATTAGTACCTCTACTTCCGAACGTCTCCTCATACGAAATTTTCAAGTTACGAAACGCCCCAACAGAAAAATATTGCCTCTAGTTACGACAGAAATTTCAAGATATGAAAGGTAAAAAATACAGTATGGGTTGCGAGTCGGATCTCCAAGTTTACTTAACTCAACATCCTGATAGCTACTCTGCCACTGGCTATTCCTGAGCATCATGCTGTCATCCCATTGGCTAAGAGAGACCTCTACCGATGTGTTTGTGTGTCAATAGATAGATGTGTGTTTATGCAGCGTCATTGTCATTCGCCTCTCGGGCCATGTTCATATTGTTTTACGTAAATTTGAATCTCCAGAAAGAGTGTTCACCAGTCGGGCAATCACCCACTCTGCTGATGTTTGCCTTGGACATTTTCGAAAGATTGTTAAAAGCCAACAAAAGCAGACGTCCTTTGCTCAGTTCTTTACAAAACGCCAGAGAAAAAACACTTCTGAGAGAGAACATGAACTAGAGCAAAACAACGACAAGAACGCAGTTAAAAGTTAAATGACCATCATTTTTATTCTTTATTCTTAGTTTTTTACATTATGCACAACTCTCACTTATTGTGCAATAATCTAATTCAAGATCCTATTATTTGTCTCAAATCTCTAAATGACCTCGCGCCACCTTACTTCTCTGAGCTCATCCGTCGCTACACACCTGCCCGGCGCCTCAGGTCTGTGGACCAGACATTATTAGAGGTACCAAGAACTAAACTGAGGCTCAGAAGGGATCGAGCCTTTTCCGTTGCTGGTCCCTCTCTCTGGAATGACCTCCCACTGAACATTCGGCAAGCCTCCTCGCTGCCCATCTTTAAAACCCGCCTCAAAACTCACTTGTATTCTTTGGCTTTTGACTCAGCATGACTCAGATTTGTTCTTGGTTTTGCTGTTCGGTGCTTTCTACCATCTTTGTTACCGATTTGTTGCTTTACTGTTGTATATGTTAGTTGCTCCATGTACAGCACTTTGTATGCAGCGATGGGTGTCTGAAAGTGCTCTATAAATACAGTTGAGTTGAGTTGAATAATCTAATATGTAACATGTATTTGTTACATATTTTAATGCATTTTTATGCTTTAGAACACATTTATGTCTGAGTTTTGGGGGGCTTAGAATGGCTTAGGGCATTTACCGGTACATGGATAACGCGTCTCTTACAAAATGTTCTCGTTAAAAAATGTCTCCCGGAACCAATTAATTTCGTAAGTAGAGGTACCACTGTAGTTGAGACCTGGAGAACACTCCATCAGTCACCACTTGTTTACTTAATACTGGATATTTTTCCTCAGAAATGCTTCATGAGCTTTTGTCACTTATTTTTGGCCATTTGGTTTTTACTTTCAATTATATTTAAAATCAGAATACAATCTACCTTCAAAGGCTGACCTTGTCTCTTGTGCAAAGCTCTTTAATGGTGGCACTAACTGTATTGTGTCCATGTACCTTTTTTCCCCCGGACAATGATGCTCTAATAGCTCATGATGTACACCCTTTTCCTTTTCCTCACAGCAAGACCTCTGCGGTTTGAAAAAGAAAAGTGTCTGTTGCCTTCCTGTGCTGCTGTTATCTCGCCTTTGAAGAGAAGGGTATGTGAGGAGACCGAGAGCAAAACTGTGCACACCGAAAAATTATTCTTATTGCTATTGTCTACACGTGTTCTTGTATTTTTTTAAATCAAATAACCAACAAATGCTCTTCCAGTTACATTATCAATCTTTCAAACAAAAATTCATGCTATTTTCAACAGTATTCTCTTTTGAGTGCTGGCTTATTGATTTTTTTGTGTCAGTGCAAATCATGTCAAGTGTCAGTGATGTCCAGCTTTCAATTGTAAGCTTTAGTTTTTGGGTTTCTGTCTTTTTCTATCATTAGGTTTGCTTGTCCTTTTTATCTGTACTCTCCACCCCAGCATTATCTGAAAAATATTTTTTATTCGACTCTAAAACCAAATTTCTTTCATTGTGGGTCTGGTACACCATGTGTAAAAACAGGTACAGGAAGTGAGACCATAGCTGTGACAGGATGATGGAAAGCATACCACCTCATGCAACAAAAACATGATCCCATATTTGAGAACATAATCAGGTGTGTCTCCGTAAGGCGATGGAATAAAATTGAAGGACATAAATTGGGCTGAGTTGAGAACATATGGAAATTCTGCAAGCAGAGTGAGAGCTCTTCTGCAGCAAAACCCACCCAGGCAAAAATAAGTCAACAAGTAATTCAAATATCCATATTCTCATCCGCTTATCCCAGGGGTGTCCAAAGTCGGTCCTCAGGAGCCGCCATGCTGCTTGTTTTCCAGCTCTCCCGGCTGCAACACACCCGATTCAGTTGATGGCTCATCAGCCAGCTCTGAAGCAGCATTAGAACATTCCTGATTATTTGAATCAGGTGTGTTGCTCCTGAGAGAGCTGGAAAACAGGCAGGACGGCGGCCCCTGAGGACCGACTTTGGACACCCCTGGCTTATCCTCACAAGGTTTGCGGGCGTTCTGGAGCCTATCCCAGCTGTCTTCGGGCAGTAGGCGGGGTACACCCTGAACTGGTTGCCAGTCAATCGCAAGGGACACATAGACAAACAACCATTCGAACTCAAAATCACAACTCGGGAGAATTTTGAGCATTCAATCAACCTACCATGCATGTTTTTGGAATGTGGAAGGAAACCGGAGTACACAGGCACAGGGAGAACATGCAAACTTCACACAGGGAGGCTGGAGCCGGAATAGAACCCACAACCTCTGCACTGTGAGGTCGACACGTTAACCACTGCATCACCGGGCCACCGTAGTCACAATTAGACTTGACAAATTTAGTGGAACACAGACGTCCACCAAGGCAGGGGGAAATGTTGGATCGGCACCTGCTCACCTTTGACCCTAATAATCTCGAAAATTATTTGATGGATAACCATCATCATCACAAAATGAACATCAATGTATTTCACCGCTTCTTTCATGCAGTATTTGTTGTTACCTCAAAGGTAAGCTTTAATGCTTAATAATTTCTGACCAATTAGATGGAATTGCTTTGTCGTCAGAGTGATTTGGGCCATTTTAAAGCTTAAAATTCAAAGCTTAAAACCCTTGTTTTACAATTTCTACAATTTTTGTAGATTTTTGCGTGTTGTCATCTTTAAATCAAAGACAAAGCATAAAAATGGTGTGATATGAAATATTCATATCCAATTCATGTTTTTTATATACTGTGTATGTATATATCTATATAGATATATATATAAATATAGAGTGAAGATCCTGTGGGACTTCCAGATCCAGACTGACAAGATGGTAATGGCAAACCAACCAGATATCGTGATCATAGATAAAGGGCAGAGGAAAGCCGTTGTAGTGGATGTAGCTGTCCCAAGTGATGGAAACATCAGAAAGAAGGAACACGAGAAACTCGAGAAATACCAAAGGCTCAGAGAGGAGCTGGAGAGAGCCTGGAAGGTAAAGGTGACAGTCGTGCCTGTGGTGGTCGGAGCACTCGGGGCAGTGACCCCCAAACTAGATGAGTGGTTGCAACAGATCCCGGGAACAACATCGGACATCTCAGTCCAGAAATGTGCAGTGCTGGGAACAGCAAGGATACTGCACAGAACCCTCAAGCTTCCTGGCCTCTGGTAGAGGACCCGAGCTGAATGAGGGACGGACACCACCCGAGGGGGGGTGAGACGAGGATTTTTATTTTATTTTGTTTATGTTTATTATGTTTAGCCCGCAACCCTAGTGAGGATAAAAGCGGTTCGGAAAATGAATGAATGAATATATGTTTAGGTCAGTCTTCCTCAACTGGCGGACCGCGATCCACGACTGGACCGCCGACCTCCTCTGTCCGGACCCTCGGCAAATTGTATAAAATAAAAAATTATAAAGTAATTTTTACGTTATACATTTTATATTTTTGGACTATAATCTGCGCATTACCGCGATCGCTTGTTAAAATTATCCGTTGTATTCTTTGCGTGCACCAACAGATGTATTGCAGAGTACCGCAGCAGCGCGACTGTGTGTGTATAATGTTTGACTAACTGGAGACCCTGGCTGAGCAGGGCATGTTGGCGATAACGATGCGCTGATTGGCTCCTCTGAACTTAAGGTGTGCCCATACATGTCACGCATTCAAAATGGATGATTGTGTCAGGAAACAGACGCATGCGCGACGCCACAGTGTGCTCACAGCTTCAGCCCAGGAGAGCCGCACACAGACAATTAATAATAAGAAAACCTTTATTTGTCTCGCAATGGAGAAATTCCCGATTCACAGCAGTAAAGGTACGGAAGGAAGAAGTAGAACAACAAAATATAGGAGCTGCTGGAAAGGCAGCCACTCACGCGGCGCCATTTTGAAGTCAAAATAACAAAAATAACACAACACAACAGACAAGACGAATCGCGGGAGGTTTCGATTGTGTGCAGTTTTGCTCCCGTCTACCCCCCGGGGATCTTTGCAGCTGTTTAACAGCAGAACACCGCAACATGGTAATTGAACATCACAATGGCGTCCTCAAATAATATTTGCATGCCTCAGACATTGCATTCACCTTTAGTGGAAGAACAGCACTGCACATTCCTGTGCTCCCTTGTGTCAGCATTTAAAATGGTTCTTAACTCCTCTTCTGATATATTTTTCAGTGATTTCAGAGGGGATGTGAAAAGGGGAATTGTACAAATGAAAAGGATATTTTTGTTATCATGTTTAGTATTTATTTTGGTAAAATTAGTATTTTGTTTTGTTTTTGTTAAATTAAGGGAAAAAAAGACAACTACTGTTTAACAAAGTTAAAGTAAAAAATGTCTTATTTCCCTAAAAGGGCTATTTCTATTATTAAGCAGGCACAACTTAACAAAATAAAAGAGTTCCTGTGCCTCAACACAATACCTCTCATTATTTGCTGTGTACTGGCAAAGTGAATAATTGTTATTTTCATGCACCCCATTATTGGTTGGTTGTGAGGAGTGTTGATTTGTATAAGCTTGGCTTGACCATACTAAATGGGCATATAGCCCTGCTCCCCATGACCGCCGTGCATGGGACTGGACCTTGGTCTTATTTAAAAAAAAAAAATGGACCTACAGCATTTCTAGTTGAGGACCACTGGTTTAGGTCATATAGCACAGTACCGCTTTTATTGTCCATAGAGGGCAAAAATACATAGAAAAAAATAAGAACTTTATGTGTATGTATAGCGCTGATGCCACTGAACATGTCGAGTGGTTGAAAGTAAAAAAATATTCTGGAATAATACTTTTACAATTTTTGTAAAATTGTATGTCGCATTACATCAAATTATTTACATCGACTGCAGCACAAGGGATATCCCTTATTTAGTCATAATTACACCCTACACACATACATACATTATATATATATATATATATATATATATATATATTATATATATATATATATATATATATATATAGATATATATAGATAGATATATAGACATAGGTGTGTGTGTATATATATATATATATATATATATATATATATATATATATATAATGGAAATCATGTTGAAACTATAATTGATCAACATTACAATTGAATAAAATTGTTTTATTTTAAGAAGTATGTGTTTTTACCATGTACCCAGGCTTTATAGACACCCTGTATAAGACTATCCTTGACTCTGACAACCTGATGAAGAACACATACCGGTAGGATTCCCAACTCACCTCTTGTACCGTATCTGTTATTTTGGGGGATGTACAGTATATGTTTGGGGTTGTCATGTTGGTATGCAGGCAGAAGGTTTGGCTCCACCTTATGACTGATAGCAATCGACCACGAATCACAACAACAAGCACAACCACACGAATGAGTCTGCTGCATTGCCCGATTCACTCATTCTTCAAAGTGTATTTTGTGTCATCAAAAGACCATGTGGCGCTATATCGCTCAGATCAAAAGTAAAATGTCACCTGGTAGACTTATTTCTTGGCTGGAAACGATATGGCTTCATTCTTTGAGGATGCAATTGATCAGGGGTGCCCAAGTCCGGTCTTCGAGAGCCCCTATCCACCTCTTTTAGTGGTCATTTGTAGACATACTAATGTGTATGCAGCTGTTTGTTTTCTTTTAACCCTTTCAGGGACAGCGGTTACTACGGTGGAAATCTTATCATGTTATCTGGTTCCAGGGTGCATGAAAGGGTTAAAGACATTGGAAATGATGACAGTGACCTCTTTGCCTGTAGTTGATACAGAACAGAACAATGACTAAGTGTTCATGGTCATTATTTCATGCACATTGAATAATACAAAACCATATTTGAAGACACAGCTGTGGGCAGGTCAATTCCTCTCTAGATTGTCTTTCTAATGAAATTCAAGTCCGCAATAGGCTTTGCATTGACAAAAAAAAAAAGGCAAATCTGAAGCTTACCAGACCTCTTACACAACAAATAGGCGGAGGCTTTGAAGGGATGCAGTAATTCTGGGGTGCATGTGTCAGAAATTCATGGCCGCTTCTTGTAACTCAACTCGTCTATGTCCACAGTTTTGTATTGGACCAAAAATGTCCAATTTTCCCACTAAGTGTTGCCAATTAACTCGTATAGAACAACTTGTCATTTTGATTTGAGAATGTGATTAGTTAAGTTTTTATGCATTTTATAAAGCTTAAAAAAAACTCAGCCCAGATGTGCTGGCTACATATAAAAGTACCCGAAAGTCTCTTTTTTGCTTCAGTCTTCTTAACCTCTTTCTACAACTTTGCCTCGTGAGCAATGTCCACCATGATGCCTGACAGTAATTACGGAATAAGCACGGCAAGCATTTTGCAAGGGATCATCCACACATCATTGTTTATTTTAACCATTGTAGGCAACAATTATATTAATTGCATGGTGAATATCTTACTTGCAACAGTTTACTCGAGAGTTAGGATGCTTCTTTTGCTCTGCCCTTCTGTCCATTAACCTCGACTGCAACAGTGGCTAACACAATGAGTCAAGTATGACGTCAAACCATTATGTGCGAAAATAAACTTTTCTCAGGACAACGAAAACAACTTATGACATATAACTTCCTTATATGGCTAAAGGTTAGCTTTCAAAAAAGTATTTTTGAGAGACACAAAATATCATTTTACAAATTATATAATTTCACCCCTCATGCTATGCTTTGCATTAACCCCTTTCCAAAACACATAATTTGGCCAGAAAATATTACAACTTCCTATTTAGCCTCTATTGAGTTTGCATGCACCAGATAATAATACCAAATATCCGATTTGACAGATGTTACCTTTATTGACAAATTTGCAGATGAAGAGTTCATATTGACCAATCTACATGTTTTGTTTTTTTAATCAAAATATACATGTTTAGCCAATTATAGATTTGGTAAAGGTGCAGATTGTCTTACGACTGTAATAAAACACATGGACAAAGACAAAGGATTGCTACTATAATGATACAATGAGATAATGAGATAGAATCTGAAGACTGTAATCTTGAATGATTTACAGATCACTTGGAGATGCTTTTTGAAGGTGTCAAAACAAGAACTCGTCATGGGATCACTATACATTGGCTCCTAGTGCTTGATAACACTTCTCCTGCATGTCTAAGTTCACACAATTTTATCATTATTTTTTTACCTGTGACGTGGGGATCCACATGTGAATTTCAAGTATATTTAATGTCTTGATTTTAGAACATTAAATTGGATAGGACGAGACAAGCAGATGGTATCCCTCCCTGCATTTATTGTTTCTTTCAAATGGGCAACAGTGTCGCAAAGAAATCGTTGCGTCATTTAGAATTTTTTTTCTCCCCCGCATGGTTTCCTCACTTTAACATTCAATGTCATGAAACAAAGGTAAATACCACATACTGATCTAAATCTAAATGTAATGATAAAAGTTGATTTTATTTATTAAGGGGAAAAAATGCAACGCCGATTACCCCCAGATCTCTTCAGTCAAGAAAATGACTTAAATGGAACCATTCTGACAAACTGTGTTACGTGACTGATCAGACCCCAAGGTGGTAACAGAGCATTGGAAAACTTCACTAGTCTTTTTAACCAAGCCAAGGAACAAATAAAACTGTAAAATACAAAAGAGCAAAATCTGGGGATCAAAAACTGTTACCAAACACACAGTGAAAAGGACCGATCAAATGAACAGAGCACAACAATTAGTAATTTACAAAGTACCAAAACAACAGAATAATGAACATAATGCGCTACAAAAAGTAGAATGTGACAGGTTATAAAGTACAAATAAATAATCACAAACAAAGCAGAGAATATTACCAGGAAAAAAAACCTTACCATCAGAAACAAGGAGAGCAGAATACAGTATTCTCCACATTGGAGCAAGCAAGAATGCACACAGCAAAATTGGAAAAAACAAGAATAATCCCGGTCCATCCTGGTGTGCTGGTAAGGCTTAAAAGTAGGACTTAATTGCCCGCAGGTGTGCAACAGCTCAACTCATCCCGATGCCATCTAGAAGCAACTAACGGAACGCTGGGAAGCTAAAATGGCGTGTAAAAATTTGTCATACCACAGCAAGGAGAGTTAAAACAATACATTAATAACATGAAAACATTAAAACACCAAAACAGTACTGAATCTCATGCTCAGTCAAAAGCCAAATCAAAATGTGTTTTCAGACAACTTTTAAAGATGAGCAAAGAGTGAGGTTGCAAAACATTTTGCGTTCGTTCCAAAGATAATAATTGCCAATGGAGAGGCTCGATCCTCTCTGAGCCTCCGCTTAGTCCTCAGCACTTCCAAAATCTGGTCCGATTACCTGGGGCATGTGCGTAGGAGTGGAGGAACTCAGAGAGATAGGTGTTGTGAAACCATTTGAAGATTTGACAACAAAGAAAAGAATCTTAAAATGAACTCTCTACAGGGAGTGAGAGAAGGGATGCAAGAGTTGGGGTTATGTGCTCCTTCCGATGAGCACCAGTTAAGAAGCAGGCAGCAGCATTTTGGACCAACTGGAGATGCTCAAGGGAGGATTGGTTGATTCCACAATAAAGTGAATTCCAGTAATCCAGTAATCCATCTCATCTGGATTATCCAGATGAGATGTATCAAAGGCATGGATTACTAATTCAATGTGCTGTTGAGAGAGGAGAGACTTAGCCTGCTGCCTAAAATAAAAAAGCTGCTTTAAACAACAGCACCAATTTGTTGGTCCAAATTTAAATTCACTGTCCAGTTTGAGACTCAGATTTGAAGTTGTTGGATTAAAATAAAGCGCCAGAGGGCCACAAATCAGCAGGAGGGGATGTAAAAGGGCTACTGAGAGCAAACACTATAAATTCTGCACCACAACTTTCTTTTCACTGAAATTCAATAAATTGAAAGCCAGAAAGCCATCCAGGCCTTGAGTTCCTCCAGACAAGACAAAAGTGGTCTCAATGTCTCAAAGTGGAACAACCATCTGATAGTCATCCGCATATCAATGGAAGGAAATACCATTTTTTCTTAAAATGGAAACCAAGGACAGCAGATACAATGAAAACAGCAGATGCATCAGAATTGAACCCTGTGGAACACTATACGCTAGTGGGGCAGTGCAGGACTCAGAGCAACCAAGGCTATGCATCACTTTAAAACCTGACTGGAAAATCTTCATTGTGGCTCTCCGGCAGAGCCGATGACTGGTAGCAAGCACGTATAAATCCATATATTCGGGAACGAGCAGAGATGAACCATGTTCTACCCATTTTAGCTTCGCCTGGTGACTGCTGCGTTTGCCGCGGCGACGCTTCCACCATGAAAGAAGCACGTGAACACGGAAGCAATCAGCCAGAATGTCTGCCGGCAACTGAGGCAATGTCTTCTCCTCACTATGCTCGACTGCACCTGAACCTCCGACGTTGTGTTGAAAGTCCAATAAATATTGGCAATCATAAACAAGCAGAGACTCTGTCAGTATAGCACCAAGCACTGTGAACAGAAAATAAAGCTGAAGCAACTGGAGGGTCGCCACACAGTGCTTCATTGTTCTCCTTCTTGCTTGCTTTTTTGATATGGGGAAACAGGATGAAAATTACATCCACAGCAGATTTCCAAGGCGAAAAAGAACATAAAACCTCATCTTACTCAAGCAAAATAAAAAATTTAAAATATATACAGTATATATATATATCCATCCATCTTCCGAACCGCTTAAGCCTCACTAGGGTCGCGGGGGGTGCTGGAACCTATCCCAGCTGTCTTCGGGCAGTAGGCGGGGGACACCCTGAACCGGTTGCCAGCCAATCGCAGGGCACACACAGACGAACAACCATGCGCGCACACACTCACACCTAGGGACAATTAAGTGCGTTCAATCAGCCTGCCATGCATGTTTTTGGAACGCGGGAGGAAACCGGAGTACCCAGAGAAAACCCACGCAGGCCCGGGGAGAACATGCAAACTCCACACAGGGAGACCGGAGCTGGAATCGAACCCTGCACCTCAGCACTGTGAAGTCGATGTGCTAACCACTGGACTACCAGGCCGCCCTATATGTATATACTGTGTGTGTATATATATATATATATATATAAAATTATAAATTCCTCGTCTCACCCCCCCTCGGGTGGTGTCCATCCCTCATTCAGCTCGGGTCCTCTACCAGAGGCCAGGAAGCTTGAGGGTTCTGCGCAGTATCCTTGCTGTTCCCAGCACTGTACATTTCTGGACTGAGATGTCCGATGTTGTTCCCGGGATCTGTTGCAACCACTCATCTAGTTTGGGGGTCACTGCCCCAAGTGCTCCGACCACCACAGGCACGACTGTCACTTTTACCTTCCAGGCTCTCTCCAGCTCCTCTCTGAGCCCTTGGTATTTCTCGAGTTTCTCGTGTTCCTTCTTTCTGATGTTTCCATCACTTGGGACCGCTACATCCACTACAACGGCTTTCCTCTGCCCTATATCTATGATCACGATATCTGGTTGGTTCGCCAATACCATCTTGTCAGTCTGGATCTGGAAGTCCCACAGGATCTTCGCTCTGTCATTCTCCACCACCTTTGGAGGTGTTTCCCATTTTGACCTTGGGGTTTCCAGTCCGTACTCCGCACAGATGTTTTGGTAGACTATGCCAGCCACCTGGTTATGACGTTCCATGTAGGCTTTCCCTGCCAGCATCTTACACCCTGCAGTTATGTGTTGGATCGTCTCAGGTGCCTCTTTGCACAACCTACACCTTGGGTCTTGTCTGGTGTGGTATATCTGGGCCTCAATGGCTCTGGTGCTCAGGGCCTGCTCCTGAGCAGCCAGGATGAGTGCCTCTGTGCTGTCCTTCAGGCCAGCCCTCTCTAGCCACTGATAGGACTTCTTGAGATCGGCCACTTCAGTTATGGTTCGGTGGTACATCCCGTGTAGGGGCTTGTCCTCCCATGATGGTCCCTCTTCCAGCGCCTCATCTTCTGTTCCCCATTGTCTGAGACATTCTCTGAGTACGTCATCCGTTGGAGCCTTCTCCTTGATGTATTCATGGAGCTTGGATGTTTCATCCTGGACAGTGGCTCTCACACTCACTAGTCCCCGGCCTCCTTCCTTTCGGCTTGCGTACAGTCTCAGGGCGCTGGATTTGGGATGGAACCCTCCATGCATGGTTAGGAGCTTTCGGGTCTTAACGTCCGTGGTCTGAATCTCTTCCTTTGGCCACCTTATTATTCCTGCAGGGTATCTGATCACTGGCAGGGCATAGCTGTTTATTGCCCGGGTCTTATTCTTGCCATTGAGCTGGCTTCTTAGGACTTGCCTCACTCGATGGAGGTATTTGGCCGTAGCCGCTTTCCTTGTTGCCAGTTCGAGGTTGCCATTGGCTTGTGGTATACCGAGGTACTTGTAGCTGTCCTCAATGTCTGCTATTGTTCCTTCAGGGAGTGAAACCCCTTCAGTACGGACTACCTTTCCTCTCTTAGTCACCATCCGACTACATTTCTCAAGCCCGAATGACATCCCGATGTCGCTGCTGTAGATCCTGGTTGTGTGGATCAGGGAGTCTATGTCCCTTTCGCTCTTAGCATACAGCTTTATGTCATCCATGTAGAGGAGGTGACTGATTGTAGCTCCATTTCTGAGGCGGTATCCATAGCCTGTCTTGGTGATTACTTGGCTTAGGGGGTTCAGTCCTATGCAGAACAGCAGTGGGGAGAGTGCATCACCTTGGTATATGCCACATTTGATGGACACTTGGGTAAGTGGCTTGCCATTGGCTTCAAGTGTGGTTTTCCACATCCTCATCGAGTTCGCAACGAAGGCTCTTAGGGTCCTGTTCACCTTATACAACTCCAAGCATTCAGTGATCCATGTATGTGGCATCAAGTCATAGGCATAGGCATAGGCTTTCTTGTAATCAATCCAGGCTGTGCACAGGTTGGCACGTCGGGACCTGCAGTCTTGTGCGACTCTTCTGTCAACCAGAAGCTGATGTTTGGCTCCTCTGGTATCTCTACCAATGCCCTTATGTGCTTCGCTCATGTATTGATCCATGTGTCCACTTATCTTAGCCGCAATGATGCCTGACATGAGCTTCCATTTTGAAGAGACAGGTAATTGGCCGATAGTTGGATGGGACTGCACCCTTTGAGGGATCCTTCATGATCAGGATCGTTCGCCCTTCGGTTAGCCATCCTGGGTGAGTCCCATCCCTCAGCAGCTGGTTCATTTGTGCTGCTAGGCGCTAATGGAGTGCTGTGAGTTTCTTTAGCCAGCAGGTGTGAACCTGGTGCTGTCCAGTTCTTCATATCTGAGACTCTTTCCTGTATGTCTGCCACTGTTATGGTAACTGGGTTCTGTTCAGGGAGGTTGCTGTGCTCCTCTCTCAGGGTCACCAGCCTTTCAGTTTCCAGTCTTGGTGGGTCAGCTCTGTTGTTAGGACCCTGCCACTGAGCGTACACTTGTGGTTGTGCACTGAGTGTGCAGGTTGTGTTGCGAACAGCCTGTTTATTCGTCTGGCCTCATTCTCTTTTCCTGTACCGCTTTAGGCGGCTGGACAAGGCTTAGAGCCTTTGTTTGGCAGTTTCGAGTGCTTCAGGTATGGTCATCTGGATGTACCTCTCGGGTATCGGCCTTTTCATCACACCTCTCTGGGCCTCCGTCAATTGACTCACATCTTTCCGAGCCGCCTTGATCTTAGCCTCCAACCGTCTTTTCCATGGTGGGTAACGTATCTCATTGCTTCCATGGTTGCTCTTATAGCCAAGCATCTCTAGGATCACTGATGCTGAAGCGTATATCAGCTCATTGGTTTCCGTGATCGTTACGGTAGGGATCGCCCTCAGTGCTGCATTCACACTTTCCATGAGACTTTCAGGTGGTACTTCACATAGCCGTTGTAATCCGTTTCTAGGTTGCCCAGCTTTCATTCTCGCCATGATCTTGGCTTTCAGGTCAGTTGCTGCCTCGCTCAGCATTTCATTCATTGGGGCTGGCCTCCCAATCTCATCATCTGTATTCATTGGGGCTTGCCTCCCAATCTCTGGTATGACCTCCTCCTCTGATCTGGCAGCCTGGGGCCCTACACCATGGAACCTGCGTTGTACTTCATCAATCTCAAGTTGTGACAGCAGTTGCCGTTTGTGGATGTTGGAACACTGAGCTACTAGTTGTTTCGTGGTCAACCGTGACTGTGGGTTTCGAAGTAGCCATTTAGCCCACATTCTCTGCGTGTAACCCCTCTGACTAGGGTTGCTTGAGTAGCATTCCAACAGAGCCATGTTATCGCATCTCGCCCATCTCCGCTTTGTTCCAGTAGCCCATTTTTCATCAAGGTGCTCTGGTTCCCCAGCACCTGACGCAGACCTTGTTTGGCCAGGCGACGTCAAAACCCATGTCATTCATTTTATTGTCTCTCATCATTGTATGAGGTAGGCATTAGCGTGAAGGATCTTGCCCAAGGATCCACACTGGATGGTGTTATGTGCTCTTTTTTTTTTTTGCCCCAAGCGGGATTCGAACCACCGTCTCCCGTATGCCAAACCGATGCCTTACCAACTGAGCTATCAGCAAAGACATTTGGAAAACTATTCTATGGACTGACATGAAATGTAAGTGTGTGACTCATTATAGCTGCCATACATGTTACACAGCATTTCATAAAAAGAACATCATACCAACAGTCAAACCTGGAGGTGGTGGAGTGATGCGATGGGGCTGCTTTACTCCTTTAGGACCTGAACGACTTGCTGTGTTTGATATAACCATGCTCTTGACTGGGAAATCCTCCAGGAGAATGCTTGACCATCAATTTGTGACCTCAAGCTGAAGCACGCTTGAGTTCGGCAGCAGGACAACATCAAAACACACCGGCAAGCAAAGTCATGAATCAAATTATTATTCTTTTTTTCTTTTTAATGATGGTTTTCGAGTGGCCTAGTCATAGTCTGACTTATATTCAATTGAGATTCTGTGGCATGATCTTGAAAGGGCAACTCAAAACCCTCCGGTGTTGCTGAATTAAAGCAATTCTGCAAGAAATATTGGGAGAAAATATTTTCACAGAAATGTGAAAGGCTTGATTGCAGTTGTCGCTGCTCAGGGTGGTCCAACTAGTTATTAGGTTTATGGGCAAACTACATTTTCACACAGGACCAGGTAGCGTTGAATTGTTTTTTTTCCCCATTAACACATAAAATGAACATTTAAAACTGAATTTTGTTTAAGTCAAGTCAAGTACTCGTGTTACCTTAGTCTGATATTTACATTTATTTGATTACCGGTATGTTAAATATAAAAGTGGAAGATATGAAAAAAATATATAGGAATTTGAAAAAAAAAATTATTACGGCATTGCATTGTCCTGGCATACATGTTTTCAGTCACTTTTGTAGGTTCACGTTTATGATGATTGATTGTCAATGAAATATCTTGTTTGAATGAAACCTAATACTGGACTTATTTTTAAAAGTTTGAACTGAAATGTATTTTAGCCCATAACGTTTCACTAGTTTGTAAAAGGAATGATTCCACCTGCAGTGAAAGATGGACATTTCACTGATCAGTAGAATAATAAGTAGGTGGTAAATATTTATTTTTATTTCCTTACCTGACCAGAAAGCAGCAGATATAAAAGGATGAACTATTTGGTAGAGGAGGAATGTCTTCAATATTTTATCTTATATGGATTTTCATAATCACTCTTCCTTCAACCGACCCAAAGAAAAATCTTAAATCAAACAAGCAAGCATGAAAACAAATTGTCCAACACTGATTTGCAACACAAACTTGAAGCATATGCTTGTAGAGTGAAAGATGGTGATAGGAAGAGTTCCCTCATTTTCAAATTTAATCCATGTCTCTGGGGGGGGGTAAAGAAAAATCAGCTCCGGGCATTACATGATGTAATTGAATTTCATTACGCTTTCTCTTGTCTGAGGGGAGAGGGCTGCTGACGCAGGTGGACCGAAGCCATGGTGAGTTTGAGGACCATAAAAGGTGTATGTAGTACCCATTTCATCGGAACTGCAAAGTGTTCACACAAACAGCAACTTCAGCTGCTGCCTTCGGGGAGGAGAGTCTGTGTTGCCAGCATATCAAAGGTAAGACACTGCTTTGTTCAAGTCATTTAATTCTTATTATCAAGGCATTCTATGTGTAGGTCAATCTACAGTACATGAAGAGTCCCACATAAGGAAAGTCTTCCCGGTTGGATTGATTGTAAAAATTGAATGGGTGAGGTAGTTCTTGATGTCTTTCCTTCTTACTTGAATTCTTTAGATGAAGAGGTCCTATAGGATTTTGCTGGTGTCTCTCGTCTTTTGCACAATGTTCTCGGAGACCATCGAGCTGGTAATAGCGGTAAGATCTTCTTCTTTTTTCATTAATGCCATGCAATTTACTGTTGCATTTGTGAATGAAATCTTCAGTTTTGTGTGTTGTTATTCTATTCTTTGCTGCAATCTCAGAAGTAGAACTGGAACAAAAGAAAATGATCGACTATAAATTACATTCATTGCTTGTAGGGATTAGGGATCCATAAATAATCTACATACAGGGCTTGATAAATTTATTTTTCCACAAACCAAATTGAGGTTCATGCAACAGTTGCGCTAAACAATAATTCAATTCAATTGTATTTATAGAGCACTTTGGAACAGCCATCGCTGCATACAAAGTGCTGTACATGGAGCAATTGAACATATACAATAAACGGTAAAACAAATCGGTAACAAAGACGGTAGAAAGCACCGAACAGTAAAACCAAGAACAAATCTAAGTCATGCTGAGTCGAATGCCAAAGAATACAAGTGAGTTTTGTGGAGGGATTTGAAGATGGGCGAGGAGGCTTGCCGAATGTTCAGTGGAAGGTCATTCCAGAGAGAATAATTAATTAATAATAATTAATCAAACAATTACACACAACAATAGAGCATTTGTTTGTCGTGACTTTTTGCTCATCCCATCAGGGTTCACTGCGAGTCGCTTACATACTGTAATTAGTTTGGTGAAATTTTTGATGATGGCCTTTTTGATGCAACTCTAAAATGCATTACTGCATGGGACTGGCAGTGACTGGGTATTCAGACAATCACTGTGAATCTTGTCATCTTCATCAAAGGCAGCAGCACGTCAAGGTACACGACCCCAAAAAAATTTAAATGCATTGATAATTAAAAATCATGATTTATGTTTTTTTGTTATTAATGATGTAGTTAATACACCAGTATGTTTCAGGTCTATAAATTAATAAAGAAATCATAGTTTTCATGTTTTATTTTACAACGTCTAAATATTTATTATCATCACAGAACAGCCCACTGAGCTGGCTCAAATTTGGAAACTAAATAGTTTGGAATCCACAATCCAATTCAAATTGGTGAAACCTTGGGAGTTGATTACTTACAGAAACATGGAAATCAGCGCCACTAAGCACCCCAAAATCCGAATATGATCTCCTTTATCCAAAAAGGGGGGAAATAAAAGTACACCCTTGGGTTTACCTGGTAATAAATAGCAATAAATAACCAGAAAGTGATTGTCATCTCGTAATCTGCAATGATGTATTTTAATTCCTAAAATGAAAATTTAAAAAACAGATTAAGTCTCCAGATCAACATTTGTTCCATAAGTACATGTCGAGAATTGTCAACTACATTTTTCATTTGACGATAATCTATAAATGGAGTCATTGTGATCCAAAGATTGTCCTTGTGAGGACAAGTGTAGATACGCAATGATCTTAAGGACGAAATACTAATCTGTCGACCCCTTTACTTTTGTCCTATTTCACCATGCAGGCAAAGGAGAAGAGGGGGTGGACTCTCAATAGTGCCGGCTACCTTTTAGGTCCCCGTAAGTACTGCGAACACACCGACTGTTCATTTTGCATAGTTTTACATTGTTTTCACACATTATTTACACTAAACTCTTTCCACCATGTGGCTCATGGCTCTTAAATAGACAGATGTTCGCTAAATGTCAGTTGCGCAGTTGGATGTTGGGAACCACTGCCCTATAATAGTATATTTTAAAGGTCTTGTTTGCCATAACTGCATCGCAAGAGTTGTAATCATTAATTGTTTTGTGACTGAGAGGAGAATGAACGTGAATGAAAATGAAACTTTCAAATTGTTGATATTTTTCACAAGATTTGTTGAGAATTCACCAACATTTATACTCATCTTGCACATAATACATTTTGACCATGTGACTTTGGGCAGACTTTATTAATGTCTCAACATTTCAATCAGGGGTGCACATAGCTGTTTAGGCCCCATTCTCAAGTGGCAACCTGGGGTTGTTAGGCGCACATTTTCTTATTTTAGTTTGTTTTTATTTCTTCAGCTCACAGGGTGGACAGCATATTACATGAGTAACTTAACACGTTCACACCTTACCATGTAGTGTATATTTGATATCTAAATCATATCTGTTCAAAGGGATGGCTAGTTTGGAATGAATTCTTCAGATCATATTCCCTGTGTGTGTGAAATGTGTCTATAAAGGTGCAAACATCATTTTGCACTCCATTTAAAAAGATTATATTGTTTTGAGTTCTCAGTAATATGATGTGTTTTAATTGTTGCACTGCCATGGTCAGTGGATTTGTAAAAAATATATATGGCTTGTTTTTAGACACTTTGCTCACATAGTCCAAAACAAATTTTATTTCATTAGAAATTCAAAAACAGTAATCCTTCGTTTTTCGCAGTTATTAGGCAAACTCCCCCGCAAAAAGTGAAAAAACACGAAGCAGGAATTGCCGCAATCTCCTCGGAATTTTCGTTTGTGTGTGGATTTAAAGTTTGCATACAGTTAAACGTTAACCGGCATTTTACAGCTGTTCAGCAGTATTTTATCACCCTCTGTTGGTGAAGATTTGATACTACAGGCAGGGGACAACAGACCTCAACTGTACAGTCTGTACATGTGGGAGGAAGCTGGATAGAAGCGCAGCTGTTCACGATGTCGTCACAGGCCCTGGCTTTCCTGTGTGGGGTTTGCATGTTCTCCCTATGCCTGCGCGGGTTCTCTGTGGGTACTCTGGTTTCCTCCCACATTCCCAAAACATGCATGGCACGCTCTAAATTGTCCCTAGGTGTGATTGTGAGTGAGAATGTTTTTTTGTCTATGCGTACCCTGCAATTGGCTGGCAACCAGTTGAGGGTGTACCCCGCCTACTGCCCTAAGATGATGGGCTGGGCTCCAGCAAGCCTGCGACCCTCGTGTGGATAAGCGGCTCAGAAAATGGATCTTCTGGATAGATGAATGGCTGCAGTGCATGATTTACTTTCTGAATTTTTACTCAAAATACATGTGCAAGTCAGTATCCCGTGGAATTATGGAAAATGTATGCAGCGATGGCTGTTTGAAAGTGCTCTATAAATACAGTTGAGTTGAGTTGAGAAAATGCCATGTAGCATTTTGCCTAAAAGTACGTTCGAACGTATTTCGAGCCAAGTACGTTCGAAAGTACTTGCGAGTACGTTTGAATGTATTCCAACACATTCAGACGAACACGCAAGTATGTCTTCACGTATTTGCCAGTCAAAATATTTATCTTCCACATTGGAGGCTCCACGTTTCCATGCATTTCAGTCCAAAATGCTCCCACACTTTCATAATCTTTTTTTTCTTTTTAACATTTTTCTTTCCCCACTCTGTTAACCTTGTGTATCACATTAACCGTTGAATTCTTTGTATGAGGCTGTTATGCGGCGAAACAGCAGGCCAGGCAAAAAAAGAATAAAAAGGCGATTCAGCCAGGATCCAGGAAGGAGATTTTCCAGTTTTCTTTATTTCAAGGAGCAACAGTTGACCAGTTTTTAGCAGACCACATGTAGCACTGCTCTCCAGGCTGTCCGACGCGCAGTGACTTCCTCATTCCTCTTTTAAAGGGAGTTCACTTGAGCTTCAGGCCAATCAGGGACAAGCTGCAATTGGCCATTCCCAGGTGGTTGCAATTACCTTTCCTGAAATAATTAGCGTTCTACAAAATGCATTCAGGATCACACAATAACGGTTTTGGATAGAGAGAAATGTGCACCTTTCTTCCATCCAAAATCCACCAAAAAAAACCCCAGAATTTTTAATTTGTATTTTGTCACCATGACAGAGGCGAATCTGAAAATTGAAAATGCCAATCCAGCTCACGTTTGATTTTTTTCAAAATTGTTTTGATTTTATCCGCTGTTTAAATTGCCTTTGCGCCGAGGGAACACTGATGCCTAGTGACAGCAACCGTTCTTTTTTTTTTTTTTGTTACATTTTAATTTACAAAATGTGCAAGTGCCAAATCTAAGTGTTTGGCAGGGATAAATTGAGGATATGTGTGTTGTTGTTGACAACACGTCATGTTGTTTTTGCTGAGTATTTTGGAATGCGTCATGTGACTCACAGGATGTGAGGGGGGACGTGCGAGCAGTTGGGAGAGCGGATGTTATGCTACTCAAAGAGGAGTTCGTCTGTGTGTAAACTTTGCCTCCGGCTGTTGGTGCTCTGCGATAGGCTCCAGCACGCCCGGGAGGATAAGCAGATTAGAAAGTCAATGGATGGATCTTAATTTAAAAACCAGGAGTCTTCGAACAACCATGACTAGAAAGTGGATTTCGATGAGTGGTGTCAGAGTTTGAAATGAACTCAGTGATGAGTTCGAACATAATCCAAGGATGGGTTTTTTTGGGGAAGCAGCTCAGATTGATTATTTTCAAAAAATATAGGCATCAAAATATGGGGTAATAGGGAGCTAGCACTGTAACTATGATGGTACATAGGGTGTGTTTTGGGAGGTGTAAGTGGTAAAATGTTTGAAAAGAAAAAAACTGTTGTTTGTAGCATTGGTTTACCGGACTCACGGGAATCACAACCATCATGATTGTTGGTGAATAGTGAATATTACAGTTGGGGAAAGTAAGTTGTACTTCTTACCCCTTTTTGGGCATGTTGAAAGGGAAATGTTGACAAGGTATATTGATGTGCGTGTATACCTGTGGAAGCTTTTGCTTAATTGTTAATTATTATCCTTGTATTGTCACAACCCACGCGCACTATTTAAAACCATAGATTCTGTACTCAAACCCTCTCTGCCTATTTGCTCGGATTCTTCACCCGAGATGTGCAAGAGATTCCTTCTGTTTTTCATTGATAAGGTTTCTACAGCGAGGACTCCGGTCTCAAAGTCCGCATCTGACCCCTCTGTCCACATTCCGTGTTCAGCTGTGCTAAATTCTTTTGAAACTGTGTCCTTGATGCTTTTGGAGGATGTAGTTCTCCAGACGAAGCCATCTGGCTCCCCCTGCGACTCTCTTCCCCCGCATTCCCTTCAGGAGGTTCTCCCGAATATTGGTACATCGGTCTTGGACATTATCAACAGCAGCCTCTCTTCTGGTATAGTTCCCCAACAGTTTAAACATGCTGTGGTCCAACCCTTGATCAAGAAACCTGGTCTTGATTCAGATGTGCTGTCAAATTTCAGGCCCATTTCCAAACTGCCTTTCATTTCAAAAATTCAGGAAAAAGTGGTGCACATGCAGTTGAAATCTTTCTTGGATGAACATAACATCTTGGCGGTCTTCCAGTCAGGTTTCAAGACGATGCATAGCACGGAGTCAGTCCTGTTACGCGTTTCTAATGACATCCTCCTGGCAAATGACACTGGAGACTACGTGTGTCTAGTTTCATTGGATTTAACTGCAGCATTTGATACAGTGGATCACAGTATTCTGCTGACTCGTTTGCAGCACTTGGTGGGCATTGGTGGCAGTGCTCTTGAGTGGTTTAGGTCCTATTTAGCTGACAGAACCTTATGTGTCAGTCTTGGCTGCTCTGAGTCACGTACTGCTCCCCTGTCATGTGGTGTTCCACAGGGCTCGATTCTGGGGCCTCTGCTGTTCTCACTGTATTTGCTCCCATTGGGTTCCATCTTAAGGAAACATGGTATTTCCTTCCACTGCTATGCAGATGACTGTCAGATCTATGTCCCACTGAGCAAGAAAGACTCTTTCTCATTAAGGCCACTTCTATCCTGCCTGGAAGAAATCAAAACCTGGATGGCACAAAATGTCTTGAAATTCAATGAAAAGAAGACAGAGGTGATATTGTTTGGTCCCAGTTGCCCTTGTACATCCCATCCTGTGGACTTGGGCCCCCTGTCTCCTTACCTTAAGTCAACAGTCTCAAACTTGGGCCTTAAACTGGACAGTGATTTCAAACTTGATCGGCAAATTGGTGCCGTTGTCAAATCCAGCTTCTTTCACCTTAGACAGCCGGCCAAAATAAAACCTCTCCTCTCACATGAACACTTTGAGACAGTAATTCATGCCTTCGTCACATCCCAGCTTGATTACTGCAATGCCCTTTACTTTGGAGTGAGCCAATCCTCCATTAAGCGCCTCCAGCTGGTCCAGAATGCCGCTGCTCGCCTCTTGACTGGTACTTGTAAGAGGGAGCACATAACTCCTACTCTGGCATCCCTTCACCGGCTCCCTATACATTTTAGAGTTATTTTCAAGATCCTATTATTTGTCTTCAAATTTCTAAATGACCTCGTGCCACCTTACCTCTCTGAGCTCATCAGCCCCTACACACCTGCCCGGCGCCTCAGGTCTGCAGACCAGACATTATTAGAAGTACCAAGAACTAAACTGAGGCTCAGAGGGGATCAAGCCTTTTCTGTTACTGGTCCCTCTCTCTGGAATGACCTCCCACTGAACATTCGGCAAGCCTCCTCGCTGCCCATCTTCAAAGCCCTCCTCAAAACTCACTTGTATTCTTTGGCATTCGACTCAGCATGACTTAGATTAGTTCTTGGTTTTACTGTTTGGTGCTTTCTACCGTCTTTGTTACCGATTTGTTGCTTTACTGTTGTATATGTTAGTTGCTCCATGTACTGCACTTAGTATGCAGCGATGGCTGTCTGAAAGTGCTCTATAAATACTGTTGAGTTGTATGTTTGAACATTACAGTATTGTCTTTGATGTTAACATGTTTAAGTTGAGAGTGTCTGATTGGCTGGAGGAAACAGGAAGTGTTTTAGTTGCCTGAAGAAGGAGTGGCGTTCTCGAACGTGCTGCGGTGCAGACGTCTTTTTTCCCCTTTTCAATAAAACTGCATTCAAAGGATTCCATCTCTCCTTTTGCCGTTCATAAAGTAGAGCCATCCATTCCAAAACAACGAACCCCTCAACTTACACCTATATTGTTTGAAATGCTTTGGCTATGTGGTTATTGACATGTCTGAAATTAATTTAAAAAAGAGAAGAAGAAATTGGGGCGGTGCGGAGGGCGACTGATTAGCACGTCTGCCTCACAGTGCAGAGCTGCAGAGTTTGATTCCGGCTCCAGCCTTCCTGTGTGGAGATGCATGTTCTCCCTGTGGCTGCGTGGCTTTTCTCTGGGTACTCTGGTTTCCTCCCACATTTCAAAAACATGCATGGCATGTTAACGGAACACTCTGTGCCCTGTGATTGGCTGGCAACCAGTTCACCAGTTCAGGGTGTCCCCCACCTACTACCCGAAGACAGCTTGGATCGGCTCTTGCACGTCCACGACCCTTGTGAGGATAAGCAGATTAGAAAATGAATGGATGGATGGAAGAAGCAAGTCATGGCTTTGTGGTTGTCTGGCAGGATAAGGTGGAGTTGCACAATAAAAGTCATGGCCCACTCCAACATACCAAGGCACTTCAGAGAGGCAGATGCTTTCTGAGCAGATATTTATTTTCCTTTTAAATTAGATACAACAAATATTTATTACCTGTGTCAGGCGGTGTGTCCGCTGTAAAGTCAGTACGTTTGTTTTCTTTCAGCATATTGTAAGCAAGGGGTGAATTTTGCAATTGTCCTAAATTTCACAACTTTGCTCTCGACAAATCTGACTCCTCCTGAAATTGGTAATGTAACTCCCTAAAACGCTCCTGCTCATAGCGCAGAAACCTTGCATTGTTAATTTCACCTATGTATGGGAATGCAAGCGATTGGTATTCCAAAGGGCTTCAGATTCACAGGTCACATAAAAAAAAAACATCAACCAAACAAAAGCACGGCAAAGACCAAGTCAACTGAATTAAAAAATAAATACATAAACACTCCAAAGGCTGAAAAGACTGGACTTACAAAAGGTTCCTGGCAAGAACAGTATTTAAACACTGTTATTCACATTTTACGTTCTGTAAAAAGCAAGGTGTTTTCATTGGGACTTTGACAGCTGTGACCGACAGTAAATGCAACTTTGGCGACTTGTGGAGCGGCCGCATTGAGCAGCATATCCAGGTTGGTTGCCCATGTGTGCACTTGCATGAGAAAGCCCTCTGTGGGTTACTCATTAATAGCTCTAGTTGGTGGAGTGACAAATGTTGAGGTGCCCTTGAGCAAGTTTGACCTAGATCACAGGTGTCAAACTCAAGGTCTGGGGGCCAGATCTGGCCCGCCACGTCATTTTAGTGGCCCACGAAAGCAGATCATGTGTGTCAACTGCCATGATGATTTCTAAAATTTGTACAGAAATGTCAAATTGTCAGGTGTAATAAACAACATTGAGATTTTGTGCTAATTTTCTGACCCTGTTTACACTCACTTGAACAATAAGTGAACAAACATATAGTTGACCGATTTCAAAACTAGTAATCCATCAATTTGTTGTGTACAAATAACAATACCACGCGATGATTAAACATTAATTTGGCCCTCCGAGGGAAGAAGTAACTCCAAAGTGGCCCGTGACAAAAATGAGTTTGATACATACCCCTGACCTAGATTGTGTGATAGGACAAACTCAGATCCTATTACTGAGAACTCTAACCCTAATACTGACACATTTTATTTATTCCCCAATTAAGGCCACCATCGTTTTCTTAAAGTTTTCCAATGTGCGCGAAAGACATCTGAGTTGGCATGTGACAGAATAATACTGAAAAGCACACAGTCTATTCGTATAATTATTGGTATACAGTTAACCCTCGCTATAACGCAGTTCACCTTCCGCTTTTTTAGTGCAGTTTTTTAAACAGTGAATTGTGTTCTGCATCCTGATTGGCTAAGGGACTGACCAACGTGAACAGTTTCCGCACCTTATCTCTGTACAGCTTGCCAAATTTACCTTTACAAATTTTTGGTCTTTGGTTTCATTGTATCAGCAGCGGATGCTCGTCTGTCAAGAAGGGGAAGCTCAATTTCGGCCTACATCATAAAATGTGTCCGTTTATTTGTATATGAATTCCACTTTCCGTTCCTTTTCAAAAAAATGAAAACGATGCCTTCACCATAAGATCGTGATTGGCTCATTTCTCTATCAATCAAAAAGAAATTCAACCTCAGACAGATCATCCAATCATCATGCAGAAAAGATGAGCATCCGATTGGCAGGACAAAAGCAGCACTTATCCAATGACTCGTCTCGTTTCAATGCATTGGGACAACCTACACTGAACTCTCTAGACGCCCAGAGTCCGCGTGGTCGACGCAGAGCGTCCACACAGTTTAAAACACAGTGAAGCTGCGGGAATGAATGAGAAGAGAGTCGTGTCGTAACCAGTAATAAGAAGCTGATTCGGAACAAAAGTTGAGCGCATTGTCGCGCATATTTAGTCAATGGCATGTCCACACATTTGTACGTACACACATATATTTGATCACTTACTTTTTGACATTTTAAGGGAAGCTGTCATGATTCGGTCGAACCATTTAATGTTGAGGATCCCAAAAATTGTAGACTCCAGACAAGTACTCTGTAACAAAAAATGTTTAATATACAAAAATTGCACCGACAAAGTAGGAACATAAAGCACTGGTCAAAACAAGGACCAGGGAACACAAGAACTAAACGATAACCAAAAGCACTTGCACTAAAGGCAAGGAAGGAAAACAAACCCGAGACTACAAACGAAAAACAATGTATGAAATACACGCAGCAAAAGCCAATTCACTAAAACAAAAAAAAACAATACAGGCATACCTCGGTTTTCGACCATAATCCATTCCAGAAGGCTGTTTGAAAAACCGATTTGTTCGAAAAACCGATTTGTTCGAAAACCGAAACCACGCTCTTTTAAAAAAAAATCTTTATTGAACACGTCTGTTCACAATGGAACGCTAGACGAGGAAGCGTCACGTCCTCGTCTACCCGAGGGAGTGTCACTTCCTCGTGTAAGGAAGGCAAGAGGAGTCAAGTGACGCATTCAAGTGCGCTCAGTTTGTTCAAGAACCGAAATTCGGTTGTCATCCGAGGCATAAAAAACTCAAAATTTTTGGTTGAAAACCGATTTGGTCGAGAACAGAGACGTTCAAAAACTGAGGTATGACTGTACTTACAAAACCAATGGTACCAAGGGAACAATAGCGAGTACAACGAGGTCTATAGCAAAGGTCTATGAGCAAGGAAAGCAGCAAGCCAAAACAATACTCAGACAACCAGCAGACAGTTTGTGGCTCCTTAAATACTGAGTTCCCTAATTTGCAAGATTAGCAGCAGGTGTGCAACCAGCAAGAATGCTAAGTCTGCCACCTGCTGGCAAAGCCAAGAACAGGAACATGACAGAAGCTGAGCTTCCCTTGCAGTCTTAGAGCAATCGCCTCTGCATCGTATACATAGTTCAGTATTGTATAATAACTGTAAAAAATAAAACTGACTACTTCATGGATTTCGCCTATTCCAGGTTCTAGTGTCTAGTGTCAGCTGAAATCACTTTACTTTTTATGTTTTTATTGGTTACGACAACATATCAATCACTTAATATACAGAAGGGGAAAACCGAAACAGTCTGCTGTTACAGGTGTGATTTTTGTTTTGCTTTGTTTGTTAGGGAACCTATGAACCTCTCCTCCGCATCCGACATTCGCGTATTGCACACTGCACTACCTCACTTTAACCCAAGATAGTCATAAGTGCCAGTGTTTTTTATTTTTATTGTTTAGATTTATATAGTATGCCTTTTGTACAGTGTTGTTTGCTGGTTTATCTCTAGTTGTGTGTGTTTTAATGCACAGCATGTTTGTATGTTTGAAATGAGGATTGAGAGAAAGAAATTTCATCTGTGCTGTATGTCATACATAGAGCACATTTTACAATAAAGATGACCTTGACCTTTTATTCCCTCAAAATGAGCTGCTCAATTCAACTGTCAGTGGCCAATTGGGGAAACTCCTGTAAACTCTCTGTGGGCAGTTCACCCCCTGTGTGTGAGTGTGTTTGCATATCTGTGGAAGCTCACATAAAAGTTCCTCCTGCCTCATCCTGTGTTACAGGTCGGATTGATCACCTAATTCAGATAAAGGATTCACCCAGTGCCAGAGGCAGAGACAACCTGATCACTCAATGTAAGATAGAAACATAACAGCCGCTGCAGGACCTCACTTTTAGGCCAGGAATTGCCCCATTCAAACTTCCTGTCCCGGCTATCATTGTATTGATGTCTGATTTTATCCATCCAAACAGTAAAAGTATGTACAGTGATCCCTTGCTATTTCACGGTTCGTTTATCGCGGCTTCAGTGCATCGCGGATTAAAAAAAAATATATATATATATATACTTTTTTTTTTTGTTTCATATACATGGAGTACAGTACTGTATATGTTGCTCTATGTGACTCGCTGTTGTTTTGCAGCTTCTCGCGGACCTTTTGCGGACTTAATTTTTATTTTATTTTTTTAATATATGTTTATTGGTCGCTACTTCGCGGATTTTCGTTTATCGCGGGTGCTTTTGGTCCCCATTAACCGCGATAAAACGAGGGATTACTGTAATAGTGGTACCTCTACTTACGAAATTAATTGGTTTGGGAAGACATTTCTTAACAAGAAAATATTGTAAATAGAGACGGGTTTTCCATGTTAATGCCCTAATCCATTTCAACCTCCCCAAAACTCTGACATAAATGTTTTCTAAAGCATAAAAACATCATCAAAATATGTAACAAATACATGTTACAATTCAATTATTGCACAATAAATGAGCGTTTTGCATTATATAAAAAACAAAGAATACAGTAAAGAATAAAAATGATGGTCATTTAACTTTTAACTTCGTCCTCATCGTTTTTTGCCCTCTTTAAGTTCATGATCTCTGTCAGAAGTGGTTTTTGCCCGGCGTTTTGTAAAAAACTGATACAAGGACCTTTGCTTTTGTCGGCTTTTAACAATCCTTCGAAAAGTCCAAGGCAAACATCAGCATAGTGAGCGATCACCGGACTGGTGAACACTTTTTCTGGGTGATTCCCATTTACGAAAAACGGAACACCTCGTGGCTCGAGGGGCGACTGACGAGGACACTGCATAGACACACATCCATTCATCCATCCATCCATCCATTTCGTAACTTAAATTTCAAAACTTGAACGTTCGTAAGTAGAGGTACCGCTATATTGTCTTTTTTTAAGCAAGTATTCAGAGACATGTATTCTGTAAATGCTGACTGTCAATGTTCTGCAAAGTGACCATTTGGTTGTCTAGTCAGTAAGTACCAAAAAATGATAGATGGTGCAATTGCTGCAGCATATCTAGTACTTGTTCAGGAAACATAATGGTCACAACACGCATTGATGGCATCACTCAGACATCCAATTTCTATTATCGCACGTGTGTGTGTATATATATATATATTTATTCATTCATTTTCCGATCTGCTTTGCGGGGGGGTGCTGGAGCCTTTTCCCAGCTGTCTTGGGAAGTAGGCGGGGACACCCTGAACCGGTTGTCAGCCAATCACAGGGCACACACATATATATATATATATATATATATACTGTATATATATATATATATATATATATATATATATATATATATATATATTCTGGGGGGGGGGGGGGGGTTCTCTCCAGATTTTACTGTTATGTCTATGGAATCCAGATGCTATTGCTGTCATTTTACAAGTGCCGTTGGTTTGTGTCACATTCACCTTTCAGATGAATTAAGATGAGCAGACACAAAATACAACACCATTATTATATTATATAACAATGTAATATCAAGACCAAATATTTGATCACTGTAGAAACATCCATCCATCCATTTTCTGATCCAGTTTATTCTCACATGGGTCGTGGGGGGTGCTGGAGCCTATCCCAGCAGTCTTCGGGCAGGAGGCGGGGGGACACCCTGAATTGGTTGCTAGCCAATCGCAGGGCACACATCGGGCACGAACAACCAATTACGCCTACACTCACACCTAGGGACAATTTAGAGCATGGGATCGATCAGGCCCGCAGGATAATTTATAAGTGAAAAAAATGCATAAAAGACACGGAATTTATATCTTAAATAAGGTGCAATTCGTGGAGTATCCGCTAGGGGACACACTGTTTTGATCAGGGAAGAAGACAACAACAGTCTCAGCCTGTCACTGAGACAGACCCAACACAGCAGACGCTATGAAGGACATTTGAAAACTTTATTCTTTTCACATTTAATAGCACTCTCCTTAGTTTGTAAGGTGTGAGCAATGATTAAATTTTGATTTTATATGCACATGTGTAAATGGTTTAAAAATTATTTTCTTTATAAATCTCGTTTAATTTTAAAGTGAATTACTCTATTTTTCAAGACCATTTACCGTAAATTGCGGATTACAAGCCGCTACTTTTTTCCCACACTTTCAACACTGCGACGTGTAATATGAAGCGGCTTTTTAATTTTTTTTTTCCATCGCGGGAAAAACATGGACCAATAAAATGAATGAGTCTTTCACTGAGGTCCAATGAGATTGTATGACTAATCACAACTTCCGCTCTTTTAGCCGTCGCGGGGAAAATTGTGTTAGCCGGCAACAGGCGACCAATAAAATGAATGAGTAGTACACAGGGGTCCAATGAAATTGTATGATTACCGGTAATCACAACTTCCTTATTTCAGTCTTTTTTCTAACCCTGATCAAGATGGAGAATACCAGACAAAAAGCATTTGATGCAGCTTTTAAACTAAAAGTGATCACTCTGGCAGTTAAAGAAGGAAATCAAGCTGCTGCTCGTAATCTTGGCATAGACTAGTCGATGGTGTGAAGGTGGAGGCTCTGGCAAGAAGAACTGAGCCAATGTAAAAAGACAACCAAAGCTTTTAAAGGTGTTAAAAGTGGGCCGTCGTGGTGTTATAGATTCATGAAACGGAAAAGCCTGCCTATTAGGGCACGCACGACGTTGTGTCAGCAGCTCCCTCCCAATTAGAGGTAAGATCGGGCCGCCTGAGCCCGACCCGACCCGAAATTCGGGTTGGGCCTTAAAATGTCAATCATGCTTCGGGTTCGGTTCGGGCCGGGCTTTTCTCTCGCTGACTTTTTTTTTTCGAGGCCGTGAATAGTTTTGGCCACGAGAGACCGTGGTTCGCAAAAAAACAGAAGTCGCCTCATCACAACACATACTGTACTAAACTCTTGCAAGGACAATTCAAAGAACTCCTACCAGTCTCTGTTGAGTATCCACCCGTCATTTTTGGTCTTTGTCTCTCTGCTTCTCTCTCTTAAAGTGCCGCGCTAGATTCTTAAGAACGTACTGCTGCGGTGGTTTACGGCCCAATTTTCAACCTGTCAAAATGACGGACGGCCTTAAAATTTTCCCCATCCACTCTTGAAAAAAATCCGTCAATGATGGAAATGTAACCTCTTCATAAACAGAAATATAAAAGATGTAAATGTTCATACAGTCTTGTTTAACTTAGATTTCGTTCCAAAAGGCAGGCTTTGTTATCAGAAATCACCCCTCCTGCTCCCGAGTCCTCACAAATAAAACATGAAATGTCGGGTTTGCTTCAGGCTCGGACCTGCAAATCAAGTTAAGTGATCGGGCTCGGGCCGGGTAGGGCTTTAAACCCGCTTAAATACCGGTTCGGGTCGGGCTCGATTTTTTAGGACCGATCTAAGCTCTACTCCCAATTACGAGGACAAACTTGCTTCGTTCCGCACATTCACACAAACAAAGATAGGAGAATTCCATCAGCCCAGATGAAATAATAAATATGGACGAAGACCCTCTGACATTTGATTTGCCTCTCACTTGGAGTGTAAATTAAAAAGGTGACTGCATTATTCTATTTAAAGCCAAGTGGGCTGCAGTATTTCTCCTCGTAATTACGCAAATGCGCATCGAGATCTCTCTTTGTCTGGCCTCTTATTATGTGTTTCAGCATAATTTCGTTGTGCAAATGCATTTATCATGCTCATAAAAATATGGAGATTATTTTAACCTTAAGAAATGTTGCATTTTTTCTGCGGGGGTTCAGCGGGGGACCGCGATTTTTCTTCATAAATCTGAGCATCCGGCTCTTAATTGGGTGCAGTCTGTAGCCCGGAATTTACGGTACTTGTTAAAGTTGTGCTCTTTGTACAATCAGTGGGATCCATTGCAATGCATACTGTATATGTGAATGATAAAAGTAAATTGCACATTTGTCTAAGGAAATCTAAGGTGCTTCATAAAATGTCTTGTAAAAAATATGTTCATTCAATTTCAACATTTTCCTAATGTTCCTGTGCTTCTTTAGACCAAAGGAAAGACCTGTTATTTTGGTTATTTATAGCAGAGTACTCTATAATTTTAATGGTCCGGCCCACTTGACATGTACCGAGGCCGTATGTGACCCACAACGTGAAATGAGTTCGACACCCCTGATTTAGAGTGTTCAATTAATCTGCCATCTATGTTTTTGGAACGTGGGAGGAAACCCAAGTACGTGGAGAAAACACCGTCGAAATATTTTTAAACCAGAGTGTGTAGTATGTAGTTAAATTGGTTTTATTTTGTGAAACTCATTTAATTGAACTTGTGCCCACATTGAATCAGAGTTAGCGTGTCAAATACCTTGAAGACATGTTGTAGTGGCTTCACGTGTTCATTCAAGCTAAAAACATGACTGCATAGCGTGAATTTTAACAAAAACTACATTTTTATTTTGGGGGGGAGGTTATCATTTGGGAAGGTTGTTGAAAAAATTCAAATTCAAATTGTTCTCTAACAGTTGACTTGAAAATTATGCTGAATGCCAATGGCACTGACTATAAAAATCTGAGAAAAAAAACACAATTTGCATAATAACTTGGAATGCACTGTAAGTCTATAAAGGCTACAGCTGTAAGCAGGTGTTCATCTGTCTCAACTATGACGTGTTATGTCATTTTGTTCATTCTTGTTGTGTTACAGCACACTTAGACCTTGTTTTAGCGAGTCAAAAATCTAGTTTACTTTTTGTCTGCAAATTGCCATATGTGCAGGCAGCATGCAGTCAACGACCAAATTCACAAACTGGACTTGCCCTAGTATCCCGACTCTGCATAGTCCATTTTGTAGAATTATTTTTGATGACATGATTTTGTATTTTTAAACCCATACATACAAACATTCCATTCTGGCATTCAGTTCTACAGTTTTTCACCCAGCATGTAGTGGGTGACATTACACGAGACATTACATATTTGACAAGAACGCAACCCGGTCTGATGTTAAGTGCTGCATCATTTTATAATTTTGCGAGTTTGTGATTATGTTTGACCTGATGGATTGTTCTTTTTCCCAAAAGTAGCAGGCAAGTTCATTGCATTTATCTGTCGAGAGAAGTAGAGGTAAGATCAGGCCGTACGACCCGACCCGAATGTCAATCATGCTTCGGGTTCGGGTCGGGTCTGGCTTCTCTCTCGCTGACTTTTTTTTTTTTGTTTCGAGGCCGTGAATAGTTTTGGCCACAAGAGACCGTGGTTTGCAAAAAAACAGAAGTCGCCTCATCACAACACGTACTGTACTAAACTCTTCCAAGGACAATTCAAAGAACTCCTTCCAGTCTCTGTTGAGTATCCACCCGTCAGTGTTCGTCTTTGTCTCTCTGCTTCTCTCTCTTAAAGTGCCGCGCTAGATTCATAAGGACGTACTGCTGCTGTTGTTTACGGCCCAATTTTCAACCCGTCAAAATGACGGACGGCCTTAAATTTTCCCCATCCACTCTTGAAAAAAAATCCGTCAATGATGGAAAATTGTCGTTAATGTAACCTCTTCAGAAACAGAAATATAAAAGATGTACCGTATTTTCACGACTATAAGGCGCCATTAAAAGTCTAAAATTTTCTCCAAAATGGACAGGACGCCTTATGATGCGGAGCGTCTTGTCTATGCGCTGAGTTCCAAAATCTGACTGACAGCCGACACGCTGTTTATATAGAGAAAAGGCGGAAGTGACTGTGGACAGGCATGCGGCAAAGAAGTCGGCCAATCAGTGAAGGGTGGGCGTGTATATATACATATATGGAGAGAAAGAGAGAGAAAAGGCAGACGTGAGTGACAGGCATGCGGGGAAGCAGGCCGCCAATGAGTGAAGGGTGGGCGTGTAAGTGGACGCTAAAGCGACGCTACAAGCAGGTACCAACACCTGTATAGAGTGTGGCTATGTGCATTGTTGCAAAACAACTTCGGTTTTGGTTTCTAAGAACCCCCGAAAATAAATTCTACAAAGAGACACGCCTACGAAGCTCAGTTCAAACTTCAAGCCATCGGTTATGCTTTTGGCATGCGTGCCCATCTCACAGCAGCGGTGAAAAACCAAGTCAAGCAAATGAACTCTGAGCTTGCCGTTATTCCCGGAGGCTTGACTAAAGAACTCCAACCGCTGGAAATCGGCATCAACCGGGCGTTCAAAGTAAAGTTGCGAACGGCATGGGAACAATGAATGATCGATGGCAAACACAACTTTACAAAGAGTGAGAGGCAGCGCCGGGCGAGTTACGCCACAATTTGCGAATGGATTGTGGCTGCTTGGACGAACGTGTCTGCTTGCACTGTTGTTCGAGTTTTTGGCAAAGCCGGCATCATTTCTGTGGAGCCACATGGCAATGAGAGTGACTGACAACGAGAGGGAACACGGCGTTTTTGATGGATTACCGGTACTTGCACAATTGTTCAATTCTGATACAGAGGATGAGGACTTTGATGGATTTCTGGGTGATGATTGATCGAAAAACGTGAGTACATTGTACGATGGCTAAATAAAATACAACGGAACTCCGTTTTGCTTCGTTGCCTTTTTAAAAACGTGTTTTAGCTTGTATCTGTATGTCTTGGCATGCTACCGTATGCTACAAGCTAACGTGTTTTTAGCGTGCGCGCATGCATGCCGTATGTTTAAGCTGGCGTATGTTTTACCACTTTAAAATCGCGCCCAATAATACAGTGTGTTTTGTCTATGTGTAAAATACAGAAATAGCACCCATTAATGAGACTGCGCCCAACCATACGGTGCGTCGAATGGTCGTGAAAATACGGTAAATGTTTATACAGTCTTGTTTAACTTAGATTTCGTTACAAAAGACAGGCTTTGTGATCAGAAATCACCCCTCCTCCTCCCAAGTCCTCACAAATAACATAGGAAATGTCTGGTTTGCTTCCGGCTAGGGCCTGCAAATCAATCCTTAAATACCCTCGGGCCGGTTCGCGTCAGGTCGGGCTCGATTTTTTAGGACCGATCTTAGCTCTAGAGAGAAGTCCTGTTGCAAATTGATTTGGATGATTTGTGAAATGGTCGACCATAGCAAATACATACCTGTCAATGTTTCGGAGCATCAACCTGTATAAACTACCAAAAAAATCCTTATAAAGAGCAAGACGGAGGCCAAGAGAGGTGTGATGAAAAGGCCAATACCCGAGAGGTACATCCAGATGACCATAACCGAAGCACTCGAAACTGCCTAGCAAAGGACCCAAGCCTTGTCCAGTCACATAAAGAGGTACATGAAAGAGAATGATACTAGACGAATAAACAGGCTGTTCGCAACACAACCTGCGAAAATGTACGCTCAGTGGCACGGTTCTAACAGCAGAGCAGACCCACCAAGACTGGAAACTGAAAGGTATTGGAAAGGCATACGGGAGAAGGAGGTCGCACATAACAGCAGTGCAAAATGGCTGGTGACGCTGAGAGGAGCTCAGCAACCTCCCTGAACAGAACCCAGTTACCATAACAGTGGCAGACATACTCAACTCAACTCAACTCAACTCAACTCAACTCAACTGTATTTACAGAGCACTTTCAAACAGCCATCGCTGCATACAAAGTGCTGTACATGGAGCAACTAACATATACAGGAAAGAGTCTCAGATATGAAAAACTGGACAGCACCAGGCCTACTGGTGGTCCACGCCTACTGGCTAAAGAAACTCACAGCACTCCATGAGTGCCGAGCAGCACAAATGAACCAGTTGCTGAGGGATGGGATCACCTAGGATGGCTAACCGAAGAGCAAAGGATCCTGATCATGAAGGATCCCTCAAAGGGTGCAGTCCCATCCAACTATCGGCCAATAACCTGTCTCTACAACATGGAAGCTCATGACAGGCATCATTGCGGCTAAGATAAGTGGACACATACAGTAGATCAATACATGAGCGAAGCATAGAAGGCCATTGGTAGAGATACCAGAGGAGCCAAACATCTGTGCGGAGTATGGACTGGAAACCCCAAGGTCAAAATGGGAAACCCCTCCAAAGGTGGTGGAGAATGACCAAGCGAAGATCCTGTGGGACTTCCAGATACAGACTGACAAGATGGTAATGGCGAACTAACTAGATATCGTGATCATAGATAAAGGGCAGAGGAAAGCCATTGTAGTGTACGTAGCAATCCCAAGTGATGGAAACATCAGAAAGAAGGAACACGAGAAACTGGAGAAATACCAAGGGCTCAGAGAGGAGATGGCGAGAGCCTGGAAGGTAAAGGTGACAGTCGTGCCTGTGGTGGTCAGAGCTCTCGGGGCAGTGACGGCCAAATTAGATGAGTGGTTGCAACCGATCCCGGGAACAACATCGGACATCCCAGTCCAGAAAAGCACAGCGCTGGGAACAGCAAGGATACTGCGCAGAACGCTCAAGCTTCCTGGCCTCTGGTAGAGGACCCAAGCTGAATGGAGGACGGACACCACCCGATGGGTGAGATGAGGATTTTTTTACATATACAGTATATATATGAAATATTTTACACAAGTTACAAAACATCTCAACAGGAACATATTGCCTCTTGTTATGAAAGAAATGTCAAGATGCAAAAGGGACAAATACTCACAGCTCAGAGTTTCCTGAACGCAATGTACTCATAGCTGCTCTGCCATTGGCTATTATCGAGCATCATCCTGGCATCCCCATACCTGTCAACTTTTCGGAGCGCCAAACTGTATAAACTACCAAAAAAATCCTTATGAAGAGCAAAAAATCCTTATAACATACCAAAGCATTTTATATGTCAAAATAACGGCAGAAAAAAACCCACGAAATTTTCAATGATATTTATTGTAGATCTCCATAATACAATGTCTGGTTAATGTCTAATCATCATTCTACTTAGTGGCATTACTTACATACCTGTCAACTCATACGGTTTAGCCATAGTTCATATGGATTTTGTGGTGAATCTTACGTATATGGCCGTATCGCACAAATCATACGGATTCTGAAAATTTCCATTTTTTTGTTTTTTTTCCCCCTAACAGGTAGTTCCGTTTGTTTTTGCCCAGAATGGTGCTAGTCTACTCGAATGCTTTCATTTCCGGTAACTTAAGTAATGCCACTAAGTAGAATGATGATTAGACATTAACCAGACATTGTATTATGGAGATCTACAATAAATATCATTGAAAATTTCGTGGGGTTTTTTCTGCCGTTATTTTGACATATAAAATGCTTTGGTATGTTATAAGGATTTTTTGCTCTTTATAAGGATTTTTTTGGTAGTTTATACAGTTTGATGCTCCGAAAAGTTGACAGGTATGTACAAAAAAAAATGGACTTCTAATGAGATTTCGTCTCTTTCTGAGCAGACTTGCTATAAGCCCGAGTGGAACGGGAAAGGCACAGTGGCTAAGACAGTCAGTACAGTGAAAATGTATTCTCGGGAAAGAAAGGCAAGGCACACAGATAATCGGGAAAACGTGTCCGTGAGACCTCGTGCGTCGCGTAGGCTAGGCTAACCAGTTGTGGTGTTGTTCCGGCTTCTCGATCCGTGATGTGTGTTGCGTTGGCACTGATTGGTTGAAACCAAAAACCGCGCGCGTACGTACGTGCTCGCGCTACGCACGCAAAGCAGAGACTGCGGACTACTGTATCGACTGCAGAGGCGCGCTTCCCTCGAGTGGCGTTGCTCCACTTCCAAGATCAAAAATACTAAACGTGGCTACGAAGCATGAACCTAGACGTCTGGAAAATACAACGCTTGATATTAGTGTCATGAGAAAGGCTAAATTATCCAACAATGGGTTGTCAGCCTGGCAGTCCTTTTAAAGGCAGGTGATTGATGATGTTGACAATGAACAGGTGTGGCACTGGAGGAGACGCCCTCCTCTCTCACCTACTACGAGACAAATCAAACAGAACCATGACAGTTCTATGCCAAATCATCTTTTCATATCTTGAATTTGGGAGCACTATAATTACAAAATGATGTCAACTACAGTACTTCGAACTGTACAATTAAATTATTGCTAAAGAACGGGAAAGACAAGAAAAATTATACAACATGAAAAGAAAGAGCTTCGCCAAAACGCAGACAACTTAAAAACAACAAAATAGCTCAGAACATTTGACTCTGACAGTCAATGACCCAGTAAAAATTGACATGGACCTGATTTATATCCTGACCCTAAGTTTGGTAGGCATAAATCAGAGTGATGTAGAAAAGAGGTTCACATAATTATTTTTCATGCAGCTGGTGTGGGGTCAAAATTCTCTCTGAAAGCACCACCACCACCCTTCAACCGAATGGCGACTATGTTGGGGGGAGGTTGTCTGTCTGCCAGGACAGACTGCAGTCCCCATCCTGCCATTGAAGAGGTTAAGCGGGACAGAAAATATTTAAATAAATAAGTTTAAACTAACCCACAGTGTACTATTTCAGCATATCATTTAGTGAATTAAGAGTGATTTTATTTTTCATTGAATTTGAATTATTTGAAGTGTAAAAAAAAAAAGGATATCCAGCCTACTTTGCAGATTATGATGCAGAATCAGCACAAGGCTATAAAACTCGAATTAAATTGTGTCAAAGTGTATTTATTATGATGATTGTTATAATTAATAATAACAGTAATAGTAATAACATTATTAATAATAACTGAACTGAAATGAACACTCGAAGATGCTTGAGAGTGGATACATTATTCATGCACCCTCACGTTGACGCTCTGGCCGTGGCAAATTACATTGTGTAGCCGCAGCAACCCTCGGGCAGACGGATGGAAACGTGGCTGCCAGTGTGCACCGATTGCCCCTCCGGCCACCAGCAAAACATTCACACCCAGCTGTGCACAAGTGTGAGTGACACTGTATTTGGCATGCTGGCTGCCCTTAACTACAAACAACTCTACTCCTGTCCAGATGGCATAGATGGGCACAGGATACTTGGAGACAAGCCTGGTCTTGCTGGCAAGAGAGACATGGACTGGGAAGATAACTTCCAAACAGGTTGGTGTTTTGAGCATAATGTATCAGTATCATGCATCAGTATGTATGACATGGATTGTAATATAATGCCACACCACCAAGATCAATACACTGAGTGGCATTCACTGTGGAGTTAATTCAACTTATTTTAAGAGCAGATCCAATATGCACTTGTAAAACATATGCTGTCTTTTATTTTCTGCACTATAAGGCGCTTCGGAGAATAAGGCACACCTTCAATGAATGGCCTGTTTAAAAACTGTTTTCATATATAGGGCGCACCGCATTATAAGACGTATCGAATAGAAGCTACAATAGTGGCTGCGGTTGTGTTATGCATCCACCAGATGGAGTTATGCTAAAGGCAATACAATACAATGCAGCTTTATTTATATAGAGCTTTCACAACAACTACAGCTGTAACTAAGCGCTTTATAGAACATTTAAAATACTACATCCAAGAAATCTGAATGTTGATCCATATACAAGGCACATCGTATTATAGGGCGCACTCTTGGCTTTTAACAAAATTGAATTAGCATTCAATAAGTGTGCCTTATAGTGCGGACAATACAGTAGTTTGAAAGATTTCCTACAGCATTACATCCATGTACATGTATAATACTTTGAATCGAATGTTTTCATACACAACAGCCAGAGTTCGTGATTATCACACCTACCTTTTTGCAAAGCATTTATCATAAGCAAAACGGTTGAGAAAACTGAGGTAGTCAAAGTGCTTGTAACAAAAACACTCATCAACACTGGCGTGAAATTCATTCGCTTTGTGAGAACGAAACTGGCCCATTTATGTTCCCTATTCTTTTCTTTTGACCACTCAAACAATTGTTTGCCCGTATGTGAACAGTGCAGCGCCACACAGTGCCGAGGCACTTTACCAAATCCCTCAAAATCACTGGCAAAGACCAGTTAACGGGACAATGAACAATGCAGTATGATGGCTGACTGGTGACTCAGCAATGACATCACTGCAATGACCGGCGATTGGTGAACAAAAGCATTTTTGCCGTTCAGGACGCTGCTGTGGGTCTAATTTAGAACCTGGGTGGGCTGCGTTAAAAAAGGTAACAAAAGTACCCTTGAAATAGTGTTAGCCATATTACTCAATAGGTGGTTGGCCAAGTTTACTTCACACTTGACCTTTAACGGCAAAGAACACCTTGAGAGGTCATGGAATAGGGACTGGAAAACTGAGCCACTGAGGTCACAGCAGCAGAGGTACAAAAGCCTCAGGCAAAGGTTCTCGCCGCTTTTGACCTGCTCTCGTACAAGTTAGATTTTTGATTTTTTTTTTTTTTTTTTTTTATGTTCTGAAAAGGTGTATTGATACATTCGCCTGATTTGCGTGTGGGCAGCGCGGGGTCAGTTCCCACTCACTGACGATGTTAAATGTGGGTGTGAATGGTTGTTTATCTCTATGTGTGCCCTATGACTGACTGGTGACCAGTTCAGAGTGTCGTCTGCTTTCTGCCCGAAGTCAGCTGGGATAGGCTCCAGCACTGGACCCTGTAAAAATAAGCAGTGTTGAAAACGGATGTATGGGTGTTCTCTATTTTCACAGGTAACCAAAGGAAAGCGGAGGAAGACATTGTCCACACTCTCATTGACTTCCTGACATACCTCAAATATAAAGGTATTCATGTACTCTGTGCCATGGGTGTTATGGATAATTTGCAAATAGTTTGTTATTTGGTAGGGTTACACAAAGAAGTACAAGTAAGCCACCAGATTGGGGGCGGGGGGGTCAAGGAATTGGGTCAGCACCTCTGCACTTGATCGTAAACTGGAGAAGTAATACAGGAAAAGAATGGATGAGGGGTAGGGCATTTATGGATTTTATTATAGACTCCAAAATAAATCCGTGAAAAACACTGACAGACATGTTACGCAGTCTATGGGTGTCCTTAAAATTGTCCAGATTGGTGCTGATTCAATTGCCATTATTTATGATGATTAGGATATTGATTTAGATCTCCTCTCAAACAAACAGCTTCAAGTGATGAGCTATATCAAAAATCAATTGTTTTTCTTTTTTGTAATTTGTAGAAATGGGAGCCTTGCAAAGCTTGACTTCTTCTGTGACTTCAGATGAAATGGCTAACCCTTAGCCACATCACAATCTGCTATCACTCCTTCTCTACCCATCATTTTGCTTTTGCTCAAATAACTTTTGTTCACTTTAGAGCAGGGATGTCCAAGGTTTAGGTACTCACATCAAATGTAATATAATAACAGATGACATTAAGACTAGAACGATGGTATTTTGATCCTATTGTGTGGCATCCTTGTGGCGAGACCTTACTAATATTTGTCATGCTTCTTCGTGAAATACAAGATTTACAGTGGCTCCTCTACTTATGAAATTAATTGGTTCTGGAAGAAATTTCTTAACTAGAACATTTTGTAAGTAGAGACACACTTTCCATGTAAATGCCCTAATTTGTTCCAAGGCCCACCCTCACCTCCCCCCCAAAAATTCGGATATAAATATTTCCTAAAGCATAACAATGCATCAAAATATGTAACAAATAAATGTTACAATTAGATTATTGCATAATAAATGAGATTTATACATAATGTAAAAAACAAAGAATAGAGTAAAGAATAAAAATCATGGTCATTTAACTTTGAACTGGCATTTTTTGCCCTCTTTAGTCCATGCTCTCTCTCGGAAGTGGTTTTTGCCTGGCGTTTTGGAAAGAACTGATCCAAG
This sequence comes from Hippocampus guttulatus, assembly GCF_054856545.1. NCBI lineage: Eukaryota > Metazoa > Chordata > Actinopteri > Syngnathiformes > Syngnathidae > Hippocampus > Hippocampus guttulatus. Next base: position 3,934,122 of record NC_141264.1, read on the forward strand.
GACATTTGCTTTTGTTGGGTTTGAACAATCCTTCGAAAATATCCAAGGCAAACATCAGCACGGATAGCGATCGCTGGACTGGTGAACAATTTTTCCAGGTGATTCACACTTACGAAAAACCTCATGGCCCAACGGGCAGATGACGAGGACGCTGCATAGACACATATCGTATCTATCTACACACATAGACACATGCGGGAAAGGTCCCTCTTTGCCAATGGAATGCCAGGAAGATTCTAGGTAATAGCCAATGGCAGAGCAGCCATAAGTTCAGGAAACTCGGAGCTGCGAGGATCAGCCTATACTGTATTTTTACCTTTCGCATCTTGAAATTTCTTTTGTAACAAGAGGCAATATTCAAATGAAGAGACATTCGTAAGTAGAGGTACCACTTCTTTGTCAAACTATTTCTATATTTATTAATGCAAACCCTTTATAATGACCCGGATCTCTATATAAACTTGCCACAAAATAGACCCGGCTCTCTGACACTGGGCAACACATTTCCTTCTAGTCTTCATGGGCTTGATATGTCAGCCTGCACAAATTCAAGCCACCCTTTGCTGTAAGCAGCCCCATAACATGGAGTAACAGGCCTCCCATCATATTTCACGCTGTATTGGTTTTGGTGTGTTTAATACATTAAAGGTGAAGAATGTTATTGTGGCAAAATTATTATTTTCTATTGGACAGCCCTGCTTTCGAGTCATTATGTTGTTATTTCTTACACAACAGTGAATTATGTTGTCTTTAGCAAGGCTTGGTTGTCTCGCAGTACCTTTAATATTTGATAATTGATGAGATAATATTAATAGCATATACTCAGATGTAAATAGATAGTATATCTATTTAGCCATAGAGTCACAAAGATCGACGGTAATGGTTACTGAAATCAAATTCGATGTTAAACACAGATTCATGCTTCTGTACTGTTATTTCCCCCATTCAGCTGTCATCAGGTCGAAGTCGATGGAGTTCAATAAAGAAAAAAAAATCACTTTGATCATTCTTTTTTTTATTGACAGTTTTAAATGCAGTTGGACCACAGAAGTCGACCGCAATCCTCACTTCCAATTTGTTTTAATTTCAAAACGTTTCTATTGGGATTAATACATTTTAAATACATCAATTGTGATTGGCTGGCAACCAATTCGGGGTGTCCCCTCCCTACTGCCCGAAGACAGCTGGGATAGGCTCCAGCACCCCCAGCGACCATCGTGAGGATAAAGCGGTTCGGAAGATGAATGAATGAATAAATCAATTGTGTCACAATTGACACCATCATTCAACCTTGACTAAGTGTTCAGACAATGTCACAAAGTTCTTTTCTTGTTTGGGTTTTTTTTTTTTTTTTTTTTTTTTTTAAATGATCAGCTTTTATTGTAGAACAGCCATGAGCAAATGGCGGGCCATAGTCTGAGTGGCCCCTGATCAATTTTTAAAAAATATAAAAACTCTGGAAAAGACTGCTGAAATTTTTGGGGAGAAAGGGTAGCCCAGTGACCTACTCCAGACAGGCAGATTTGTGAAGTATCCCCCCCCCCCCCCCCCCCCTCAGCTTGAATTTCCGGTGAGACTCAATTCATTACCTTTGGTGTATTTCACAATTTCGAACTTGTGTCATTGTTCATGCCTCGGCTGGAAACATCTCTTTTTGAACCCATCCGAAGTTCATGCAACAAGGATATAAATTTTGACAACAACGTAAACATAATCAAGAAAATTACTATTATCGCGATGTACCAGATTCATTAATGCAAAGGTAGCAGGATGAGCACAGTAAACATTATGCATATATTCGCATTATGCATGCATATATTTCATGGACATTTTTAGTGATACAACTGCACCGAAAGGTTGTAGAACCAGTTCCCATGGGGTCAGTCTGGGTCTAGCAATGCCAAGTTGGTTGGAGTTGAACCCCGCGGAAACAGAAAATGAAAATTACTTGGAAATTTATGTCCCAAAATTCACCATTTATAAGTACAGTATATTTTAATAGGGCAAATAACGATGATTCTGATTTTCAGTTTCACACAGACATGATGGGTGCAATGTAATAAAATATGGAACAAGTGAAAAGCTGTGTTTATTTCCAGCTACATATTTTACTGGAAAGAACTGATCACTCGATTTTTTAAAAATTGGACTCATGATTATTTCAACTATAATAATGTCTTGGTATCGTAATTGTTACTTACTGACTCAGAGGAGACAAAAAGGTGTGTCCTCTTTGCAAAGCCACAGTGACCGTCATCAGGTACACCACCCAGCTCATTGACGGATAATTAAAAAAAAGAAAACTGCTGTTTGAAGACATTGAAGACTCCTCGTACCTGCACATAAGATTCCAGAGGCAGTGACCTTTAATTTATTTACTTCAAAGTGACTCGATTAACCAATGAATTACAACTTGGCAACATGACAAAGAAATACTGCATGGCAATACAGACCGAATAAAAACCACCTACTGTAATTGTGTGAAAATAAAAGAAAATCTAATTAATAGCATATACTCAGATGTAAATAGATAGTACATCTATTTAGCCATAGAGTCACAAAGATCGACGGTAATGGTTACTGAAATCAAATTCGATGTTAAACACAGATTCGTGCTTCTGTACTGTTATTTCCCCCATTCTGCTGTCATCAGGTCAAAGACGATGGAGTTCAATAAAGAAAAAAAAATCACTTTGATCATTCTTTTTTTTATTGACAGTTTTAAATGCAGTTGGACCACAGAAGTCGACCGCAATCCTCCCTTCCAATTTGTTTTAATTTCAAAACGTTTCTATTGGGATTATCCATCCATCCATCCATCTTCTACCGCTTATCCGGGGCCGGGTCGCGGGGGCAACAGCTTTAGCAGGGAAGCCCAGACTTCCCTCTCCCTAGCTACTTCTTCCAGCTCTCCCCGGGGGATCCCGAGGCGTTCCCAGGCCAGCTGGGTGACATAGTCACTCCAGCGTGTCCTGGGTCTTCCCCGGGGTCTCCTCCCGGTGGGACATGCCCGGAACACCTCACCAGGGAGGCGTTCAGGAGGCATCCGAATCAGATGCCCAAGCCACCTCATCTGGCTCCTCTCGATGTGGAGGAGAAGCGGCTCGACTCTGAGCCCCTCCCGGATGACCGAGCTTCTCACCTTATCTCTAAGGGAGAGCCCGGACACCCTGCGGAGAAAACTCATTTCGGCCGCTTGTATCCGGGATCTCGTTCTTTCGGTCACGACCCATAGCTCGTGACCATAGATGAGGGTTGGAACGTAGATCGACCGGTAAATTGAGAGCTTCGCCCTTTGGCTCAGCTCCTTCTTCACCACGACAGACCGATACAACGTCCGCATCACAGCAGACGCTGCACCGATCCGCCTGTCGATCTCTCGCTCCCTCCTGCCCTCACTCGTGAACAAGACCCCAAGATACTTAAACTCCTCCACTTGGGGCAAGATCTCTCCCCCGACCCGGAGGGGGCACTCCACCCTTTTCCGACTGAGGACCATGGTTTCAGATTTGGAGGTGCTGATTTTCATCCCAACCGCTTCACACTCAGCTGCGAAACGCTCCAGTGAGAGTTGGAGAGCCCCGTTTGAAGGAGCCAACAGCACCACATCATCTGCAAAAAGCAGGGATGCAATACTGAGGCCACCAAAACGGACGCCCTCAACGCTTCGGCTGCGCCTAGAAATTCTGTCCATAAAGATTATGAACAGAATCGGCGACAAAGGGCAGCCTTGGCGGAGTCCTACCCTCACTATTGGGATTAATACATTTTAAATACATCAATTGTGATTGGCTGGCAACCAATTCGGGGTGTCCCCTCCCTACTGCCCGAAGACAGCTGGGATAGGCTCCAGCACCCCCAGCGACCATCGTGAGGATAAAGCGGTTCGGAAGATGAATGAATGAATAAATCAATTGTGTCACAATTGACACCATCATTCAACCTTGACTAAGTGTTCAGACAATGTCACAAAAATCTTTTCTTGTTTTTTTTTTTTTTTTTTTAATGATCAGCTTTTATTGTAGAACAGCCATGGGCAAATGGCGGGCCATAGTCTGAGTGGCCCCTGATCAATTTTTAAAAAATATAAAAACTCTGGAAAAGACTGCTGAAATTTTTGGGGAGAAAGGGTAGCCCAGTGACCTACTCCAGACAGGCAGATTTGTGAAGTATCCCCCCCTCAGCTTGAATTTCCGGTGAGACTCAATTCATTACCTTTGGTGTATTTCACAATTTCGAACTTGCGTCATTGTTCATGCCTCGGCTGGAAACATCTCTTTTTGAACCCATCCGAAGTTCATGCAACAAGGATATAAATTTTGACAACAACGTAAACATAATCAAGAAAATTATTATTATCGCGGTGTACCGGATTCATTAATGCAAAGGTAGCAGGATGAGCACAGTAAACATTATGCATATATTCGCATTATGCATGCATATATTTCATGGACATTTTTAGTGATACAACTGCACCGAAAGGTTGTAGAACCAGTTCCCATGGGGTCAGTCTGGGTCTAGCGATGCCAAGTTGGTTGGAGTTGAACCCCGCGGAAACAGAAAATGAAAATTACTTGGAAATTTATGTCCCAAAATTCACCATTTATAAGTACAGTATATTTTAATAGGGCAAATAACGATGATTCTGATTTTCAGTTTCACACAGACATGATGGGTGCAATGTAATAAAATATGGAACAAGTGAAAAGCTGTGTTTATTTCCAGCTACATATTTTACTGGAAAGAACTGATCACTCGATTTTTTAAAAATTGGACTCATGATTATTTCAACTATAATAATGTCTTGGTATCGTAATTGTTACTTACTGACTCAGAGGAGACAAACAGGTGTGTCCTCTTTGCAAAGCCACAGTGACCGTCATCAGGTACACCACCCAGCTCATTGACGGATAATTTAAAAAAAAAAAACTGCTGTTTGAAGACATTGAAGACTCCTCGTACCTGCACATAAGATTCCAGCGGCAGTGACCTTTAATTTATTTACTTCAAAGTGACTCGATTAACTAATGAATTACAACTTGGCAACATGACAAAGAAATACTGCATGGCAATACCGACCGAATAAAAACCACCTACTGTAATTGTGTGAAAACAAAAGAAAATCAAATCAGTGCTCCACCTTCGCAAGGGCCCCACCTTAATGGTGGTCGGGCAAGTGATTTAAGATCACTGGTAAGGACTGTGAGGCAACAGAAGAGAAACTGAAGCAGCACTGTCAACAACGCAAGGCCTGAGAGGGTTTCCAAGAGCAAACTTGAGTGTGCGTGGTGAGTACTTTCGCCATCTTCAAGTGTTTTCAGGGCACACAACATTAATGTTGGACATGTTTGGTGGTGCGCTTTGTACACTCATGGGAAAAATATGTATTTTGACTCAGGTTACATAGGACCACACACTTCCAAACCAAACTTATGACAAAAACTGCATTTTAAATACAGACAAAACATGTGCATACGTGCAAAAAAAAAGTGCTCTCAACATATTTCATTTTTCATAATACATTTCTTAGTGAAGTGGTAAAAGATCCATCCCTCAAGAACGTTTGAACGATCAAAAATGAACCATGAACTGTGAGTTTTATTTTAAAACATTACCATTCGAGGATGGCACGAAACGGGTGAAGAGCAAACCAAAATTAGGTGTAAGAATACATGTCAGGCGGCCCAGTAGTCCAGTGGTTAGCAAGTCGACTTCACAGTGCAGAGGTACCGGGTTCAATTCCAGCTCCATGTGGAGTTTGCATGGTCTCCCCGGGCCTGTGTGGGATTCCGCCGCGTATTCCAGTTTCCTCTCACATTCCAAAAACATGCATGGCAGGCTGATTGAACACTCTAAATTGTCCCTAGGTGTTAGTGTGGGCATGGATGGTTGTTCGTCTCTGTGTGCCCTGCGATTGGCTGGCAACCGATTTAGGGTGTCTCCCGCCTACTGCCCGAAGACAGCTGATATAGGCTCCAGCACCCCCCGCGACCCTAGTGAGGATTAAGCGGTTCGGAAAATGAATGAATGAATACATGTCATGCATTTTTCACAAATGTCACCTCATTTAAAGTTGTTATATTAATTAAGTAGTATTTTTTTGTTGTCTTGTTTTTACTTAAGAGGCCGCTCAAAGAGTGTGCCGGCTGCGCCCGCGGGCCATCAGTTGCCCATCCCTGGTCTCATATATTTCATGAATGCGTGTGATATTTCGTGTTTCCTTTATGCTCACCATCTTTGGAAATTGGAACGAAGCATTTTTTAAAAATTTGGATCAAAGATTTAAAATTGCCGTAAAGCTGCATTCAAAAAATGCCCTCATTACTTTTGGAATGATGGGGAATGATTAATACAATGCAGTATTACAAAATTTAAAAGCATTTAAAAATAAAAGAACTGAAGACATTTAAAACAAAGTCCAGAAATAAAAGAGAGAGTACTAAAATTACAGTGGAAGAAAAATATTTTTAAAACTGCATTTAAGTAAAAACAAATGCTTGATAAGAGCCCTTTTTAAGAGGATATTTTTTAACTTGGACTTTAAAGCAGTGACACTTGGGGCTGACTTCATACTCCCAACAAAGAACGAATAAAGTATTTTGGTGTTCAAAGATTTTTTTTCGGCCCAAATGGCTAACATTGAAACTTGTTTTGGACCCAACTCTTCCATCAATGACTATCCTAATGTCTTTGAGTCGGTGCGGAAAAAAAAATCTCCAAATGACAAAGCTTGCTGTGGTGACATGCTCCATTTCGTCAGCCTCATTATCCTGACAACTGCACAATAAAATCAACATTGCAATTAATATTGGCAAGCTAGAGGTAAGCACAGTTGAGTTCAGACCTTGGGAGGGAAAAAACGAAAAGTCTCCCCGGACTTTCGGATACATGACCTGCACAAGAGTAGGCCAAAGTACTCACGCTGTTGAGACTATGGATGGTGGTTCATAAACAAACGAAACAAAATTTTATTCTGCTATTCTTTTTTTTTACAGCAATTTTCCCATAGAAATAAAAAGTCACATATCAAACGAATGTTCCAAGCAGTATTACGAGAAAAATATTGTTGTTTTCTGATCATTACAATGCATTGCTTGGTGTCACACGCATGCACCACCAGACACATAAACACCACGCACGCACACACACGCGCACGCACACACTTTGTCAATGGCAGCATAATTAATGAGCAGTTCGTGAGTCCAAAAAAATATATAAATCTCAAAAAACAGTGGTTTCTGAAAAGAAGAGAAGTCCATCCAATAGCAACAACATTTAGATTGGCAGGGAGTTATGACTCTTCTTTCCAGTCGCAGTCCAGGTGTCTCGTGGCAATGCATGGGACCTGGGCCTCAACAAACTGAGTGCGTCCAAGCAGCCAGCTCTCCCATCATGTTCAGCAGATGGACTTTCTCTCGATGCACGTTTACCCTCCCTTTTCACCATCTTTTAGGACATCATCAGCCACAATGAGCATTCTCAAAGTGTTCACTGTTGCCCTAGTGCTGTTTGGTAAGTCATCAAACTCTCAGCTACAGTGAAACTCCTCTCCAACGAAATCATGTTTGCAGCAAGAAATTTTTCACCACAGGGGGTTTTCACTGTAGCAAATTTGATCTCAGATGTAAGCACACACACACACACACACACACACACACACACACACACACACACAAACAAACGCACGTGTACTCTATTTTTATTCCAATAGTGCATAAGTACGAGCACACACTTGTTTGACACTTCATATTGTCAGTGTAGAAAGAAAAAAAGGGAAAGAAATTGCAAAATTTACGATCAGCATTCACTTTCACTTTCATCAATTTCTTGGATAATGTATTTTATTTTGCTTCCTCTGTCTTTCATTTTGATCACTTTTACCCTCTCTTCCAGCATTAGAGGTCTTCTTGTCTTAGCTGCTTGACATCCAAAGGTCCGTTTTGTAGCCATTTTAGCAATGCAACGTCCATGCTCGTCTGAATCTAACAACAACAAATACTTCCTGGACCCAGTGGCTTTTCTTTCCACCATCTCACTGTCTCTAACTCGGCCTCCCCTCGATCGCCACCCAAGACAGCGTTGCTCAGCTGATGTCATGCAATGAACTTTTAAGCCAGCCACAGGACGCTTTGTAGTCCTCGATGGCAATAGTTAGCTGGCTAAGAACCTTTTGCTAACTGGAGCGCTTCTCTCTCATTAGCACTCCAGTTAGCGTAAGGTTTTTAGCATGATAACAAGTAAAGCATTCGAGGAAACGTTTGTTTATTTGAATGTCCGTCGAGCAATAAGCAATTTACTCTGAGCAGCTAATCGGATGCATTCCACTCTATCTTCTACGGACCTAGCTTCAGTACACACATAGACAGTGAGGTCCCTCTTGGCCAATCGGAGGCCAGGATGATGCTCGGTAAGCCAATGGCAGAGTAGCTATGAGTATGTTGCATTCAGTAAACTCGCAGCTGTGACCGAAATAAACCTTGTTTACTATGTAAACCAGTGTGGTGATTGCTGTTGCAGCTTCCGAACGAAGCAGTAGAGGTCGCTGTTGGATTAGACTTCGTTGTAGTGAATGTCTTCATGAGGCTGAAGCAGAGAAGATGATTTCGTAACAATTTTTTTCTGTCATATGGGGGGCAGGAGAATGGGAATGGTGTTAATGCATGAAGATTTTTTCACATTAGGGGGTATTTTCGCCCATGTAGGTTTCGTTCTAGAGGAGTTTCACTGTACCAAGTAACAAAGAGTAAGTGAAAGGTCACCATGTAACAAAGATGTCAACTCTTTATCACAGGAACCAGCTGTCTTTCAAATCACCATGGTCCACCAGGCCCGCCTGGATCACCTCCAGGGCTACCTGGGCCACCTGGTCCACCAGGACTAACCGGACCACATGGTCCCCCAGGGCAAGATGGTCCACCAGGACCACCTGGACCAGATGGTCCTCCAGGGCTAGATGGCCCACCAGGACCACCTGGGTCAGGTGGTCCACCAGGGCCAAATGGCCCACCAGGACCACCTGGATTCAATGGGCCACCAGGACCACCTGGACTAAATGGGCCACCAGGACCACCTGGACCACCAGGACCACCAGGACCAACCGGACCACCTGGACCACCAGGACCACCTAGTCCACCAGGACCACCTGGACCACCTGGACCACCAGGTCCTCCTGGGCCACCACTAAATTATCCATATTGACCTCCCTTTCACCATGGGCAACGACCACCTTGGCTACCACGACCTGGTCCATATCCATATTTGCCACCTGGTCCACCGCCATACTAGCCACATGGGCTACTGCCACCACCACCTGTCCAAATTTTATTTCATATCATAATAAGCAACCCTGGCAAATGTCAGCCACCAGTTCTCCTTGATAAAAACCACCCAAATTGACACCAAAAACTAAACAAAAGTCCACAGGGTACAGACTCACCACCACAGACCTGGCACGACATTGAATAGAGACTACGGGCCTCTTTGAAAATTCAAACCTCTTCACCTTTTTGCTTTTCCTTTAGTGTTGTGGAAAACAGCATTGGTTCAAGCAAAGCTACAGCAAAGTCGCTCCAACTCTGTGTCTGCCTGTCAGACTGCTCACACAAGGCAGAATGTTTGAAAACTATGCATTAACAATGAACATAAATACATCAGCAGCTGTGTAGTCCAGGTTTATTCAATAAAATAAATTGATTTTTCAAAATATGTTGTTTAACACTTTTATTGTACTCATATGGCATCATGAATACAGCATACCACAAAATCAGAGTATTTTTCCAGTCTCACACTGCAAAGAGGAACTTACTGGTCATTATTAAGTCAAGTCAAGTCAAGTACAACTTTATTTTCAAGATGAAATTTCTTCCCTCTCAACAAGACAACAAGAGCCGCTGCGGGTGCCTGCACCGCCATCAAAAGAACAGTTAACATAAGTGATAGAGAAATGTATGAACAAAATTGTATCATGTTTAAAGTTTCAGTTAATTTGGGCATGTCTGGACATACTCAGCGCAGAGGTGTCGGCCGTTTGGGCGGAGGGCCTTTTCTTGAGTAATCACGTCAAAGCAAGGGGGGTGAACAGATGGAAGAAGGCTAGATTCAATCACAGAGTGGGAATTAACAAATTGGGAACAAAGAGTTGTTGAATACCAAAAGACAGTTTGGGAACAGCTGTCGCGTGCAGGTGGACATTTGTCATCAGCAAAGTCTGTGACTTGTGTATTCGGGTAGATCAGATCACTACCGAGGGGCCGGACCGGGGGCGCGGTATGCCAATCTCGTGGGCAGTGTCTTTCTTGTATTTTGCAATAAAAGTTCGAACTGGCGGAGAGGGAGCCGAGTGTGTGATCATCGGAGCAACTACCGTCGTTCGCTCTCAGAGATCCGCTCCCGCCGATATTGAAGACAATTTTCCTGTGTGCAGAGTTATTTCTTTAACTTTGTCCGAGAAAATCTCTGACAATAAGACAAAATAATACAACACAACACATAAGACACAGACAGACGTGCAATCTTAATCACTTTTCCTCCATACACTTTGTTGTTTGAAACAGTTATAGATGAAAGAGGAGCGAATCAAAGTGTCCTTTTCACCAGTGGATCAAAGACGTCATGCTGAAAATGCGCACACGTCTGCTACAAGCTAGGTTTGAAAGCAACAAGAAGCTGTAGCGTCCATTAACGAAATAGAGATTGGCTCTCATCATCCAAGCTCACAGTTCCACATACACATCAGCGCTCTGCGCTGACGCTCCTTTCTTCTCATCGTTGGCTCCTCAAGCCATGTATCCATCCAGCCGCAGACCGTCCAACAGCACTGACCTTTCCGCTGAACAAAGCGGGGCTGTGAAAATGCTGCCCATTACAGGCGCAAGACACA